>NC_137823.1:41466465-42198965 GCF_963921795.1 Nannobrachium achirus
GGTTCGAGGCTTAACATAATTGTTATAAATATTTTTGTAAAAGTCTATGGCGAAAATGAATGGGGAATGACGTAGTGACCCCAGGAATCCACTTCCGCTGCGATGCTCTATTCACGATATTCCTGGCCCCGCCCCCGGCTTCCTGTTCATATCCTGAAAGAAAATAAAAAACATCATTTGGTTTCCTGTGTCCTTGCATTAAAGTGTCAGTAGAGGCGCTCTGGGCTCTTGGCTCTGAATGAACCGGTGTTGCCATGTCTGCTTATAATAAGCAATTGGTGTCGTTGTTTATTGGGCTTACTTTCTAATATTTTTTAAACCAGTGGTTCCCAAATCTTTTCATATCAAGGACCTCAGATTAACAGATTTGTCCACAGTCGCAGACCCCCATCTGAAAATATGTGGTGCCAGGGACCGCCACACAGATTTGTGTTGTTAAAATGTTTCAAAAATATTCAAATTATTTTCGTTTTTTCTTTCCTCTATATTTTTTAAATAGCAAATATACAAGCTCACAATGTGTCACAATGTGACACATTGTGAGCTTGCTGATCTGCTATTTTCAAATGTAAATGTAAAATAGTAAAACTGAACCTAGTTAATTCTATTGGGCTTATTATTCATAGACCTGGCCGCTTGTCTCTGGCAATATCTGGCAACAGACAATTCCCTGTCACTTCCTTGGGATCTCTTGTTCTTCGACTTGGGAGGAAGTGAAAAGATGTTTAAAAATGCTCCAGCGCCCTCTGTAAAAGGAAGATGGCAGCCTCCATAGAATGGCCAGGAATATCGTGAATACTGTTAAACAGATGGTGGTGAGAGTGACTGTCATCATAGGTTATAAAACAGGCACTCCATATTGTAGGTCCTACAGTATATTGAATTAGAGGCCTTTAACAGTAGCGTCGCCCCCTTCTGCACCTGCTGTCAGACTGATCACAGCATGTTCCTCATCAACCCTACAACATCACTAACACTGTTACCATGCATTTTGCTATTTCGAACTAACGGCTTTGTTCGGCATACTTGAGCAAATTTATACTTTTAAAATGTATATTCTTTTTATTATTTATTGAATCATAGCATGCAACCACCTAAACAAAGCTTCTTTTTAAAAATGTGATTAACCTCTGCTAGTTTGTTTAGTCTCACTCTCAACTCAACTGCTTTTTTTGAAAAGTAAGCAAGTTCATTATTAGCTGTAGGCTATAATGAAATAATACCAGTGAGACCATAATTGTATGTAATGCATAATAACTGGATTATAGTCCAGGAAAATAACACAAATTGTTTTATTTTATTTATGTATCATTGCTTGCAAAATAAAACAATATGTTTATGTTATTAACCACTTAAGCCCTATTTTGTAGCTAGATCTTGTTGTCTAGATCTTTGAATAGCTACAGTATAAAATAGGGTTGTGGTTAAACTTCTTTGGATGATTAACTAATTTAGCTGGGGACCACCTGGAACCCCCTCAAGGGCCCTTGGGGCAGTTGGGGGTCCCCGGACCCCACTTCGAGAACCAAAGTCTCCCCTAGTGGCGGCGTTTGACATTATTATGGTATGGTGTTGGCATCTGCGCAGTAGCTCCATACTGCAGTGGGTGAAGCCTGCAGACTGTGACAGCTTCGCATTGGCACAAGAATGCAAACGGGGCACGTGTGCGTGTGTGTAACTTTTACGACCGTGCGCGCGCTCAAACATGATCTTAAGCCTGATCCAGTCACAGTGCATGTAAAGCGTCCATAGAGTTTACATAAAAAAATATATTAAACAATAACATTTAAGTCTAGTAAGGACTATGAAGGACGCATACAGTGTGAAGGACACTTCGGGCTGCTGCTGCTGCTGCTGCTGGTGATAAACATGGCCTCGCCAGCAAAGACCTCCACTCTACCTCAAACGAACGAGACCCAAATCAAAGCATGCTCGCTGCTCTTCTACCGGGCCGTGCGGGACCTGAAGCCCGTGTGGCTGCTGGAGGACATGCGGACGATGGAGACCTGCTACCAGGAGGAGGACGCCAGCCAGCGGACGTACAGCCCCTCCGAGGCGCTGCTGTACGCCATAGTGCACGACCACCAGGCCTACGCGCAGCACCTGCTGAGTCAGCACGCCGACGAGGCGCTCGCCAAGCCCGGCGAGCGCTTCTGCTGCTGCCCGTCCTCCGCTCCGCATCTGGCCATGGCCGTCCGCTACGACAGGCGCTACATACTGGGTCTCATCCTGCGGGAGGCGCACCGCATACCCAGCTCTCGTGGTAAGAAGAAGAACGCGGGCGGGTGTTTCCACACGGAGGACGGCAAGACGCCGCTGCATCTGGCGTGCGAGCTCCTGCGCCCGGAGGCTGTCGTTATGTTGCTGGGCAACGGAGCATCACCGCGCGCTGAGGACCACGACGGCATGACGCCCTTGGACATCCTCCTCCAGCGGCTTGGAGACGCAAAAGGGAACAACGGTGGGAATACGAGGCAGTGTTTGGACAATATGCTGATGTTTATGCCCGAGATTCATTTCAAAATGAAAAGTGCACTTGGTGAAAAGCCGGACTTTTGGGCCAAACTCCTCGGCGAGGACACGTTTAATTATCTAGCCGGAAAGAGCCCGGCTCCTTTGGTGCTCCTTGCCATGCAAACTATTCTGAAGCAACTCAGTCCTGCAAGGTTCCCTGATAGCCTGCATGCATTGCCAATACCTCTTTCCTTGAAACCAACCGGTCTACCTCGCAGTCAGCAGGAGAAGTTAAAAGTTTTATTATAGCATGATTTACATGGTTTGGGCCAGTGGTTCTCAACGTAGGGTCCGGGGAAACACCCCAGAGGTCCTTGCCAGGGTTCCAGGCGTTTCCCTAGGAAGATTATTGATAGTTAGGCTACTAGTAAGCCCACAGGTCTTTAACTCTGAAAGTGTACAAATGGAAAGGGAACATTTGAGGTCCAGTTCGTTCCATGTGTAGGCTACACTCTAGGAGTGACAGACCAGTAGGCTAACCATTTGTGCACTCTGATTTAATACAGACCTGTATAGGTCCATTTGATACACTCAATAATTATCGAATCCCCTGGAACCCATTCAAGGCCCCTGTGTTGTCCCTGGAGCCCACTTTGAGAACCACTGGTTTAGGCCACAGCCTAATGTAGCTTGCTTAAACTAAACTAACAGTATGATGATCTATAATAGACAGTGGTGTTGTAACATGAAGTGTGTCTGTGTATGAAGAGCATGTATGACAGTAGGCTGGCCTACTGTTTACTGTATGAATCTATAGACGGTGATGTTGTAGCTTGATGTGTGTCAGCATGTATGACTGCAGTAGGCTAGCCCAGTGGTTCTCAAACCGTTTCATTTCAAGGACCCCCAAATTGACAATTATTAGCCCATGGACCCCCATGTGAAAAGATATGCCAGGGACCCCCATAAGAGAAGACGTGTAGGCTTCTAGCAGTGATTCTCAACCATTTTAATTTCAAGGACCCCTAGTTTGACATGCATTAGTCCACGGACCCCCAATTAACGTCCTTTCTATCTCTGAGACCCCAATTTATCAATTTATTAAATGGACCCGTAATGGAACAAATGATTTGGTTCCATTTGTACACTCTTGAGTTACATACCCATAAGGGTCCATTTGGTTCCTATAGCTATCATTTAGCTGGGTCTCGCAAGGACCCCCGGGGGTCCCCGCACCCCACTTTGAGAACTAATGGGCTAGCCTACTGTGTTTACTGTATGAATCTATAGATAGACGGTGATGTTGTATCTGTGTGTCTGTGTATGAAGAGCATGTATGACTCTAGTGGGCTATATCGCCTACTGTTTATCAGCCATAAAAAGAGGTGCAATTGAAGTAAATATGGACCCAATGTCATATTCGATGAATATTTGTTTTAATATCAATGTTTATTATTTAAAGTTTATTGTTTAAGAAAACAAAGCCATATAATTTTGTAAGTGTCTGACATATTAAACATTAGTGCCACATGATGGCGTGATTGAGCCCTTTAACGTGTGGGTGTGCTCCTGACATGGTATCAACAATAAATGAAGCTAAGGAACCATGAGATACCGGTACATGTTTGTTTGTTTTTTACCTCTCGATATGACTTGAAAGAACACACTGGAGCAATTACAAAGAGTGTGTGTGTGTGTGTGTGTGTGTGTGTGTGTGTGTGTGTGTGTGTGTGTGTGTGTGTGTGTGTGTGTGTGTGTGTGTGTGTGTGTGTGTGTGTGTGTGTGTGTGTGTGTGTGTGTGTGTGTGTGTGTGTGTGTGTGTGTGTGTGTGTGTGTGTGTGTGTGTGTGTGTGTGTGTGTGTGTGTGTGTGTGTGTTTTAATATAAAGTGCTGTGGGCATTGTGTACTAGCCTATATAAATTACATTTCATTATAGGCTAGTGCACAATGCACACAGCACGTTATGTTAAGATACTATAGTCTGGCTGCCAGCTTAGCATTTATGCTAAGTTGGTATCATAAGTATGATATTTGGTATATAGTTTTTTTTATTGGCCTAAAATGTTGTCTATATATATACGTTCATGAAACCACCTGCTGACGGCCTGTCAGCATTGAGCAATTTCTTTTATAGGGGGCAAAAGTTTGGGCCCATCACTATACTATAAAGGAAAAAAATACCCCCCAAAAATCTGCTTTAAGTAGCATGTGAGGGGTCAAACTAGGGGTTTATAATTATTCTGAATCCATTGCAAGCATTGGTTTGGCATGAAAAACATTCCTTGGCCTAAAAACAGACCCACACAAATATGATTTTGTGATGAGTCATCACTTTTGACAGTTTTGTCAGGGGGTGAGGTGGGGTATGGAATGTGGTATATAGTTTTTTTATTGGCCTAAAATATTGTCTATATACATACAGTCATGAATCCACCTGCTGACCGCCTATCAGCATTGAGCAATTTCTTTCATGGGGGTAAAAGTGTGGGGCCCATTCATTTACTATACACTATACTATAAAAGGAAAGAAATGCCCCCAAAAATCTGCTTTAAGTAGCATGTGAGGGCCTGAGGGGTCAAACTAGGAGTTTATAATTATTCTGAATCCATTGCAAGCATTGGTCTGGCATGAAAAACATTCCTTGGCCTAAAAACAGACAAACAAAAATATGGGTTAGTGATGAGTCATCACTTTTCACAATTTCGTGTGGGGCTTTTTAAGCCCAAGGAAGGTTTTTCATGCAAAACAAATGCTTGCAATGGATTCAGAATAATTATAAACCCCTAGTTTGACCCCTCACATGCTACTTAAAGCAGGTTTTTTGGGGGTATTTTTTTCCTTTATTGTATAGTGTATAGTAAGTGATGGGCCCAAACTTCTACCCTCTATAAAAGAAATTGCTCAATGCTGACAGGCCGTCAGCAGGTGGTTTCATGAACGTATATATATAGACAACATTTTATGCCAATAAAAAAAACTATATACCAAATATCATACCTATGATACCAACTTAGCATAAATGCTAAGCTGGCAGCCGGATTACTATGTGTAGAGCAGGCTAAGCCCATACTCTACAGCAGTGGTTTTCAAACCTTTTCATATCAAGATCTATTATTTATCATAGATCAATAATTTTACCCTTGAGAGCGTAAAATGTTATACTCTCAAGAGTTAAAGATCTATAATGGTCCATTTGGTTACCAACTCTCCATTTAGCAGGGGACCACCTGGAACCCCCTCAAGGACCACTGGTGGTCCCCGGACCACTGGTTGAGAACCACCGCTCTACAGAGACCAAACATTCTGTTTGGTGACAGTGGCAAGGAAAACACCCCTTTAACTGCAATTATGGGCTTAACATTGAAGTGACACATGTTTGCGTGATTGTTACATGAATCCCTTAAACTTACTCTCACAACATCAACAATAAGTAAATGATGATGGCAAACACTAAGAACCATGAGATACGTGGTTACATTTTTTTGTATTGCATTTTACATAACCTTACAATATATATATATATTTTTTTAAAGATGTTTACATAAGTGTGTGAGCTGCCGTCTATACAGTTCTTAAAACACAGCAGCTTAGGCTAATTCAGTCACAGTAGAAACCATCCATCCTCAGGGCTTTTGTGTATTGGTTTACGACATGACATGGTGACAATGTAGGCCTACATGCGTACATGCATGCATGTGTATAACACACCTAACTGGTGAGGGCACATCCTTATGGACTGTGCAACAGTTACACAACATGATAGGACATGATACACTGATAGTCTAACAAAGCCAAAGCTAAAAGTTAAAGAAAATCTGATTTTAAAAAGCTCATTCAAAGACCTGTATACTGGATGGTGATTTTATCTCTTTTGGGCACATCCCTTGTTCTCATTTATTCAGATTCAGTTGCATCGCTTCATGCTTCACCTATTAGGCTATTTGCCTCAACCACCCCAAACTCAGACACTAGTTTAGTCCAAGTTCTAAAGGTGTAATTGGCATCATGGCATGATATATTCCTCCTTCCTCAATTCACATTTTCTGGAATCTTTATAAAAAAAAGGGGGAAGGAAACTTTCCCCACAACATTCATGGAGTAAAGATGCTACTGTATGCATTATCTGATGATAGGAATACTGTACAACATGTTTTGGTCTCAAATTTAACAAAAGATGATATTTTCTGACTGGCCATTCACACTGAGAAGTGAGCACTATAACTTTATAAATATAGTTTTAAAACGTCAAGTTGATGGCGCTTTACAGTATATGGATAGCATGGATGGACGATAAGTGTAAAAAAAGAAAAGAAAGGGAAGCATGAGTCTGCTGCACCTTGTTAAACTTCCGCCCACTGTATTTATTGGTGATGATGACCTTGCAAGCACAGTAGGAGTACGTTTAACAGTGTGCACCTGGACCTGTTTATTGGAGTGGGTGTGCATGCAAGCTAAGAGAAGGGAAATAAATTACTGTATAACAACATCAATATTGTGTGTGCCTGTGTGTGGGCTGGCTAGGTTCTTTCTCATTTCAGATGGATGAATGAATGAATGAATGAATGAATGAATGGTAAATGGTTTTATTTGACAATACATATACAGTACTGCATACAGTACATTTGTTTCATAAAATATTGCAGATGAAATAAAACAAAAAGGCAAGTACAAGGTGCACAATGGATTTCTTTGGTTGCATTTCATTCTCATAGAAGATTAAAAAAAAGGTTCTGCACTAGCAACAGACCTTTTGGCCACTTTAAATATGTTTTATGTTTGAGAGTATTTTTTGTTCCACTGTAGGCTGCTGTCGTATAGAGCAGGGGTCTTCAAACTTTTTCAGATCAAGGACCCCTTATTTGAGAGAGCAAGAGCAGGGACCCCTGCAAATGGTGCATTTATATAGCGCTTTTATCCAAGGCGCTTTACATAGATTGTGCATTACATTCACACACACATTCATACACCGGTGGCGGAGGAAACCATGCAAGGCACCAACCTGCTCACCGGGAGCAACTAGGGGTTCAGAGTCTTGCTCAAGGACCCTTCGACATTAACTCAGGGGGAGCCCGGATTCAAACTGGGAACCCTTCATGCTCTAATAACGGTTTCTCTACCCCTGAGCTATGCCGCCCTTTGTACTTATAAAGTAGCTATGACTATGAGTGTCTCTGATCTGTGAAAATAATACATTTAATATGGATGACACCTTTGTCAAGTGTTAATCAATTAAGCTGCCAGTTGTTGTAACACAATATACTGTAGGCCTATACGTGGATGGAGTTGAATTTGAATGAGCTGTGATATCCCACCAAACCATGAGGTGGCATCACAATCAAAGAAAGAAACATGGTTTTCCATGCTTCCTAGCAGTAGGCCTACAGACAGAGTACATTTCAAGGTCTTCACTGTGTTCATACCGGAACCATGTTTATTATAGCTTTCACATTTGTCATAGTTTCAATTTTACTTTTTGATTTCAATTTCAGTTTAGGTTTGCTAGAATAGTTTAGTTTATATTTTGTGAAAAGGCTTAGTTTTAGATTCATTTTATAATTTGTTTTAGAATAGATTATTATTTTAATTATAATATTGGCTTTTATTTCATTTTTAACAATAAGGCTTAAAACTAGCACAGCTAAAAAGATTGCATTTCATACACAGTCGAATAATGCAATTGCAATTGAAGAAAATGTGGAAATGGCTACACACCTTTTTTATGCAGGCCTACTTCCAGCAATCAAACTCAAACAATGAACTAGATTTTTTGTCTGTTTTATTGAAGTGACACATGTACAATAATGAAATATTCTAAAATGCCAATGAATTACAATAAAATGACACCCAAAGCTTAATTCACAATCGATTTTGAAAAATAATAAATAAATAACCCAACAGAAGATCACATTTCCTTTCAAAACATCTCAAAAAGATAAAAAGAAATATTTCATTTTTCTACTTGCTGCATGAAGTTCCTATTAATGGCCCAGCAGATGACACTATTTCACCCTCTGCAGAGAGCAGTGCTGTTTGCGGTACAAAGTAATCTTGGACAGTGAATGAGGTTTTGGCCTGATTTTACACTTGATTTTATTACCTTAGTAAACATTTTCATAAACAATGTACCCGTATGTTTTCAATCGCTAGTTTAAAGTCTCTTTTAAATCATTATGAGTTTTAGTAAATTATGGTCCCATTAAGTTTTAAATGAATGATAAAATAGTGTATGAATTCTAGGGCTTCTAGATTCCACAGAGTGAAGACCGCCCTCACTGCGGTTGCAGCCAATAGCAGTCCTTTCCGATTTCATTTCGGGACCGGAAGTTCAAAGATGGCGGATTTCAATTTGCCGAAATAGTTGCTTCAAAACCGTCTGTAGAAACCAAATGACAGTCTTAGTTTGAAATCTATGGGGGGATTCAGAGGTATAGGGAGATGGCGGGTGAGTGCCTAACTGAATGTATTGTTGTAAAAAAAGATATATATTTTAATTCAAGTTATCCAGACTGAAATGAGTTTTTCTATTTTGTGACTGTCACAACATACCATACCATTTGTAAAGATTGGGAATAACTCTGTACTCCTTGTTTCTGCTCACGTGATCGCAAGCCAAACAGACGGCCTTCAGGTACTTCAGTCTTTTCTCTGTGGGGTGACGCTGGGCATAGAAGCGCTGCCGCCACTCAAAGTAGCGCATGTAGGCCTGGTCGTCCATGTCCAGCTTCAAGAGGAATTCGGCCAGCGATCTTTCATCAGGAAAGTCATTTACGTGTATGAAGGATTCCCCGGGGATGAAATCCTCATAGTTCTGTCTGGACGGGCCCAAGACCACCGGCACGGTGCCTGCTGCAAGTGGGCCATTGAGCTTCTCTGTGATGTAGTCTTTGTGAATGGAGTCTTCAAAGGCAAGGAAGAATTTGCAGCTGCTGATGGATGAAAACTGTTCTTTCGGTTTGAAGATGTAGCTACTGACACCCCCACCGTAGACGGTCACATCAATGTGTTCTGCAAGTTTGCTGTAATAGTTGTGTCCTGTGCCATTATTTTCTTCCATAAACCAGCAAACCAGTTTTTCCTTTTTGGGGGGCGAAAATGTCCCGTTGGAGACCTTTCTTGCAGTCAGTCTCCAGTGCACAGGGATGTCTGCGTCCCGCCTATAATTCAAGCTCAAATTGAATAGATTTTCAGTGCCGCGTATTATACGTGTGTTGCTTGGCGGGTCCAAATTCAGCCATATCCACCTTTGAAATCCAGGTCTGGGCGAGGTGGGAAGGTTGGATAAGTCGTCTTTAATGGCCTTGTGAAATATTAACACTTCGTCTGCTGTGTGGTACAGGGACCTGTTGTCTGATAGGCGGCAGCTGTTGATGTTGAAAAAGTGCTTGCAATCCTTCACGTCAAATTTATATTCTTCAGGCCAGAACCACATCAGGATTAGGTTCTTTGCAGTATCATCAACCATGTAGCCCTTGTAAACTGGATCAGGGTGGCACCTTTTCAGTGGGTTTGACTTAAAGTACATGAGGAACAGCAACAAAAACCCTCCTCCAAAAAGAAGGGCTGTGAGGACCGAACGCAGGACGCCAAACCTGGAATCGGTCATCTTTGATTCTGCAAAAAACAGAACAAACAAAATCAAAATTATTCAATGGAAATATCAACTTCATCCTAGAAAGGCTGTGTGTGTGTGTGTGTGTGTGTGTGTGTGTGTGTGTGTGTGTGTGTGTGTGTGTGTGTGTGTGTGTGTGTGTGTGTGTGTGTGTGTGTGTGTGTGTGTGTGTGTGTGTGTGTGTGTGTGTGTGTGTGTGTGTGTGTGTGTGTGTGTGTGTGTGTGTGTGTGTGTGTGTGTGTGTGTGTGTGTGTGTGTGTGTGTGTGTGTGTGTGTGTGTGTGTGTGTGTGTGTGTGTGTGTGTGTGTGTGTGTGTGTGTGTGTGTGTGTGTGTGTGTGTGTGTGTGTGTGTGTGTGTGTGTGTGTGTGTGTGTGTGTGTGTGCGTGCGTGCGCGCCAGCTGAAATCTCTGATTATTCTAAATTCATTAGAAATAATAATATTATTTTCCTGGTCACCATGTATTCCTAATAAACATCCCACATAAAATGAGCAATTCATTAATTACGTCATCAATGATCAAGTCAGAAAGACAAAGAAAGAAAGAAAGAAAGAAAACTTTAGAAAGCAAGATGTGAAACGTACGCGTATAGGCTACGTTTTCTAAATTCCAGTTGAAGGTAGGGTAAGTGATATTCTTTTGTTAATAAATATTAAATAGCTCTATATTCTGATTCTGATTGTTATAGAGTGTTTGTTCAGCAACAGGAGTCTCCCTCCAGAAGAGTTCAGAAAAAGGCAATTCTCCTGACTGCACTGCTTTTGGGTATGGCATGGAAAAGGGAGCATTTGCATTTCTTTCATCATAGTAAAAACTGCTTTCTGGTCATGTGAGTAATCAATCGCCACCCACAGCTCTCTGAATAGTGTTTTTTGTCTGTGGGGACAAAGAGTGACATGTCCACCTTTGCAACTCATGATGGATTGCTGTCCATCGGGAATGGGGGATCTGTTTTAAAACAACCTTTTTGTGTGTTTGTGAACCTGTTCCAGCTTCTGTGTAAACACGTGAAACACATACTATATAAATAAGGGTAGGGTCCCTGAGGCCAATTCCACAAATGCCTTCTAAATCAGTAGTTCTCACACTTTCAAGTTTTTTTCAAATATGATCAAAAATAGCAGATGTAATACTGTGCAAGCCCCCAGCGTGGCACGAAGAGATGCACTGTGAGCTTGTAGATCTAAAATGTATATGTATTTCTAAACATTTAACCACTTAAACTGTCAATACTTAGTTTAATCTAAAATAATACATCACACAAAGACTAGGAGGCCCCCTTGTAGTAACTCTGAGGACCCCCTAGGGGTCCCGGATCCCCTGATGTACAGTATGTTTTTAGGTACAGTCATGTAGGTTTATATATTCATTGAGTGACTGTCTATTACAGGCGTTTGTGGGTTATTATTATAGTGTGCGGGACAGGTGGTATCTTTCATGCCGATCATCTCGGCCGAATACCTTGGGATGTGGAGAGTGATCATCTACTATCCCCACTCCCCAGTTCCGACCACAGACCTGACAAGAAGAGGGGACCCACTTCTAGGGCAGCCAGGCGTGAAATACACGCCAAGCAGAACATATGCAAAACAGAGA
Source organism: Nannobrachium achirus (assembly GCF_963921795.1). Taxonomy (NCBI): domain Eukaryota; kingdom Metazoa; phylum Chordata; class Actinopteri; order Myctophiformes; family Myctophidae; genus Nannobrachium; species Nannobrachium achirus. The sequence continues at coordinate 41,478,126 of NC_137823.1, forward strand.
TTTTACATAGCTGAATGACACACAGCCTGTTTATCCGGTTGTGTGTTGAGTTTATCTCGTATGAAATCAATATATAAGATATCAGGGTTCCATAAGGATCACAACACTTTTTTTATTTTTATTTATTTGATATTTCGTTAGTTTTTGTTAACTATGATAACCTTGGAGGGGACACCCAAAAGCTTCTTGTGTATGGGGTGGTGGCTGCTGCTGTTGTCTGCACTTTGCATCTGTCTGTGTTGCTTGACAAGAATGACATGTTTGTATAAGCCCTTGCTGAAGGCCTATATGTCCCTATACGTTTGTTTGTTTGTTTGTATAAGCCCTCGCTGAATAGCTCCCTGAATTTCAAAAGACAATGGCTAATTGATGTGTAATGGAAAAATGTATGGGTAGAGGCAAGCAAGCCACAAAACAAGCTTGTACAGAAGTACTCATAAAAGACAGCAGTTTGCCAATCGTGATACAATGGATAAAACGTGGAATGCACGTCTTGTTCTTCATACATTGGCGAAGTGTTCCGCCACCAGCAATGGACAGCGAAAGGCAATTTAAGCTGTGACCCAGCACCATGCCTTTTATACTCGGGGATAAAATACCCAATAGCAAAGCAGCATAGAGAGTTGCCATCTGACTATATATGAATAGCTTTATTGTCACATCATAGGTTTGTTTACAGAAGTAAAGGAGTGGGTGAATTAGTTTTTGTGCATAGTTCCAATCATATCGTGTGCCCACAAGCCTAGCAGTCCAGGCGCATACCACATAATAGGCTAATGTCTGACATGTGTTGCGGGTTTGAATCCCGATCCCGGCGACCTTTGCGTGTCACTCCCCTTCTCTCTGTCCCTGTTTCCTGTCCTATCTTCACTGTAATACTATCAATGAAGGCAGAATAGCTAAGTTATCTACATATTTATGAATTGTACCTGAGATAAGATATAAAGGTGCGTGAGCATAGCAGCAGATGTATTCTGTGCATATTTATTGCGACCGCAGGTTGCAGTTAAGTATGAGAACCGTCACATCTTGTCAGCACGTACCTCTGTAACAACTCAATAGCAATAATGAATGGTCACCAGGGTTTGATCTTTTATTGTTGACTGTTATGCTCTGACATCACTGTGATGTCAGGGTAATCACACTAATATAATATAATCCCTTTTATGCCCATATTTGGAGATCCCTGTCATCAATATTAAGCCCATCTCTGTGAATGCCTATATATATGTGAAAGCTATAATGTGTGTAATATATATATATATATATATATATATATATATATATATATATATATATATATATATTACACACGTGCACACACACGCACACGCGCGCGCGCACACACACACACACACACACACACACACACACACACACACACACACACACACACACACACACACACACACACACACACACACACACACACACACACACACACACACACACAAAAGACACAGACTGTTGTCAACACAACAGATTCAGCCATAGATCAAATCTAAATGGTGGTAGTTGACCAAAGTGATGTGCAATTAAAAAACAACAAAGCATCAGCATATACTGCACATTTGCAATGCTGTGCGTCCATAAGCTGCTAAGCAATAAAATACTGTACATACGCACACACAAAATGAAATGAATAAGATGAGATCAGATGTGATTAAAAGCCAGGGACAAGAACCCTGTATCAGAGAACTTTGTATCAGATGAGATTTGGTTGGTTTAGTGGCAACTCAAAGAGCACCACTATAGTTCACTGAAATAACTGAGTTACTATAACTATAACATAACTGAAACTGTATTGTCTGTTTACAAAAATAACTACGTTAAAATCAGAGGAAATGACCGTTAAATATTTCAAACACAAGTCACTTCTGTGCCAGTTTTGAGCTAGAGTCGTGAGCTTGAAGTTGTGCTATTTTAGCAATTTTCTGAACTTTGTGAATCTCACTCTGACTACCCCATTATATTATAGCTCAAACTGATGAGCACCAAAACTAATAATAAAAAAAACTAAACTAACACTAAAACAATTCAAAAAATGAACTGATTTATTTCCCCCACCCATTCTTTTTGTCATAACAAAATGATAATAAAAACGAATGAAAATGTTTACCTTGGTTATGGAACAACATAACCTGGCTCTCTGCTGAAACCTAAAGCAGCTCCCCCACTCTGCTGTCTTAAAGGAAGTGTAAGTCAGTCGTTCTCAAAGCATTTTCACTGTCTGCCTCCGTCTGTCTACTGTGACATCATAAACATGGAGGTATATTTCCCTTTCAAACATGTTTGAATTTTAACATCTATTCTGGCTTAATATGTGTTTCACCCCAGACCGTTTTTAAGTTGCTTGATTCAGTAGGCTTATTGAGTCGTGACAGTTACTGTCAAAACCTCGACCAGCTGTCTGTCAGTCAGTCTGTCTGTCTGTCTGTCAGTCTGTCTGTCAGTCTGTCTGTCTGTCACACGTCACACGTCACACTTTTGCCCTGTTCATATCTCCGCAACCGTTGCCCCGATCCATGCCAAATTTTGCACACATACTCCTTGCCTGCCAAATCACAACCTCCACCCACCAATTCACACATGACCCTCTTCTAGCGCCACCATGAGGCCGATTCTTGCAAAACACATTTTTGGACACAGCTCCTACAATTTTTGCCCTAAAATCACGCAAATCGGTACACAGTATGTCTACACTCATGTCATCAACATGGATCTGTCCCATATAGCGCCACCTTCAGGCCGATTTTTAAAAACACATTTTTGGACACTGCTCCTACAGATTTTGCCCTAAAATCACGCAAATCGGTACACAGTATGTCTACACTCATGTCAATAACATGGATCTGTCTCATATAGCGCCACCATCAGGCCGATTTTTTCAAACACATTTTTGGACACTGCTCCTATACATTTTTCCCTAAAATCACGCAAATCGGTACACAGTATGTCTACACTCATGTCATCAACATGGATCTGTCCCATATAGCGCCACCTTCAGGCCGATTTTTTATAACATTTTTGGACACTGCTCCTACACTGCTCCTACACATTTTGCCCTAAAATCACGCTGCGACCTGGCGGTCGCTTATCTCCCGATTAGGGAGTCTTACTGGTTTAGATATTTGATATAAATTGTATTTTTAATTGACACGCCCACTTCCATAATAAAACCCCATTTTAACTTGTAAAACTCTATTTTAACCATGATAGATTCATTGAAAACAGCCATCCTTGGTTCTGGTGGCTCACTTTTTCGATTACTCTTTTCATTTATTGAATTTTTCCCCCCAAAAAATATAAAAACATAAATGAAAAAGTAATTGAAAAAGCACAACCCCTCGTGATTTAGAAGTTCAATATCAGTCACCAGATACAAGGACGGGTGTTTTCAATTAATCTATCATTGGTTTGTATAGGAATATCAGATATCTAAATGCTGAATTGAATCTGTACACTCGTTGGATACTTCCACTGACTGGGATCATTGCTTAAACATTTTTGCAAAAGCAAGTGTGACACCTCGCCCAGTAATCTAGGGATGTTGCTCTCTCTCTCTCTCTCTCTCTCTCTCTCTCTCTCTCTCTCTATCTCCTGTGAAACCACTGGGGCTGTTAAGTATGACATCATTTTGTAGGCAGAGGAGAATTTTTGCCCCCAGTTTCTGTGAATCTTTTTACTATTTTTACTATTTACACATTTTTCTTCTCTTTGTTGTTGAAATGAAAGTGTTAGAATTATACTTTAGTCGTTATTTGTGTCTCGGATCTGTTGAAATAACGAGGGACAGAAAAAGCTCTGGGGGCAGAGTTCTCCTCTGCCTACAAAATGATGTCACGGCTTAAAAGCCCCATACGATCAAACAGGGCTGAAAATGTCAGGGTGACACAGGAATCATCCAAACGCCCTGTGGACAAGGAGGCCAATGAGGTCATCCCCATGTGTAAAGGATTCACACTGAGCACTATAACTACAGTATATAGTTATAGTTATCTTTATAGAGCTCAGTGTGAATGGCGCTTTATTTGTGCATGAGAAAACAATAACATTCTCAAACCAGGATGCTGCTCCTCCTTTTTTATTATTATTTATTATTACCACCAACAGAAATAAAATAAAAAACACAAGCAGCATCCTGGTGTGCAGATTTAGTTTTTTCAAGCGTGCACACTGAATGATAACATTCTGTAAACGGTGACACCAAGAACACAGTCCAGCTGTGGCAGAGCAGTGTGACACTGCCTGGCCTCAAACTTTGCATGTACAATCCCAGTAGGCCAAGAAAGAAACACCACCTCACTATACAGTAGTAGCCTATATACAGTATATATATTTTTCATCATGGTTCTCACTCTAAACAACACAAAGTGATTTAATCTGCGGCATGACAAATGCTATATGATCCCATCACCACCACCACCAACTTAGGTATGATCTATTGAGTCATGACAATGACCATCAAACAGGATTTTAATGTAATTGTTCTACTACTCTATGTATATCGACTATTTTAACAGAAATTATCTTACATGTGGAGTAGTCAGTAGAGTTGGTAGTAGAGGCAGGCAGATGATGTTGCCCTTGGCTTCCTGAAGTGTCTGAGGGTCATGGGTGTAAGAAAAAGGTCTCTCTGGATGCATTGGTTCTCCAAGAGATCTGTTCGTCAGTCTGGTTGGTCAAGTCTTGTCCCATGGGTCTCTCTCTTGCTCCTCCCCTCATGAAGTTTGCCAGTTGTCTGTCTTATTGTGTCACATCCATAGTTGAGATGTTTAGTAAAACGTTTGAGTAACTAGTTAGTGTGTGTGTGTGTGTGTGTGTGTGTGTGTGTGTGTGTGTGTGTGTGTGTGTGCGTGCGTGCGTGCATGCCCGCGCGCGGATACCAATTTCATCCAATCAGAAGAGAGAACTCTTAAACACGTGAAATTGTAAAAAAGAAAAAACACTAAATAAGTGGGGAAAAATATTTAACTTTTATCTGGAAAAAGGTTATCGTTTATTTTAATACTTTTTTGCGAAAATGGAAAAAGAATTAATACAATAAAAGCTTATTAAAAATAATTGAAAATAATTGAAAACACACGTATGAGGGTAGTATGAGTCACCAGAAAAAAGACGGGTATTTTTGATGATTTTATGATGGTTACAATGGGTTTGTATAGGAATTGGCCCTGGATGGGGAGTGTCTGATAAAATGAATGTCTAAATATTGAATTAAGCAAATTAAAAACTATCCAGGGTGTTCACAAAAGCCTGAGTAGACGATATTACCAAGGTTTCTTTTTTAAGTAAGATATCCCTTTAAATCATCTTTAATGGGAATAATCAAAACAAACTTATGCCACAAATGATCATTTCCTTTTATCACACCGGAGGGCAGAGGCAGGGCCGTTTTTAGCTATAGGCGGTATAGGCGGTCGCCTAGAGCGCCATCCTAGAGGGGGCGCAGAGGGGGCGCCGAAATGGAGGGAGTGGACCCAAACCAGCCCAAAACCGGCCCAAAACCGACTAAATTCACGGCAAAACCCGCAAAAATCGCGTGTGCGCTTCGCGCGCGCAGGAGTGGGGGGGGCACATTCGAGAGAGCTCGCCTAGAGCGCCGATTAAACGCGCTACAGCCCTGGGCAGAGGCAATGAATTTCTCAACTTTGAACAGAATGTACAGAATGTATAACAGGTTTGTAGAAGGTAGGCTACTGTGTGACCCCAGAGCCACATTGTTTTCTGAAATGTAAGGTACATAACAGGTTTGTAGAAGGTACTGTGTCCCACTCACATATTCTGAAACATGTTTGGTTGACACTTGACTTTGAAATCCTCAGTTCGTCAGTAGTCTCGCCTAGCCAGACTTTCAGAGAGCTCCGCCTTGTCTTAAACAACATGAAGAGATGAATAATTGAACATGCAAATTAACCCTTTTGTCACATTTCAACACCTAGCGACACCCAGTGATACCAAGCAACGCCCATGCAGCAATGCCCAGCTCTAGATTGAAGCGAATCAAGCAACTTGAAAGATATACAGGCAGGGGCGTCACAAGGGGGGGAGTGGGACTGAGTTACTAGGGCCCAAGGTGGAGGGGCCTTAATTATTTTATAGTTTAGCTATACAAGCACACTAACCCTAACCCTCTGCTATTTTTGAAAAGTAACATAATTTCACACACCTACCTACCTACCTACTACATTCCTACGTACATACGCAGCCGAACGCAGTACTAGCACGCTCTCTGCTGGCACAAGTAATTATCCTTATATATTTTGTCACCATGGCGACAATATGTGGTTAGCTGGCTTACTGAACATATATTTACACATTACTAGACCTTACCCGTTCAAAGATATGTGCTACAAAATATGTGCAGAGTGTGGGTTGTGGGGAAAGTTACTGTAACTGGTGCGTGCATGAGAATATGTGGGAGCATCATAATGTAAGGAGCAGCTCCACATCGTTTTTCCATTGGAAGATGAGACACACATCAAACGCACCCGGTGAATGCGTGACCCGTGCATGCCTGCAACCCACGTGAGAGAGAGAGAGAGAGAGAGACCATGCACATTCCTAACTGTGAGAGAGAGGGGTGTGTGTGTGTGTGTGTGTGTGTGGGGCTACAGATCCCATGGCCTGGAGGAACGGACCGTAACCCTGACAACAGGCTGTAGAGTTGAACAGAAGTGGTGAAGAAACGCTAATAAATAGCTTGAATTTGGGAAAAATGAAATTCGGGCTCCGTCACCGTCTGCATAATGCTAATGGCCAATGCCATGTGAAAGTTCGGATCAGTTGCTGAAGCGAGTGAATAGATAAACGTGACCTACTGACCTACTGACTTCTCTAATTATATGATAGATGATAGATTGCGACCGTATAGGTCGCATTAGCTATGAAAACCTGCAGCTCATGTGCGTGTGTGTGTGCGTGCATGCGTGAGTCACGCCTCATGTCACACTACATGGCCAAGACAGAATTAAATTGTTCTGACCTGTTCTGACATTACAGTGTTGGCTTGACCAGCTCAGCAGGAGGATAGCGGACCTGTTCTGATACAATGATGACTTGACATTGATGCAAGTCACACTTTCAAATTAATTCTGTTCTTGTCCCTTTTATGCCCACATATGGAGATCCCTGATGTCATCAATATTAAGCCCATATCTGGGAAAGCCCATATATGGACATGTTGTCTCTTTGTTGTTTCAGTGCGAGGTCGCTTCTCGCCCTTATAGGGCATCTTACTGGTTACATAATAATTTTTTTAAACTTTAAATTTGATTGTAATGGTTGTAAATGTACATATTGTAATGTTACTTTATTTAATAGTCAAATAATAATAATTATAATAATACCAGCCGTATTCGTATTTAATGGCCTACACCCGCTAACAGAAACCTAGTACTGAATATGCTGTTGCTGTCAATAGTGTGTATAAGTAGGCTACTATATCCTGTTGAGGTACATATACAGTGCATATCTATTGTGCTGTTGGTGTGTGTGTGTGTGTGTGTGTGTGTGTGTGTGTGTGTGTGTGTGTGTGTGTGTGTGTGTGTGTGTGTGTGTGTGTGTGTGTGTGTGTGTGTGTGTGTGTGTGTGTGTGTGTGTGTGTGTGTGTGTGTGTGTGTGTGTGTGTGTGTGTGTGTGTGTGTGTGTGTGTGTGTGTGTGTGTGTGTGTGGCACTAAATACACTAAAACACATATTTATTCATCAAACTAACAGCTCATATTACACAAGTGATGGAAAGTAAGTACTTGAGTACTGCAGTATTTACATAGGCCTACTTTTGTTTTATTATCAGTACTTTAGTTATTTATTTATCTATCTTGTGACCCAGATGCAAGCTTATAGATCTGCAGTTTTAATATTTTCAAGTAAAGCAATGCATTTGTGTAAAGAATAAAATGTACTTTTGAACATTGAAAAGACACTAAAGATACTAATGTTTAAAAGTACCGAGACCTGCTGAGAGGTGTTCTTTGCAAGGCATGGGAACGTGGTAAGGTTGATGGTTTCAGTTCTGTTATTTCAAATCACATGATCTACACTTCTACAGCCTTCTCTGTAACCACATCCTCTCCTCTAGAGCTATTCTCTACACCACCCTACAGAGCTGTTAGCTGCAGTTTCATTATGCATGTTTCACAATCATCAGATCACAGATTTGGTTGAAAACACACACAATTATTATGGTTTTATCATCAGCCAATAATGAAATGATATGACTGAATCGGCATCCATGCCTGCAGAGAGGCAGGTGTAGTTTGCAAGGCATGTGGTTAGGTCTCAACATCTGTAATTTCTCAAACATGATCTACATTCTGTAGGCTGTTCAACTAAACTGTTCAGGGGGCCACATTGTCAGAAACCCAAGAGGCCGTTAGGTTTTGAATTCTTCCGTTTCAGTTGAATATGCCTGATCTACAGCCTTCTTTGTGACCACTTCCTCTCCTCTCATGATGTTCCAGAGCTGTTAGCTGTACTTTCACTATGTACCAAAACGTTAACTTCACCTTCAGGGAAGTTAGACAATTGGTTGTACCTTACCATTAGCTTTCTTCACAGATGTTTTCAAGGTTTCACCTCTCAATTAATTTGAAAAAAAAATAAAAAATAATATATATATATATATATATATATATATATATATATATATATATATATACACTGTATATTCTGGACATAATTTCGTCCAGTTTCTACAACATTTTATCAATTAATTTGTTCCAACCCAACTCCCATGGGAAACTTTGGGCAAAATAACAGAACAAATTTAAATTGGCCAATATGAACTGTCTAATCATGGGTTTTTCTTTTTTTTTGGGGGGGGGGGTCCTGAATCCATTACAACCATTAGGTTTTAGTAAAACATTACTCCAGGCCATAAAATCAGCCACATTTACTTTCAATCTGAAAGAAGTTATTGTCCAGCACAAGTTCACTGCCCACCCATGTGCGTGCCCTCTTCGGTGAGTGGTGACCTGCTATGCACAGTCAAGATCAGCTCATTACCATTCTCAAGATTGATTGATTGACGAAATACTTTTTTCCCCCATTTTTTCCACCAGGCCCTCCGGGTAAGCTCCCCAACTTTGAAGTTTCCCATGGGAGTTGGGTTTGAACAAATTGAGAGGTGTTAGAAAGACACCTTTATGAACACATTTGTGAAGAAAGATATTGGTAAGCATTTATTTACAGATTACAGATTTGTCAAAGATTTGGCTAACTTTCCCCAACTACTTGTCAAAACAAGATAGCACCGACATGCCCAAAATAAATAGCCCGTACGTTTTCATCATTATAATGTAAAAACATATAGGCCTACTGTACAAAATATGCTTGAATGACTTGGTGACTTGTAAAGTAACATGCTCATTAAGTTATTATATGTTGCAGGATAATTCTAGCATTGCATGCACATGGTACCTGCATGTACACATAATTGCATTAGGTGAAGACAGCTAGAAGCAGTATTGATTTTGACAGCAAAGTTTGATTTAGCTTTAGTCATTGTCTTTTGAATAAAATTCCATTTAGTTTGTCACATTTTTGTCATCTCAAATGTTTTAGTGTCGAGTCGACTAAATCTACAGTTAATTTAATCGACTAAAACGTATTTTAGCTGGCTGTGATGGCATCGTAATGCCTGATTTGTACTTGTCTACATGCCAAAAATAGCAGATCTACAAGCTCACAACGTGTCGCGGAGCATGTAGATCAGCTGACTCCGGATTTACATTATGGCCATGGCTGCATTACTGCAGGTGTAATAAAGGTAATCAGCAGTGTTGCCAGATTTAGCAAGAGAAAAAAAAAAGTGCAAATACATATCTAAATCACAAATGCTGAAATCATGCATTTACCCGCCTATGCCCATATATTGAAATCCTTGATGTCATCAATATACAAGAAATACAAAATACAAGAAAGGTGCAGAGTAGAGTGCTCTATACCTTCCTCAATCTGTGTGTGTGTGTGTGTGTGTATCGAGCATGTAGCGATGTTGTGGAGGTGTGTATGAAAAAGCACGAGTGCAATGGGGCAAATGACAATGCTGATTGTTAAATTTTTCTCAGTCATGCTTATTCGGTCAAATACAGTATCAGAAAATGACAGAAACTGAAAGCTTTAATATGGTTATTTATCAATGATTCTCAATAATTGTCGACAAATGAAGTAAAACAAACAATCAGTCATACATATACTGTATGGGAAATATTGTTTTAAAAATAATAATAATAACAACATTGCCAGTTAAGCCTTGTTCAGACCAAACATTTGTGATGCAATGAAACAGTGTAGTATACATTGCAGAGAAAAATGCAAGTTTCAGCTCACTAAAACGATCATGATGAGCAAGAGCATAAAAAGTACATAAACACACAATCCATGATAAAATCATCATCATCTTCATATACATGCCGAATCACTGTAGTAGCCTAAAACAAGTGAAATGGTGAACTTACAGGAAAATAATTGATCCTGAAACAAATCTGTCTCAGTATGAAAAGTACCAGTCATACAGATTGTGTACAGCACTGTAACCATTGTCTCGTGACATGTGATCACAGGCAAGACAAATGGGTAGAGTGAACTCGTTCTGCGTTGAGAGAAGATGACGTGTAGCTTTGAAGGACTTTCTCCACTGGAAGTACTGCAAGTACTTCATATCATCCTTGTCCAACAGAAGCAAATACTCTGCCAGTGATCTGGCATCTGGGAAGTCATTGATATGAATGAAAGAGCCAGGTGGAATGAACTCTTCGTAATTCTCTCTTGGTGGGCCCAGAACGATTGGCACCGTCCCCACTGCCAAAGGTCCGTTCACCTTCTCTGTGATGTAGTCTCTGTGGATGGAGTTTTCAAATGCAAGGTAAAACTTGCAACTAGCCAGGGTTGGGTAATAGTCCTCAAAGCCCAGCCGTGCTGAGTAAGCCCCACCAAAGACATGGACAGTGATGTACTTTTTTAATTCATCAAAGTATTTCATCCTGGCAGCTACACCGGCTGTATATTTGTTGGACACAATCCAACAGACCACCTTGTCTTTCTTTGGCAAAACAAAATCATCTTCTGTCACAGTTTTCTTTGTTATAAGCTCATACCTTGCTGTAATGTCAGCATCTCGTCTGTAGCTCAGTGTCAGATTGAACAGGTTTTCCAGACCTGGTGTTTTTCGTGTATTAGTCGGTGACTCTACATGATACCAAATCCACTTTTGGAAATGAGGTCGTGGGGTTTGTGGCAAGTTTTCCAAGTTTGGTTTAATGCTGTTATGATAGAAAATGACGGCATCTGCTTTATTGTAAAGAGATTGGTCATATGTCAGCTCACAGCTATCAATGTTGAAGTACGTCAAACAGTCCCTGCTATCAAATTTTACACTCTCTGGCGGGGTCCACACTAAGACAATTGGCTTTGTGTGATTCTTGGATGGCTTCTCCAATGGCAGAGTGTCACAAACTTCTCGCATTTCTGATGTGTATGAATCCGATGAGAAGTAAATGAAACATGCTACCATTGTGCATATCACTATCCAAACAGTTATCAACAGGTGGAAATTGTTGCTTAAACCAGGCATCTTTCTCCTGTGGAGTAAAATAAATAAGTTAGTTTGGCAGCACTAGGTGTCGCAATGTCTCAAAATTAAGATAAGCCAAATAAAGAACTAAATAAAACAAGTTTAAGAGCCTTTTATCAGATTTTATCAGAGATTATCTTACAGTACATGTCGAGTAGTCAGGAGAGTTGGTACATGGTAGCAGGGCTTCCTCCTAAAGTGTCTGAGGGTCAGGTTGTAAGAAAGGTCTCTCTGGATGCTCTGGTTCTCCAAGAGATCTGTTGATCGGTCTGGTTGGTCAAGTCTTGTCCCATGGGCCTCTCTCTTGCTCCTCCCCTAATGAGGTTTTTCTTTATGTTGATTGAGTTCTACCAAGAACAGAATTGACATATTACTACCAAATGAACAGTGAACACATCATTTGAACACAATTTATTATTATTATCATCATTATTATCATCCCAACCCCCCTCCCCCATTTCTGGTATCTACACAAAGGTCAATAATAGTAGCAACCAAAAAAGTATTGGAACATGTGGATAAGAGCACTAGCTTCAGTTTTACACCTCAGACAGTATTGGGATATTGTCACATAAGCAGCTACTGTAGGTGAGGATTCATTCGCATGTCACTGTGACGTCCAACGATACTGGAACATTGCAGAAAACTCTCCTGATTGTCAGGCAAGCTCTTACTTCTATATGCAGTATCAATCACATACTTGTATGCAACACTGGATCCATCCAGTTTCAAAGTAACGACTTTCTGTTTACGTCAGTTTCATGCAACAGTGTTAAAGCTGGGAATGTCACAAGTCTAATTTTAACAAAATATCTGTCAGGCTTTTAGAAAAATACTAAATGTCAAAAAGCTCCACTTTGCAGGACAACTTTAGTTTTTTACAACAAGGGTTCATATTTTAGATTGTAATTAGAGAAAAGAAAAAGTGTGTGTTAAAATGTTTTCATTTGCTTCGTTTTATTGTTTTATCGCGTTTACTGTGCTAAAATGTGGGGCATGCGTACGCATGGGGGCATGCGTACAAGTGGCTAAATAATGTCTTTTTACACACAATAAGCCAGCAGTTTCTTTATTGCTATTTACAGTAACACTTCTAGCCCCCATAAGTCACATCCAACCATGAAAGGTTGTGTTGTATCTTGGGAATGGGCTTATTCTGTGTAAAATGACATATTTAGCCACTTGTACGCATGCCCCCAACCACTGAAATAAGAATCTCTAAAACAATAGAAAGAAGTAAATGAAATCAATTTAACACTCATCTTTTATATTATTTAATTACAATCTAAAATATGAACACTTGTTCATAAAAGGAAAACTAAAGTTGTCCTTTTAGGTAGAATGCATGGAGAAGAGCAGAGGCCTGCAGTATCACTGAAGAGGAGATGTGCTTTAGATAGGTGACCATTGGTGTAAAAATGTAAATTTCATTAAGTAGGCATTTAAATAATTAGGGTGTATCTTATTCATCTATCAGGGGGGAGTCTATGGCATTTAAAACACAAAGTAAAATGTGTCAATTGTCAAGGTTCCTTGGTTCAACTTGTTTAACTAGTACTGCTGGAAGGATCAAGATTAAATATTTTAAGATTAAGATGGAACATTCGTTCAATGACCTTTTTTATTATGTTGCCCATTTCATCTACAGGAGTTCTCAGCATCACGTTACTGGTGTTATAAGTGATGTATGTTTAATTAAAATGAGTGTTACTCTACATCATCGTAATCATCGTTATATAATGTTTGACTCTGAGCTCTTTAATAAACATAACATATTTTTTCAGTTTGGGATACTAATTTCATCCAATCAGTAGAGAGAACTCAGGATACAGGATATAAACCAGTAAGACTCCCTAATCGCAAATAGGGCAAAAAATTGTTTTTCCAAAATCTTCCTGATCCATGTTGATGACATGAGTGTAGACATGCTGTGTAGTGGTATTCGTGATTTTAGGGCAAAAACTGTAGGAGCAGTGTCCAAAAATGTGTTTTAAAAATCGGCCTGAAGGTGGCGCTAGAATAGGGCCATGTTTTAAAGACCTCATGATGTACCTAAACCTGGAGAAGATCAAGTTTAACCTGAGGGGGTCACCAGGGAAATTTGATCGCGCATGGGGCTCTATGATTGAACATATAAACAAATTAAGGACACTACAGCTGGCCGCTCCGACATGATGATAGGATCTAAATCTAAGCTACGGTCAAAGCCCACCTTAATTATAGGTGTGCATATATATGAATGTATGTATGTATACTGTTTGAGCTGGTCAACCTAGTCCTTTATTGATTTTTTTACTTTTTTGTTTTTGTTTTCTTTGGTCTGTATATGCCATAACTGTTCCACTGAGGAGTGCCAGGAGGTATAATAAGGGAAACTGTTCCACTGAGGAGTGCCAGGAGGTACAATAAGGGAAAATAAGAGGGAAATGATACTGACCATACTTGTATTATGTATGATGGAATGTATGTTGTATGTATGCTACATGTTGTATTGTCAGTGGTGTATTGTAAGTGCACATAGGGGGGAAAAAAAACAAAAAAAAAACTTTTGACATCTTGTGAGAATTGTAATAACAAATGTACTTGTGTCAAAAGCAATAAAGAAATTATATAAAAAAAAAAAGAATAGGGCCATGTGAGAAATGAGGGGTGGGGTCTCCGCGTTGCCTTGGCGGACGAATAGGTACCGGCCCCGGCTCTCCCGGACGCTCCTAGCCCGAGTTACGGCATTTTATGTGCGCTGCAGTGGCAGGGGGTCCTCCACTGGGGGCGCCACCACTTTTGCATCCGTTCTGGAGCACCAGGAGTCGGTGGTCCCCGGGAATTCCCCGTGAGCAGCCCCGTTGGGGTGGTCATTTGGTCATTTTTGCACATTTGGTCATTTTTTACATCTGGGGGGGGGGGGTCCCTGGGGCTCCGGGGGTCCTTGGAGGTTGTAGTTTGGCAGGCAAGGAGTGTGTGTGTAAAATCTGGCATGGATCGGGTCAACGGGTGCGGAGATATAAGCAGGGAGAAAGTGTGACGTGTGACGTGTGAGCACATTTGGTCATTTTTTACATCTGGGGGCTCCGGGGGTCCTTGGAGGTTGTAGTTTGGCAGTCAAGGAGTGTGTGTGCAAAATTTGGCATGGATGGGGGCAACGGTTGTGGAGATATGAGCAGGGCAAAAGTGTGACGGACTCACTGACTCACTGACTCACTGACGCACAGACAGCCGGTGGAGGTTTTGGTAGTAAACAAGTGAAATTGGAAGTGCAGAAAAAATGTAATAATAAAATGTAAAATGAGCAAACAAAACTGTAATTAAATTGGAACAAAGAAATTCAACTCGTTAATTGGTTATCTCTCCCGATTGGATGAAATTGTTGACCCGACTGAAAATGTATTTCCTATATCACTTACAGCACCTTTAAGAACAAACTTTAGAATGATCAAGACAAGTGTATGCCACAGGTAATCAGTTATTTATTTTTTATCATATCAAAGAATCAGCTTCTTCACAAAACAAATTAGAGAATTTAAAATTACATGATTACACACAGGTTTAAAGGTGTTGGGGTGTTCAGGCCTCAAGCCTGATTGGCTTGATGGCCAATCCTTGAGTTAGCACCAGGTGGCACAATGTCTTTAATTTAAGCTGAGACAAATAAATAAATGAATAAAAGCTCTCTGGATGCTCTGGTTCACCAAGAGATCTGTTGGTCAGTCTGGTTGGTCAAATCTTGTCCCATGGGTCTCTCTCTCTCTCACTCTCTCTCTTGCTCCTCCCCTCATGAGGGGTTTATTTAAATTCGATTGAGTTATTCCAATAACAGAATTGTTAATTCCAACCCCTATCCCCCATTACTGGTATCTAAACAAAGGTCAATAACAATTCATTGGCCTCTGTTTGAGATCATACTGTACATTGTTCTGAATCTGTACAGTGATCTTAAGTGGAGAAAAAAAGAAAGAAAAAAAGAGATTGTGAATTTGAACTGATGTTGGGACGTGGGGTTTGTGTTGGGTTGCACTGCTTTGCATGTTGCCTATGGGCTGTTCTTTTTACCTTCCGGAGCTGTCCTGGCTTTTTGTAAGGGGGGGGGGGGGGGTTAGTGTAGAGGCCAGCTTGAGGCGGAAGGATGTCATGTGACTTTGTGGGGACTTGGGGAAAAGTGTTACTTTGAGAGAGCTGTCTACTGCTGCAAGTGAACGTTCATGTTTTTGTTAAATGCTATTAATAAACGTTAGCCTACTGTAAACAGTGGATTACGTCTCTGCCCTACAGTTCCTGGGTCACTCCTGGTTTACATTGTTCATTGTTCATTATTCTTTCACTGATACAGGATGTTATACACATACACACACTGTGTGTGCGTGCGTGCGTGCATGCATGTGTGTGTAAGAGATAGAGAGAGAGAACGGGTGTCTCTCCATTTTCTGCCCAGCTGGTGCTACTTACTGGAGCTGTGTGCTCACTGGACCTCCAGTCAGCCGCGAGGGCCAGTCAGATATGTATCCGCCTGCAAAGCTCATTTATCGGCCACACGCGTTTTCATGCCAAGGACCTCCAATATTTACAAGCGACTTCGGCACTAGAGAATATAAATAGACTTTTATAGGGCCGAAATAAATTCAGTTCAGGGAGCCATCCCGAAACTAAATAAATTCGGCTCCTTATTGGACTATGAATCGGCCCTTAGATTCACTGACTGCATAGCAGCACTGAGCAGATCCGCCACGGGCCCCTCTAATAACCCTTGCCTTAATTGGCATGTAATGTTGGTACAAAGATGTGCACATATCTGTGTAACACCTTAAAGAACAGGAGGAGTGTTTACTTTGAGGTGAGACCTTTTCTGACCTCTCTCTCTCTCTTTGATGTGTTCACTGTTCATTTGGCAGTAAAATCATGTTCATTCTATTGAAAGAACGCTATAAATATAAAGAACAACCTCATGAGGGGAGGAGCGAGAGACGCTTCAGGAAGCCAGGAATCACTTCTTCATTCGCCTGCCACTACCACGCACCAACTCTCCTGACTGCTCGACTTGTAAGATAATTCATAATTATTAGGCTTAACTTAATTTTAAGACATTGTGACACTTAGTGCTGTCAAACTAACTTATTTGTTTTACTCCACAGGAGGAAGATGCCGGGTTTAAGCAACAATTTACGTCTTGTGATGATTGTTTGGGGAGTGATCACATTGGTAGCATGTTTCCATTACTTCTCATCTGATTCATGCACATCTGAAATGCACACTCTGCCAATGGAGAACCACAGGAAGCCAATTGTCTTGATATGGACCCCACCAGAACATACAAAGTTTGATTTCAGGGACTGTGTGACATTCTTTAACATAGATAGCTGTGAGCTGACATATGACCAATCTCTTTACAATAAAGCGGATGCCATCATTTTCTATCATAAAAGCATTAAACCAAACTTGGAAAACTTGCCAAAAACCCCACGGCCTCATTTCCAAAAGTGGATTTGGTATCATGTAGAGTCACCGACTCATACAGTAAAGATAACAGGGATTGAAAACCTGTTCAATCTGACCCTGAGCTACAGACGAGATGCTGATATCACAGCAAGGTATGAGCTTATAACAAAGAAAACTGTGACCGATGATGATTTTATCTTGCCAAAGAAAGACAAGGTAGTCTGTTGGATGGTGTCGAACAGTGTGACTGCCGGTGTAGGTGCCAGGATAAAATACTTTAATGAATTAAAAAAGTACATCAATGTCCATGTCTATGGTGGGGCTATGTCAGGCTCAGTATGGCTGAACTTTGAGGACTATTACCCAACCATGGCTAGTTGCAAGTTTTACCTTGCATTTGAAAACTCCATCCACAGAGACTACATCACAGAAAAGGTGAACGGACCTTTGGCAGTGGGAACGGTGCCAGTCGTTCTGGGCCCACCAAGAGAAAATTACGAAGAGTTCATTCCACCTGGCTCTTTCATTCATATCAATGACTTCCCAGATGCCAGATCATTGGCAGAGTATTTGCTTCAGTTGGACAAGGATTATATGAAGTACTTGCAATACTTCCAGTGGAGAAAGTTCTACAAAGCTACACGTCATCTTCTCTCAACGCAGAATGAGTTCACTCAACCCATTTGTCTTGCCTGTGATCACATGTCACGGGACAATGGTTACAGTGCTGTACATAATCTGTACGACTGGTACTTTTCATACTGACACTTGTTAGGTTTTGTAGGATGCACTTCTGTTGGTTTATTTTTGTATTTTTTCATAATGTTTTAAAGCAGCAACCTGTCTGACATGAAGTGCCACGTTTGTTTTCATTGTATTGATAGTCAGTGTGCCATATCATTATAGTTTAATTATGACACCACATCAAAATTCAAATATAGGCAATAACCTTTTATTTAAGGTAATGATCATTACACTCAGATCAATAACCCACCTATCTCCGAGACTCCCTCCCCAGTCAGAGATATCAGTTTGAATGAATGTAAAATGATATAGATGTGAGGGTACTTAATTTAACTGAAACATTTGTATGAATATTTCATTTTAACTCGGTTAAATCGGTTTTGGTATTTAAAGTACATTACTATTACTACTACCGTAGATTATACTGTTGTGTTGATTTAATTTTTATGTTCTTGCCATTGATGATATTTCATCACGTTTGACTGCATTTTTACCATGACACCTTTATACATTTATATTGATGTATTACCTGCTTATTGTAAGTCGCTTTGGATTAAAAGTGTCTGCTAAATGCCTGGACTGTAAACTCTAAACTGTAAACCTTTTAGACCCAAGTTCAGATCAAAGATTTTCTCTGCTGCTCGTCGTTAATTATAACCATCAGTTGAGTTGCAACAGGTTCCATTTACAGTACCCCAGTTGTTTATGCCATTATAGTTGTCTAGTTCTTGGATGTTGTTGTATGAATGAATGCATTTATTATTGATTATATATTTTGTCTGTATGTCTCTGCCGCTGCAACATATTACGCAATACAAGTTCTCAAGCTGTGGTGTGTTTATCCTTTTGACACACATGTACTTTCAGTCAGTGAAAATGCAAATTGGCCAGACAGACCCACCTTTTTTCTCATGCTTTTAGTTCAATCTGATGATGCCAAACGTGTTTCTTTTCTTTTCTGTCATGAACATTCTATGGACAACACATCTATGATGTAATTTTAAAGCCTTTTGTATGAACTGCAGACAGTTTTTAAGTTGCTTGATTTAGTATTTAGATTTTTCATTGATATCCATTTTATGACATGTCTCTCATAGATCTATTGGCTATATGAGAACAGCATACAGTAACAGGGAATGTTCAACTTGTTCATAGTCAGTAAAGGCTGTCATTCGCTTACTGTGTGAATATACGTTTTATTGTAACAGCAAAGTAATTCAGTATTCTCAGCAACTAAATGTATTAATGATCCTGTGCAAATGTTGAAAGGTTAGTAACAATAACAGTGACTGAAAAAAGCTTAAAACTCAATGTATCACACTTTTTAATTGGCTGTCTTGCATGACATTTGCTTGTTACAGTATGATAAGATCTTCAAGTGCTTAAACAGCGAACTGTGAATATTTTACCATGAACAAGACAGTATTATTGAGACCCGTTCAACCAAAAGAGCTTGGAAACGGGGGGAAAAAATTACCTCTTAAAATGAATTCATCATGCCTGTTGCTAAGGTATGGCAACATGACTGCTGTCTCAAATCATCTCACCAACATGGCACATAGGTGTCGCTCAAAATTTGCAATCAATAATATTAGCAGAAACACACCAGGAGGTTATGCTAAAAGGATAACTGTTGGTTTGCAACATTCTGAAACAAAGATAGAGGCACCCTTCATCACTAGACTGGTAATATACCACCTGAGGAATTGAGTGCCACTTGCTTTATGCATTTGATGTCAACCATGCATTTGAAGGTTCACGCCCCCGTGTGGTCAATCAAATAATTTCCATAAATAAAGTTTAAGGAATTGTGAAAATAGCAGATCTACAAGCTCACAATCTGATGCGAAATGACACGTTGTGGTTGTGAGTAGCTATTTTCACTAATTTGGGTCCCGGGCAAACATCTAATTTATCTTTTGGGAAGTTTGGGAACCACTGTACTAGACTGGTAGACAGATATACATTATAATATTATAAAACATACATAAACCACTTCAGCCCTATTTTATACCTAGGCTATTTGAAAATAGCCGATCTGAAAGCTCACAACGTGTCGCATCGCGGCACGTTGTGAGCTTGTAACTGCTATTTTCAAACATTTTATAACATTTTGAATTCCGGACTTTTACTTGTAACAGAGTATTTCTACATTGCACTGTTGATTTACTAAAGACAAACATTTGAGTATTCCACCACAGCTCTGATGGTGTCCTGTCAGACTCCAGTGTACTAAAAGGAGAAAATCCCCCAAAATATTATTGTGGAATGCAAGAATACCACACAAGACAGACTCAAGACGACGATTCAATCAAAGTTCTTTATTGATGAGCCATGCGAAGCAGTGGTAGGCCTACACTGTGTTAGGCCTAGTCTATGTGAGCTAAAATCATACATCGATATTACAGTCAATATGTATAGTGTCAAGCTCCTCCTCTCCGTCATAGTAACTGGACAATATAGTATTACTTTGTGATTCCAAACATGACTGGGTCAAAACATCAAGTCAGCGATTACTGCACAAATAGACATGAATGTTCAGCCAAGAGCTGAACATTCCCATGTTCCTGCCAATTCCCATGTTCCTGCCAATTGTCAGCTCGACCTACTGAGTCAGTTCAAGTTTCCCTTCCACAGGCACGCATCGTGCAGGAATGCATGTCCACAGCTTGCCCGCTTGTTGATCAGATCAGCGGGTCACATTGACAAGGAACGAGTGTTGAAATGAGTGTTGTCATAAACAAGGTTAAACAAATATTAACCCCAACAATATCTTTAAAATAAATACATTATATAAATTATGAAATATCATCAGTGTAAAGTGCTTAACAAAATGACGATAAACAGTGCAATCTACTGAAGTAATAATAATGATCATCATAATACACACATGTATGTTTATTTGTGTAGGTGGATCCTACAACAAACCTGACAGTGTCAGTATGAAAAGTACCAGTCATACAGATTGTGTACAGCACTGTAACCCTTGTCCCGTGAAATGTGATCACAGGCAAGACAAATGGGTTGAGTGAACTCATTCTGAATTGTCAGAAGATGAGGTGTAGCTTTGAAGGACTTTCTCCACTGGAAGTATTGCATGTACTTCATATCATCCTCGTCCAAGAGAAGCAAATACTCTGCCAGTGATCTGGCATCTGGGAAGTCATTGATATGAATGAAAGAGTCAGGTGGAATGAACTCTTCATAATTCTCTCTTGATGGGCCCAGAACGACTGGCACCGTTCCCACTGCCAAAGGTCCGTTCACCTTTTCTGTGATGTAGTCTCTGTGGATGGAGTTTTCAAATGCAAGATAAAACTTGCAACTAGCCAGGGTTGGGAAAAAGTCCTCATATCTTAGTCGTGATGTGTAAGCCCCACCATAGACATGGACATTGATGTACTTACTGAATTCTTGAAAGTATTGTTCCCTCACAGCTACACCGGCTGTAACGCGGTTGGACACAATCCAACAGACCACCTTGTCTTTCTTTGGCAAAACAAAATCATTATCTGTCGAGGTTTTCTTTGTTAGAAGCTCATTCCTCACTGTGATGTCAGCATCTCGTCTGTAGCTCAGTGTCAGATTGAACAGGTTTTCCAGACCTGGTGTTTTTTCTGTGTGAGTCGGTGACTCTACATGATACCAAATCCATTTTTGGTAATGAGGTCGTGGGGCTTTTGGCAAGTTTTCCAAGTTTGGATGAATGTCTCTATGAAATAAAATGATGGCCTCTGCTTCATTGTATAGAGATTGGTCATATGTCAGCTCACAGCTATCTATGTTAAAGTATGTCAAACAGTCCCTGAAATCAAATGTTATACCTTGTGGTGGGATCCACACTATGACAATCGGCTTTCTGTGGTTCTCCAGGGGCAGAGTGTCACTGATTTCCTGCATTTCAGATGTACATGAATGAGATGCCTCCTCAAAGTAAAATAAAAATGCTATCATTGTGCACATCACTCCTAAAGCCAAAGACATTGCAAGATGCAACTTGTTGCTTAGACAGGGCATCTTTTTTCCTGTGGAGTAAAAAAAGAAATAAGTTAGAAGTACAGTTGGTTTCACAATGTGTTGAAATACAAAGAGCACAAACTAAAAATCCTTAAGTCATACCTTAGAGGAGTTGTGTGGAAATAAAAAAAAAAAATGAAAATGAGTTTCCCCCACCTATAAAAGTTATTTAAGATTAGTTATAAAGTAGCTGATTATTCTATTGGAATAATGATCACACTCCCCATCACGTGTGTGTGCATGTGTGTTTGTGTGTGTGTGTGAGTGAGTGAGTGAGAGAGAGAGAGAGAGAGAGAGAGAGAGAGAGAGAGAGAGGGAGAATAATGTACACATTTCAAAATTCTGTAGAAAATGAGTAATCATTTCAAAATGAAATATAATATGACTACCACAACTAAAGTCAACATACCTTGGGACCTTAGTACCTTTTCTTTTCTTTTTTAAATACTTTAACATCACCTATTGTTTATAATAGAGATCCTTACCAAGCGTTTGTTCAGACCTGAATCTGACTACATTCTCCACTATATCTTCTAACAATCTAACCTTTAGTCAAAGCCAAGTGGCACAGCCATAATGGTTACATTCTATATAATAGGATAGATCAGTTGTCATGAAGATGAAAATGTTTAAATCAAATAGCAGTCTTTTCTTATTTTATATATTTTGTTTATAATGCTCTGGCTCACCTTTGTAATTGATTATCCAGCAATTCCTGTGTGAAAATATAAAGTTCTGTGAGCGTCGAATTCCAGGTGATTATGCTTGTTCTACCCAGGAAAGACACAGCACTCAACCAGGGGCCAGTGGTCCAACAAGAAGAACTAGTTTGTTTTCATGTGTTAATGGTCTGTATTTGTTTATGGCAACATGCATAGGCACAGACTACAGAGTACTGTAAATGGGAAAAGAGTAGATATGAGAGTGATCAACAATTCGTTTTAAAATAAAATAATGACATAAAGCAGTGACATGTAGGACAAAAAGAGGCATAAAAATAGAGAGAATCTGCATTACTTTTAGAATGGATTTGAAAGATGACCTGAGAGTATGAGCGCGTCTCAGCCAATCACAGTGTTGGGGGCGCGGTTGAACATCAACGTGGCTTACCTGCACATCTTTTACGGCTGTGACTGTGATTTTGGGCAGTGGTGACTATGAACTGACTGGCTGTCACAACAGCCCACAAAGTAAAACAATAACAAGTTAATGCTGATTTTTTTTACCTTTTTTTCCACTTTCTCATTTTTCACTTTCACGTTCTTTAAACTGTCTTGCCTCAAATGTTTTCAGAAATATTTAGTGTACTGTTTAGATTTAAATAGAGATTGTTTCTGAGCTAGATACCTGAACGGGCCTGTCTAGCCAGGCCTAGGGGCCCAAAGGTCAGGGGGGGTTTACAAACTGTTGGACACTATTCCAGATTACTCTAAATAAAAGTCCAGTATTCAAAATGTACTTGAGTACAAAAGTATTGGCATCAAAATGTACTAAAAGTACTCAGTGTGCAAAATGTCCCATTTCAAGTTTTCAAATGTAAAAAAAAAGAAGAAAAAAGTAAAAAAGAAAATGGCTGACCTACAATATCTTGGAGCTTGTAGATAGTGTTTTTCTTTTCTTCAAATGGCCAAATGTTTACAGGGCTGTGGTTAATGCATGTTTTGTAATTCTAATCAAAATCTACAAAGTATCTACTAATCAATGTAGTGGAGTAAAAGCACAATATTTGGATCAGAGATGTAGTGGAGTAGAAGTAAAAGTATTGGAAATTGTAAATACTCAAGTAAATTACAAATACCTAAACATTTTACTATAGTACAGTACTTAGTTACTTTACACCACTGGTGTTTGAGGGGCCCTAGTGTACAGGCCCAGGGAGGGACCCATACCGGTATATAGTCATGCGTGTGCCTTGTTAACATTCAAGATGCAGCACTGCTCTCTAGTGTCTATGTATAATGAATCACATTATGTGGAAGATTCATATACATATACAAGATACATATACATACATATTACCTAGTTATTACCAAAAAGCGCTGAAGGCAGCTAATAAGCTTATTATGTCCTGAAAGGACCCGTTTTTATATTCCTTTTGCACATGTATATTTGTATTCAGGACAATGTATCCCACCCATCTTTGATGAGAGTTTTCTGGCCAACATCAGTCATTCCAAAGATGCTCTTGAGAGGGAGATGGATGAGGGCGGATATGCTGTAAACCAACTCCTAAATGGTAATCTCACTTTAGAAGAGGTTATAAGGGCCATTGATAAAGCATAAAATGGAAAAGCAGCTGGAATAGAGGGCCTTTATAATGAAGTTCTTAAAGCTCCCAAGATATTGCCTGTTTTGTTTAGTTTATTTCAGACATGTTTTAAATATAGTATTATTCCTTCCCTTTGGTATAAGTCTATCATTAAACCAATTCCCAAATCTGCCAAGAATGATCCAACGGTCCCTCTAAATTATAGGGGCATTAGTCTCATGAGTACTGTTTACAAACTATATTCTAGTATTCTAAACAGTAGGCTCTCTTATTATTTGGAGGAATTTGATATATTGGCTGATGAGCAGAATGGATTCAGGAAGCACAGGGCCTGTATTGATCATATCTATACAGTATCCACAGTGATTAAAGGAAGAATTGAAGAGGGGAAATCTACCTATGCATGTTTTATAGACTTTCAAAAGGCTTTTGATTGGGTTAATAGAGATTTGCTTTTCTTTAAATTACTCCAGAGTGGTGTCGATGGTAGATTTTACAAAGCTATTAAAGTATTATATGAGGTTCCTGTAGCATCTGTTCAAGTGAATGACTTCACTACTGGTTGGTTTTCAACACCATTTGGAGTGAAGCAGGGAGATGTTTTATCTCCATCTTTATTTGCTATTTTTGTTAATGATCTAGTCCAGGAGATTAAAGACTCCGGTCTAGAGGTCATGTTGGATGATGTTGTTGTAAGCTGTTTACTTTATGCGGATGATATAGTCCTCCTGGCAGAGTCTGGAGATGCTTTACAGAAGATGCTGAATATTGTTCAATTCTGGTGCTCAAAATGGAGGTTTATGATTAATCAAAGTAAAACTCAGATTATGCACTTTAGAAAAAAAGGCACAGTAAGATCTCTTCAGAACTTCTCATTTGGTACCCTGTCTTTGGACTATACTGAAGCATATAAGTACTTGGGCTTTACACTAGATGAATTCATGTCTTATGAATCTGGAATTGCAATATTGGCAGACTCTGCGGGTAGAGCTGTTGGGTCAATAATTAGTAAAATGAAATTTTGTAAAGATATTGGTTATTCCACATACTCACAGCTCTATGATGCATGTGTTTGTCCTATACTCGTTTATGCTGCAGGTGTTTGGGGTTTTAAGGACGTCAAACAGGTACATTCTATCCAGAATAGAGCCATAAGGTGTTTCCTTGGGGTACATGCATTTGCCCCATCTCTTGCGATCCAGGGAGATATGGGTTGGGAACCGATGGAGATCAGGCAAAAGGGAGAAGTGATTCGGTTGTGGAACCGCCTCGTTAATATGTCAGAGAGTAGGTTAACAAAAAAGGTCTTCAACTGGGATAAGGCACACAATGGGCCATGGACGAAGGGAGTTTTTTCTATTCTCAGAGAGGCAGATCTGGCGTATGTTTTTCTTAATATGCTTTGTTGTAACATTAACTTGTTGAAACAAAAAATATTTTGTAATCACAAAGAGAAATGGTCAAACGACATATGGTCTAAGCCAAAACTTAGATCATATGTCCAGATTAAGCATTGTTTTGGTACTGAGCCCTATGTCAAATCCTTTTTAACCAGAAACCAACGGTCATTGTGTGCTCAGCTGAGAGCTGGTATCCTACCTCTAGCTATTGAGGTGGGGAGGTTCTCAGCTGTACCAGAAGAGAATAGGATATGTAATGTATGTGACCTGAAAGATGTTGAGAATGAATTTCATTTCATGTTTTATTGTACTCTATATGATGATTTGAGGGTCCCTTTGTTTGATATAATGCAAAAACGAAAACCTGAGCTGTTCTGGGAAGATGATGGACAGAAGTTAGAATGGTTGTTTAATTATGAAGTCTTTAAGACGGCACATTTTGTTTCCCTAGCCTGGAGTAGAAGACAGTCTCAGCTCTTCAAATAGTAGCTTGAGTGTTAAAGTTGGTTATTTGTTTGATCATTGTTTGTGTGAATTGTTATGTCGGTGAATTGTTTTTGTTAAATGAAATGTAAAGTGTCCTGTAAGTCCATATGGGCTGGGCTTCCTTGGAAGCATGACACTAAAATAAAGAAAAATCAATCAATCAATCAATGTATAGCCTACATGACAAACAAAGAAAACAGACTTAAAGGACCACCTCACCTCTGGGACAACCAGATCTTATTTTATAGTTAATTGTTTGGGACACGATCAACACAATCCTGAGTTATTTTTTTGTGATCAAGTTTTTAGATATCTTAGTATTTCAGCATGCTACAACTGGTCATATGATGCATTTTGCATCTATAACATAACTATAAAATATGGTGGTGAGGTGGTCCTTTAAGTCTTAATAAAAAAAAATAAAAAAAACAGAAACGAAGAGAATACCCCCCTCCTTGTTTTGCTTCATAATCCATAATAAATTACCGTATAAAATAATCACAATATAAGATCATAATAAACTGGTTAGTACCTTCTGGTTAGTACCATTGTGATGTCTCCTTGCACCTCCAGTCCTGTGTATGTGGGTGTATTCTCTTTCAGGAAGTGGATAACCAAAGTGTTGGACGCTTGTCAGGGAAATGAGGAACACCTGAGCAAGCTGCTCAGAGGGGATAAAAGCCCTTTGTTTGGTTTGCTTTGGATTTTGCCTTTATTTTACATCTTGCAACACCCCACACATACCCTCAAATACAGCACTGACAATATTGATTTATTGTTGTGTTAGTTTATTCTGATTTGTAAAACATTTGACTGGCAATATCAATACGTTCACAAGAACCAGCAGAGACCATTATGAAACAGCTTTTAACTACCCGCCAACCACGCCATTGACGTAAGTTTGCTATGAGGAAATATCAAATCCTGAAATGTGGAAAAAGTGGGTGTAAGTGATGTACAGGTATTTGTGTCAAAGTTGTATCTCTCTCTCTCTCTCTCTCTCTCTCTCTCTCTCTCTCTCTCTCTCTCTCTCTCACTCTGTTAGGGATACACAATTTATACAGTCAGGAGAGAGATCTCCACATCATCAGCTTCAATTTCAATTTGTTCTGCAAATTAAAAATTGTCTCGTCACTGACTCCATTTTCTCTTCCAGTAAAATTCCTTACAAGCCTTTATCTTTTGTACAGGCTCCGTACTTTTACAAATATCATACATGAAATTACTTCTCTGGTAGGGATTTACCTTACAGTATTGAGATGGAATATGCTCAGATATCCCGAGAAACATTTGGCCAGTGAGGATGGACTCATTGTGGGCTCGCTGCAGCAGCAGTATAGTTGTTCTATAGTTGTTCTCACCATTTAAAGATATATTCTCCTTGAACTTTGGCACTTATCTACTCCTACATACTTACACCTAGAAACACCATTAACTTTAATTATGTTCATCTTAATGTGGAATCTTGCGCTTGTTTTCTTTATAGTTTTTTAGATATTTAATTTTTAAAACTTAATTGATAAAACTTTGGACCCTTCCTATTCATTCATACTTTCACAGTTTAAAAAAAATCAACATTACTGTGGACATGCACAAGACATGTGAACAAGATATGGGTTTAATATTGATGACATCAGGGATCTCCATATACAGTATGGGCATAAAAGGGACAAGGACGGAATTCATTTGCAAGTGTGACTCGCATCACAGCAAACAAACTTGCAATTTCCCAGAATTGTATCTTTCTAGTTTTCATTTGGTACTGCAAAGTATATTTTAATGCTGAAATGTTTTGCTTGAAGCGAGCCCACATTGTTTCTTCAGGAACAATATGATCTAGTATTTGAGAATTTACTCTCTAAATGCTTTGCCCGATGGAAGCGTTCCTCCAGCAAGGAGAGAGCCAGCGATGAATGAGGCAGAGTGAGCAGCTTACAGTACATAGTCAAAAACTTGATCATAAGAAAAACTGAGCGCAGCTGTCTCCAGCTGCCTGTCAGTCAACACTGCACGCACGTGTTGGGACATACCTCACTTCAATGATCCACCAAGGTGCTGAACTCTGCCGTCACTGACAGAGACACTAACATGATCGGCCACAACATCCTACTACAGTATATAATAAGGTAACCTCTGTCAATCAGACGGTCACTCATAAACTGTCTATTCCGCATCATTCTCCTCAGTGGCTTGAGCAATTGATCTCAACTTGTATGGCCATTGACTATTAGCGTTTCTGTGTAAGAGATTACAAGTTCGGGCTATGGGATCTGTCAGCAGCAGGCATATCAACTTTAAAAAGGATGGACCTTCTATATGGAAGGGACTGCACTGCTCACTCCAGATAACAGACTGCATTACAGTAAGTGATTTATTAGCAGTGCTAGTAGTAAGTTGTGCATCATTGTTCTCTGGAGTGTCCTTATGGAAGGTCCATTATTTATAACAGTTTATATACCTGTCTTGTACTTGCTACAAGTTTTTGGCATCGCTCTGAACAACCAGTTTCCGTTCCAGTTGGCACCTTTTATTTTTCTTATTATTACAATAACAGAATAGGCAGAGAATGAAAACACATTGCATGGATGCACCTGGGACGTATCCTCAGTGATGTAGCTCAAGGTCATAGAGGTTTCAACATCATACCCCTGGTTCCTGAGGCTCGACTGGCCCTCCTAAGGCCTCACCGTGGGTGTGTTGAACTTGGGCCTCTTCCTCACGGAAGACACAGGCTGAGGCGCCAACCCATGATATTACTAATTAATTTTCCCAACTCCCCTCCCTACTGGTATCTAAACAAAGGTCAATACCAAAAATTATTTGGCCTCTGTTTGAGATCATATACTTCCACTAATACAGGACGTTAATCAACTCAATCACATAGTTGTTGAAGCCCGTTATGCCATTATGTAATTTTATGTCAACCAAAAGAAAAGAAAAAAAAAGAAAAGAAAAGAAAAGAAAAGAAAAGAAGTTCAAGACGATGGTGAATTATATAGTTATTGCTATGAACGGCCCTATAAACTTTTTCAACTCGAACAGAAATTTCTACTCTAAACAACACGAATATCAAAAGAACATTATCAAAGACTTTATTTGACTACATCAATGTGAATGAATAAAACAAACTGCAAGGTATGAATGCAATGCACAATCTCTGTAAAGCGCTAAAGGCGCTATATGCACCTTTTACCATTTATTTACCATTTACACACACGTACAGCACACACACACACACACACACACACACACACACACACACACACACACACACACACACACACACACACACACACACACACACACACACACACAGATAGATGACGGTGCGTTTTATCTGCAGCATGCCATCCCGAAACAACAAAACCACAAGGAACTGGTAAAGAAAGACATGCCTGTATTTGGAAATGTCATGTCTGTTTTTACGATAGTATGGTAATTATACCGCTTGTAGCAAGACAGGAGTTTTGCAAGTAACAAGTTCTACAAGCTGTATGATTGATGTTTGACAAGGACGGTATGTCACTAGAACAATGCAAAGCTTGGTTGTCAAAACAGGCAATATATTTTTAGTGGCTAGATAACTGGCACGGCAGCATTTAAAGGAATGCAGGATTTTTTTTAGGGTGTAGCTACAACCTGCATTGCTTATATAGCAAGTGCTTTTCCCAATACGATAATACCATAGAGTTATATAAAAACTAAAAGGCGGGTGCCCCCGGTTGGGGGTTCTAATTTTGTTCCATGGTAAGAGTCAAGCAGAATAAAACACTGTAAGAGAACATTCATTCCAAATCAATTACTAGCCATCTTAACATGTTAATGATATGATATCCATGAACAATCTGTACTTTTTTTTGTTCATCTCAAGTCCTCTGCAGCTCTAACCGCAAGTGGTGGGATTTTACGCTAAACCGCTTATTTGTATTGCTCGACTATCGATCTGACTTTCATAATGCCGGAAATGTCTCCAAAGAGTTTCGTCTCTGTGATGCAGCTGCTGGCGATCTGCCGCTAGACCCCTCCCAGCTAACTCGCTAGAAATGGACTTTTATTTATTTTCGCCTCTACCACTGCTCTACATGGATGGAATAACATCAGATTACCGTAAAAAAAAAAAAAAGCACTCATCTGGAATTCTCCTTTAATGGACCACTTTCAGCCTGGTGTTCATATTTTGTGCATTTTCTCAAAGTATTCAAAAAGTCTTTAGAATTTTTCAAAGTGATTGTGGAGTGGATATTTTAGCTATTTCTGAAATAGATACATGGAAAATAACCCCAAAAGTGTTATAAAGTGAATTGCATGCATTGAGTGTACACAATTGGCAATCTGAAAATATATTTTCTGTTTATTAACAAGCTGGAGAGACACCATATCACTGATACCGTAAACACACCCGACAGGAATGATTACTCTCAGAATACAGAGCTTTAATGTTTCAACAAACAACAGATAATAATATCACTTACAGCAACTGTAATCATCATCATCATCATCATCATCATCATCATCATCATATACTTTAAAAACCATTGTAGTCTAACACCTTAGAGAAAAACAAACCTGACATTGTCAGTATGAAAAGAACCATTCATTAAGATTATGTACAACACTGTAACCCTTGTCCCGTGACATGTAATCACAGGCAAGACAAATAGGTTGAGTGAACTCATTCTGTGTTGAGAGAAGATGACGTGTAGCTTTGTAGAACTTTCTCCACTGGAAGTACTGCATGTACTTCATATCATCCTGGTCCAACTGATACAAATACTCGGCCAGTGATCTGGCATCTGGGAAGTCATTGACATGAATGAAAGAGTCAGATGGCATGAACTCTTCGTAATTCTCTCTTGGTGGGCCCAGAACGACTGGCACTGTTCCCACTACCAAAGGTCCGTTCACCTTTTCTGTGATGTAGTCTCTGTGGATGGAGTTTTCAAATGCAAGGTAAAACTTGCAACTAGCCAGGGTTGGGTAATAGTCCTCAAAGCCCAGCCATGCTGAGTAAGCCCCACCATAGAGATGGACATCGATGTACTTTTTTAATTCATCATAGTATTGCATCCTGGCACCTACACCGGCTGTAAATTTGTTGGACACAATCCAACAGACCGTCTTGTCTTTCTTTGGCAAGACAAAGTCATCATCTGCCACAGGTTTCTTTGTTATAAGGTCGTACCTTGCTATGATGTCAGCATCTCGTCTGTAGCTCAGTGTCAGATTGAACAGATTATCAATACCTGGTATTCTTTCTGTATGAGTCGGTGACTCTACATGATACCAAATCCATTTTTGGAAATGAGGCCGTACTTTTGGCAAGTTTTCTGCGTATGGTTGAAGGTGTTTATGATAGACTATGATGGCATCTGCTTTATTGTAAAGAGATTGGTCATATGTCAGCTCACAGCTATCTATGTTAAAGTGGGTCAAACAGTCCCTGAAATCAAACTTTGTACCAAGTGGAGGGGTCCACACAATGACAATAGGCTTGGTGCGGGGCTCCAATGGAAGAATGTCACTGTTTTCTTGGATTTCAGGAGAGCATAAATGAGATGCCCCATCAAAGTAAAAGAAAAATATAATTGTGCACACCACTCCTAAAGCCATTATGATCTCAAGACGTGAATTCTTGCAAAATGGCATCTTTGTCCTGTTGAATAAAATTAACAAGTTATTTGACAGCACTTTATTTCACAATGGGTTAAATAAGATAAGCCTATAAACAAATAAATTAAAGCTTAAGAGAATGCTTGTTTTAAGATTTCAGATTTTTGGTTAAAATCGGTCGTTTTAGGAACATACTGTTTGTATACAGTATTTGTAAACGAGACATGTTTCTGTATATATTAAATGTCATTTACAAAATCTTTAATATGGTTTTCTGTTTACCAGTAGAATAAAACAGTTATACTGAAGTTTAGTAATAAAGGATCTGATTTTTTTTTTTTTGGAACAATGTCTCACGAACAGAGAGAGAGAGAGAGAGAGAGAGAGAGAGAGAGAGAGAGAGAGAGAGAGAGAGAGAGAGAGAGAGAGAGAGAGAGAGAGAGAGAAGAATGTCATGTGAAATTTCATGCCAATAATGCCTATTGAATTGAATGTCCGTAATATACTCTATTTAAACGATAGCTCAAGCGAATACATTGTGGTTCTTTCTTCTGATTTTAGCTTAATTTAAAATGAATTAAAAGTTGTTACTAATTTTGCCTATTGTTTATACAGTAATAGAGATCCCTAGCAAGTGTTTTTTTTTTCCAGACCTGACTCAAGACTATCTCCTAACAACTTCCTAACAACCTAACCCTTAGTCAAAGACAGGATGTAGGCTACAGTAATCTACAGAACTTACAATTCACAGTACACATAAAATAAAAGTCACAGCCATAAAGTATTGCATTCTATCATATCATAGTTTTTCAGCAGTACTGAATAGTTTAAATAACACTCTAGCTCACCTTTTGTAATTGATGCTGCACTTCCTGTGAGTAAATGACAAGTACTGTGACTGTGGTTTCTCTCTCTCTCACTCACTCACTCTCTCTCTCTCTCTCTCTCTCTCTCTCTCTCTCTCTCTCTCTCTCTCTCTCTCTCTCTCTCTCTGGTCAAACTAGTATAACCCGTTTAATTATTACTTGGGAAAGAATCATTCTTGTATAGCTTGTATGTTTGGTTTTCTGCTCTATACATGTTTTTACAAAAGCATATTTAAAAAGCATTCATAAGAAGTTTGTAATATCATCTATTTTCAAACCGCCTAGGTACGAAATAGGGCTAAAGTGGTTTATGTATTTTTTATAACTAGAAGCTCGGCCGAGCGTCTAGTCGGCAACCTGGCCAAATCGGGAACAATGTAAATAGGGAATGAATGCCCCGCCCTTTAATGCAAAACCCCATTATACCTGTTGTCATAGGATCCGTTTTGACCATCTGTTTACGTGTGTACATTTATGCCCACATATGGAGATCAATCAATTCTATTTGGTACGCAAATCAGACAATGCAGGTTAAATGGTGTTCGGCAAGGGGGGATTTTGTCTCCTATTTTATTCAACATTTAGGCTACATGGATGATATATCTGGTGAATTAAATAAGTGCAATATGGGCTGTCTTTGAAAAAGAAGGTTTTATAGTGTGCTTCTATTTTAAAAATGTGTATGTTTAAAGTGTTGCTTTTCTCTGTATCGGGCAGAATGCATTCTCTGAATAAACCAATGTATTATTGTACTCCGTTTTCTCTTCTCATATTTGGCTTTGCGTCTTTTACTTTTCAAAAATAACTCCGACTATTAGAGCTTTTAATTATAAGGTTAAAAGGTCCTATTTATCAACTCATCAACTCTATTATCAATCACTTATTAATTCTATTATCAATCACCACGTTGATGACATGGTCGTTCTGATCCCATACAGTGGAGGGTTACAGCAGCTATTGAAAGTGTGCTCGAATTATATGGCAATGATCATGACATAATTTACCATGCAAAAAAGAGTAGTGTCATAATTGTGGGACGCCACGAAGACAAGAAATTGGCCTTCCCAGCCTTTCACTTATGTGACAGTCGTCTTGCTGTATGGCAGGAAATCAAGTACCTTGGCCACATTTTCACAGATATCTAGAAACAGTGCCACAAACTTTATGCCCAGGCTAATGTGTTGCTTCGCAGGTTCAGTAGCCTACAACCTTCTCGTGGTGCACATACAAGAAAGGTAGCATGCAGAGGCTTAAAGTGGCCCACAATGATGCCCTGAGGATACTATTTAAAGTCCCTAGATGGCATAGTGCCAGTCACTGGCATAGTGCCAGTTTGTAACATGTGGAATCCACACCCATGAGGCTCTCATAAGGTATGTATGCATTCATGTCTCACCTGGATGAGTCCCAGAACAGTATCATTGAGGATAATAGTCAATCCTGGGAAGAGTTGTCTCCTCTCTCTCTTGTCCAGGCTTGGTTAACTTTTTTCTTTTGACTTTGAAGTTTATTTTCTTCATTGTTCATTTGACAGGGATGTACAGGGCGTATAGGGGCGAGGTCCCAAATGCTTTGGTGACATACTGATTGTACGCATACATTGAAGCATACATTATTGGTCACAGGGAGAGCACTGAGAGACTTGTTTGTGGAGATGTAGGCCTATGACTCATTTGAATACCAGAGAGCAGCTAGAGACGGATTATGGATTCTTTTAGACTTTATTCATTGTTTTAATTGTATTAATTGTTTTGTATAGCCCTCAACCATATTGCCAAGTTTCGTAAAAAACTACTGCACGGTGCAGAAAGTAGGCAGAAGAAGAATAATACAAATCTAGTACAGTAGCTCAAGCCTTTCAGGCTTGGCCCCTAATAGTAAGGGGATTTTATAAGATATTTGACCAATCTGCGAAGTAAATCGTTACCAAGAAATTTCTTCACCAATATGTGTCTAAAGGTGTGTAATAATATGTACTACAAGGTTGAAATTCAACTCCCGGGGGAGTTGAATTGAACTATACAGGAAAAAAATACAAAAAAATAAATATGCTTTAAGTAGCATGTGAGGGGTCAAACTAGGGGGTTTTTCATGATGCTGAATCCATTGCAAGCATTTGTTTTGCATGAAAAACATTCCTTGGGCTAAAAACCGATCCACAAAACGATGTTTTAGTGATGAATCATCAATTTTCACCGTTTTGTAGGGGCCATTTGTAGCCCACGGAAAGTTTTACTTGCAAAACACATTTCTGTACACTACTCCTACAGACTTTGTCCAAAAATCACGCAAATCGGTAGACAATATCTACCGATCATCATGGATATGTCCGATTTTCTATATTCCATCCTGATTGGCTACAATTGGCTTCCAAACTTTGCAGGATTGCTCTGTTTTGAACAAAATGCCTCAAATCATGAACACAGCGTGAAATCTTGGTGAAATTGGGCGTGCACGTTCCCACTAGGCAGAGGAAGAAATGCCACTTCAAATTTCTCAAATCAGCCTCATGGTGGCGCTATAACAGGCCGCCTGGCCTGGTGGAGACCTGTGCTCGGAAGAGCACTGCTTCTAGTTATGTATAGGCCTACCTGTACAGACAGATTAAATCTGTTTAATCTCCAATTAAACTGTAACAAGCTTCACGTTCATAAACGTCTTTGTTTAGTTATTTGGTCTGCTTTTGTTTTCTCCTCCAAGTTATCAAAACTGAGGTTTTCACGCTAGACTTTCGCTCACTATATGGCTGGCTCACGTGGACAGATGGATCATTGGTATTCCTTCCGAGGACAAGTGTCTACAGACCAGTAAGCTCTGTGATGCATATCTGTCTGCTGGTGACACTTAACTTGTTCTGCTGGTGACACTTAACTTGTCAACCTCACGCAAACACAAGTCTGTCTGTTATGTGTGTCAGAGCGTGAGACCATGTCTGTATGTTTAAGTCACTAGGGAAGCGAATGCCTCCCTGGAGCGAGGCTCTACAGTATATCCTATATACCAGGGGTGCCCAAAAAGTAGATTGTGATCTCTGATCTACCAGTAGAGCACAAAGGCTGAGACACAAAGACCACATGACATGCCCCTAAAAATATATATGTAATTAAAATATAATCACAAACCCCCCTTTTTTGTCATCTGTCACTTGAATTTAAGGTGACTTGATTGAATTGACATCAAGAAGGGCCTGTCAGTCATGGCTTCTAAATTAGGCAAATCCCACAATGCAATGCATTGTTTTCAAGAGTCAGTTACAAAGAACCCAAAAACCTACCACTTCCATACAGAATGTGATGAAAACTTTCCCCCCACTATTTCCCTTTTCCAGTGTGTTTGTCTTATATGTAACACCAGCGCCGCTATTCCAAAGCCACCTTTTACATTTCAATACATTTCCAGTTATGTCCAAGACTCAAACCAGCATGTATTTTTTGTCGTCCATCTTTCATAAATATGCAACGGTACCTAGCATATCAGCTGTATCTTGCAGAATCATGGTTATATTGCATGAAGTCTATAATTTGAACTCTTCACAGGTGGTGATTCTGGTTAAAACCCCAGGTGTTTTGCCTGTATTTAGGTTCCTGCTATGGGATGACATTTCTTCTCTTATTTGTTGTCCAATGCTCAAGCTTTTAGTGCCCTGCTGAGTGCACTGTTCAGGAGCGGTGTGACACAACGTGATGCTTCCTCAAAATAGATTGGACGTACACCTGTTTTTTACCATCACCAAACTACAGGGGTTCGATAAAAATACAGGTATTTAGAGTCCATTAATGCATCGCTAAATCCATATTGACCAGTAGACTGTTTTTTAATGAATTTATCTAATCTATTATTGAAGAGTTGTTCTAAAAAATTGAGAATTGTGGAAATAAAGAAACAGGTCTGTAATTTGTGAAGTTGTGTTTGTCCCCATATTTAAACATGACTTTAGCTGTATTCTTGTTGCTTGGACATGTACTGGTTTGAAAGTTTCAGATAGTGGTTTAGAAATCCCTCAAATTATCTTTTTGACTTAATTTCATATCAATATCATTACAGTCAGTGGACATTTTATTACTAGTAAGACACCTCAGGGCGACATGCGACCTCGCCGCGCCAATTCTTGGCCACCTGCATGGCCAGTGATTTATATCCATATATGGAGACCCCTGGTTCCCATATATGGAGATCCATGTACTGTATGGAGATATGCTGTGAGAGCCCAAGCATGCTTACTCAGTTATTTGTTATGTGAAAGTCCTATGATGTCTATGACATCTGACATCATACCCTTTAATGCCCATACATGGAGATCCCTGTCTGCAGAACCAGACCAGGAGAAGTTATTTTTGGCCAACCTTATTTGTTTTAAATTGTCGTGTCTGCCTAGGACCAGCTGTGAAAAATGCTGCACTAATTTTAATGTGTGTGTGTGGAGGGAAATAAATATAAAACCCCAACCCCCACATTCCTGGACTTTGATCCATTCTTTGGAGGAGATGGAGGAAATGCTGTAGTCTCTTAGAAAGGAATACCAGCACTCTGATCCATTTAGGATTTCTTGTTTATTATTAATATTACTACTCTAAATTAATAATAAGAACTTTGTCACTGTAACATTTAGTTTTGAAATTTTGAAGCAAGTCTTTCGTTTGCCTCTCTAAAGCAGACTGTATACACAAAGCGACATGATTCAAATAATGATTGATATGCTGCTCCATGATGCAAAATGATGAAACCACCACCATCCCTCTCCTGCCTGTTACAACAACAGCATATAGAATGAAAAGACTGTATATGGTAAGCGTCTCTTTAACCCTGAGGCTGAAAACTCGATTTTCTCGTTTGTTTTGAGATGGACGAGGCTGCTCTTGAGATGAATGGAACGGAGAAGGAATGAAGGAGAACCGAACAATCTAGTTTGGTTTGATAATTATCTTTTTGTGTGTAAAACTTCATCCTTCAGACGTCACCGCTTTAAACTAGAAGTGCTTTGTATGCATTGATGCATTACACGTTCACTTGTCACTCTGAAACTGAAAGATTTCGTTTAGCATGTCAATCAACTTCATTGTCATCACGAGCATATAGGTTTAAAGGCTTTTTCTAGGGCATGTTTTGTTACAGAGAATAGAGTTTTTTCTCTTTCATCAGAAGGGAGTGGATCGAGTTTTGTGGGTTTTTCTTTTTCAGTAAGAAGGGAGAGAATAGAGATTTTGGTTTAGTTTAGTTTGGTTTAGTTTAGTTTAGTTTAGTTTAGTTTGTGAGGAGGAGAGGATTGAGGTAAAGTGAGAAACACAGGACAGAACAGGTCAAGATGCTGCTGCTACTGTATGTGTTAGTGGTGTGTGTGTCTGTAAGCATCCACTGTGATGATGACCTGTCCATGCTGCAGGACTGCGATGTCATCTACAGGTAGGCATTCTGTCACCATCACCACATTTTACTGGACCACGAATTGTCACTCGAACAATGGCAATGTGATCGTGTTTTTTATTTGCTGTGGAAACTCAAGGAGCTGTGAATATTAACAAAATAGCTGAAATAGAAGATGAAAACGATTATGAAGATTATGCTTAATAATTGCGATTATCTCAACATAATTCTGATCACAGGAATGTCTCAACCCAGAGTGGTGTCTACACCATCTACCCCCATGCTACACCCCTCAAGGTCAGTACTGGACACTAAGTACATTTACATGCATTCACTATTTTTGCATTTTTAGATACTTAATGACTTGTTCACTCCACTATATTGCAAAGATACTGTACTTTTGATTTCACTACATTTTTGCTGTTGTGCAGAAACCTCTGTTTATGTTTTTATATTTTCAAAATTAGGCTAAATCAAGGCCCTACTTTATCATACCACAGCATCACACAGACGTATCAAAAATAGCCAATCGACAAGCTCAAAATGCGATGCAAAGCTATTTTTGCTATTATTTGAATCCTGAAAAGTAACAATGTTGGACGTATGGGTATCAGGGGCGTTTTTATGGGTGTAGAAAGCTGGCCCACCCATCGATTTTGGCCAATTTTCTTATTTTTTTGTGATCATCGTCTTGCTTAATATGAATAAATGAACAGTAGGCTACTTTACAACTGTCGCTCGGATGATGCATCTACTGTACATAGCAGCAGTTGGCTACTGTGTGTTTGGAGGGGGAGTGTTAGTTTATATCTGGAAATGTGTTGTTGCGTTAGGTTGGGATGAAGTGCAGCTGGGAACTCGATGCATTGTATTAGCCTATTAATTATTGTTCATTGCTGCTGCCACCCACACCCGTTGTAACCCCCAAAAACCCTATTAATTTAAAGAAAAAAAAAGAAAAAGAATCACGCCCAACTTTGGGCGCGGGCACAATAGTCCTCCCAAGCTGGGCCCACCCTGAAGTTGCCAGGCACACCCTATTTCTCTGTTCTGGCCTCGCCCCTGACGGGTATGAGGTTTCCACCCGACAAACGACATTATGAACTAGAAAAGAACATTTCTAAGTGTGTAGATCTGCTATTTTATGTGTGTGTGTGTGTGTGTGTGTGTGTGTGTGTGTGTGTGTGTGTGTGTGTGTGTGTGTGTGTGTGTGTGTGTGTGTGTGTGAGAGAGAGAGAGAGAGAGAGAGAGAGAGAGAGAGAGAGAGAGAGAGAGAGAGAGAGAGAGAGAGAGAGAGAGAGAGAGAGAGAGAGAGAGAGAGAGAGAGAGTGAGTGAGTGAGTGAGTGAGTGAGTGAGTGAGTGAGTGAGTGAGTGAGTGATATGCTGCTCCATGATGCAAAATGATAATACCACCACCATCCCTCTCCTGCCTGTTACAACAACAGCAGATATAATGACCCGTGGATGCATGAGGTCACTATGTAACTATTATTTTAGCAAATGTCTGTCCTGGGCACGGAACACCATTTATGGGCATAAAGATCTGCCCAACGGACACTCCAACATGGAACACCATTATATGGGCACAAACGGGCACTCCAACATTACCTCTGAGACTCCTACATTCGATCCCAAATATATATATATATATATATATAACTGTACTGTCCTTTGGTTACTGTTCTACCCCCCATGCAGGTGTACTGTGACATGGACACAGACGGAGGATGGACCGTCATTCAGAGGAAGATGGACGGACATGTCAACTTCTACAGACCCTGGGCTCAGTACAAAGACGGCTTTGGAAACCCTGCAGGCGAGTAGCGCGAAGACAATAACGGTCGCAACCTAATTTCCAGTACACATCTTCAGACCACTTTTGGACAGTATGTTATTGTGGCCTCCTGGTGGTGCTTGAATAGTCCAGGTGGTGCTTGAATAGTCCAATGTCCAATGATTATAGAGATACTGTGTTCCGATTTGCGTGATTTTTGGACAAAATCTGTAGGAGTACTGTCCAAAAATGTGTTTTGCACAAACCCGCCTCCTGGTGGCACTGTAACAGGCCCATGTGAATAATTTGTGCCAGAGGTTCTGCTCTGGCACCCAGGGAGTGTACGGTTTCGCTGCCTTCGTACCAACGGTGCCGGAGATTAGCTGTCCACAGACGGACGGACAGGGGCGAAAACATAATCTTTCTTGGCCATGCCTTTCGGTTTCGGGCTGGCGGAGACTAAAATGCCTCTCTGTGACCATTGATACTTTAAAAATGTTATTTCATATATTATATTGTTTGTATCAGACTTTGGTAGGTATGTGGGCTTTTGGGTTTAAACTAGATATGGTATTCTCCGGCTTGAAATGATTACTTTTTTGTTCATATTAAAAACAAAAAAAGAATGTTCTGAAAATAGCCATCTAAGCTCAGAAGGTGTCACATTTGTAACACAGTGCGTTCGTAGATCGTCTATTTTTGCTACTTTTGTGTGACACAAAAAAAAAAAATGTGGATATATAAGGTTTCTGCCCAACAGTGACGATATACTTTGTCCACCCCCCCTCCCCACTAACAGCCGAGTTCTGGCTGGGACTGGACCACATGAATCTGCTCACCAAGGACCAGCGCTACCAGCTGAGGCTGGACGTGGAGGACTTTGAGGGGAACACGGCCTTTGCTTTTTACTCCCACTTCTCTGTGGGCTCCGAGGCGAACGACTACAAGCTGCAGGTCTAAAGAAAAAATGACATACAACCAGATAGACTGTAAAAGAAATATTTTTTCACAGCATGTACTTGTTTTACAGCATGTAATATTGCCACAGGCTGGGGCGGCACCTGTCTGCAGGGAGTGTGG
The DNA here is from genome assembly GCF_963921795.1 of Nannobrachium achirus. Lineage (NCBI taxonomy): Eukaryota > Metazoa > Chordata > Actinopteri > Myctophiformes > Myctophidae > Nannobrachium > Nannobrachium achirus. The sequence goes on from NC_137823.1 coordinate 41,518,737, forward strand.
GGGCGGGAGGAGTATAGGACGAAGTCGAAGGCTCTGTCTACACTTCACTCATGTAGAACCTTTGTAGAAGCACACCAGCTTAAATGTTTAGTTAAAGGTGTATTCAGTGATAATGAAAGTGGCCGGGGGTCATCTTGTCACAGCGTGGAAATGTTTAGTTTTTTATAGATTTTTTACACCATTATAATGTTCTCGTTTTAGACCCAATCACTGAATATCGCTAGGCCTACGTCTCCAGCTTCAGGATATGTATGATACTGATTTACTACGACACTGTGGCATTTTATGAGCATTTAGCAGACGTTCTTAATTCAGAGTGACTGTGGTTCTCAAAACTTTTATTTTGACCATCATAGCTAAACATCATAACATAACTACGGCCATACTCTACCCTGATTGGTCGAGGACTGGCTGGCCACCTCTGAAAATGGAATCTAGCTATGCTCGCAACACGGGCCATGGTGGAAGTCCTTATATGGTCAGCACACATTCTAGCGAGGAGAATGAATGGAAAAATGTACCAATTATATTTTTATTTGAATGAAATAGAATCACTGAATATACCTTTAAGGGCTTAAGTGGCTAACTCATAATGTACTTTTACCCACTTCCTAGAAATGTAGTACAAAAGATTTAACATACTCGGGTAAAGTACAGATAGATACAAAGACAAAAATGTGGTCTTAAATAGCCTCGATTTTATTACGACTGAGAAATCTTTAAGTTGTTAGATGTAAGAGGACCCTAATGTGAACAGTTCTCAAGTTAAACTGTCCCCCACTGTCGTAGGTGTCAGGCTTCAAGGAGGGAGGCGTGGGGGATTCCATGACGCATCGCGACGGACGCAAGTTCTCCACCTTCGATAAGAATGAGGAGCAGTGGAACAAGAACTGCACAAATCAGTATGATGGTGCTTTCTGGCACGACCACCACACCTGTCACTACAACAACCCCAATGGCTTCTACCTGTGGCACAATAAAACCTCGCCACTTAAAATATTCTGCATATGCATGAAGATCAGACGGGATTCTTAAGTACTTGAACCTCTGCATGCATATTTGAGCATGTACTGTAGATCTGCTATTTCCACATTTTTTAAATTAGGGCTTAAACGTTTAATTAATTTTGTATTTTTGTGTAAGAGTCCCAGGGAGACAACAAATCAGTTTTTTGCGGGTCTTGGTCTTATTGCTGTAATGTAAAATAGACTTGCCCTTTCTTCTTTTCTGTATCACAATGACATGGTCTGCCAATATTACAGTACAAACAAAAATGTCATATAAATCCAGTCCAATCTCTTAGATAGAGTGCTTAAACTCACCCATAAATTGACCTGTAACGTTGTCAACTTGTTGGAATTGATAGGCCTATATGCCAGTCATTCAGTAAAGCCCTAGCCATAGCTGACATCAGAAAATACACAGTTACAAGATGGCTATTTTGTTTCCAATCAATGGTAAGGATTTGTAATACTGATGGCATGTACTAATTATAAACAAATTATTTTGAAGACGTTACAGGCTTTTGCAGGTAATCCACTGTCCTGTTTGGAGAAATGCATTCACTTAAAGTATCTGTTAAGTATGTCAATGACCAGTATGTGAGAAAGCTGGCGCGTTCTTCTCTGTTCTTGAACCTAAAGCATTGTAAAGGGCCCCCCGGCATGTGGGCAGATCCTAGCTTCCTAGGCTTCAAGAGGAAACTTAGTGGAAAGCTACAGTATAGTCGCTCCCCCAGCTTTGGTGGTGTGTGGTCAGACCATAGACCTTTAAAAAAAGGTTTCTGCAGACTGTAAATGAAACCTATTTTGCAGGCAACGATTTCAAATCCTATTCTATATCCGGTCTATTGGCTGCAACCGCAGCGAGAGCAGGTCTTCATTGAAACATACCCTACTTTATCATTCATTTTTAAATGAATGGGAATATAATTTACTAAACGCATAGAATGATCATTAAAAAAAAAGTGTTTGTGAAAAGGTTTACTGTGGTAATAAAATCAAGTGTAAATTTCGCCCAAACCTCATAGACTATTGACACCACCGAAGGTGAAAAGCGACATCTGCTGGGCCATTAATAGGAACAGCAGGCTCAAGGAGAACTGAGGCTGTGGCTGGCTAACCCCCCAGTCTCTGTCAGACAGTCAGAGCAACTATGACTGTGTGTGGACTTGAACACCAACTTCCACTGACTAATGCCCGAGGTCACCTCTTACGGACACAGCAAAGGCAGCGGCAACTTTGGACTGAGGCTCTGAGACTGCAACAGAAGACTGCATGCTGCAGCAGACCATTCTGTCTCTCACTCTGATCATTCTCTACAGATTCCCACCATCTGTTCTTGATTGTGACATTGATTGTGACCTTGACCTTTGAATTTAATTTATGTATTAAAATAAAAGTGCCTTAAAGGACCGTTCCGTGAGTGCTGGTATTCTTTTAGAGTTATTGTGAAGGTACTTTCTCGACCATGCAGCCGGTAGCACGCTCAGAGAGATTGTTTGCTTCCTTGATGTGAAAACCTTGTACAAGTTGTGTTCATTTTATGCCTACTTAAAATATACTCAGTGGTAAAGGACTGGTTCACTCCCAAAATCTTTTCTATTGATTACTCATAGAGAATCTTTTGATTTTTGTCACATTACTAAGACAATAATTTGATTTAGTGAATTTATACCATTGAATCTGGATGGTGACCCGGTCCCCATCGGGAATCAATGGGGGTACATTTATTGTGCAACAAAAAATATTAAAAGTCTCCATGGCGTGAGTAATCAATAGAAAAAATATTTTTTGGGGGGTGAACAACTCCTTTAAATTAACCTGACTCCGACATATGGTGGCAGCATTGCGTATGCACATGCATACACAATGCTGCTACCATCTGGTGGAGTCAGGTTACCTTTAAATAATACAACATAGAAAGCTAAATGCTAAACGGCTGGCTTTCTATGCAAGTTTGTGTAAGCCAGACCTTCCAAGAAATCTGAGGGATTGGTAGACGGAGATATCCAATCAGCGGAAAACTGAAAATACACTAGTACAGCCCTGAGGGACTCCAGTCAAGCAAGTATAGGGTTTAAGTGGTTAAGCAGATTCCATCAAACTACAAGGATGTTATACTGATTACATTATAAACTAATTATTTTGAACACATACTGAGGGTCTGAAGGTGTTGTGGGACCAAAGCACAGGACTCAGACAAACGCAGTAGATGAGGATCATAAGTTTACTAATACATGACACAGATGAATGATACAACCAAACACTCTAGTACCTAATAACTGATGAACTCATATCAAGACATAGCTTTGGTGGAGTTCCAACACTATAGACAAGAGCTAATCAAGACACTGTAAACTAACTAACTGACCAACAACTTACGACCCAAGGTGGCACTGAACACACAGTCACAGAAAGAAACAGTCTTTATACTCTCAGCAGCTCGTCACCAAACCAAGCTCAGCTGGTACTCACAGGTGATGGCACTCAGGGCAATATCAGACTCATGTAGCAGAGCAAGGGAGGGGCAGGGGCACAGGCACACTCACACGTGACAGTTACAAGCTTTTGCAGGTAATCCACTGTTCTTTTTGATTAAATTGTTTGGAGAAATGCATTCACTGTTATGCAAATGTTAAGGGTGATTTTGAGTTTAAGGGTGAGAGATTGTAGTAATTGGCTTGCTCTGCACCTTTTCTGACTTTGATACAAGTGTAGTTTTGTAATCATTTTTCTTTCTTCATATTAATCAAGTAAGTTGTGAGGGCTATTATAATGCCCATTTAAACAGACAGTCAGATAGCCTTATATTTTGCTTCTAACATACTGTAACATAGCCAAAAAGAGTGCGTGCGCGTGCGCGCGTGTGTGTGTGCCTACTATTTCTTTGCATTTGATGTTGATGTACTGATGTATCACCTTGCTCTGGATTAAGAGCGTCTGCTTAAATTGTACATTGTGTGTATTTTTGTCATTATCAGCCATGATCTAAACCTAAGAGCATGAGTTGCCAGCTTGCAACATGCTCTTAATAATAAGTACCTAATGTTTTTTAGTACATCCACAGCAAAGGTTTTGACTTTTTGTTTGTTTATTCTGTGTCATGCCACCTCCCAGATCATAGGCTTTATAAGGAGCATCTGGGAAACTTTGTATTTCGACACTGAAAATGCAGTTCTCACTATTCTCCAGCCTAGTCGTGCTGCTGATGAGCAGCATGTTAGGATGTGTGGGCAGCTGTGACCTTGGGATGGAAACTTGTGGCGCTCATTTACCGGGAGATGTCATTATTGGAGTGTTGATGCCATGCCACGCCAAAGTAGTCTCTCTTTATAATCGAACACAGCCTGACGGCTTCACCTGTACAAGGTAATTGGGAAGGTGTTGTAAGATTAAGTATGTTTGTGTCAGATTGTTAGTACTGTAGTGCAGTGGTCATCAAACACCACTTTGAGAACCACATGTTGTAGTGCAGTGGTTCTAAAACCTTTTGCGCTTCATACATTTGTCAATGTTTTATCATTAAACATAACTGTAAAATGTTTCCATTTTCTCTCAAGTACCCCCAGTAGTACCTCTGCGTACCCCTAAGGGTACACATACCCCCTTTTGAGAAACACCGGTGTAGTGAATTGTACATTTAAGTCCAATATACTGCAATTATCAATATTTTGGTCACTAAATGAAAAATAAATGAAGAAATTAACATGTTTTATTTCAATTAATCTTTTCCCAGTTTTGATTTGGTGCCATTTGTAAGAACCTTGGCTATCATTCACACCATTGAAGAGATCAACAACACGCCTGGTTTCCTACCGGGTGTGCGTCTGGGATATCTGATGTGTGACACTTGTTCCGATGCTACCAAAGCCTTGAGAAACGTGGAGCACATGCTGGCGGTCAATGGCTCTCTGAGCGTTCTGTGCGACTACACTGAGTTCAGGCCACCAGTGAAGGTCATCATAGGAGCACGGTACTCTGAAGTGTCCATTGCTGTAGCTAAGCTACTCGGAGCGTATCTCATCCCTCAGGTAAGTTACACATTGTGTGATCAAGAAATGCAATTAATTGTAAATGTTCGGAGTTTGGAATATAAGATGGTATTCCTGTAATACACTTGAAATTGGAAATTGTGTCATGGGTAAAATGAAAAGATGCCTTCATTTCAATAGTAGGCTAAATGTTTCCCTGTCCTCAGAGAAGTAACTCATGAGTCTACATGTGATATAGGTTTGCAAGAAAGAGGAGAATCATATGTGCTGTCTGTGGGACACTTGCTATTTTCAGGCATGTCCTGATTACCGTCTAAAGCCGGCATCATAGTCGCCTGGGCGGTGGAAGGCTTTACACCGCGGTGTAGTCTTTTCGAGTCTTTTTGAGTCATGAAACTACAACGTTACATCATTCCTCGCGGTGGAGAGCTTTCCACCGTGAGTCCCAACACATCTCTCTGTTTTTACTATCAGACAGACAGGCTCTACACCCCGTTCACTGATTGGTCAATCTAGACTAGTCAGTCACGGTGAATAGGACTCCACCGTGGCGTACTATGATGTCCTGCACTTATTTTCTGACTTGAGGTGGAAAGCTTTCCACCGGTGGATAGCTCTCCACCGTACACTCTGATACAGGCTTAACCCGCTTTGGTGCTGGGAGAGGCAGAAATGCAGGAATAAAATGTATAGTGTTTTACCTTGAGAATGGTATTACTATGCTGGACTTTTACAGTATTAGTATAACTTACATGTTGTGTTCCCCTAGCCTTCCATGGACCAACAATGTCACTACATGGGCACATTTTATTTAGCACTGCTAGATATATCTGGTTCTGGGCTATCCGTGGGTTAAATTACAGCACTAATGTATGAAACCATCTACAGATGTTAGATTAACCACTTAAATTGGGTGTATTTGGAAATACTCTATCTATACTATCTAGAAATAGCTTTATCTAGATACAATAGGAGGGTGTAAAGAGACTGGGTGCAGATGTGAGACTTGACAAGATTTGGATTCTATCTTGGGTCCTCGTGACTCAATTTACATTTTAATGGGGTTTTTTTCACCTGATTTTATCAGATAAGCACCTCCACATCTTCACCCGTACTAAGCGATAAATGGCGCTACCCAAGTTTCTTGCGCACCATACCCAGTGATGTGCATCAAACAAAAGCAATTGCCAAACTCATGGCTCATTTCAAGTGGAACTGGGTAGGAGTTGTGTATGGAGATGATGACTATGGAAGGGCAGCCTTTCAGAGCTTCCTCCGGGATGCTGAGGAAATGAACGTGTGCACAGCCTTCCGGGAGACGGTGCCCCACTACCTGGACCATGAGGGAAGCAAGCGGCGAATCAAGCAAGTGGCAGAGCAGATCCGTTCCTCCGGTGCCAAGGTAGTACTGCTTATCCTCAAGGGCGAACTTGTGGAGGACCTTTTCCAGGTGATGATCCTGAACGAGATTAAAAGAACCTGGATTGCCAGCGATATCTGGTCAAGGAACCGCCCTTTGGCGCAGATGGATGGCATCAATGAGGTCGGGGACATCCTTGGTTTCGCGTTTGTGGCGCGCCACAAAGAATCCTTCAATAACTACCTGAGGAACATGAGAGCCAGCCCTGGAGGATACAACAACTTCATCAAACGGTACAAGAGCCTGAGGTTCAACTGCACCCCAGAGTGTTTTGTGAAGGAGCCTCCATCCTACTGTCCCACACCCGATCTCCTGGAAATAAAATCTGATGCTGCATGCAGTTTCACAAACTACCTAGATGCTAATGATGACTTCCTTACAAAAGCTCTGGACACAAGTGAATCCTACAACAATGGAGTGGCTGTATGGGCCATAGCCCATGCCCTTAAGAGCCTTCTTAAATGTAATGTAACCTCTTGTCATGGGGAGATTAATTTCCAACCATGGAAGGTGAGCATGAACATGGAGAAAACTTATGAGCAAAAGTAAGATTAAATAAAACGATGAATATGTTCAGTATAGATGAAGTAAACATGTTCCCCAAATTAATTACTAAGAATTGTGTGTCAAAATATCATGATCCAGCCACTAGCTCTAACAAATATTGCTGTTCCTAGAATATTTATATATTTGTACAGTGACCAAATTGCATGTGTTTCTTGCAGCTTCTTGGGGAACTGAAAAGGACAAATTTCAACCTTGACAACCAGAGATATTTCTTTGACATATATGGTGACTTTGTCAATGGTTATGATCTCATAATGTGGGATAAGAATGGAGACCAGAGATACTTTAAAAAAATTGGCATCTACCATGCACTTGATGGCCGAATTGAGCTTGATGGAGACATAAATTGGCTTTCAACAGCAAACAACTCGGTAAGACAACATGGAAAGTGATATGCATTTCTTTTTTTTTTATTTTGTTAAAAGTACTGTATATGCTTTCCTGTTCTTAAAGGGATATTTCACTTTCAAAAAAACTTTTTGTCATTTTATCATCTAATCAGGCTTTTGGGAACACCCAGGACAGTTTTTGAATTTCTTCATTCAGTATTTAGATATGATATTCATTTCCCCTCATTTTCCCCCTTTCAGGACCTTCCTATACAAACCATATAACTTAAAACTCCATTTTAACCATGATAGATTCAATTAAAACACCTGTCCTTTTTTCTGGTGACTCCTGACACCCTCCGAATACGTGAGCAGGCAGTGTTTTTTCGATAACCTTTTTCATTGATTTCTATTATTTTTTGGGGGGAAATGAAAATGTTTAAATACAATAAAAGATTATAAAAAAAAAATGAAGTTATTGAAAATACACTGCCTGCTCACGTATTCGGAGGGTGTTAGGAGTCACCAGAAAAAGGACTGTTGTTTTCATTGAATCTATCATGGTTAAAATGGAGTTTGAAGTTATAATGGGTTTGTATTGGAAGGTCCTGGAAGGGGGGAAATGGGGGGGAAATGAATATCAAATATCTCAATACTGAATGAAGAAATTCAAAAAATGTCCTGGGTGTTCCCAAAATCCTGATTAGACGCTAAAATTACAAAAAGTTTTTTTGAAAGTGAAATATCCCTTAAATAAATTGCTCGTGAGCACAACACTGAACCCTTCTCTAGACATACTGTATGGATCACAGTTCAAAACATTAACACCTTTAAAATGCATATTTCTCTCACTCAGATTCCTGAATCTAGATGCTCAGAATCCTGTCGCCCTGGTTTCGCAAAGAAGATCTTGAATGAGTCCTGCTGTTAGGACTGCATTTCATGTTTGGAGGGAACCTATTCTAATGGTTCGGGTATGTCTACAAGAAATTTTCTTTTTCCCATTCCATCTGCAATTGCTTGGCAAAATTAAACGGATTAAGAAATGTACTAGAAACAATATACTATAAATTATAAGAAATATAATAATTAAAAATAATTTGAATAATTATTTTTGAATTATTTAATTAATATTCTTTTAAATAATTAAAAGTGTTTTGGCCACATTCGTAACATGGTATAACAAGACTTTAATTGTATTAAAACTATAATTGCTAGAGCATTCATGTAACAGAAATGTGGCTTGTCTGTTATTTGCTAAGGTTTCATGGAAACGTGGCGTGTCTCTTGTCTGTTATTGGTCCATCACTCGGCTAACTTTCCCTCACAAGTAAGGTTTCATGGAAATGTGGCTTGTCTGTTATTTGCTAAGGTTTCATGGAAACGTGGCTTGTCTCTTGTCTGTTATTTGCTAACACCCAAATGAACAAGCTAATAGAATGGGATGAAAACATAATCTGTCAAACCTAAGTCTTGCGTTATATTTAGTATGTGACATATGTAAGCATGGGATCTGCTACTTTCGATGTGTGACACCCACACACAACCAAGTGTACGGTAAATCAGGCTTTAGTTGGCAGAGGTAATACACTTGGTGGACATCTTATGCTACAACCAATCTCTACTTGGATGCATGTGTTATAAACTGTAATCTAGCCTAATCTCACCTACTTTAAAGGTGATACACCATGCATTTAAAAAGTATTTGTCATATTGTTTATGTCCCAAAAACGTTTTTCAAAAGGTTTGAGGCTAAATTACCACTCCTGAATAGAGAGCCTCTCTCATTTTTGAATGGCTCTCAGAGCATTTTCAGCTGCAGTACCCCCCCCCCCCCTACATTTTTTTTTTTTGTTGAAAAAAATAAAAAATAAAATCTTCAAAAACGGCCGATGACTTCAGCGACGGCAGCAAATCTGGACAGCCTGTTTTGAGAACCCGTGGGATGCTTTTAACTTCCGCCTTCCCAAAACCAGAGAAAGACACAACGGTCAGAAATGGGACTTTGTGAGGATAGAAGGTGCTAGTGGGACCCCCAAAAAGGTTTTAAAATAGGAAAAGTGAAATTTCATGGTGTATCACCTTTAACCCCTAATCTTCCTGCAGATCTTGAGGACTGTCAACAGTGTCCTAATGGAACATCATCTGAGAAGGAGTGGGACCATTGTGAACCAAGAGAGAGGATCTATTTGAGGTGGAAAGATCCTCATCCCATTGCTCTTGTGGCGTCCGCGATCTTTGGCATATTGCTGCTGCTGGTGATCCTCATCATCTTTTTGGTGCACAGAAATTCACCGCCCATGAAGCGAGCCGAGGTGAGATTATCCTGCACGATGATGAGTGGCCTAGCTGTGAGCTTTGCCAGCGTCATATGCTTCATGGACAAGCCCACTGTCCACCAGTGCCGGGCTCGGCAGACCATGTTTGCCATGGGCTTCACCCTTTGTATCTCCTGCATCCTGGTCAAGGCTTACCGTACATTCCTGGCCTTCCTGCCCTTTGGTCAAATGAGACACAGGCGACTAAATAAACTTTATATGCCACCTGTAATCATCAGTGTTTTGACTGCTATCCAGGGAGTCATCTGCATCCTCTGGCTGGTCTTTGATAGTCCTGACGTTTACATCATGGCAACACCAGAGAGCCTTGAGATACTTATCAGGTGTGACGTAGGAAAAACATACATAGGTTTCGGTATCATGTTGTGCTACATAGCCCTGCTTGCTTTTGTTGGCTTCATCCTGGCTTTCAAGGGCAGGAACGTTCCCCAGGAGTTCAGTGAGACCGGCTACATCATCTTCAGCATGCTGATGTACCTGTTTGTGTGGGTGTGCTTCATCCCCATCTATATCCTCAGGACGGAAGAGTCTTGCGCTGTGCAGGCCTCAGCCATCTTGGTGTCCAACTATGGTGTCATCTTCTGTCATTTCTTACCCAAGTGCTACGAGGCACTCTCCAGGCCACAAATTGAATCACTGGAGAGGAACCTAAGGAGATGGCCCGCCAGGCACGCCAGTCCTTCAGGTCCCATTCCAAACCCAAATTTAGACAGAAATCCAGGAAACCCAAACCCAGGTGCACCAACAGTCTCACTGGGGACTCCAAGCCTTAATGGATTAACAGATCTGTCTGGCTATTACTCTGCTACAGGGAGCATAGCAACGCTAGCTGATGCAAGCCCTGTCAGTCATGTAGTTCCCATTCCAAACCCAGATTTAGAAAAAGGCCCACAGAACTCAAACACCGGCTCAGAGACAGAGACAGTCTCACAGGGGACTATAATCCCTTCTGCATCAACAGAACGAGTTTGCCATCACTCTGCTTCAGTGAGAATAGGGAGACTAGGAGATGCCAGCCCTGCTATGACATTGATTTCCACAGACACACAAGTTAGGAAGAGACTTAGGAGTAAGACCTTCTAAGAATTGTATTTATTTACATACAAAAGTGTGTAAATAAACATTGCTGATATGATTCTCAAATCTTAAAGGGATATTTCACTTAAAAAAAAAAACTATTGGTCATTTAATTGTCTAATCAGGCTTTTGGGAACACTTGGAACAGTTTAAGTTGCTTGCTTCAGTATTAATAATTCTATTTGAAATTCATTTTATCAGAGATGCTCCCTTCCTATACAAACCCATTGTAACTTCAAACTCCATTTTAACCATGAATGATTCATTGAAAACACCCGTCCTTAATTGGTTTTGATGACTCATACTGCCCACCTAATACGTGAGCTGAGTGTGTTTTTCATTTATTTTTAATTATTTTAGGAAATGAGAAATGAACGAAAAAAAGTTATTGAAATAAACACGACCAGCTCACGTATTAGGAGGGTAGTATGAGTCACCAGAACCAAGGCCTGGTGTTTTCGATTCATCTATCATGTTTAAAATGGAGTTTGAAGTTGCAATGGGTTTGCATAGGAAGGGGAGTGTGTCTGATAAAATGAATTTCAAATATCTAAATACTGATTCAAACAACTCAAACTTTTCTGGGTGTTCCCAAAAGCTTGATTAGACGATACAATGACCCAAGTTATTTCTTTTTTTAAGCTAAATATCCCTTTAAAAGGAAATGCGATATGACCGTCTGGTTCACTAGAAGGGATTGCTACAACTCCTAAAATGATCCCTGGCTAATAAGACAAATTAGAAAACGCCTCAAATTCTATTCATTTTAGAAATGGTTCATCTTTCATTCAATAGGGACAACTCCCATCGCAAGTTGATGATGTCATTTGTCCATTTGTAGTACAGCCCTATGGAATATTATTAGAATGCCCTAATAAAAACAATTTAATTACTATACGGTTTTAATATGGACAACAAAACAATATTTTAAATGTTTTATTAGCATATACATTCCTTAGGGCTGGACATATCATCAACCTGCAATGGGTGTTGTCCCCCTTCAGTAAAGGTTTAACTAAATCTCTTAAATAAATGAAATATTTAAGGTGTTTTTAAAAGTTACACTTTAGTTATATGTGCCTTATTAGCCAGGGAATCCAGCTATCCTTTTAAAGTTGGCACAAAATGCCACAAATCCTCAACGCAGCGTCCGACTGCCCTTTGGTTTTTCGGTCTTTTTTGCATTTTCTTCAAACCACTGTTTTCAAACTCAAACAAGTCGGTACACATTATCTCTGGAAGATCTGAGTGATACATCTTGATCAAAATACCCCAGATTCCTTTCCAATTGGTTATGACTTTCAAAGTTAACAGGACTGGGTAGGCAACCCAGCCTGGCGGAGGCTGCTTTATCTCATTCTGTTTTCAGGAGATGTATAGGTTTATTGTGTGTTTGTGCCTGTGTTTGATTGTGATTTAAACCAGGGCAACCAAATGAAGGCAAGATCATCAAAGTACATTTTATTTACAATTCATAAAGGAAACAAACTTGACATTAACCAGCAGAGGGCAATATTAACCAACTTTTAACATAAGAGCCTCAAAGAGATGGGGATTTAGACACTAAACTCTGTCAAACTGTCAATCTGGGAGTCATGAATGAAAACCTCTCCTTCCAGTGCTTAGGCCTATAGGAAACCTTTATTGATTGTTCTTGTGTGCCGTTATGTTTTTATTTCATTTTTAACACAATTACAGTTAGATTTTTTTAATTTATTTTATGATGTATGATTTTTTTTAATTTATTTTATGATGTATAGAAACCTTTTTTATAAAGTATGTGAAATAAGTATTTTCTATACTAAGTAGCCTACTGTTTTTTTTTAAATGCTATGGGGTAAATGTGACATGTACATTATGAGGGTCTTGAGGTCTGAATGTGTACATAATGTTCCATGGTTTATGTGTAATTCTTTGTACTCTTTGGGCCTTTTTGATTTGTAACGTCATGCCCACTCCTTACTATTGCCATGGCGATGACCTTGATTAGTTCCCTGACCCTCAGTACCTGTGTTGACCTAGAGCCCTGTAAGAGAAACATGTCTGTGATTCATTCATATGGCACTGCCACTGATGATCTTATGACCCCTCCATCACTCGTGTACTTTAGCATGTGGTCATTTAAAAAGGCGAAAAGGAAAAATCAGTCGTCCTTATTTATTTTTTACCTTTAACCACCAGACAACTGCACCTGCAATCAACCCAAGGAAAAAACAAACAAAAAAAAACTTTAGAGCCTCGCAATTTTGTGTGAGGCAAAGTATATACCATGTACTTTTAGGAAGGAAATGCACAAATCTGACATGTCATTGTAAGTGATATTTTGGGTTTAAAACCTTTCTTTTCTGTAAAGCTCTACATTGGGATAATACACAATATAAGACAATTCTGTATAGTTGATAGTGGAGTAAACACTATTAGCTGACTGTTCAGTAACAGGTCTCCCTGTCTCCCCCTCGGAACTTTAATTCTCCATTAAGGACAAGAAACCAATTTATCAGCATCTTTATATTCTACCTCAGTGTATTATTATTTTGTCATCACTTTGATTTTCACTTTGTTGCTTCATGACTTTTCTCTCCTGATTGGATTAGGTATTCCGACCTGGAGTGATAGGGAGACCCTTGGTAGTACTGAACAAGAAACTTATTACAATGATTACTATGGGGATGGAGCCATTAATAGGTTAAAGGACAACTTTGTTTTTGTTTTTTACGACAGGTTCATATTTTAGATTGTAATTAGAGAAAAGATGAGTGTTAAAATGTTTTCATTTACTGGTTTCTATCGTTTTAGCGAATTTAATGATTATGATTTCAGTGGGCGGGGGGCATGCGTGCAAGTGGCTAAATATGTCTTTTTATACACAATAAGCACATTCTCAAGATGCAGCACTTAGGGTGACTTGAGGCTAGTAGTGTTACTGTAAATAATAACGAAATCAGCGGCTTATTGTGTCTTAAAAGAGACTTGTATTGTACGCATGTCCCCAACCACTGAAATCAAAATTGTTAAAAGGCTAAAAAAAAGGTTAACCTCTTTCTGGCCTTTCTCAATCAGTAGATTCTGTATTTAACTGTTTGAGTGTTTAGGGCATTTTGGGGTAAATCTTTCAGGATACACAATTGATTGGAGACACCTTCACAATCAGGCACAATCAGGCAATCAGGGACGTATTTCCTGTGTTTTTAACAAAACCCATGCACTGTATTCTGTGGAGATCTTTTGCATCAAATAGCAGATATAGCGAAAACGGAAAACACCTACAGTAGTAAAGCCCTGAGGGACTCTGGTCAAGCAAGTATAGGGTTTAAGTGGTTAAACTGACCATCAAACTATTCTCCAAACTATTGTTGTTCACCCATATATTCCACAATTTGTACTTAAGTATCAATACTGTGATGTAGAAATACTCCATACAAGTAAAAGTCCAAAATTCAAAATGTACTTGAGCTTGTAGATCGGCTATTTTCAAACAGCCTAGGTATAAAATAGGGCCAAAGAGGTTCATCTATGTTTTATAATATAATTTATATCTGCAAAGTAACTAGTAACTAAAGTTTTCAAATAATTATAGTGAAGTAAAAGTACAATATTTGGATCCGAGATGTAGTCTGTGTAGAAGTAAAAGTACTGGAAATTGGAAATACTCAAGTAAAGTACAAATAGACTGCTGCCTACCTCAAACTTCTACTTAAGTACAGTACTAGAGTAAATGTACTTAATTACTTTACACCACGCTATATATCAGTCATTTGTGCACACTCTTATAACGAGTGTGTGTGCATGTGACCTGACTCTGACACCATAGAAGTTTCTGAGGACATTATTACCAACTGTTTGATCTCGGCAAGGGCCGATACAGAACATGAACATCATTTTATTTATCACCAGTCAATGCACGGTGTTCAGGGTCGTCACAAGGGGGGGGAAGTGGGACTAAGTTACTAGGGCCCAAGGTGGAGGGGCCTTAATTATTTTATACTTTAACTATTGAAAAATAGCAGATATACAAGCTCACAGCGTGGCACCGAGTGCCGCGCTGCGAGCTTGTAGATCTGCTATTTTTTGAAAAGTCATGAAAACGTTTGCAAATCTTTGAATATGTATTTTATAAGCAAACATTTGTAACTCAAATTTTGCTTCTGAGGGGTCCCTGGAACAAAATATTTTGAGATGGGGGTCTGTGGCCAAATACAAATATATATCGTTTTGGGGGTCCTTGACATGAAAAGGTTTGAGCACCGCTGACATAGAAACAGGTTTTTCAAAAAACCACACATTTTAAAGATTTTTCAAAAATAGATCGACAAGCTCGCAGCGTGCTGTGAGCTTGTGTGCTATAGTCACCTTTACAGTCCAATCCAGATTACAGGTCTTTTTAACCAGACTAAAAGTCTTTAAATTCTCTGTGGTACCCTAATGTTTCCTCTTCATTGTCTGCACCATGACCACAATCCACTTATGAAACTGTCCTATATTCTGAATGGCTTCTAAGGGAATGTACATTGCTAGGCATGACAGAATTGTTGTTCGTATGTTTCTTTCTTCTGCCAAAATGTATAAACACTGTTCCTAATGTGCAATAATGACAATGATGCATTTTCAGATATTACAGCTAATACAGCAGATGATTTTGATGAGGACAGTAGAGAAGTGACCTCATCAACAGACAGAGAAGGCTGCCCCACACCCAGGACGGCACTAAAGTGGTTCTCCTCCTACCAAACTGATCAGACCTACCAGGTCTCGTGGAAAGGTTTGCTTTCATCCCCCAGAGTCCCCCAGATCTGTACTTGGCCCCCTCCTTTTCTCCCTGTACACTAAATCGCTTGGTGCGGTCATCTCTGCTCACAAGCTGTCCTATTACTGCTATGCCGATGACACTCAACTTTTTTTTTATCCCCCCCCCCTGCCACCCAGGTGGAAGAGCACTTTGCCGCATGTCTGGATGATAGCCCACCACCTCAAGCTGAACCCAGACAAGACGGAGCTTCTCTTCTTCCCAGCTAAGTCCTGCCCCATGACATGCAGGATCTAACTATTTCCATAGACAACACCCTGGTGACTTCAGTTCCTCTGCTAAGAACCATGGTGTGGTCCTGGACAGCCAGCTCTCATTCAAGGTAGCATTCAAGGCACACATTGCATCAGTCACCCGATCCTGTAGGTTCACACTCTATAACATATGTAGGATCATCAGACCCTTCCTCACCCAGGAGTCAGCCCAGCTCCTCATCCAAACATCAGTCATATCAAAACTCTACTACTGTAACTCTCCTCACTGGCCTCCCGGCATGTGCAATTAAGCCTCTCTAATCGATCCAAAATGCTGCAGCACGATTGGTCTTCAACCAGCCGAAATTCTCACGTCTCCCCCCTTCCTCGCTCCCTCCACTGGCTCCCTGTTGCTGCCCGCACAGAGTACAAAACACTGATGATGTCCTTCAAAGCAGCCAAAGGTATGCCACCTTACCTCCAAAGCCATATCAATCCCTACAACCCCACCTGTTCACTCAGATCAACTAACACAGGGATGCAGAACAAAACCCTTGCTAAGAAAAAAATAGGACAATGATCCACTCGTCCTAGACTCTTTGCCATCCTGGCCCCCAAACTGTGGAATAAACTCCCTATTGCACTTAGAACGGCAGACTCACTCCCTGGCTTCCGCCATGGTCTGGTGACTCACCTCTTCAGACTCCACCTTGGACCATAGCACTTAACGTAGCACTTGCCTACCCTCAATGACCATGCATGTAATTTAGATTTCAGTTTTTTAGTTTATAATAGGTGCTTGGTCTACCTACCTACGTTTTTACTTAGATTACTATTTCTATGCAATCGATGTATTCGTGTTGATGTATTGATTACCTTGTATTGATGTTTATGTATTGATGCCTTGCTTATTGTAAATCACTCTGGATTAAGAGCGTCTGCCAAATGCCTGAATTGTAAATTGTAATTGTACATTGACCATTTGGAAGTGGCATGGAGGCTACACTTGAACACAGTTTGGAAGAGGCATTCCTTACCAAGATGCTAAAGGATGCTATACAGTATACAGCTTGGTTACCAATGTAAACAGCTTGTCTTCATATTTGGAAGCCATGTCCATGAATTAGTTGTGAGAGGCCTGCAGATTGCAATGCCCCAAGCCAAAAGCTAAGGCATTGGATGGGTTCTGTTCAGTCTCTGCGATAATTGGCAGTCACCATATGTGGAGAAGGCGATGCTTCCTGTATCCGTAATCTGAATCCTGAAATACTGGTTGTTGAATTTCCCGAGCCTGTGCATCTACTATTGTTTGTGTTCAAGAATGTAAATGTGAATACAAATACGTTAAATGTCATTTTAGGCCTACTCAAAATCTATTCAGTGATTTTAAATAACACAACAGAAAAAGGGATAGGTTGAAACAGCTGGCTTGCTCTGCAGGTTTGCCGACTTGTGTAGCCAGACCTTCGGATAATCTGTCTAGTGTCTAGTGATTGCTAGAGGGAGATATCCAATCCTACAATGTCCAACTACGTAAGCCTTGTATCTTGTACAATAATCTTTCATTCCATTCCTTCTCTGGTAGGAATTTCCTTGACAGGAAATTGTGAAGTTTTTTTTAACACTTAAACCTCTGCAATGTATTTGTGGGAAATCTTTTGCAGAAAATAGATCTTTAAGCTTACAATGCGTCAGTTGCGACGACTATATTGTATAGGGCTTAAATGGTTAAACGGATCAAACTATTCACAAAACCACTCCTCATCCACATCTGCACATCATCACAGTACACGTTCATGTTGAACTAAATGTGTTATTCTGGTTCTCTGTTGAATAGTCGTACCTTCCAAAACATCTAGTGTCCTGATTTGACTGGCTCTCAGGTTAACCTTAAATTTAATGAAAGGGGATCAGACAGTGGTGTAAAGTAACTAAGTACATTTACTTAAGTACTGTACTTACAGTAAGTACACTTTTGAGGTATTTGTACTTTACTTGAGTATTTCCAATTTCCAATACTTTTACTTCTACTCCACTACATTTTGGATCCAAATATTATACGTTTACTCCACTACAATTATTTGAAAACTTTAGTTACTATACTTTGCAGACATACATTATAATATTATAAAAGATACATTAACCACTTAACTCCTATTTTATAGCTAGGCTGTTTGAAAATAGCCGATCTACTAGATCTGTAGATCTGCTATTTTCAAACATGTTGTACTTTTACTTTTGGTAAGTACATTTTGATGCCAACACTTTCATACTTTTGCTCAAGTGCATTTTGAATTCTGGACTTTTATTTGTAACGGAGTACATTTACAGTGCTGTATTGATACTTTTACTTAAAGGAGTGGTGACGCGCCCCGAAATTTAACATTGTGCTGCAGTAGGTCACGTGGTCTTTCTCCAAACAGTCTGAAAAGGAGGCGGGGCCGTATCAGTTAGTAGTGAATGTATACTTCGTCCGTCGTGCGGTGCCGCGCAATGTATACTTCGTCCGTTGTGCGGTGCCGCGCACAACGTGATGCGTTGTTTAGCAAAAATCGGCCTGATGGTGGCGCTAGAAGAGGGGCATGTGAGAAATGAGGGGTGGAGGTTGTGGTTTTCCACTGCCAGCCAAGGAGCGTGTGTGCAAAGTTTGGCATGGATAGGGGCAACGGTGCCGGAGATAAGAATATGGCAAAAGTGTGAATAGATAGATAGATAGGCCTACCTTTATTGTCCCAATTAAGGGATACTGAATGAATGAATGGCGTGACGTGACTAACGGACAGCCGGTGGAGCTTTTCATAGTAACTTACGGTTCCAAAAAACAATGATAAAACCTTGATGAGGGAATGTTGTACTTATGGTTTGATATGTGATAAAACAGCCAGATCAAGAAGATCAACTTTGTTGTGAATCTTAAAACTCACACAAGTCGGTACACATTATCTCTGGGGTCATGGTGGCCTATATAGATTGATTTTGTGTTTGTGCCTGCGTTTGACCTTGTAGTGCAACCAAATGAACAGCAAGAGTCAGGGGTGTCGCACCAAATTCTGGGCCCTGGGTACTTTAACTATTGAAAAATAGCAGATATACAAGCTCACAGCGCGGCATTGAAGTCTTTCAATATTTCAAATCAAAATGATATCTATTTGGCCACAGACCCCCCATCTCTTCCAGGGACCCCCAGAAGCAAAATTTTATTTACAAAACAGTAGACAATAAGGTGGTGCATCTCATCGAATGATTGCAATCTGTTGTGATGTGGATGAGAATCTGTGGCCTGACAGACAGGAACATCAGGAAGTGTTTTTTGTTTCTTCTCCCCCCACCCCTGTTGCTGTAATAAGTAGTCTTGTGTCTTTATAAAAATTACATGGTCTGTCAATATTACAGTAGGCTACAAACTAAAATGTTGATATAAATCCTGTTCAATCTCTTTAATCTCACCATACATTAACGTGTAACTTTGTCGACAACTGTTCAAATTGATATACTCTATATGCCATACAGAAAAAGTGCAGTATATTTTCAATCATCGTGAGCCCTATAGCCATTTGCATAAAGAATACACACTTAGTAACAAGATGACTAACCACGATTGTTTCTTATCAATGGTAAAAGGATTTGTCATTTGTAGTGTACTAATTAGTCTTATAAACGAATTATTTTGAACATGTTACAGGCTTTTGTGGGTAATCCATTGCTGTCTGTGTAAATTGTTTGGAGAAATTGATTGTTTGGATACTTTCTTAACAGTTTGCAAAATAGTACACAGTAGGTACAATTGGGGGGCTATAGGGGGGCTTCACCTCCCAGTGAAGGATTAGCTCCCCTAAGCCCTCCCTCCCCAATTGCCATGAAAAATACGTATGGAATAAATACATATATAAATATGTGAAAGACAATTGACTGACTTATTGCGACCGATGGTCGCAGTTTAGTATGTGAAACGGCACATGCTGACTCCGTCCGTCTGGATGTGTACACTTTTTTGGAGCTGTGTGAAGCACAGGCTCCCTATACGTGGCCGTGTGGGTCTGTCTGTCTGTCTGTGTGTGTGTATGTAGCCTGAACTTCCTAAACTTCGGCACGCCACTAGTCCCACAGTTTTGCCACCACACACTCGCGCCATATGTCAAATCGACCGGCTTACTCGGGAATCGTGGGCTATTACTTTTCTAAGAGAAAGGTTCTATAGTTTAATTGAAATTAATTTATTAGTGAATTAATTTTCCCCATTGACTTATAATGGGAATTGCAAAAACTCACATTCAATTATTTGTCTCTCGCAAACCATAGGGGCTAGAGTTTCAAGACTTGGAGAGGAGGTTCATAATGATTTCAAGGATTAAATAAAAAATAATTGTGTCATTTGGCCGCATGGTGGCGCCATAACACCCCACTTTACGTTTTGGCCTGTAACTCTTGAACCGTAGGTCAGAAAATTAAAAATATTTTTTCCCTGGATTCCTTGGGTCATGACGCATCTCCCCATATAGGCCACGCCCATTTGCGCCATGATAGATTTTCCGCCATCTTGAATTTTCTCCAAAACACACTTTTTGCTCCTTTTCCTACATATTTTCTTCAAATGTCACAAAAATCGGTACACATGATCCACACACACACACACACACACACACACACACACACACACACACACACACACACACACACACACACACACACACACACACAGCTCCACTTCACACGGGTGTGATTTTTTTACAGTCTATGGGTTTGCCGCTCTGACATCATGCTCTGACATCACTGTGATGTCAGGGGAACCACTCTAACAGATATGGGTTTGCTGCTCTGACATCACGCTCTGGCTTCACTGTGATGTCACACTAACAGAATCCCTTTTATGCCTAGCCTGGCGTTGCTCATACTAATTCCTTACTGCGTGACGGATATTAGTCTGGATTTGGGAGCAGAACTTTCATTTCCAAGGGGTGGTTTAAAAAAATGTCAAAGTGACATGCTCTTAATTGCTCCCTCTGAACTTCAAAGGGGTTGTGAGCTGCGGTAATTGATTGAGCCACACAAGTGTCAATAGCTCGTTAGTTCAATGTAAGCATCAAAGACTACGATCTGTTTGATGTCTGTAATAGAGTAGAGGGGGGAATGTGCTTGAATACACACAGACTCGCCTGATTGGCTGAATGGTTCTGAACCAGGCCACCACCCACCACGTGCCCCAAGCCTACAGCCCTGATTGGCTAGCCCTTTCTGAGGGCTGGTGGAAAAAGCTTCTTTAATGTGGAGGGCCAGACTACACAACACCACCACTACCGCCAGGGGGTGGTGTTGTGCAGTCTGGTTTATTAACCAGGCTATTTTATGCCCATATATGGAGTTCCCTGACGTCATCCTTATTAAGCCCATATCTAACAGGACTTCATATGGGAATGCCCATATATGGAGGCCACATCGGCCACATACCACACTAACAGAATCCATATGGCCAAGACAGCCCATATCTGTGTGGCTGGTTCTAGAGACAGGGATCTCCATGTATGGGCATAAAAGGGTATGATATACAGATGACTTTCACATAACGAATAACTGAGTAAGCATGTTTGGGCTCTCACAGCATATCTCCATATACAGTAGCCTACATGGATCTCCATATATGGGTACCAGGGGTAACTGGTCCGATTTACATCACTGGCCAGATGGCCAAGACATGGCGTCTTACTAGTATGTAAACCATACGGACAGTTTCTTCTGCATGTCACTATGCTGGAAAGCGTCTTCAACCTCACCCTATCCGATCATCTATAGTCCAAAGATTTGGAGCTGGCATCGGCTAATGATCTGTTCTGTTCAGTTATCCATACTCTAAAAAGGCCAGTCAATCAGAATTATCTGGAGCTGCGTGCGTGCGTGCGTGCGTGCGTGCGTGCGTGCGTGCGTGCGTGCGTGCGTGCGTGCGTGCGTGCGTGCGTGCGCACTGCCTGCAGCTCATTATGCCGTTGTGTGGTGAAGGGCTTACAATTTACAATTTTACAATTTACAATTTAACCATTTAGCAGACGCTTTTAATCCAAAGCGACTTACAATAAGCAGATAATACATCATTATAATAAGCAAGATGTCAGTATATCAACAACAATATAACAATGCATAGGAATATCATTCTAGAAAAACAATAACAATACTTTTACTTTACTTTATTTGTTTATTTGGACAGGACAGTACCAGTTCATGAACACAGAGATAATGACATATTGCATAATACAACATACAAATATCTTAGTGTAAACCAGCCGGAGTTAGCTTAAAGCTAAATTTCATCCGTTGTCCTCAGGACATAAAACAAGAAACAAAACAAGACTAACAAAAACAAGAACAGAACAGTACAGGGCGAACAACAACACAACAAAAACAAGGTGCTTGGCGCAACTGCTTGCCTAGTGCGACACGGTGCCTAGTGCCAGAAGTAAGTTAAAAACCACTTAGGAGAGACTAACCTGGCAGAGTAATTCGTACAGGCATTAAATAATTTCTTATAGGTGGTTACATGTTTGTGAGCGTTTTTGGAGCTGTGTGAAGCACAGGCTCCCTATACGTGGCCGTGTGGGTCTGTCTGTCTGTCTGTGTGTGTGTGTGTGTATGTAGCCTGAACTTCCTAAACTTCGGCACGCCACTAGTCCCACAGTTTTGCCACCACACACTCGCGCCATATGTCAAATCGACCGGCTTACTCGGGAATCGTGGGCTATTACTTTTCTAAGAGAAAGGTTCTATAGTTTAATTGATATTAATTTATTAGTGAATTCATTTTCCCCATTGACTTATAATGGGAATTGCAAAAACTCACATTCAATTATTTGTCTCTCGCAAACCATAGGGGCTAGAGTTTCAAGACTTGGAGAGAAGGTTCATAATGATTTCAAGGATTAAATAAAAAATAATTGTGTCATTTGGCCGCATGGTGGCGCCATAACACCCCACTTTACGTTTTGGCCTGTAACTCTTGAACCGTAGGTCGGAAAATTAAAATTATTTTTTCCCTGGATTCCTTGGGTCATGACACATCTCCCCATATAGGCCACGCCCATTTGCGCCATGATAGATTTTCCGCCATCTTGAATTTTCTCCAAAACACACTTTTTGCTCCTTTTCCTACATATTTTCTTCAAATGTCACAAAAATCGGTACACATGATCCACACACACACACACACACACACACACACACACACACACACACACACACACACACACACAGCTCCACTTCACACGGGTGTGATTATTATTATTTATTTTTTTTTGAGTCTGCTTGTTTCCATTGTGGTCCTATAAGTATTCAATTCATCAACAAATGCACTCACTGTTATGCGAATGTTAATTTACTTTTTGAACTGATAAAAACTGTAAAGGTGTCAGTGAAACTCGCTTTCAGTGTGATAGGAATGTACATTCCAGAGATTGTAGTAATTAGCCCTTAAAAGTAGGCACACTTGTTCTGCACCTTTTCTGACTTTCAGATAAGTACTGTATAGTTTCGTAATTATCTTCCTTCAATCAGTCACATCACAAGTTTACAGGTGTAAAAGAGTAGCCTACAATCATTTTGCAATTTCAAAAAAGTCATAATATACAGAGAATAGTGCAAGAAAAAAAGAAAACTAAATGGATAACAAAAGTAGGCCTACAATGTCAGATAAGGCACATGGTCAAGACGCAAATAAATGAGGCAGAAAATCACAGGAGGATGGAGGTTGGGGGTGGGGGATTCCAACATTTTGTTTGTTTTATTCTGAGTGAGAAGAAATCCACCTCCCCAATGCCACCCATGACAGGCTTTAAAAGGAGCCTTGAGGAAATGTCTTCAAAAATGTTGCCACTATTCTCCAGCCTAGTCGTGCTGCTGATGAGCAGCATGCTTGGATGTGTGGGCAGCTGTGACCTTGGACTGGACACTTGTGGCGCTCATTTACCGGGAGACGTAATTATTGGGGTGTTGATGCCATGCCACGCCAAAGTAGTCTCTCTTAATAATCGAACACGGCCTGACAGCTTCACATGTTCAAGGTAAGGGAAATTAATCTTGTAAAATGAACATATTAATTACATGTATATATGAAGAATATTGGTACTGTATGTAGGCCTATTTGGGCACAAAAACCACCTGAAACGATTTTGTGCCAGGGACCACCAAAAGAGAAGATTTATGGTTATTTTCAAATATCTTGAGTAAAAATAAGGTGAAGGACAGCAGTTAAACCAATTTTGATGCCGTATTAATTCATTTCACTGCATGGGGACCCATTGGAACCCACTCAAGAACCCCCGGCCCTGGGGGTCCCCCGACCCCACTTTGACAACCACTGTTGTAGTAAATTATAATTATAATTCCAATTTTTATAATTCCAATTTTAAACTATGGATTTGGTCACTAAATGAATAATAAATGAGGAAATTAATACTATTCTTTTTATTTCAAAAAATCTTTTCACAGTTTTGATTTGGTGCCATTTGTAAGATCCTTGGCTATCATTCACACCATTGAAGAGATTAACGCGTCTGGTTTCCTACCGGGTGTGCGTTTGGGATATCTGATGTGTGACACTTGTTCCGATGCTATCAAATCCTTGAGAAACGTGGAGCGCATGCTGGCGGTCAATGGCTCTCTGAGCATTCTGTGCGACTACACTGAGTTCAGGTCACCAGTGAAGGTCATCATAGGAGCACGGTACTCCGAAGTGTCCATTGCTGTAGCTAAGCTACTCGGAGCGTATCTGATCCCTCAAGTAAGTTACAAGTTCATGGACATGTTAAATGGTGCATTTATATAGGCCTATTGCCTTTATCCAAGGTGTTTTACAGAGATTGTGCATTACATTCACCCATTCACACACACACATTCATACACCAGTGGCGGAGGAAACCATGCAAGGCAACAACCTGCTCACTGGGAGCAACTAGGCGTTCAGAGTCTTGCTCAAGCACTATTCGACACTAACTCTGGGGAGCCTGGGATCGAACTGGGAACCCTTCGGGAACCCTCTGTGTTCTAAGATGGCAACTCTACCCCTGAGCCACTGCCTCCCCCCGTGCTGTGATCAAGAAATGCTATTCACTGAGTGGGCGGCCATAGCTGAGTGGTCAGAGCCCCTGGTTGTCCCAGGTACAATTCCAGGCCAGTCGATGTATGTCCCTGAGCAAGACTCTTAACCAGTGTGCCATAAATCCAATGGCTGCTCAATGTTCCTTGTTGTTTTTATAGCATGGGTGAATGCAGAGAACAAATTTCACCTATGTGTATATACCAGTAAACATACACGTACTGTATAATGTGACAAAAAACACCCCAAAGGTGTGGGGACTATTCTATTCTATTCTATTCTATTCTATTCTATGAAGAATATGTTGATCATTAATGTGTCTACATTGTACCATTATTATGATTTTTTTTTTCTTCCTTTTTTAGTTAAGTGGCTCCGCATCTTCACCCGCACTGAGCGATAAGTTGCGCTACCCAAGTTTCTTGCGCACCGTCCCCAGCGATGTACATCAAACGAAAGCAATTGCCAAACTCATGGCTCGTTTCAAGTGGAACTGGGTAGGAGTTGTGTATGGAGACGATGACTATGGAAGGGCAGCCTTTCAGAGCTTCCTCCGAGATGCTGATGAAATGAAAATTTGCACAGCCTATCAGGAGATGGTGCCCCACAACCTGGACCATGAGCACAGCATGCAGCGAATCAAGCAAGTGGTGGAGAAAATACGGTCTTCCGGTGCCCAGGTAGTACTGCTCATTCTCAAGGGAAAACTTGTGGAGGACCTTTTCCAGTTGATGATCCTGAACAATATTAAAAGAACCTGGATTGCCAGCGATATCTGGTCAAAGAACCGCCCATTGGCACAGATGGATGGCATCAATGAGGTTGGGGACATCCTTGGTTTCGCGTTTGTGGCGCGCCACAAAGAAACTTTCGATAACTACCTGAGGAACATGAGAGCCAGCCCTGGAGGATACAACAACTTCATCAAACAGTACAAGAGCCTGAGGTTCAACTGCACCCCAGAGTGTTTTGTGAAGGAGCCTCCATCCTACTGTCCCACACCCGATCTCCTGGAAATAAAATCTGATGCTGCATGCAGTTTCACAAACTACCTAGATGTTAATGATGACTTCCTTACAAAAGCTTTGGACACAAGTGAATCCTACAACGATGTAGTGGCTGTATGGGCCATAGCCCATGCCCTTAAGAACCTTCTTAAATGTAACGCAACCTCTTGTCGTGGGGAGATTAATTTCCAACCATGGAAGGTGAGCATTAACATGAAAACATATGAGCAAAAATAAGATTAAGTGCAGATAAAAAAAAATTATATGTTAAACATTTCAACACATGATAAGTAGTTACCAAGAAGTGCAAGTGTCAAAATGTCATGATCCAGCTAATAGCTCTAACAAATATTGCTGTTCCTAGAATATCGATTATTGATACATGTGTGTATTTGAGTTACAAAGTGACCAACTTGCATGTGTTTTTTGCAGCTTCTTGCTGAACTGAAAAGGACAAACTTCACTTACCACAACCAGAGACATTTCTTTGACAAAAACGGTGACTTTGTCAATGGTTATGATATGATAATGTGGGATAAGAATGGAGACCAGAGAAACTTTAAAAGAATTGGGATCTACCATGCACTTGATGGGCGAATTGAGCTTGTTGGAGACATGAGCGAAATAAATTGGCTTTCAACAGCAAATAACTTGGTAAGACAATAAAATGGACAGAGTGATATACAGAAAATGGAAGCCCCATTCATGTCAATAACATTTTAATTATATATTGCAAAGTGTTGAAAGTAATGTACTTTCCCATTCCCACTTTAGATTCCTGAATCTAGATGCTCAGAATCCTGTCGCCCTGGTTTCGCAAAGAAGATCATGAATGTGTCCTGCTGTTACGACTGCATTTCATGTTTGGAGGGAACCTATTCTAATGGCTTCGGTATGTATACTAGAATTTGTATTTTTCCCATTCCATCTGTAATTGCTTTGCAAAATAAACAGATTAAGAAGTGTACTGCAATACACTAAAGCAGGGGTCTTCAACGTTTTCAGGCCGGGGACCCCCAAACTGATGGGGAGATGGAGCAGGGACCCCCTACCACCTCGTAGGGTGGGGGGGTCGGGGCTACGACATATTTTTTTATTTTAAACATGTACAAGTTACAGCGAGCAGGGTGGGCCGTATCACTACCATTTCTAAACATACTATTATTAACTGAGAATCAATGTCAATAATATCAACAATCTGTCAATTGCATAGTAATCATGTATTCAAGCTATTCAAAATGGATAGAATCATGATTTATTTTTTAACATAAATGTGAAAAATGGAAAAAAAAATGGAAAAAAAAAACATTTTTTGAAATCTTTTTTTTTTTTTTTTTTGCAATAATTTCGCGGACCCCCTGCAGTACCTCCGCGGACCCCCTAGGGGTCGCGGACCCCCTGTTGAAGACCCCTGCACTAAAGCACTTATTTTATACAAAACTCTTATTTAGTGCTACAACTATTCTCTACTTAGATTCACCTGTTTTAACTGTAACCTAGCTTAATCTCACCTACTGTAACCCCCAATCTTCCTGCAGATCTTAATGACTGTCAAAAGTGTCCTAATGGAACGTCATCCGAGAAGGAGTGGGACCATTGTGAACCAATAGTGACGATCTATTTGAGGTGGAAAGATCCTCATTCCATTGCTCTTGTGGTGTCCGCAGCCTTTGGCGAATTGCTGCTGCTGGTGATCTTAATCGTCTTTTTGGTGCACAGAAATTCACCGCCCATGAAGCGAGCTGAGGTGAGAATGTCCTGCACGATGATGAGTGGCCTAGCTGTGAGCTTTGCCAGTGTCATATGTTTCATGGACAAGCCCAATGTCCACCTGTGCCGGGCTCGGCAGATCATGTATGCCATGGGCTTCACCCTTTGTGTCTCCTGCATCCTGGTCAGAGCTTACCGAACATTCCTGGCCTTCCTGCCCTTTGGTCAAATGAGACACAGGCGACTAAATAAACTTTATAGACCACCTCTAATCATCAGCATTGTGACTGCTATCCAGGGACTCATCTGTATCCTCTGGCTGGTCTTTGATAGTCCTGACGTTGACACCACTGCATCACCACAGAGCCTTGAGAAACTTATCCAGTGTCATGTAGGCAAAACATTCATAGGTTTTGGTGTCATGTTGGGCTACATAGCCCTGCTTGCTTTGGTTGGCTTCCTCCTGGCTTTCAAGGGCAGGAAGGTTCCTCAGGAGTTCAGTGAGACCGGCTACATCATCTTCAGCATGCTGATGTACCTCTTTGTGTGGGTGTGCTTCATCCCCATTTATATCCTCAGGACGGAAGAGTCTTCCGCTGTGCAGGCCTCAGCCATCTTAGTGTCAAACTATGGTGTCATCTTCTGTCATTTCTTACCCAAGTGCTACGAGGCACTATTCAGGCCACAAGTTGACAGACTGGAGAAGAACCTAAGGAGGTGGACTGTTATCAATGCCAGTCCATCAGTTCCAATTCCAAACCCAGATTTAGACAGAGATCCAGGAAACCCAAACACAGGCCCACCAACGGTCTCACAGGGGATTCCAAGCTCTTATGGATCAACAGATCTATCTGGCTATTACTCTGCTACAGGGAGCTTAGAGATGCTAGCTGATGCAAGCCCTGCAACTCCAGTAGTTCCCATTCCAAACCCAGATTTAGAAAGACAGCCAGATAACAAAAACACATACTTAGAGACAGTCTCACTGGGGACTCCAATCACTTCTTCATCAACAAAGCGATCTGGCTATCACCCTGCTTCAGTGAGAATAGGGACATTAGGAGATGACAGTCCTGCTAGCTCAGAGGTTTCCACAGGCATACAAGTGAGGAAGAGACGTAGGAGCATTTCCCTCTAAGAATTGTGTTGTCAAAATGTTGCACGTATATCATTATTTGGCAGTGGATTGTCCTGGTGGGAAATCTTTGTATGTTTGATTCTTGTATGTAAATAAATAATTGTTGATATACTCTGTTAATGTTAATGGGAAAAGGATATGAACATCTGGTATGTTCACTAAGGGATTGCTGACCATCACAGCATATTCACTACAGATGATCATTTTCAGAAGCATTAATACATCCCTATAATATAAGCTCCATGGCAGGGATTTCATGGAGGCCATGAAGGCCATGGCAGTGGCTCCTCGGTTTGCCTTTTTGCCCCTAAAAAAGAGTGCTGTCCCAGCAAATTTCACAGTTTTCTCCTGACTCTTTTCTATCAATATCAACCAATGTCTTTTGTTGGAATTCTGAATTCTTAATACACTCCCCCCTTCCCCATCTTCAAATGAATCCAGTGAGTAGTCCAGGGCTGAACATGTATTAATATACAGTACCTGTGTATACTGTTATTGATGGTGCTTCGTATTGTTATTTCTTACCTCTATTTATGTATTGCTGTATCTGACAGTACTTTACTTCCACTGTGTCTGTAACTTTTGCAACTCTTTAACTGCTGTGCTGTGTCTGGGCGACTGAAAGTCCCTCACGGGATCAATAAATGTATCTATATACAAGCCTGTTTCCATAACCATTTTGTCCAATGGTGCATAAACTTGGGTTTATTAGGTCACAGAATCGTGAAAATGTTAATGTTTAATTTAATAATTTTATAATAATAATAATAATTTAAGCATTTGGCAGTTGCTATTATCCTGAGGAGAAAGAAGATAGCTCACTGTTACTGTAATGTCCTTTCCAAAAATGTATTGAGCCTCGCCTAGCCTACAAGGCTGTGCACCTAAAGCATTTTGAGAGTGTTGTGCGGGCATTCCAATTTTAATTATCCAGATTGACTGAAAATGTTTGTTTGTTTGTGCTTACTAATGTGTGTGCTGTAGGCCTATGTATGTATGCATATGATTGAACATTGGTATACTTGTCTTTCTAAGATCGATTAAAACACATTCTTTTTCCAGTGCACACAGGACAAAACAAGCGAAATGTTTTGACTGCAATGTACCTGTGGGAGACCCAGGTGTCCATGTGTGGAAAGGTGTCTAAATGTGATTAATGCATGCGGCAGCTAAATGTGATGAATGCATGTGGCGTATAAATGTGATGAATGCAATAATGCATGCCACTGTATGTTAATTCACCATGCATCAATCTCAGATATGAGAGGTACCTTTTTAACAAAGCATTTTCTAAATTATTCTTGAGCCTTTTTTTTCTATGCTCTAATTTTACCTAGTTTTTAATTTGATCAGCCTAATAGGGTCCCATTTAATGTATTTGTTTGCCTCTGTGAGGTTTGCAAAAATATTAAGTTTGTTATTAATAAAATGTATTATATGACTATATGACCAAGGTGTCAACCACTTAAGCCCCACATAATTTACAACTAATAACTGATCCACAGGCTCACAATTGTGTGCTTGTAGATCTATTTTTGAAAATACATTTGTATTAATTTAGTGTTGCCCAGTAACTCAAAAATGGATATCTTTAATTTGAGTAACATACTTTTGTTGTCTACATGCATTAACACACTGCATTTAAGATGTGAGGCATTTTGTTCAAAACTTCACTCCTGCAAACTTTAGATGGCAATCTTAGCCAGTCAGCATGGATAATGAAAAATCGTACAGATCCGTGTTGATCACATGACTATAGAGATAATGTGTACCTATGGTGATTTGCATGATGTTTGGACAAAATCTGTAGGAGTAATATGAAGATTGCAAATCGGCCTCCTGGTGGTGCTATAAAAGGCTGAAGTGAAAAATGCACATTTCTTCCTTGGCCTAGTAATAATGTGCGTGCAAAGTTTCACCGCAATCGCACGCTGTGTTCATGATTTGCAGCATTTTGTTCAAAACGGACGACTCCTGCAAACTTTGGAAGCCAACCTTTGCAAATCAGGATGCAATATGAAAAGCTGACAGACTCGTTTGGTTTAACAGGCCTTCAGCCTGGCGGAGACAATAACTTTGTTGATGTGGATCTTAAAAGTGTGTCAGTGAAACTCCTCAAGCTTCCAGTTTGACAGGAATTTACATTTAAGATTATTATCAAGTTGAAATTCCCAGCATCCTCTTGACATTGGGGAATTACGCAGAGGACTTTCAAAGTAAAAGGACTTTGAAGTTCCGCCTTATATCCACAAGCAATGAATGTCTTTCGCCAGTGTCTTGCAATGAAAATTGCAGCGGTATTTGTGATGTGTTAGACATTACGCTGTGTGTGTGTGTGTGTGTGTGTGTGTGTGTGTGTGTGTGTGTGTGTGTGTGTGTGTGTGTGTGTGTGTGTGTGTGTGTGTGTGTGTGTGTGTGCAAGTGCATGCGTGACAGAGCTAAATGCCTTTAGACATGGGCGGCTCAAGGGTAGAGTGACCGCTCCCCAGAGTTAGTGTCGAAGTGTCCTTCAGCAAGACGCTGGACCCCTATGAGCAAAGCATGGTTTCCTCCACCATTGGTGTGTGAAAGGTGTCTGAGTGGGTGAATGTAATGCACAATCTCTGTAAAGTGCCTTGGATAAAAGTGCTACATAATGCACCATTTACAATCACTAGTATTACCACTGTACCAACCAAAAAGCCAACTAAAATTAGGTCACTCTCAATAAGCTTCACAAAAAATAATCGTGCATCCCTTAAGTTAGTCCAGTTGTTCTCTGTTAACTTTCACAACAACACGATAGCTACAGTAGGCCCTATAGCTTAAAAAGCCACCTGACAAACTGAGCTGTGATTACCCTGATCAGCTTAAATACTTAGGGGTGTGTGTGTGTGTGTGTGTGTGTGTGTGTGTGTGTGTGTGTGTGTGTGTGTGTGTGTGTGTGTGTGTGTGTGTGTGTGTGTGTGTGTGTGTGTGTGTGTGTGTGCGTGCGTGCGTGCGCGTGTGTGTGTGTTGATGCACTTAACCATAACCATCTGTGCATGCTGAAGGTAAACCCATCTTATCTTCTCCAGCTCTTGTGTATCACAAGCTCTGTTACTGTAGGTGACAAGGACACTCGGCAGGTTTGAGAAGCCTGAAGAAAGAAGGACATATATATATATCCGTAAATTATAAAATGGCATTTCTCGAAACTGGACCCTTATTCAAGGAGGCTGGGTGGAGATTTTAGAGTGCTCAACTTTTTTCAACCAGGTAATGAACAAAACTCAACCGGATAGCAAGTAGAACCTCCTATGGACAAGCAAGTGTTAAGACTTTCTCTGCTTTCAAAGGCTTTGGGTTTGTTTCCGCCTTCTTATTTCTTCAATTCAAAGACATATTAACTTTCTTACTGAGATAGCATTTGAATATAAAAATGGGCTGTTCCCCATCAAAGGGAAAGTTGTTCGGAGAGGCCCCAGGGGCTCAAGAGGCCCTGCTCGATGAAACAACGCAGGATAATGTGGATTTCAAATCCGTTGAGGTAGCAGACTGCTCTATAATCGATGAGGGTGAAAACAAGCTGTTGCCTGCCGGAGATCAAAATGTTGCAACGGTTGAATTGACCATGGCACCCCCTGACACGGTCTCATTCCCAGAAGGGGGTGCCAAAGACATTGAGGTGAACATGATGCCACCAGAAGTGGAAAGAAACAGTGAGCCAATGGATAAGGTGAAAAATGTGGAGAAGAGAAGGAAAAATAAAGGCCTAGAGAAAAGCAAGCGGAAAGAAAAGCGGACACATGCCTCGTTGATCCAGGGAAAGGTGGACCTGCCACCACAAATAGTGAGAGCCCACCAGGCAGCCTATGCTTACTTAAACCCCAACATATCCAAGTATGAGGCCTTGCTGGGTCTGCTGGATCAAGCAGCCCAGACAAACGTATCTTTACAGCCCACGATGAAAGCTCTGGTGTTGCGGTTTGAAGAGGTCAACCAGGCCATGGAGGAGATGGCTGAGGAAGGGGAGCTGATGCTGAAAGAGCATGGAGACTACATGGGCTGGCCTTCTGGGATGAATGGCCTTACCATCATGCCTGCCATGGGCATCGTCAACACCTCCAAACCTCCTCCAGACTTGTTGCAGCACATGCTCCAGCATTCAATCGAAAGTCTGAGACACTTGGGAGAGTCAGCTCAAGGGCTTGGAGACACCACCCTGGAGGAGGCCGTGGAGTATTTCTCCTCAGTTTCCAAGCTGCTGACTGACAAGCTGCATGCCAAACAAGCAGCTGAGCAACGTTTGGGCCAAGTGCTGTTACGTGTGGAGAACGCTACCATGAGGAAATTCAACCCAGAGGATATATCCTTGCACAGTGAGGATAGTGGCATTGGGGGAGAGAACGAGTCCCTTGCTGGTTTTGAGAGACACAGGCGCCATCGTGGTAGCGCTGGATCAGCAAGTTGTGAGTCCAGGTCCAGCATCCGCCATGCTCTTGAAACCGCTGCCAATAACTTCCCCAACCAGGCCGGCCTTAATGAGGATGATGAGGAGGAGGATGAAGACGAAGAGGAGGAAGATGATGAGGACGACGATGAAGAGGATGGAGAGGAGGAAGGTGCAAGGTTCGGGAGGAAGAGGTCCAATTCTTCCCCACCAGATCCCAGCCGACCTCAAGCCCTTCACGTGAACTCGGAATGCATGGAAGGTCACCAGGTAAGACGACCTGTGACTGCTGCTCCCTCAGCCAGACCTGGAGTCTTACTCACAACCAGACATGCAGGTGCACTTCTAGAGGGGCAGAAGAGCCAGAAGGGCCTGGACCAAGAAATGAGACAGGTGGATGAAAGATGGGGAGACAAGGAAACTTCAAGGGCACACTACAGTGTCTATCAGGATGGACTGAGGCGTTCTTTAAGCATTTGCGGAGGTGCCAGTTCATTACCCCCACTAGAGCCCCATCCTCCTGGGCACAACTCTGTCCGGAAGCTTATAAATACCTTTAGCCATGGCGTTGATGGCAGGCCAGGCCAGAGCCTCGCAAACCTACCGACTCACATCAGGAGGCCAAGGCGCAGTGGAACATTACTTCTACCTGATATAGGAAATGGAGACAGACCATCGATCACCAATGGAAATAACAACAACAACAGCTGGCCAGATGGACGCAATGATCTGGATGTAGACAGCCTTCCTCCTCCTCCCCTGGAGGTTCTGATGGACAACTCCTTCAGCACAGTAGAAAACTCAGAAGATGATTTAGAGCCACATGAGTATTTGGATCGGGGTCGTCCTCTAATAAACAAAAGGACTGGAGTGTCCCAGCGCCTTAGGGCCTCTGTGCAGAATGTGACATTGCTGCCAAACCGAGCCAGTGTGAGGCAAAGTTCAATGGGTGACACACCTGTGCCCCCAGTCAGGCAGGATGCCGTGGTGGGATCCCACCTTCTACACCACTTTGAGCAGCAACTTGAAACCAAGCTTGACCCGGAAAGCGAAAAGGCCTCCGCACTCTACCAACAGGCGCGCAAGATCATCCACCTGTGTAACGCGGCAGAGTCCACGGTTTGGAAAAACCAAGCAGATCAGTACAGAGCATCTTCACCTCTCCAAGCTGAACTGGGCTCAAGGCAGGGTATCACTGATCATTGTGGGGCAGAGACGCCCCCCTGCAGCCTGCCCGTGATGGCACCTCCTGTCTCTAGAGTCCGCCTGCCACCTTCGTGTCCCACTTCCGTGCACCAGCGATACCCCTGCCCCCCTGCGTTCAGGGCCCAGCCTACGTCAGGAGGACCTCCATCTAGGCCCGCATCAAGGTCGTCCTCGCGGTCGAGCTCCCCCAGGGCCACAACATGGGCCAGACAGAATAGTGCTGAAGAGATCATCCCCTCTGTGTCGTTCGGTGATGCCCGCTCTGTCTTCTGTCAAAATGGGACACAAAGCTCACAGGGGCAGACCTCCCAGGCCAGACCAACCATACGTGGGACCTCTGCCCGACGCATCCAATCAGAAAGGAGGTCTATGACCTTGCACCCAGAGGGTTCCCAAAATGATGGCACATCACTCACACATGCCAAGGAAAAGGATCCTGTTAACTTGTAGGTGAGTAATTTACATGTACCCCCCCCCCCCCCCCCCCCCCCCAGCTCTGGTCCATCGCGTCACCTCCCGGTGACGCTCTGACAGACCCGTCTGGAAATGGCTAGACCCCAGTATCTCAGCCCCTCTGAGCGCTCAACATCAGTCAAAATAAACAAAACTATTTCACTACTCACCAAACCAAAGGTAGTTTTGCGTTGTTAAAAGTCTATTCACCGCGGTGGTGAACCCCTCAGCACCCCACCTACTCTGTAAAATACATTATTTTTGGCATGAAATAAAGTGCATCCAACTCGACCGCCGCTTATTTCCGGGTTGTGAACCATTGTATCTGCGGTGGCCGCTAGGTGGCTCGAGGTGGGTGCGTTTTATTTCATGACAAAAATAATGTATTTTACAGAGTAGGTGGGGTGCTGAGAGGTTTACCACCGCAGAGAATAGACTTTCAACAACGCAAAACTACCTTTGGTTTGGTGAGTAGTGATGTAGTTTAGTTTATTTTGACTGATGTTGAGCGCTCGGAGGGGCTGAGATACTGTGGTCTAGCCATTTCCCGACGGGTCTGTCAGAGCACACACACACACACACACACACACAAACACCCCGCACACACACACACACACACACACACACACACACACACACACACACACACACACACACACACACACACACGCACGCACACACCACATACATTAATTTTATAGCATTGTACCAGTAAGACTCCTTAATTGGGAGATGCTCCTTAATTGGGGGATAAGAGTAGGGCCAAAAGTGTGATGCATAGTATAATTTCAACCTCATGTTAATGTATAATGTGATGTGCCTGTATTCTATTGGCATCAATGGCATTTAATAAAGTTTGATGTTCTTTTAGTGTCCTACAGCTTCTCTCAACATACTTGCCTGTCCCAAATGTGCTTATGTGCAAGTTGTGCAACAGATATAATGCTGTCCCTAGGGCTGTATTTTTAAACATGTTTTATTTTATGCACTATACCAAAATAGCACAAATGTACTCTTTAGAAGAGTAGGCATAATAAGAGCTGTAGGACTTAAATAATGGTTTTATTTGTTGTTTTGCTTTGGTCAAGTCAATTGGTTTGAACATCTCTAACAGATGGCTATAACATCCGTGACATCAACATGTCTTGCCACCTGCATACCTGGCAGGAGCTCAAGTCGTGACACGGTACCACGCATAGCTTATCTGATTTCATACCAGATCAGTAGCTAGTACAGTAAATGTTGGTAAATACCAGGAAGTGAGGATTCCAGTATACAGTAGATAGATATACATGTATAGCCTATAGTAGATTATTTGATTATGTGTTATGAATAAATGAATAAATGTTAATAAAACATTAAACATATCAATTGACTAGGCCTGGGGTCCGAACAACAATCTAATACTACATGAGCTCCATGAGCTAAACAAGTTGGTTGAGATTCCATCATTGATTAATAAGGTGAAAAGAGGGAACAGGTTTATTTAAGAACCTTATGCATTTTGTGGGGAAATAAAGTACATAGATTATCCTAAACCTACATTCAAAAATAGCTGTAAATTAATTTACCAACTCAAACATTTGATTAGTATCATTAAGCGTAACAAAACACCGTTTTCACCTGAACAGAGTTCTAAGAACAGTTTTCCTAAGCATGTTTTCTTTTTTCTTTTTAAGCATTAACTTCTGCACACCTAGAATAAAAAGGCTTAAAGCAGCTGTGTGGGCAAAATACAATGAACATCAACAATAAAATGATTACCTGCACACTGCCTAACCTGCATGGAACAGCATAGCAAACTCTATTTGAAGAAGAGTACCATGCCTGAGGAAGGTTGTCACTGACCGAAACATTGGGTTTCTTCAAATAAAGTTAGCTCCTGTTAGCCGGGGATCCAGTCACCAAAATGGTAGAGGACCTGTGATGTTCTGCCGCACTTTTTATTTCTATTTTATCTATTAGTTTGGTCATTAAGGTCCACAGAATGAGAGGCCTGCTCTGCCGGAAACATCGCGAAAAAAAGTTATGGACATTTGTATATTTCTGTCCCATTGACTCCACTAGAAATATTTAAAAAATAAAAATAAATCTGCTTTAAGTAGCATGTGAGGGGTCAAACTAGGGGTTCTTCATGATTCTGAATCCATTGCAAGCATTTGTTTTGCATGAAAAACATTCCTTTGGCAAAATTTTGGCCACCCAGAACTGTGAAAAGTGGAGAAAAGTGATGACTCATCACTTTTCACAGTGTTTAGTTGCCAATATTTTGCCCAAGGAATGTTTTTCATGCAAAACAAATGCTTGCAATCGATTCAGAATGACAAAGAACCCCTAGTTTGACCCCTCACATGCTACTTAAAGCAGATTTCTTTTCTTTTTTTAATATTTCTAGTGGAGTCAATGGGACAGTGAATATACAAATGTCCATAACTTTTTTTCGCGATGTTTCCGGCAGAGCAGGCCTCTCATTCTGTGGACCTTAATGACCAAACTAATAGATAAAACAGAAATAAAAAGTGCGGCAGAACATCACAGGTTCAACCCTATTCCTTGAGCTTTTGGGCATGTGGATCCCCGACTATGTACCTGATGATTGATTTGATTGATTTGTCTTTAGCAAGGTGTTATGCTTCCAAGGAAGCCCAGCCCATGTGGATTTACAGGACACTTTAAGTGTCCAGTAAATCATCTTACTGCCCAATCTGTACAATGCAGATTAGGCAGTATGCAGGTAAATCTTTTAATGCTGAAGAATTGAATCTTAAAATATATTTTCATATAAAATATACATCCATAACTTAATGTAATTCACCATGAGACAGATCACGGGGCACAACATTTAGAGGTTAGAAAATATCCACACAAAGAATTTCCAGTATGGAACACTGAAATGCATTGGAGCATGGGCATAACCTTTTAGCAGTCACATTAGCTGAATAGTTTTTTCGAACCACTTTTATATAATAATGCAAGGTTATTGTTACCAGCTCAACTGGCCCTGGAGAAGCCGCCTGGCTTAAGCTGGTCTAGATTACTACAACCCCCACGCCACTCTTACCGTAAGCAGTAGCCATCTCAAGTGACCTCTTCACCTGCTAAACCTATACTCCGCTCCTCCTCCCCTTTCTCCTTCTGCTTTCCTATAGGCCAAGTTGTCCCTGACATGGGAGAAGAGCACCAGTTACATCCGAGAGATGTGGCTATTTCAACAGCACTATCTCTGATATGATCTACAAGGACACAACGCCTCGCGGTGCGAGGCGTTGTGTGCTTGTAGATCGGCTGTTTTCACTAGTTTAAATCATTTTTAAAATGATAAAAACAAAACAAACGGTTTTTTGGACATATAAGGTTTCCACCCGACACCAACGAAATATAACTCATGTAATTGGCCCACTGGCTTGTCACTGATCTGAAATGGCTATAGAGAGAGAGAGATCTCTCTCTATAGCGCGCAATGAGGGCCTCTCCAACTCTTTTTCCCAGGCTGAATCAGGGGCCCAGCACGTCCCTGGATATGATGACACGCACGTGAGAGGCCAGGGTCTGTTAAGTGAATTAAAAGATGGTTGAAGAAGCATAGAAAGGGGATTATAGATTAGCAAAGACTCGCATGCTGAAGCCCTCCTTTTCTCTTTCACAGAAGAGAACAGTGTTCTAAATACTACACTACTACACAGTAAAATGCTGTGTTCATTTGACACTGCAGTGTGTACAAAGCCTACATTTGTAAACTCTCTGTGTTACAATAACCTTTGTTCAACATTATGTGACCTATCTTTCTGTGCTTTAAAAAAGATAAATATAAAGAACATTGTATTGTCCATTACATTTAACATAAAATGGAAATTTGCCTTTGGCACACTGGCAGGCAGCCAGTATACAAAAATAAAATGTCAAATGTATCTTTAATTGTTATTTGTAATATTGAGGCTCTGTCAAGTACCTAAACAATATATTGTATATGAATATACAATATATTGCATGTGCTGTACTGAATTCTGTATTCCTTTAAGATGAATTGTTACATACAATAAGTAATAAGTAGCCTTTTTGTGTTTTTGTATCTACAATGTTTGTATTAGCTCACTGTGTTTGCCGTTGGTGTTTGTTAAATGTATTTTTTACCTCAACTGTGTCCCAATAAAAATGGCAAATAAAATAAAATAAAAAAGAAATATGTTTTCTTTTGTATTTTAGAAAATAAGTTTCAAACAAATATTGCAGAGAAAGTTAATAGAGTAACGGCAAATTTCTTTGCACCAAAGAAAATTAAATAAATAACCCAACGCATATCTATGATATCTTGCACACAGTCGAAATGACCATGCCACAATGGTGCTTTTATTTGTAATTTTTCATCGAACGTTATTTAGCCTATACGCAACTGCTTTGGATGTAATGGGCCTATAGAATGAATGAAGATGGACATCCATGTTTTTGTGTCTGTCTGAGAAAAAGTGGTCCTCAAACAGACAGGTGTGCTTGGGAATTTGACAACCACACATTATCATTATTGCAAAAGGACACTATCAAAAAGTAAGTATGTTTTTAGTTTGTTGTTTTACTTTATCAGTAATTAGAATCCCAATGTTTAGGAAAGTGTACCCCATAACATTTTAAAATATACTTTTTATACATACAACTAAACAGGTAACAAGAGTGATAGGTGTTATAGATGGTATTTTGCATGGACATGAATACAAGCATGCCTTGAGATTACTTGCCCTTTTGGTGTTCCTTGGGTTCAAAGGTTTTAGGACAGAGAGGGTATAAATGGTGAATTATTATTTTTATTCAGCATTTATACCCTCTGTGTCCCAACAATTTAATGATTGCATTGTTGTAAAGCTGGGGAATATTGATGGTAAGCCCATTTACTGCATTGTCTGCCATCGTTATGTTGGTTCTATTCTGGGAGATGACATCAGGTGATTGCTGTCACACATAATTCATCAAGTTTGACGGTGTTAAGTGTGAAAATGGGGCCAATCATACTAAAAATACATATATTCATGGAAACATTAAAAGGTTAAATAAAGGTTAAATGTGATGTTGATAAGCACCAGATGATGCTGTGTGCGATAGACCTGTTTTACAGTAAAATGGCGCCATCTTGCGGCGAAATGGATTTGCATCCATTCCGCACAGGATGCACAGGACGGAGAAAAGGTTGGAGCTATGATGTCTGAAATTAGTGACATTACTGTATTTATTTCTGTCCAGGTTTCTAAAATCGTATATTCATTATATTAAGGGTGCAGTAAGTGATTGACTTTCTTTTGTTAAAGGATGACTTTTCAATCTCATCTCATGTTATAGGCTTATGAGATACACAAAGTGGTTCCTGTGTAAATAAGCCGTAAAGCTTACTAGGATGATGTCGATCTCCTTTTAGTTGACCTTGTACCAGTGATGTGTGCTGTCATAAATCAATCTTCATATAATTGGTCCTCACTAATGTTCACTGTGTCTTGATTAAGGTCATGTATATTTATGGAGGAATCACCCAGCTGACTGCATACACTAATGACATCTACAAATTGGACACCACCACAATTTGGTCTGGTCTTTAATTAACACCAGAGGCACATCACCAACAGCTTATTCAGAATGCACTGCCACCATCATCGGGACAAAGTATTTGGGGGCTATGGGGGCTGGGGGGTCCATAGCTCTGGTCCATAGCTGGACCAGAGCTAGGGGGTCCACTACAACAATCGCACAGTGTTTGACACAGAGACCAACTGCTGGCTGAAATCACCTTCCACAATCCGTCTGCCAGAACAACCTGGTGGTCATTCAGCATTTGCCTACAATGGAGAGCTGTAAATATGGTGGCTACAACGGGGACTACTTAAAGGATCTGTGGAAATTCAACCCAGAATCCTTCACCTGGAAAAGGTTGAACTCAATTAAGGGAAACAGGCAGCCCTTCTCAGAGGTATCAGATGTGCTGTTGCATGGTGGGAGATCATGTCATCGTCTTTGGAGGATACAAAGATTATTCCACAACCGCTGATGACCTGACATTATGCAAACTAGCAGTTATTCGGTACGGTGTGGAGCAGAAGGAACTCCCACACAACATCAGGTGGGAACTAGTCAGCCATGACTAAAAACACTAGGAAGGTTCACATGCTCAGTGGAGCACACGTCTCTGCCAGGAAGTGTGACCAGTTTGGAGCGTGACTCCAATAGTTGGTAAATGTTTCAGACAAATGCGACCGACAAACAGGGATGTCTGGTCAAAATAGACTGTTGTTGTGTATTTTCCCTTACAGTCAAATGTGCATTATTAGCCCTCTGGTTATCAACGTGGGGTCCGGGGACCACCAGGGGTCTAAATGGACTGTACAAATGAAACAAAATGGACCCTTAAAGTCAAAGGGGAAGACCACCCATTTACAATATTGTCATTGTCATTAATATACCTTAGAGGAGTTGTGTGGAAATAGAACTCCTCTAAGTTATATTAATGACATAGTTCAATATTGAAAATGGGTGGTCTTCCCCTTTAAAAGAATACTGAGGATTTTCCAGTATCAATGATTCTCAATGTTTTTAACTTTCAGGAACCCTTAGTTTAATACTGTATGCATTAGGCCACGGGCCTCCTCCCCCTTTTTTGTGGTGTCACTGCTCTTGTATCCCACTGGCTCACCTGCCAGCCTACTCCTCCCGCCCAACACTCCCTGCTAGCAGGTTCCATCCCAGCCTGCAGGAATACGTACAATGACAAATATCACCCTCCACCGCCTGGCTTCTCTTCACCGAGCACGTGCCAATTGTGTTTGCATGTTTAGTTATTGGTTTAGTTATTATCTTCAGCAGTCCAACATTATTATGAGATTATGTTTTGCCCATGTGTGTGTCTGTGTGTCCATCTGTCTGACACCATATGTCCGACACCAGTCGGACATATTTTTCTAGTTGATCCTCACTAATGCTCATTATATGGCACCATTTCTGTATACTCGCTCTGTGTCTCAGAGGCAGTGGACGGTTCCAAAACTTTACTCCAATCGTTGGGATTCCAAGAGAATAGAAAGCTTTTCTCTTCAGCATGCTGAAATAGAATTCATATTGTACCGTACGTTTTTCTAAGGGACCTAATGAGTCGACTCTAAATCATTGGAGTTGACTGTAAGGGGTATGCTTGACAAAGTTGTTACAGAATACTACAGTATTTGTGCTTTAAATAGGCATGTCAGAGATACAATTATCCCAGTCCAGCACAATTCCTCTCTTTCCATTCTCGCTCACTTATTTACAACATGACAGGTAAACAATGACCAAATATAATGGCTGGAAAAAAAAAATTAAAGTCCTTGTGTGATGAATTAATATTAAGGGAGCTATAAATATTCACAGCCGTGGGTAATGGTCACAGCGACTACACATAACAGCTGTTTCTCTATCCAGAATAGTGTAGCCGTGCTGTTGAAGATGAGGCCAGTTCCACAATGATTGAGGTCTATAAAACCGGCAAACATGTATAAATCTGACAATATATGTGTTCGCATATGTTATGTTATCTTGTGTACTGTGTGGTTCTCACTCAGGACACCAGGCTTGCCTACGGAACTCTCCTTCGCCTTGTTCCTGCAGCAAGGCTGACGTGCAAATAACCACGATAATGCACACCCTCTCTCGTGTAATATTGCTTAAATATCCTACTGCACCAATGTTTTTTTTTTTTTTTTTTTTCAAATTAACCTTCATGATTTTGGGGGACAAACACCTCACGATCAGATATACAATTAGTGCTGTGTTTGTGCAATATAACTTAAAAGTATCTCACATAAGTGAGTACACCCCTCAAATGTCAGCAGTTCTGCGTAAATACAGCACTTTAGCTTGTAGGGCAGTATAAGTACTATCCTTCAAAGAAGTAAGCAACAGGATAATGTGTGGGATATTGCAACACTTTTTGCACAATTTCGTCAGGAGTCACAACTCAAACCCCCAACAGCACCTGTTTAAAAAAGCATCCCATTCGTCTTGATTCCGCCATCTGTTTTGGTAGTCGACAAAGATTAACGAGCTCCTTTGTTGTGTGTAGTGCTGTAGAAATCTTAATGCCTGGCAAGGCTGTGAGATGAAAAAGAGAAGAGAAGCACACAGACACGCTGTACTTCATGTAGCTGTTAATTGAATCTGCACTAGAAATGTTCACCTCAGTTAAACCCCAGCAGGCTGACCTCACAGAACATCTCTGGCCACAGACTGTGAAGTGCACCGCTGGCCTTTACCGAAGTACTTAGAAAAAAATACATCAAATAAATATAAATGAAATAAGCGTAGGTTAACAAATCCACTGCTGGTTCCCTAATATTCCTTTATCACAGGTTTGAACAGGTGGTTCAAATGAAATCTGCAAGAAATGTTGCTTATGGCTGTGAATTAGAACAG
The DNA here is from genome assembly GCF_963921795.1 of Nannobrachium achirus. Classification (NCBI taxonomy): domain Eukaryota; kingdom Metazoa; phylum Chordata; class Actinopteri; order Myctophiformes; family Myctophidae; genus Nannobrachium; species Nannobrachium achirus. The sequence goes on from NC_137823.1 coordinate 41,561,879, forward strand.
CAATTATAGTACTGTATGTTCCTGATTTGGGAACCAAATTTCACATGCAGCACCTAAATAGTAATCACAGACAGCTTCAGAAACATATTTTTGTACATCATTTATGATGAATAAAAAGGACAATATCTTCACAATGAAGATAAAACAAAACAATGAAGACTTAGTTGTTTTTCATACAACAAAGAAGAGTTTTACATGTCTGTTTTTTATGATGTTTAATATTTGGAAAAACAGCAGAGTTGGTAAAGAATGATCCTGTTTCACTGGACAGTATAGGACCGGCAGCTCAAGGACATAAATGTGATGGATTCTTTGTAAAAAAAAAAAAAAATCTAACCATAAAAAAGGAGAGTTAATCACTCTGGTTACTGTACAGTACTGACAAGCAGTAATGAGAAAACCAGGCAAACAAATATACGGGAGGATTTACACATAAAGAGTAGACGATTTATCACGTCACTGCTGATTAGATTTTGTGGCTGTGTGCCAGTATGTAATTGCAATTCTGATTGACTAGACATGGTTGTAGTACTCTTGTGGCCCATAAAAACACATAAAATGTACATTGTACTAGTTGCAAGTATGTGGGGCATCAGTATTTCCTTTTATTTTTGAAAGGTGAGAGAACAGGTGTGTGTGTGTGTGTGTGTGTGTGTGTGTGTGTGTGTGTGTGTGTGTGTGTGTGTGTGTGTGTGTGTGTGTGTGTGTGTGTGTGTGTGTGTGTGTGTGTGTGTGTGTGTGTGTGAGAGAGAGAGAGAGAGAGAGGTAGACTTTAGTGTTAGTTTATGCAGGACACAAGAGTCTCGCCCGCCGCAGCTGTAATCAGCTGTCAGTCAATCCTGTTCCTCATTCACATCTCTGCTGGTCATTACGTCACACTGTCATACTCCGATCAGAGCTCACACTCTGAAAAGGAGACTTCTTTAAATATGGCTTCACGGATCCAATATAGCTCTGCTTGTGTTGCTGGCTGCTTTGCATCTGCTGCTCCTTGGCTGCCTCCCTGATTTTGCCTAGCAAGCTGCTTGGACAAAAATCAGGGAACATCCCCGAAAGCGTTTTTTTTTATTTTTTAGAATGCTTTGGGGCATTTCTGCCAGTGTAGAGCGACAGGAAGGATAGGAAGTTATATACAGCAAACAGTCAATCAGGGATTTGTTGTCATGAATCATTGAACAGACCAATCGCAAGTAAATATTTTCATATTTCCTGCAGAGGTTGTTGAAACAATTTTGCTGTCTGTACTTTATTCAACACATTGCTTTCTGCGGTCACAGTTGCAGTTATTGATATCAATGGTGTACTGTACATTAAACCACTTGAATTCTAGCATCCCTATTCTGGAGATAGGCCTAATATTCAGCAAAAATAGCAGAGCTACAAGCTCACAATGAGCAAAAAGGCCAAGGGTCTAGTATTGAAGCCTTGAGAATGCTGTCGACAAAGTAGGCCTATATAGGGTGAAAATCCAGACTAAAAAGACAGAAGCGTGATTGTGTTCACAGCTTGTGTTCTACTGAATTTTAAAATGTATTTTATTTATTTTATTTCTATCTATCAGATAGGCCTACACATAGTTTGGATTACTCCGACAACGTGGCCCCAACGGACACAGGGTTCCATAAACATATGTACAGCAAACACATTACTGCAAGTCATAATTGCCATTGAAAGAAACCATATAAGAAATTAGTTACCACTGACTGAAACGGTGTAGCCTATTATTCGAGACATATGTTCACATTCAAATCCAGACAAAATGCCATCATATTTTTCGGAACTACTGCAAATTCTGCAATGCACGTCGTCCCATCAACAACTTGTCCTGCCAGAGTGTCCTCGAGTTAAATACTAAACCTCTCTAGAACATCACTCAGGATGCACTGTGTTGTGCGCTCAGCACCATCGCCATCCCTGACAGCAGCTGTGACAGGCGATAATGAATCAATGGAGACGCGTCAGACAGTGGCTCTGTAGACGAGACGTGCACCACAAGTGGCTGAAGAGAGGGAGGGACAGGGAAGATTTCAATGTTCTGCTCTGAGAATTTAGGTCACTTCCGAGTGGCAGACAGGGGGTCCCTCCAAATATTTCATCAAGGAGAATAATTGTGTGATGATTTTTGCTGAGGTTTCTTGCTCATCAAAAGGCACTTAGGCTGTGTTATAGCATGTTGGCCTTGTGGTTTCTGTTTGTGTCTGACATCAGTACATAATGTCAACGTTTCGATCTTAATAGATCTTTATGAAGATCTATTAAGATCGAAACATTGACCAGCAATAAACGTATACGGAGCTTCCTATCCATCCAGTGTGCACTGTGCAGACTCTATATGTTCTTCATGATGATTCTGCTTGTCAAGCACCTGGGCCTCGGATGTGCGTACACTACTTTCTTCATTCGACAATATTTTTCAATCCTTTCTCTTTCTCTTTTCCAGGAACCCATCGATGGCCGCCCTCCCCCGAGACTACAACCACACCCTGAGTCTTCCCCATCCAATCCACATCCACCCCTTTTCATTCAATAAAATCTGTTTAAACTTAAGCAGAAGGTGGGGTCTCTTACTAGTGAATTGTTGCATGCAAAAATTCCACCTGCAACTCATACAAGACCAGTAATTAAGAAGTGCCTGAACAACATTAGAGAATTAACAGGTTAATAAAACAGGAAAAGGAGAAGTTGCTTCACAGAGTTTTAACACAGCTCTACAGTACATGAAAGAATATCCAGCATACTAATTAAGCTTGGAATGACATGTTAAGAGGGTGCTTGCTAAGGCCTGAGCCACAAACTCAACATCAAATAACTTACACAGGGAGGTTTTACTGTCACACACAAAAAAGGGCTGAGCGTGTAACAGGTTGGCTCATGATTGAATTTGACCATGTTAATCATGGGCAGAATGCAATTATGGTAATTAGGGTCTGCTTTCAAATGCAAGCCTGTGGCGTTTCATGACATGGTGCCTCTGTCAGTTATTGTGCAAACCACATACAGTACTAGTAGTGAGGGAAAGTTAGCCGAGTGTTGGACCAATCTGGGAACTAAATGCTTTCCAATAGCTTTCTTCACAAATGTGTTCATAAAGGTGTCTACTATCACCACTGGACTTTGTCAAACCCAACTCCCTTGACATACTTTGTGGGAGCCAATCAAAGGGGTATCCCGAGGGCCTGGGATTAAAGGGGGGGAAATATAAAATGGCCAATATGAGCGTATATGAGGTGTGTAATTAGGGTATTTTGGGGCTGCTGAATCCATTCCAACCATTAGTTTTCAGTTAAAATGACTCCTTGGCCATAAAGATTTCTACTATTCTTATTTTAACATATATTTGTTCTGCTTGTGTAGAGACCTGAAGAACAGGTCACCGTCATCCCCCTCACTAAGGTGCACACAAACATGTATACTGACTGTTGTCATTGACAAAACATGCTAATATACAGTAGGAAGTTTATTTGGGTTATTTGGTCATGTAATTGTGGTCATCCTACTAATCAGAGTGCACAGTACACACGTGGGAAAGCAGCTTCAGGACTGATACGTCCATCATCTTGTTAGGCCTGGCAATTAAACTTGTCAGGCAGTACCACAGGGCCAGGGAAGAGAGAGGGGTGTGGTTGAAGGGTTTTTGTTCGTTTGGGTGTTGTTTGATATTCATTTAGTTGGTTAGATATTAGTTTGGACCTGTATACTTAATGGTCATTGATATTGAGTGCTTGGATGAACATCTGCAAGTAATGGTGCATTGTAGAGGTGCTCTTTATTGTGGAGGTGATGGCAGGGATTGGGGGAAATACCTTTTCCCCAGCTGTTGTGTGCAACACGCTGTACACATCAATCCTGCTTACCATTCTGTTTGTGACACCTCCACCATCACAACAAAAACCTTATAGGCCTACTGCCATGTTTATTTCTTTGTTATTATTGCTGCAAATGCTGTATGTGTGAGGAACCAAAACAACATTATTGTTACTCTCATGTATGTAAGATATAAAACAATACCCATATTGAATATTGAAATCTTTAATCTTTTCTTCCCAATGAACATATGACATAACAACACGCCTACAGGCCTACATGGTGATTGCAGATGTTTTGGTCATTTCATTGGCTGACCAACTGTTTGGTCCAGCTTTCCAACATACTGGTCCAGATAAAAGCAGCTGTACTGAGCAATTAGATTTGACAGGCGATTACTTTTTTGGCACGACACGGGCCGTGTCCATGGTGTTGAATCAGCGTGTGCAGTATGTGTGTGTACCAAACCCCCTGTTAGGCATTCCGAATATGCTACCTCTGTCTTATTTTGCCTTTAATTGCGACTGTAGGTCGTAGTTTTCACTAATGTATACTCCTAGGTCCTAGGACAATACAGTAGCCTTCTAGAGTAATGATGAGGCCCACCTCATTGCCAAAATGTAGGAGTAAAAAAGGAGTAAGTAAAACAATTCTTCCCAATATACTATACTATATCTGTAAAAGTTAAATAAAGTTAAAAGTATAGTGTTGCATTAACACTACTTACTGTACATTAACTACTCTTACAAGTACAATTTATTAAGAAAGTTCCTCAAGTAAATGTAGTCAATGTAACTCTTTATGTCCAACCTCACCTCTGCATAGCAGTAATGTATGCACTTATTACTGCTACTGCCTGCTATTGCACCAGGATTGGACCCTTTAGTGAAAGGCCAGAGATGAAATCATCAAACAGTTTGTACTTGGATTTTTGTGATTAGAGGTGAATTCAATCATATTTGCATAATGCAGCGGAAGACAGGCTTTGTGGCATAGAATAAAGAGGACATTTGCCTCACCAAGGACAAGGTCAACCTCAGCAGTACACATTTATTTCTCTTTAAATCTTTCACAGGATTTACAGGTTTGGAGGATTTTTGCTTCCTTATTCAATTATCAATAGCAAATGCAATTATTGGTATAAGCTTGAAGTTGGCATTTGAACCCCACATGAACCCTCGGCATGTCATAATAGGTGCAAATTTGGCAAAAAGTGCCATATCTATCACACTTAAAACTGCTGGGTTGAAAAATAACCCAACCGTAACCCAGCGCTGGGTCACTATGGGACGCACCCAGCGCTGGGTTGTCTTAGCCCATGTGCTGGGTTGGATCATTTTAGCCCATGTGCTGGGTTGATCATTTCACCCAACGTAGTGATTGAAATGGGTTAACCCTAACTATATCGCTGGGTTAAATGTGAACCATACGCTGGGTTGTTCATTTGCCTCATGCTATTGGTTCAAATTCTCAGGTTTTGCTTTTCACACCATGCTAACCTTTATGGTTTGTTCCAATTTTTAGCAATTCAACATTGTGGTGCATATATTTATTATGTATGCACTAACAGTGAAATGCTACAATCAGAATATTTTAGAGAAAACTATCATAGCAATCTCAGAATTACTATGGATTATTCTCTTTCAAACCTGTAGGAGGAGGGAGCTCAACCTTAAGCTAGCAGCCTTAGGGTTTAGGTTAAAATACTGAAAAATCAAATTCTGACATATGACAGTCAGCTTGCCGAGGCAGACACATGGAAATGAAACATTTAGCATTTTTAGCCCCCGAAAGCTTAGAAAATATCCCTGGAAACCTAGAAAACTGCTTCCCAGCATGCTTTGCATAACGGGACCAGAAGCGGGAAAATTAATAAACCAACCGCTGGGTTAAAAATAACTCAGCCAGGCGTTCAACTGCATTTGAAGCCCCAATAACCCCTTTGACCCAGCTTGAACAACCCACCAGTGTGTTTACAGTATACCAAATAACCCAGAAGTATGACCCAGCAAAATCAACCCAGCAAGGTGTTTACATAAATAACCCAGCACTTTTAAGTGAAGCACACAGTCCCTCACATTGCAATGTGTTGTGAGCTTGTAGATTGACTTTTTGGTGTTGTAGTCTATATAGTCTATATAGTCTTTAAGTTGATGAATAGTACAAAATGATAGATCCTGGATGTTGGCTAGTGGTATATGTCAGAAAAAACACTTGATGCTCTTGTGCTGCTTTAGGGATTTAGTGAATGAATGGATGATTTCTTTTGTCGAAACTATTGTAATGATGAGGTTTGAGTTCCTTTGTCTCTGTTTACGTTGCTTAGTCTAATTTGTCCACCAGAGAGCTCTGAAATAGTTCTTGACTTAATTGTTCTGTCTTCAAGGCTAGCAGTGCACATCCATCTTTTGTCTGTTTGTCTGTCTATGCACAGCTAGGATATACTGCTGCACCGATCAACATGAAACTTTACACACACACTCTGAGTAAGCCAAGAAAGAACATTTTGTTTTCTTGTCCACAACTCCATTCCAATTGTTACATTCAATCACAAGTTAGAGTCACATGTTGAGGGGCCTCTATCCAAAAGAACCTAAACTTCTGCCCATAACGGCAGCCTAAACTGGCATTTCCCCCCGCAGCTTCCTTGTATGCTGGCGGCTGAACCCCACGACTGACACAACCCTGGGTAGGCAACCAGGCCTGGCGGAAGAATGCACTTCTATAGTCATGTGTGATCAATATGGATATCTTAGCTTTTTCATATTCCATCCTGATTGGCTAAGATTGGCTTCCAAAGTTTGCAGGATTGCTCTGTTTTGAATAAAATGCCTCAAATCATGAACGCAGCTTGTTATTTCTGTGACATTTTGCACTCACATTCCCACCAGGTTGAGGAACAAATGCCACCCTTTTCACATTGGCCTGTTATAGCGCCACCTGTAGGTCGACATTTGCACATTTTTGTAACAAAATGCCACAAATCATGAATGCGGTGTCCGATTGCCGTGAAAGGCCGGAGAAGACATGTCACCCTTTTCACTTTGGCCTCTTATAGCGCCACCAGGAGGCCACAATAACCTACCTGACCTGGCAGAGACCTGTGCTCGGAAGAGCACTGCTTGTCTGCTTCTAGTTGTCTCCACCAGCCGAAGGCTGAGGGAGAGTATGTTTTCCCCTCCGTCCGTCCGTCCGTCCGTCCGTCCGTCCGTCCGTCCGTGCGTCCGTGCGTCCGTCCGTCCGTGCGTGCGTCCTCGCAGTTTGTGAACAGCTAATCTCAGTCACCGTTGGCCCGATCGCTGCCAAACTGAGCACACACACTCCCTGGATGCCAATCTAGAACCTCTGCCCCACATTTTTCAAATCGGCCTCATGGTGGCGCTATAACAGGCCGATTTGTGTGGCCTGGTTGTTACCAGCTAATCTCCGGCGCCGTTGGCCCGATCGCTGCCAAACTGAGCACACACACTCCCTGGATGCTAATTCAGAACCTCTGCCCCACATTTTTTAAATCAGCCTCATGGTGGCGCTATAACAGGCCGATTTGTGTGGCCTGGTGGAGACCTGTGCTCGGAAGAGCACTGCTTCTAGTTGGAAATGCTTTCGTCAAGTAATTTCTTTCACCAAATCATTGGTTGTACTGGCCATTTTCGCAGAATGTTCATCTGTTTTTGCAGAATGTCCACTTATCTCCAATTATGACATATGACATCCTTACGCTTGATGCTACACAGCACTCGCACAGCACAGCCATGGTATCCACTGCTATCACACATCATTTGCCCACAGTCTGCTCACGGGGACAGATAAGAGGGGCCAAGCCGCTTTAACCTTCACTTTAGTGTGAAAGAAAGAACAGACCGACCATTCAGCTTTAATGGACCATGATGGACAATGCATATCGTTGCTGTCCAGCAGAAGAATCCTCATATAACTTATTATGTTATTAATGTCCTACTTCGTCATACTACAGTGTCACTCAAAACTAGCTGATCCACAAGCTTGCTCGAGCTTGTAAATTGGCTATCTTTGCTATACATTTCCTGGAGATAATAGTTTTGGACAACTGCGACGATACATACTGTAAAACAGCTGTCTGTGCCTCTGCACCGAGGTCATCAGGACACCTGATCATTATTTGTACAAACAGAGACAGTAAATGTCAGGTGCCAATGAAATACTTCCTGTGGTAAAAGCACAGACCTGTTAACATGTCTTCAAAAAGGTAGAACCCAGACAACTGAGACAGTATCAGTTATGTCCAAAATATTAATACACGATGTGAAGGTGCTCTGTTGTACTGCTCAGTGTTTCCCCCACAATTATTTTTCAAAGAGCATTTAAAATCATTTATGGAGCCATACACAGTTAAACGAAAATAAATGTGCTAAGGAGACGTTCAGAGAATATAATTTCACACGCTGAAAGTCCTTCCTTACGGTCATATTTTTTCCTCTTATGTTGTCTGTGGTGGCAGTGGCTCTCAACTACAATCCTTTGGGGGACCCAGATTAGATGGTTTGGTACTTGTTGCTCTATTCTAATACATTTGATTGCACTGACTTTGGTGTACTTGTATCTCAAGACTAATCACTGATTGGATGGCTAGACTAAAAACACAGGATGAACTCGATCCATAATTTATTATTATATATATTTTTTTTGCATTATTCAGGTAAAAGGTGAAGTGATCTGTGCTTCTCAGACCTTCATGAGACATTTAAGTCGGCATGTCATTAAAGGAATAGTTCACCCAAAAGATTTTTTTCCCTCTATCAATTACTTTAATTCATGGGTATTTAATAATAATTTGATGACCAGCAGTGGTTTCCTAAGGAGACACAAAGAGTCTCCTTTGTGTCTCCATATAGGGAACCACTGTTGGTCATCACATTATTGGCTAATTATTGTCTAAAGAATACCCATGAATTCAAGACTCCATGGGGTCAGTAATCGATAGAAAAAAAGTCATTTTAGGGGTGAACTATCCCTTTAATGTCTGACCAAGGTCTGAGAAATCAAAGTGTCACTCGCATTTAACTTGCTGCCAGGATAAAGCGTTTTTCTTTTTTACAACTAGATGGGAAAAACAAGGATGTCACTCAGGCTCTGATTAAGGCCTGGGCTCACCGGGCCTGCAGCTCAGCGACCCAAGCCTCAGGGGGTCCCAGCGGTCCACAAGTGCCAATCAATCACATTCTTTTTATGTGCACTGAAATCTGCCTGTGTGTGTGTGTGTGTGTGTGTGTGTGTGTGTGTGTGTGTGTGTGTGCGTGTGCGTGCGTGCGTGCGTGCGTGCGTGCGTGCGCGTGTTCGTGCGAGCGCGTGTGCTAAAGCCGCTGGGATGAAATGCTGTGACATATTTGCTTCCAAGGGTGCGTGTGTGTGTGTGTGCCGGGGAGGCTTAATTCATAACAAACTGGGGGTCCTTCAAATAATAGAGAATCCCTGAACTATAGGAAAGGCCATCCACCAAAATCAGTAGGGTTCTTCCTCTGGGGTGCACAGCAAATTCCATGGCAATCCATCCAAGTAGTGGACAGGTGGACAGACCAATCGACATTGCCTTCCTTAGAGACTAAAAATGTATCTTATGTCAGTGGTTCCCAACCTTAGAGTATTTCTTTGGACCCCCCCTTCTTTAACCTGACTCCGTCAGATGGTGGCAGCAGTGCGTACCGCCCTACTTTACCATCTGAGACTGCTCAGGGAGAGTTGATATCACTCCGGACGATATCACTCCGGACGAATCAGCGGCAGCTACAGGCGGGCTCTGAGCGGCTCTGAGCCAATAGAGTCTGACTGCAGACCACGTGGAAACCCAGGAGGCGGATTCTGGGTGTAACGTCATGCAATATGAGTGGTTGGAGTTGGCACTCGCAGACTGTGATAGACAGACGGCCCCATCCAATCACCTGCTAAAGAGTTTGAAAAAATGGCCCGCCCCTTACATCGGGTCTGCCCGAGCAAGCCCAGATGGTAAAAGTAGGGCGGTATATGCAGTATACGCACTACTGCCACCATCTGGCAGAGTCAGGTTACCCCTTCTTAATTCTAACAAAAGCTGAGAACCCCCCACATACAGGTATGCACAAACATGCACACACACACACACACACACACACACACACACACACACACACACACACACACGCGCGCGCGCGCGCTCTCACACACACACACACACACACACACACACACACACACACACACACACACACACACACACACACACACACACTGTCTTTTACTAACTGAAAAATTATACAATTCTTTTTTTAAATATATGATGACTGGGCAAAATGGGGATGCTGGGTTGAACGTGGATGAAAGCAAGTTATGATTTGGTGCTAAAATGAATGAATGAATGATCGAAGAATGAATGAATAATCTATTTTCGTGTCCGGACAATTTCTTGACCCATCCCACATGGGATTATCAGACACATCAACTAAATCGGCAAACAAAGATAAACATTCCAGTGCAAACTCAGCCAACAGCCCACAATACATCTAGTTTTGAGCGGAACACATACAATGTATATTCATATGGGCCTGCACATAGAATAAAGTTAAAACATTTAGTGTGAATAAGTGAATCTATTTATAGGTCACCCTTCTCCTCCTATCCCACGCTTTAGAGAGATATTCAGAAAATGCAAAAACATGATCAAAAAGAAACTATCAAGGCACCATTCTGACAATCCATTAGATTAAGATGTGAACTTTTTTAAACAAACTTTCTCTTCAATCATGGTACAAAGGACAAAATAAAATAAAATGTATTTAATTTTCCACCTCATCCAGATCACAGTATTCGCATATTCTCAGCTAGGCCCCTGTATCTTCTCATTTCATGTAGTGGTAGAATGCCACATCTTATTTGTGCACAAAGTGACCTCTTGCTTTTAGACAAGTAAACATATTATTTTGCCAAATTTCTTCTGCACAGGGCAGGCCTGTATGCATTTTGCACGGATTCTTCATTGGTCTTCCATCATATTTTACAGGAGTCCCATCCCATATCTCCATTAAATGCTGGAATTGGTACATATTTATGTTGTCACAAAAATAATCAGATTGACGATTCTGGACACGTTAATTCAACTGAATCCTTTTGTAGCCCCAAACCCCCGACATATAATCTAGAATAGGAGATGTGTGATACAGAGTACGTAAAACAACATGTCCTTCAATGTTTTGGTTTTAGAAGGCCTCCCTGTGCCCTGCCTGCAGAATCTGCAAGGGCACATAGGGCAGATGAGTTGTTTGTCAACACAAAACTTGAAATTACTTCATTCTGTACCTGGATTTCTTAAATGCATGACTTGCGTTTTCTTTTGATTAATACACATTTTCCACTTCTTGCACTATTCATTAACACAATGTAAAATAATATCGTCCGCATAAAGCTACATGTTTGGAACTACCTCCAAAGAGAGCACACGGCCCCCTGTGATATTTAGGCCCCCCCGAAAGATGGGAAACACTGCCGTTCTTATGCGCATACATATGTTTCTCCAAAAAGCTAGAACCCAGACAAATTATAGGGGTCTCATATTTAAATTTAGGTTGGATTAGTTAATAAGAGGTATGGAGGGACGAGTGAGCGGAATTCCATTACTGTTGTAGACCCTTGGGGGTGAGTCGAGGGCATTCAATAAGATGTGTTCACTTCACATCCAATCATCTCACAAAACATCCCCCATCATCCTCCCATCATGAGTCTATCAGACCCGAATCCCCCTGATTTGTTATAAGGATAGTTCAGTAGCAATATGAGATGATATATCCACTTGAGATACGCACTAACACACACACACACACACACACACACACACACACACACACACACACACACACACACACACACACACACACACACACACACACACACACACACACACACACACACACAAACACTCACTCACTCTCACTCTCTCTCTCTCTCTCTCTCTCTCTCTTTCTCTCACACACACGCACATGCACAATTGCACATGCACATGCACACACGCAGCACCACCACCACCACCACCACCATCATCTCCAGAAACTCCCACAGCCTCCACATTTTTTTAGCACATTTTGAACATACTTAAAAATTGTTTGAATCTTTTTATTTATTTTATTTTAATTTTTAATACATTTGATACGTACAACATTTTTAGACACAATAACACAATCGTTAATTAGGCAGAGTAATTATATAGATCTGATTAGTGGGAACCCAGCTGTTTATCCACTCTGCCAAACATTAGATCCATATGGTCTTCTCATTTCTGCCAGCTGTCTTTGCCATAAAAACTGAAAATCAATGCAAGTATGTTTGCTACATACTGTATAACCCATATTGATGTCAATGTCAAATCAAGTGTAACTGATGAAATGATATGCATGTATGCCTTCTGCACATTCAGAAATGTTACTATTGTATACTTGCAAGTTGCATTAAATAGTTTTATCATAGCCTATACCTGCCGTTCTACCGGTACTTTTATTATTATTTTATTATATTGTTGTAGTAAATTGTAGTTGTAATGTCCCACCAACATTTCACAACTTGTACCTATGTGTGTGTGAGTGAGTGACTGACAATTAGCCCCTCTCGATTCTCTTGTAATCAATTTCAGTTGGAAGTATTATATATTATTTTTCTATTTTTGTATGTCATCTGATTACAGTTATTTACGTTACATCCATACTGAGGTCCCAAACCACCTGTCTCCTTTCCATGTAAAGGAACAGTGGCATCTCAGACTCAGAGTCTCTGCACGGATGACAGGGCTTCTTATACCCTGTCCCTCAGCCTCAGGGAGATGCCCGTCACCCTCCTGAGAAAACTCATTTCGGCCGCTTGTATCCAATCCTGGTTCTTTCGGTCACGACCCATTTCCTGACTTATTTTCATGGTACTGCCCTCACCGGAGGGTTTTTCTATTTACCTTCCTGGTGGAGTAGCAGATTGTGAGTAACTAGAATTTCGGCCCTCAAATCTAGAGCTCGGGCCCCCTCCGGGGGCCCTCACGGTATACCAGCAATCAAATGGATTTGTAATGGGTTTTTGAGAAAAAATATTTTTTGAAAAAAAAAAAAAAGGTTTTGGCCTAATTGTGTTATTATTATTACTATAATAGGCCTGCCAATGTTTTATTTTCATTATTTCAATGTTTTCATTTTAGCAACACACACACACACACACACCCCTACACACACACACACACACACACACACACACACACACACACACACACACACACACACACACACACACACACACACACACAGACAGACAGTATGTTGCTGTGAAAGGTGAGTGGGCCGAACTCTAGATGTGAGTGGCCCGAAGGGCCGCCAACCTCTCCCCTCTCAGAGCGGAGCAGAGGCAGTCAGATCATCTTGTCCATTGTTGAATCTGAAGCCTGGTTCCCGATAGTAACACAGACAGTACATTTGTAGCGGTGTAGCCTATTTGTATATTGTGATTAGTGGCTACTGGTGCGCAACACACATCAACAGGTCCATGAGTGTTCGCGTGCGCAAGCCACGCACTCACACAGGGAGGAGGCGACGGACTATTTTGCTCTCTCTTTTTTTCTCTCTCCGTCTATTCTCACAGCTCAAATGAGTGTGTGCACTCCCCCCCCCTCCCCCCCCCCCCCCCCCCCGTCTTTCTCTCTCCGTCTCTCTCTCTCGCTCTCTCCCCCTGCCCCCTCCCCCTCCCCTGTCTTTCTCTCTCTTTCCCTCAAACTTCCACCAAGTCCTTGCGCTGTTCTCTCTCTCTCTCCTGCCTTCTCTTGCTGCCTCCCCCCTCTCTCATTTGCGGAGTGCGAGATTTGTTGACTGTTTTTAGGTGATTCACACAGACAGAGGAAATATACACTCTGTTTCTGTCTCTCTCTCGTTTCTCTCTCTCTCATTTCTCTCTCTCTCGCTCGTGCCTCTCTCTCTCTCTCTCTCTCTCTCTCTCTCTCTCTCTCTCTCTCTGTCTCTGTCTCTCTCTCTCCACGCGCTTCTGCACTGATATGATAGTCTCTGCGCTTCTGCACTGATAGTCTCTCGGAACGTGCCTCTCTCTCTCTCTCTCTCTCTCTCTCTCTCTCTCTCTCTCTCTCTCTCTCTCTCTCACACCATGGCGACGGGGGGCGAATCAGCGGACGGCTGTGCCGTGCATTCTACCGACATCGGAGCTAGCTATGAGTTGAAGTCGATGTAAAGGGGGCGTGTATGGCGTTCTACCGACATCGGAGCTAGCTATGAGTTGAAGTCGATGTAAAGGGGCGGGTATGGCTTTGGAAGTGGGATGCGGCTCTAAGAAAAATTTAATAGTAGATGACTGGGATGTCAGTGTTGACTTGGCAAAAGCAAGTCAACTGTGTTCTATGTACACATGTTTAGTTAGTTACTATAACAAATATAATATAATTCTTACAAGAATTATCAAAATATTGTCTTTGTTTTTGTTTTTACTGATTATTTTGCAATAGTTTTATTGTGCTTATTTAAAGTGAGAAAGCTAGGCACTATAAGCTAAAGCTTCAGCCTACACCTTTTCGGTCTAGCAGTCTTGTGCCGTTTTGTTTTTGTTTATTGTATGAAATTGAAATGTCATATTTGTACCTGGCTCCTGAGTGTTGAGTATTGCTCCATATGTCCAGCATATACGCTTTTTGAAAAATGGTAAAGGAAATGTGTATTTTTCAAATGACAGTAATTCACATTGTGACAAAAAGTAATTCACATTGTGACAAAAAAGAAATATAATTATTATACAGAACAAGTTTAAGACATATTGAAGGATGAGTTCAAAATGCATATACTCACTGTACCTGAGATATCCTCAAACTGCCCTACAATCCCATCTCTCACCCTGCTATTACTATCAACCATGTCCTGGAAGATAAAGAACCCAATATCTGTGATCCCCCTGCACTGCATCACCCGTAAAGCTATTGATTTGAAGTTGTGACTGTTCCCTGTATTTCACTTTCAGTTACCTTGTACTTTATGATTTGATCTGTTCTGATTGTTTGCTGTCATTGGTTCTCAGGACTTGGGGAGCAGCCAGTGATTGCCATCAAAGTATTTGGGGAGCACAACCACACTGGTTATCATGAGATTGACACAATGGCATTCCCAGATATGGGCTTAATGATGACATCAGGGTTCTCCATACATGTATATGGGCATAAAAGGGACAAGGACAGAATTAATTTGCAATTGTGGTTGCCATGACGTGAGTTACACTTGCATGGAGCGTGACATGAGGAGGACTGACTGACACACATGAGCTGCAGGTTTTCATAGTAAACAATTACAATTTAGACATTTGGAAGACGCTCTTAATCCAGAGTGATTTACAATAAGCAAGGTAATACATTTATACATCAACGAGAATATATCGAATGCATAGTAATCTAAGAAAAAATGTATAGACCAAGCACCTATTCAGTAAAAAAACTTTATAAAAACCAAGAAACATACAAAAATGGGTTGAGGCCGGGTACGCAAGTGAGGACCTCACACCCATGCACTAACATTTTGGTTAATACATACAATACACCTTACACACACTACACCGATTACTCACGCCATGGAGACCTGAGTTCAATAATATTTTTAGTTTTTTGTCGCATTCCTAAGATGGACACAATTAATTTACCCTCATTGATTCCGTATGGGGACACAAATGCATTCGGGTCCCCATCCGGAATCAATGGGGGTAAGTTTACTATAATCACATTTTTGTCTTAGGAATGCGACGATTACAAAAAAAAATAAAAAATACATTATTGAACTCAAGTCTCCATGGCGTGGGTAATCAATAGAAAAAAAAGTTGTTTTGGGGGTGAACTACTCGAAGTGAAGAGTCCTATTGCTGATTACATGGAGTACATACTGTACACTTACTGTTTCATGAATTCGCAACGTTGGCTGAATATTATTTAGTGTTGGATATTGCATTGCAGCATATTAGATGATTACATTGTTGTCTCACTACTCATACAATTTGTGTGTTAATACAATGGGAAATTCAAATGAGATGCAGTTATATAGCAGATAACACCATGAATAATTACGGACTTGCTATCAGTTTACAGCCTGTTGGTATGAATTGTGGTCAGATTACCAAATTGGAAAACTAGGTGTGGAGAGTGAATTAGTAATCTACCCAGCCTCCCTCAGTACCGTGCAGGTGTCCTTGAGCGGGCAACATAACCCTCAGTTGTTCCTGAGGAAGTGTACATTGCTCAACAAGGCTGAGATGGGCAGCTCTCAAGTGTGTTTAACTGCATAAATATTAAACAGGATGACACTGAAAAGATGCGCCTCAAAAGCCGCTCCCAGCGTAAATAAATTAATATTCATGTTTTGATTTCTTTCTTGTAAACTTTGTCCAGAACCTTGTCCAGAATGGTTGCTGAGATGGATGATCTACTACTCTGACATTTTGGCAAATATTATTTTTGAAATGATCCTTATTGGATATGTTCTTCAACATAATGGTATTTCCCATGCCTGCACAAACAACTTATTGATCTAGAGCAAAGGTCTTCAACAGGGGGTCTGGGACCCCTAGGGGGTCCTCAGAGTTACAACAGGGGGTCCTCCAAATCTTTCATGTTTGATCACTTGAACCCTACTACTAGCATACCCTATTCCTAGTGGAACATTAGCCAAAAAATTGCAGATCTACAAGCTCACAACGCCTCGCAGCGGCTATTTTCTGGCACAGAGGTTTGGTGTAGAGGGAAAAGAAGAGCAGACTAGCAGGTATTGACAGTTCAAGTGGTTAAATATAGGGGTCCTTGTCCTGAAAACGTTGAAGACCCCTGATCTTGAGTAGCCTATAATTTCTCTGCTGTTGGGCCGAAACCAACTAGCCTATATCCAAAATATTAACCTTTCAGGGAATGAAATACTGCTGCATCAAAGTTGTTATGGGGACTTTATACATTGTCAGATAATTTAATGTGTACTTTACCCAAATACAGCTTAAGTAGAGTAGTTATAGTTGTTTTGTCCGTCAGGGAAAAAAAAAGAAGGAAAAAAAGTTGGCGTTAGGTGGTTTGAATGACAGTTTGAGGATCCAATAGAGATAGGTTTAGTCAGAAGCGCTTTTTAATACTTTTCATTTGTTCAGTACTTATTTGTAAAACCCACACACAGACATAAAGGGTGTTCAATGGCACTGATTTATTAAAAAATATAAAACGTTTTAAAATGGAGATTGGTTTCTGCCCGACACGCCGACAGTGACAATTTTCATATCGTGTATCCTTGCTAAGCTTATAAAATGAAGCCGTAGCCTATATATTCACTTGAAACAAATAATGTGACGAGACATTGGCAACTGATAAACACCCGTCAGTAGTATACTTTGGTGTCCTCCAGGGGTCTATGGGCCTACTGTCTGTAGGCCTACTTGTTCCCTTCCTTTTTTCATCTACACGCTCTCAAAATGTGCGTTTAATAGGGATTCTAGTTTTCATGTGCTTAACAAGAGCAGTGTATAGAACTAATTTGGTCTGTACAAACGGAATTCATCATGACCCACAGTGTGACTCTGAGAGAAGCCCAGTCTCCATGTCTATGATTAAAAACAGCCATCCCCATGAGAGTGGTGTTCTTCACCAGAGCTTTTTGGATCTATCAGGAGACTGGCTCCTTTTGATTAAACTCCAAATCGCCATTGGACAGAAGTTATCATGTGACAGGCAATGAGGTCCAATTTCAACCGTGTCTTCATGAATTCAATCGTTTAGCCTGATAGAGTCGGGCCCCCTATGGCCGTAACCAGTGATATAGAAAGAAAGCCACTCTGTCCCTGAGTTCTGAGAGAGGATGAGAGAGGTTTTTTGCGCAGTTGAATTGCTTCACAGTATTTTATATTTGTATTTTGGATTTTATGGCTTTCTTTTGAGCGGTCCTAGCCACTCCAATATGTGGCTTTGTTTGTACTGTACTAGAGGTTCGCGGCCCTTTGGGCCGCTCACATCTAGAGATCGCGCCTGCTTCGCAGGCGCTCACAGCTACGTTGCAGCAGTGATCCACCCACATCCATCCATCCATCCATCCATCCACATCCACATCCACATCCACATCCACATCCACATCCCCATCCATCCATCCATCCACATCCATCCATCCATCCATCCATCCATCCATCCATCCATCCATCCATGCATCCATGCATCCATGCATCCATCCATCCATCCATCCATCCATCCATCCATCCACATCCATCCATCCACATCCATCCATGCATCCATCCATCCATCCATCCATCCATCCATCCATCCATCCAGATCCATCCACATCCATCCATCCACATCCATCCATCCATCCATCCACATCCATCCATCCATCCATCCATCCACATCCATCCATCCACATCCATCCATCCATCCATCCATCCACATCCATCCATCCACATCCATCCATCCATCCACATCCATCCATCCATCCATCCGTCCGTCCATCCACATCCATCCATCCATCCATCCATCCATCCATCCATCCATCCATCCATCCACATCCATCCATCCATCCATCCACATCCATCCATCCATCCACATCCATCCATCCAACCATCCACATCCATCCATCCATCCATCCACATCCATCCATCCATCCATCCATCCATCCATCCATTCACATCCATCCATCCACATCCATCCATCCATCCATCCATCCATCCATCCATCCATCCATCCATCCATCCATCCATCCATCCATCCACATCCATGCATCCATCCATCCACATCCATGCATCCATCCTCCATCCATCCATCCATCCACATCCATCCATCCACCCACATCCATATATCCATCCATCCATCCATCCACATCCATCCATCCATCCATGCATCCATCCACATCCATCCATCCATGCATCCATCCACATCCATCCATCCATCCATCCATCCATGCATCCATCCACATCCATCCATCCATCCATCCATCCATCCATCCATCCACATCCATCCATCCATCCATCCATCCATCCATCCATCCACATCCATCCATCCATCCACTTACTGTACTGTACTTTACTGTACTCTACTGTACCTTACTGTACTGTACTTTAATGTGCTCTACTGTACCTTACTGTACTGTACTTTAATGTACTCTACTGTACCTTACTGTACTGTACTTTAATTGTTGCGACCGAAGGTCGCATATACTCTGAAGAATCGTGTCGCTTGAGTGTCCTTCCTTCCTTCCTTCCGTATCCTCGTGACCGTCCTTCCGTATCCTCTGTGATGTCAGTGTGATGTCAGCGAGTTGTGACATCACTTCCTGTACAGGGCGGCTACACGAAATGTGGATAACACTATATATGGAGATAGTCCAGTCCATCATGTCATATGGGACTACCGTCATAGAAAGTAGCCATTGTTAGGCCGGAGTCATTGGCTGTCTAAACATGGAGATGTGGATAACACTATATATGGAGATAGTCTAGTCCAATATGTCATATGGGACTACCGTCATAGACAGTAGCCATTGTTAATCCGGAGTCAATGGCTGACTGTCTGTACAGGAAGTGATGTCACATGACATGACATACTTTTTATGCCCATATATGAGTCCTAACATGGAGATGTGGATAACACTATATATGGAGATAGTCTAGTCCAATATGTCATATGGAACTACTGTCATAGACACAGCCATTGACTCCGGCCTAACAATGGCTACTGTCTATGACGGTAGTCCCATTATGACATGATGGACTGGACTATCTCCATATATAGTGTTCTCCACATTTCCATGTTTAGGCCCCATCGCTCACACCCTCGGTGGGGTTGGCGATAGGGCCTTTCTGTGTGGAGTTTGCATGTTCTCCCCGTGTCTCCTAGGGTTGATACCCTCACAAAAACATGAACAAACTCCCCCCAGAATGATAACAACTAGAATCGTCAGAGAAACACTGTGGTTGGCCAGATAGTCAAGAATTGGCGCGACGTCGCATGTCACCCTGAGGTGTCTTACTAGTGTACTCTACTGTACCTTACTATACCTTACTGTACTGTACTTTAATGTAATCTACTGTACCTTACTATACCTTACTGTACTGTACTTTAACTTACTCTACTGTACCTTACTATACCTTACTGTACTGTACTTTAATGTACTCTACTGTACCTTACTATACCTTACTGTACTGTACTGTACTTTAATGTACTCTACTGTACCTTACTATACCTTACTGTACTGTACTTTAATGTACTCTACTGTACCTTACTATACCTTACTGTACTGTACTTTAATGTACTCTACTGTACCTTACTTTACCTTACTGTACTTTAATGTACTCAACTGTACTGTACTCTACTTTACCTTACTGTACTGTACTTGAATGTACTCAACTGTACTCTGCTTTACCTTACTGTACTGTACTTTAATGTACTCAACTGTACTCTACTTTACCTTACTGTACTTTGCTGTACTTTGCTGTACCTGACTGTACCGTATTGTACTGTACTTTGCTGTACTCTACTGTACCTGTACTCTACTGTACCTGACTGTACCGTATTGTACTGTACTTTGCTGTACTCTACTGTACCTGACTGTACCGTATTGTACTGTACTTTGCTGTACTCTACTGTACCTGACTGTACCGTATTGTACTGTACTTTGCTGTACTCTACTGTACCTGACTGTACCGTATTGTACTGTACCTGACTGTACCGTATTGTACTGTACTTTGCTGTACTCTACTAGGGATGCGGTATCGGTACTCGTGGTATCGGTACTCGACCCGATACAACCCTATTTTGCTGTACTCGTACTCGCCAGATACTTCTCACGGCAGCGCCCGATACTCTGCTGGGGCGTCACAAGGGGGAGAAAAGTGGGACTGAGTTACTAGGGCTCAAGGTGAAAGCCAGGGCCTTAATTATTTTATACTTTTGCTATTGAAAAATAGCAGATATGCAAGCTCACAGTGCCGCACTGCGAACGAGGCACCAGTGCTCCAACGATACAGCTGCTACCACTTAAAGGCATCAGCATCACGGCATGCCTTGTTGCGCTAAACTTACCTCTAAAGTTGAATCTCTTTCATATATCCTTCACCACCTCACGCAAATTGCAAAGTATAGGCTACTGTAGGTAAGTTAAACTTCCCACTAGAAAGCTGTGTGTGTGTTTGTTTGTTTGCTCTGTCGCTCTTGTCTTGCAAACTCGCTCTCTCGGTGAAGTGTGTGTCTGTCTGCAGGGACGTGCAGAGAAATTTTAGAGAGGCAGGGGCTGATATTTCTAGAAGGCCTTTTGGTGGACAATTCTCTTGAATGCAGCCTTCAGTTATGGTATGGAAAGGGCCCGGGGACATTTGCATGTTTTACCATAGTAAAAAAATGCATTCATGGACACTTTTTACAGACTGATCTGGCAGGGGCTCAAGCCCCCTTTGATGTCAAATTGTCAATGTGTGTACGTGCCTGCCTGCCAGTGTAGCACAGCTGAAAAAAGACATAGAGATTATGTGGGCTTCGCCACCTAGTGGCGGAAGAAATTACCTCTGGGAACTCAGATTGCTGTGGGCTAAATCAATTAATGCATTTCTGAGAATACCAGAAAAAAAAAATAATTTGACATTATGTTATAGTTGCGGATGAGGATGGATATATAAATTGGATAACATATTTTTTTAGAGAAAAAAAAAAAGCGTAATTTAAATACATTTTGTATTATTAATTGTACTCGTATCGGTACTCGGTATCGGCGAGTACTCAACATGAAGTACTTGTACTCGTACTCGGTCAGCAAAAAAGTGGTATCGGGACATCCCTACTGTACCTGACTGTACCGTATTGTACTGTACTTTGCTGTACTCTACTGTACCTTGCTGTACCGTATTGTACTGTACTTTGCTGTACTCTACTGTACCTTGCTGTACCGTATTGTACTGTACTCTGCTGTACCATGCTGTACCGTATTGTACTGTACTCTACTGTACCTTGCTGTACCGTATTGTACTGTACTCTACTGTACTCTACTTTACCTTACTGTACTTTGCTGTACTCTACTGTACCTGACTGTACCGTATTGTACTGTACTTTGCTGTACTCTACTGTACCTGTACTCTACTGTACCTGACTGTACCGTATTGTACTGTACTTTGCTGTACTGTACTCTACTGTACCGTATTGTACTGTACTTTGCTGTACTCTACTGTACCTGACTGTACCGTATTGTACTGTACCTGACTGTACCGTATTGTACTGTACTTTGCTGTACTACTGTACCTGACTGTACCGTATTGTACTGTACTTTGCTGTACTCTACTGTACCTTGCTGTACCGTATTGTACTGTACTCTGCTGTACTCTACTGTACCTTGCTGTACCGTATTGTACTGTACTCTGCTGTACCTTGCTGTACCGTATTGTACTGTACTCTACTGTACCTTGCTGTACCGTATTGTACTGTACTCTACTGTACCGTATTGTACTGTACTCTACTGTATTGTACTGTAACTTGCTGTACCGTACCGTACCCCTCTCTCTCTCTCTCTCTCTCTCTCTCTCTCTCTCTCTCTCTCTCTCTCTCTCTGTGCAGCTGAATGCAGCTGAGAGCTTCTGATTGGTGTAGTTAGTGTAGTTATATGGGGGTTCTATGGGGGAGTGGTGACATTCTGGCTATCCAGGCAATAAATATGAAAACACAAAAACGCAATTGCATAATTTCTAGTTTTCTGTTATTGTGGTCAGAAAATACTGACCTCACAATTTACTGTATACTGTGTACATTCACCCCCTGCAGTTTGTCTTCTCCCCAGTATGTTTCCTTCAAACCATGCATGTGCACAGCTGGGCTCCAAAATAAAACGTGGCCCCTGACCTATTTTCTAGGCTTCTTTTTCTGAGGAAAAGTATATACTGTGAGCTGCATCAACACCATTCAGATCCATACGGTACAACTGGGGCGTTGGATTGGCATGGAACATCCATGTTGTGAAGAAAACATACTTCTTCATAAAGTTGTTTATTTGCCATTTACCAGGTTTTAACCTAAACATGAGTCAATGTGATTGTACAAGCAGAAGCAGGGAATGCAGCACCCCATGCCAGATTACCAGCTTGCCTGCCGCTACTGGGGTTATTGTGCCGATCGATGTATTCCTTCATGTCGCGTTGATGTTGATGTTTCTGGTACTCAATATTGTCCAGGTTATTGCATGGGTGAATTTTTTTTCTCCCCCCACCCCCGAGATCGAGCTCCATCCTTCTCTCTCTCTCCTTCTTTCTCTCACTGGTCAAGCTCTGGTCTGACATTACAGAAATCGTTGCCTAACAACAGCGATTTGCGCTGATGTTTACCGTTGCCCAACAACCAAGATTTCCATTGACGTGTAGAGTATATGTCCAACCTATATATGGGCATATTTGTAGAATTGCACTGACTTGTATGTCCAGCCCATGGTCCATGGGCATACCCGATGTTTCTGGTTGACATTGGCACATTTCACACAGGTTTTTACATCTCACTCACTTCACTTTGTCTGCTGACCTCACTCAGCAACAAAATAAACAACTTTAACCTTATATATTGGATAATACATTTTGTGAACTTGGGTTGATGAAATCACTCGATTTCTCGATAAATAAATAAAAGCGAGAGATACTGGCTTTATTTCTATGGTAGCACGGTCCCCTGAGGCGCTGAGAGACTGATGTTGACAGATCTTTATGTCTCCAATCATCTCGCTACTCAGCTGTAAGTGTGGCCTAGCAGTTTTCACACTCCAGTAACATTCCAGATGGCTCCATCAACTTGGATGGAAGCTCATTTGGAGCTCTGCCAGACAACCATGGATAGCTCAATAAACAACGCTGAATGAGAGGTTCATGGTGAGGGGTGGAGGTTGCAGGGAGCGGTGTGTGTGTGTGTGTGTGTGTGTGTGTGTGTGTGTGTGTGTGTGTGTGTGTGTGTGTGTGTGTGTGTGTGTGTGTGTGTGTGTGTGTGTGTGTGTGTGTGTGTGATGACCCCATACTGTATGACATGCAGTAATAGGCCCCAACAGTCACTGTATACTGCTAATGATTTGCCATAATACTGTCCCCTTACTGGTGTGTGTGTGTGTGTGTGTGTGTGTGTGTGTGTGTGTGTGTGTGTGTGTGTGTGTGTGTGTGTGTGTGTGTGTGTGCGTGCGTGCGTGCGTGTGTGCGTGCGTGCGTGTGCTTGTGCGTGCTTGCTTGCTTGTGTGTGTGGTGTGTGCGTGTGTGCTTACAACCCGTGTGTTTCATATGTGTGTTTCATATCCCCATCACCAGTCATAAAAATATCTGACCAGAGGTCCCCCTCCCCCAGCAAATCCAACCCTGATTGATTGACTTTTACATGACCAACATGTCATTCTCAAATAAAGCCTTCATATTGCTCTACAGGGTGTACAAAGGCTCATTCATTGAAGTTCGTAAATGAGTTTCTAGAAAAGCCTATACTGTATTGAGAGAGCTCATTAGACATCATGTACGCTTTTTAAATTACAGTGCTTATGTCCTTGTAAATGAATGGCTGCCGGTGAGTCACTGTAGCGTCATCGCCTTAATCCAAACATTTACTGTATTCAGCTTTGTCCTTGAAACCATCATATTGTCTCGCACAAAACTGTTCACATATACAATAAGGTTATTGACATTGCTGTTGTTTTTCATGCTTCTTGCTTTTGGCAAACATCACTTGTATAGCTTTGCAGCACATTAGAAACGTCTTAACTGCTACTTTTCCAAAATGTTCAGACTAAAACAAATACCGGTGTGCAAACTTTCCTCAATGTAAGCATTTGACCACATGAACCCTAAAAAAATAAATAAAAAAAAATCACCAAGAATAGCAGATCTACAGTCCACAATCTTTCGGCAAATAGTTTGGGTGTAGAGGGAAAAAAGGAGGCGACCAAGAATAGACCTTTGGGGGACATTGGTCAACAAACAGGCTTTAAGTGGTTAAGCTCACTCTAAGCTTCTATAGTACACTGGTTAGTAATTTTGATGAGTATCATTCATTATTGTTTTGTACCCATGATTCACAGTCATGTTGAGAAAATGCCCAGGGTCTGGCTATTTTAGCACATTAATGCTTTATAGTCAATTTTCCCTGAAGTAACACTGGGGCGAAATGTGCATATGCTTGCTTGCTCATTTTGCTCTGAAGCAGCCTGGGTCCCTGTGTGTGGTTCAGGACAAAGTGTGAGAAATAGGCACTGTGAAGATCACACACTTCTCCCAGTGATAACAGTCTGTCTCTGTGGCACTTTTCTGTCCCCAGGACAGAAAGGCCAATTGAGTGACTATAAATAAGAAGCTGGCATCGAATACTTTTTGCCTTGTGCAAACCCAACAAATGCAATGTGTGATACTGGTATTATTAAGCGAGTGTTGTTGTTGTTGATGGAAAAACACTTTTTTGTACTTTTGTGTACTCTTCTCAAGTGCATACCGGTATGTGTTGCTCAATATACTGTACGTTGCACGGAAATGTATCACTTTTAATAACAAAGTTCTCCAGCAGCTCCGGTAAATTATGGTTCTCTGGAAATAATTAATTTAACATTGATTTCTTCATAGCACATGTGTACATCATCATTACAAATGACAGCCTTTATATGTGATACAATTAGGAGAGATGAATGTTGTAGGGTTGTCAAATTCATTTTCAGTTTATTGATTTTATATTCATTAAAGTTTGACCTGGATATCACAGATTACATTGGACACAGAGGCTTAGAGTTGTAATAGTTTTAATCTCAACATTTGTGCACAGGAGTCTTTAAAATATTGATATTTATAAATAAATAAATAAATAAATAAATAAAACATTTATTGTAAAGTGTGCAATTAAAATCCAAAAGGACAGTCTGAATTAAAAACTTAGATGAGCTAATAGAGCAAATACAAAACAATCTCTTCAGGCAAGCTCTGTTGTTTTGTGATCTTAGCCATAATTTGAGTCATCTATTAAAAACCTTGCCATCAGTTTCTAGTGTACTGTATAATCAGTGTGTTGCTTTGAGTGTAGGCAGCAATTCAGTTAGGCATTTATAAACGTATCAAAAGGTGCACTATGGCCCTGGATGTGCAATCTATTGCCAGCAATGAAGTGTGAGACAATTATCTCCTCAGTATACAGACATTTTATCAAGCAGCCTGATAGGCATAATTTTCCAAGAATCAGAATCACTGAATATTCAGATAACTGTCTTGGGCTGACACAGGCCATCGAGGTGGTGGGTGGAGGGTGTGCTAGGGGAGGAGAGCATATAGGAGCTACAGTATGCTGCACTGTAAAACAATTAAGGCAACAAACTTCAGAAAACCTTTAAGTTAGGGCAACAGAGAATTTGAAGTTAGACCAACTCAAGCAGAAATTATAAAAGTTGGGGCAACTGAAAATGTTAAGATAAACCAACTAAACCAATTTAAGCAAAACTTAAAGTTTATGTTTGATTGTCTAACTTAAAATTTTGAGTTTTCCCAACTTTAATTTTTTACCCTACTGAAAAAAAACTACAATAATCCAAAGGCCATCCTGCCTTCCTGCATCATAACCAGCAGTGGTTGGTGTTACAAGCCTTTGTTCAAGAACTCCTATACCTGATCACGTGTCCAGCCCATGGACATTCCACAATGCCCTCAAAGAAGCATAAAGAATAGAGCCCATGTTAAAGGAAGACTGTCCATATGTTATCAGCGGGGCTTTGACAGCCGAGTGGGGGAACGATGACACGTGGAAGGCTTCACAGAGCCACCAGTTACCTGCTGGATGAGTCTCTCGACATCTTCGCTTCCTCCGATGAGGACAAAGCCAGAACAACAGGACCCTCCTCCAACTGAAACTGCGAGTGGATAGACTACTGGCAGGTCCAGTTGTCTTGTCCCCCAAGGCTTGGCCCAAGTCCACCTCCACTATTGGACGAGGGTTATGGCAATTCCGAGTCATACTCTTTACCGACAATGGGAACCATGCATGCTATATCATAGTATAGGACTATTTTATGAATTAGCCTGAGGGAGTGAGGGCCAGAGAGCTAATACCATGACGGCAGCAAAACTGCAGGACGAGATGGAGCCATGAGGAGCTCCACAGTGACCAGGGGTCGGGGGTGCAACTTTGAGGTTTGTGTTCAAGGATATCCATCTGTCAGCAGATGGGTATCTATAATTCCAGGAGGACTACTATCGGTCTCTCTTTAATCGGATCCTGGCCACGTTGCCTTCTTGTGGTTCTCCTGTTCGGGAGAGAGCTTCAGAGCCTGGTGGTCGTGGACCTTTTGTCTTGTCTGGCAGTGTGGACCTAAAGGGGAGTCTAGGCTGTAATATTTTCTGCGGTTACAAGAGAGGCTACATTGGTATATCCTACATTAACTGACCCAGGAGGAAGCACTCACTGATGCTGGAATCCACCAGAAATGCACTGAGGACTCCTGTTGCATGCGCCCAGTGTGGGTGTTTGACACCTCCTGCCTCCTGGCAAAAGGCATTGGATGTTACTTTTCATAATTGACGAGTTTTTTAAATCTAAATTTCACATCCACTGGGCCAAGCAAAGCGCTCTGATCGGTTACTTCTCCTTTTACGTTTGTTGTCACTTCTTGGTTGGTGCATCGCTATGATCGGTATACCCGAAACTGAAGGTTCTGTGGTGCAAAAACTAAGTGCGATTAGAATGCATTAATTTTTTTAATCACGTTAATTTTCTGTAATTAATTAATCGCAATTAATCAGTTAAAGTCCCAGCCTTAATATATATATATATATATATATATATATATACATACACAGCTGTTTTTTAATGATATTTTTTTGTTTTATTTGTCATATGAGTTAAATAAAAATAAAATAAAAGGACCCCAATTTAAAAAAAAAAAACGGATATGCAATGCAAACTTCTAATAAAGTCTAATAAAGCCTATAGCTCAGCTATCATAGTGTCCGCTGAAATGCTCATTTCAAGCAAGAACTGTTCCCTACATATAGGCTATAAAAAAAATGGGGAGCTCGGAAAGGCACGCGGTGTCTGACGGAGAGAAAAGACACAAGCGCGCGCTAGAGAGAGCGAGGGGGGAGAGAGAGCTCAGAGAGATAGAGAGAGAGAGAGAGAGAGGGAGAGAGAGAGAGAGGGAGGGAGAGAGAGAGAGAGAGAGAGCGAGGGAGCGAGAGAGAGAGAGAGAGAGAGGGAGGGAGAGAGAGAGAGAGAGCGAGGGAGCGAGAGAGAGAGAGAGAGAGAGAGAGAGAGAGAGAGAGAGAGAGAGAGTTTACAGGTGCTGCACAGAATACTGACCCATCAGTTCGTGCTGTATGGTCAGATCGCGGGTTCACCATGTGGATGCATGCACACAAGCTTATGAGTTCTTATAATGACACCTGAGGAACACAGCTGCGGTCAAACCCGGGGCAGCGTCTCTTTTTTTTCCTCTCTCGCTCTTTTTTTCGCTTAACTTGACTGGAGCGTTTTGGACGAAACAAATGGTAAGTGGAGTGCAGTTATAATAGTAGCAGGTTTTGCATTTGTAAGGAAATCTAGGAACTGGGGTATTTAGGCTACAGTGTTACAGGTGATTGTTCAAGTAGCTTAAGCAACGGGTGGAATTAATTATCTTGAATGCATCGTCCCTGTCGCAATATAGGTCTATGTGATAGGCTACTGCTATTATCAGTGGTGGAAAAAGTACTCAATTTCTTTACTCAAGTAAAATTATCAATAGGCCTACTGCAATATAGGACACAAATTAAATTAAATATAGAAAAGTCTGCAATTCAAAATGCAGCCTACTTGAGTAAGTAAAGTATTGGCATCAAATAAAGTACCAAAAGTAAAAGTAGCCTGCACAATGTTAGATATAAAATAGGGCTAAAGTTGATTAATGCATGTTTCATGTATTACATTTTCAAGTAGGTAGTGGAGAGTAAAAGTAGTCCTACAATATGTGGATCCAAGATGTAGTGGAGTAGAAGTAAAAGTACAGTAAATCAGAAATACTGTACAAATACCCCAAAAATTGTACTTAAGCACAGTAGGCTACGTAAGTAAATGTACTTAGTTACTTTACACCACTGGCTATAGTATTAGCCTACTTTGTCTGTTTGTCCATATATGCACAATGAATTAAAAGTAGAAGGACTTTGGAGTGCTGGCTATTTATTAGGCCTTCTTTTTACTATTAGTTCTTGTTATCAATTTAATTATTTTATTTAGGCTATAGTTTCTAACCTTTATTGGCTAGCTATTAGGCCTAAGTCATGCTTGAGCATCCTTATAATTAAAAAAAAACTTAAAGGGGGCGTGACACGGCCAAAACAGCTAATTATGGCTATCAAATTAGCAATTTTTTTTAATGATGTCATGTACCCCCATGTTAAATTATCCAATCAAATTATGCAGTACAATCAACAGCCTATCACTGGGGGCTCTGTGTTGCTGCCGACAGGCCCATACAGCTACTGTTGATGGGCCTGTCGGCAGCAACAGCCGGCTCCACCCCCTTTCCAAACCGTTTCAACAAAGACCACGTGACCTACTGTACCATAATGTTAAATTTTGGCCGGTGTCATCACTCAACAGCCGTGGTTAAATACAAGTGTAGTGCAACATGTTTCATGTTCCTATCAATAATACTGAAGTCAAATAGTCTGCCCAGTCAAGTTATAATATAGGCTGATGTCAAGAACTGTTGCAGTGATGCTCAAATTGATTGAAAGGTGACAACTGGGTTGACTGCTGACTGACTGACTGACTGACTGACTGACTGACTGACCGACTGACCGGCTGACCGACTGACCGACTGACTGACTGACTGACCGACCGACCGACCGAGTGGTGTGTGTGTGTGTGTGTGTGCGTGCGTGCGTGTGTGCATGCGTGCGTGTGTGCCCATGCGTGCGTGTGTTTGTGTGATGTTTCCATCCTGATTTGTCTGTCACATCTGATCAAGGGCTTCAATTTATTTGCCTATCAAATTACTTTTTCTATGAATAATTGAGAAGCATGTGGAATCGCTGCATTTTTTTCATAATGGACTAAATTGATTTAGTCTGATTAAAAAAAAGAAGAAGCTGATCTACAACTCACAAAAGCAATAATAACTGGATGCAGCCCTTATCTGATCATCATTATCACTATGTCTATATGTCATTGACTGATTCCTCCCAAACTAATATAATAGCATAAATGCATGCTGCTACAGATTTGACAACTGCTTGGAATGATGATGAACAAAACTGACATCATTATAGGGTGGTACGGGGAGCCAGCCAGCCACATAATGAGCACATGATGCTGTTGTAACTGATGCATTCAGTGGCAGGGACATCTGTCACTGTGCCGTTCCTCTGTGCCTATAAATATACCACCAAAGGTACCAGTGAGTTAAATTATAGCTCTACAGATCAAGTCAAGTCCACCGGATTTTGACAATGTGCGTCACAAAAAAAGAATAATATACTAACAAATAGGCCTACACTATTCTAACAAATACATACTTACAAATACATTATTATAACTAGCCCTTACCCGTTCAAAGATATGAGCTCCGAAATGATGTGCAGTGTGTGGATTATGGGATGTGCACTGTGCACACAGTATATGAGGGATGGAAAGTAACTTTAACTGGTGCTTGCATGCTAATATGTAGGAGCATCAATGTAAGAAATACCCGTTCCATTTAACGGCTACAGAGATACTGTGTACCGATCTGCATGATTTTGGACAACATCTGTAACAGGGCCAGAACCACCCACCCCCCCCCCCCCCGCCCGCCCGCCCGCCCGCCTGCCCGCCTGCACACACACACACTCCCCCCCCCCCCCCCCCCCCCCGTGTGTGTGTGTGTGTGTGTGTGTGTGTGTGTGTGGGTTTGTGTGTGATTGTGCATGGCCTGAACAACAGCGCCCCTCCCTTAACATGTGTGGTCACAAAAGGTACTGTAGGCTAAATAGATATAGATACACCTTAAAAATGCAATTATACAGCATACGATTTGTGAAAGTGACAAACGGGCTTCACAGTTATGTCAGGTGTGTTCATATGCTGATGGTGATGCGATTTCAGATCAATTGCTCCAGCCACTGAGGAGAAACGCGGTTTCAGACAGACACTCAGACAGACAGACAGAGAGACAGACATTCGGAAAATTATATGTTAGATGTACACATGCACACACACGCACGCACGCACGCACGCGCACACACACACACACACACACACACACACACTTGCTGGGCATAGATCTGAGAGAATGGGTATATGTCTTAAGCCTGGCTTTTAAAAGAGGACACAGTTGTAGCAGTCAGATCTCAGGTCAATCGGCCTAGTTAGTGCCATATTGACTAAATGCACCTTCGCCTCATAGACTTTATAATTAAATATGACCTAAGACGCCCTAATGGTGAGGTGATCAGAGAGTACTGATTGGTTTATAGAGCAGGTCAGAGCTAAACATTAGTAAACAATAAGAAGAAATCAATTATGTAGCCTATTGTATGTACTGTGTAAGGATTGAGTGTGGAATTAGGGCAATATTTCTGCAACAGATCCCTGACCTGGGCATTACTATAAAAAGTGCTGGAGATTTAATAAAAAATAAGTCTCTGAATGGACCTCTAGACAAAGGCAGCGTCACCTTCCCAGATCGCCCCAGGGATTAAAAGCCCTTTAACAGTGGACTTTATTTTCTTTGAATAAAGGGAGCATTTTGCTTCTATGAGATATTATTCCTTTTCCAAATTGAGCACCTTCGCCCAAAGAATAATTTCACACACAGTAGCACTCTCTTCACAGAGCCCCTTTACTTTTAATTATGTTATAATAACTTAAAGCCAATAATCAGACAAAGGTTGCAAAATCCTCTACAAATTAAACTAGCTGAATAAATGAGTCATGACAGAAAAGCCTTGTTAAGTTCATCATACTGTATCTTGTATCTCTAATGGCCACTTCTGTTATGACCTCAACCAGGGACGTGCAGAGAATGTTGGGCAGAGGCTGACATTTCTAAAAGAGCCTTTTGGTGGAAATATCGAAAATAGCAGACCTCCAAGCTCACAATGCTTCGCGCTGTGACGCGTTGTGAGCTTGGAGGTCATCTATTTTCAATTTTCCCACTAAACTAAGCATGATCAAGTCTATAATGGAGATGTGGTTTGACGGCATGGATTTCTACACAGAGGGACATTCTTTCAACATAAGATGCTGCATTCAAGTTTAGGAGAGTTTGGATATGGCAATCCTCTTGAATGCTGCCTTCAGGTATGGCATGGAAAGAGAGGCATTTGCATTTCTTTCACAGTGAAAACGCAGTGAAAACTGCATTCGTGGTCTGGAGAGGGCACTTTTTACAGACGGATAATAGGCTCATCTTTGATGTCTATGTGTGCACATGCCTGGTTTCAGACAGTGATGGAAAAAGTACTAAATTCCTTTACTTAAGTAAAAGTATCAATATTCTTACAAGTAAAAGTCCGGAATTCAAAATTCCGTAGGCTACGGCTACTTATTATGCACAATCCCTGAAATTAATAGAAATCTTTTGAAAATAGCCGAAATATATATAGGGCCGAAGTGGTTAATGTATGTTTTGTAATAAAAAAATCTACGTAACTAGTAACCAAAGTTTTTAAATAATTGTAGTGGAGTAAAAGTACAATATTTCCCACTGAGATGTAGTGGAGTAGAAGTAAAAGTATTGTAAAATGGAAATACTTAAGTAAAGTACAAATAACTCAAAACTGTACTTAAGTACAGTACTTAAGTAAATGTACTTATTACCCCTTTGTGCTATGAGCACCTGTGCACAAATGTGGCTTGGATAATGAGTCTTGTCTTTGGCACAGAGCCATGTATTTGGGGTTATTAAGCCCTTAAACTTGCATGTTGTATGGACAGATTAGCTAGGTTTAACTGGTCATCTATAGTGTCTTTGAGGTCCAATCAATTTACAGAAAGTGACTATCATTTCACCCTGTGGATTGTTGACTATGCCCTGGATAGGAGCATCTGCGCTCCTAAATTGCAAATCATAACTGATCTAGTACAGTACACAGTGCAACATTATGAGCTTGTACCTAACCAAGTGAATATGAGAGATCTGTCTATTATTGAAAATCAATGAAATGCTATTTTTGAGGGAAAGTTTGAAGAATTTCACCTATAATGACATGGGTTGAAAGTGGGTCTAATGCATCAATTAGTTAAAGAGAAGTCCAGTGCACTTCAGACAGCAGAAGGTATAAAGGGCTCGACAGTGCTCACTTGAGCAGAGACTACCCAAATAAAATATACTGGAGGACTCGACTGGTCTGCACATGTTTTATTTATTGTATTGCAGGGGTGATGTTTCGACTTTGGTCTTCCTCAGAAGAACAAAAAGACTCTGAGGAAAAACATGTGCAGACCAGTCGTGTCCTCCAGTATATTGGTAGTCTCGCAAGTGCCCAGGTATTATTACAGCTACTGCTTTAGTATTTCCTACAGATTCATAGTATATTTCATATGCATTTTATCTATACCTTTATGTACCTTATGCTTTTTCTAAAGCCTATACTTTTGAAGCTACAGGTTCCCAGTTGGCAGAAGTGATGCTGAGCTTAGCCACAGGCAGAATACCATATAGGAACCTCTCCAAGGCCACCTTCCCAGCAGGCCAGCCTGTCTGAACGATCAGTAACAAAGAAAATCAATACTCTTCCTTCCGAGGCACCATTGAGCACAGCGTTCCACACACACATGCATTCCAGAGATTTTGTCTGACAAATGCATTAAAATGTTATTTCCAGGTTTATAAACCCCCCCCCCACACACACACACACACACACCACCATGATCTTTTCCCATATAGTCTTCTGGTTCTGTGCTGAACACATTGAATTATCGACCAGAAAGCTGTAATGTAAAGACTTTCACCAGGAAAGAACACATTCATTGAAACTCATTTCTAGAATGGCTCAATATACAAATACACCATAGAAATCAGTAACAATCCTGGGTTGGATTCCCGCCGGGGGACGCTGTGGGTGCTGGGGGCGTGTTCCTCCCTCCGCGTCATCAGCGCCCACACCCTAGGTGGGGTTGGCGATAGGGCCTTTCTGTGTGGAGTTTGCATGTTCTCCCCGTGTCTCCTAGGGTTGATACCCTCACAAAAACATGCAGTAATCCTGGTCTCAATAATGCCTCCCCCTGGCCAGCCGGGGCACCTGATGGAGGGGAAAGGAACTGGTTGGAATAACGTGTTCCTTCCACGTGCTACGTCCAAACCGGGGAAATCCCCTCTGTCAGGTGAAAAGAAACAACTTGGACTACCCATGCATTGAAGGAAGCATGAGGTCAGTCCGTTGTCTCCCCATGCGCGGCAGAGGGAGAGCAGAGCCCAGGATTACATAGGCAATTGGCACTGGGTGAAAAATGGGTTACAAAATTGTGGGATGAAAATTATTATAAAAAAATAAATCAGTAACAATCACGTAGCCTATACTGATTCTTTCTGTGTCATTAGCCTATATAAAAGCTACGTATAAAAGACTCTTTTTGTTTTTCATTTCAACTTTATTTTACCAGGAGTAGTCCCATTGAGATCCAAAATACATCACTGGCCAGATGGCCAAGAATTGGCGTGACCTCGCCCTTTAGGGCGAGGCGCATGTCGCAATGAGGCGTCTTACTAGTAAGTAGCATATGAGGGGTCAAACTAGGGGTTCTTCATGATTCTGAATCCATTGCAAGCATCTGTTTTGCACAATAAACATTCCTTGGGCTAAAAAAGGCCACACAAAACGATGGTTTAGTGAAGAAAAGTGATGAGTCATTACTTTTCACAGTTTTGTGGGGTCCGTTTTAGCCCAAGGAATGTTTTTTGTGCAAAGTAAATGCTTGCAATGGATTCAGAATCATGAAAAACCCCTAGTTTGACTCGTCATATAATACTTAAAGCAGATTATTTATTTATTTTTTTTCCTGTATAGTAAAGTTAATGGGACACCGACTTTAGCAGATGATAACACAAATGTACCGGTAGCTGTGTCTCCGAAAGGGTTATCTTACTGAATCTACAGATTTTTATTAGCTGCGGTGTCAACAGTATTGTAAAGTAACTTGTAGCCTACATTTACTTAAGAACAGTACTTAAGTACAATTTTGAGTATTTGTACTTTACTTGAGTATTTCCCAATGGCGACAGCGCTCTCTACAGGGGAGCGCTCAGGAAATCGGTACAATAGTGTTCGAATCCACCACGGTGCATCCGGTTTGGACAAGGGTTTGGGGAAGGGGAGCCTGACTGGAACAGTGGCTGTGCCTGTCAGTGGGAGAGTGTTGAATGGGAGGAGTGGGACGGGTTTGCTACTTTCTCTCAGTGGGGGCTCCTCACTGGCAGAGGAGCCATTAAGGTACAAAAGCAGAGGCAACATAGAAATCTGTGCTAGAAATAGAAATAGAAAATAGAAATACTAATAATACTAATAATATTCAATTATTTGACTTGTTCGTCTTCTAAATGTGTCTGTCTGTCCCTCTCATTCGCTCTCTCATCACATTGTCTCTCTTTGATACACAAATCAAGATTGGGTGTTGGAAGAATGGAAGATTGTATGGAAGATTGTATGTTTTGAAATAGTTTATCGTGATTTGTTTTTTAATTATTATTCAAATTGCTGTGATGTAATAAGCAAAATTGTTTCTGTACATTTTGTGCACTATCCTGACTAGTGACTGACTACCATGTAACCTCTAACCTGGCGCCAGCGAAAGAGGATAAAGCGATCTTGCCTGCTACACTGATAGTAAGCACAAACGCACTCATTCTATATCTGGACTTTCAAATGTAACTTCAAACCCCAATATATCACACACAGCCATTGGTAGCTTCTTTTTATCCTTACAGTGAGCCAAGTGTCTAGCCGTCTATCACAACATTATGCATTCTGAAAGCAACTGTCAGTCAGTGGCTCTGTGTTCGAGTGACAAATTGAATGAATGTGTGACAATGCCTTCTTGGCTTGGAGCATTCATCAATGTAGTCCTTCCAAGGGAGCGATAGGAAGAGTTCAGCTAAGGAATGAGAAAATGCAATACCAAGTCAGTCAATATGATTGATAGCAGTGAACTTCAAAGTTTAGGATTCCATTCCAAAATGCTTGATGACTCAAAACATATATTATGAAGACAAGGACAGCACTCAATAGGAGAGGTCCTGCACACAGTCTAGGGCTTGCAAAAAAACGTTATTTAACAAACAATGTTTCGGTCTTTAGACCTTCATCAGGGCAAAGATACAGAGAGTACAATAACCACCACATTTTTTAGCTTCAGTGTTTAGTGTCAGTCATTCTGCCCTTTGCCTGCATCATTTGAAAATACAATCAAGGCATCACCATCCTATTATTATTATGACAATTACGAGTTTTGCCATCACTAAATGTCTAAATACACCAAAGATAGGTAGGTCACTTGCATCAATTATTATGAACAAAAGAGGTAAAACAGGCAGTAAGTAGCCTTCTATATTAATTAATCATCCGACCAGGTCTTTAATGTCTGAGTAAGAGGAGGAGATGACATTAGTGGACCCAGTAGTAATAATACAAGGACAATCAGCCAATCAAGAATAAAAACAAGGATAAAAAAAACATGACGGTGTAGATACAATAAGACGGGGGCTGGTCTTCTTACTACATAGCACAGTCGATCTAAATGAAACAGACAGTCAAAGCATGAAATTAAGTGTACTTTCGTCGTTAAGATCTTTGGGAGAGGGTGCAGTGCAATGCGCTCATGTTTCAGGCTAAGGAAGAAAGGCCAAGGAAGAAAGGCCAAAGGGCAATCAAAGCGTATGAGCTTATGTTCTAACTGATGATCCTATGTTCTACCTGAATCGAATAATGATTTACTGATTTGTATTTTTTTTTCTTTTTCATCTAACAACCACACAGTTAATTTAATAGGTGCAGAATTGAGATGCATTGTGTGCGTGTGTTTTGGTGGTTGTGCAGTGAGTGTTTTGAGGCCACAAACAATCTGGCTTAGGGCCACCAAAATCCTATAGGCCGGCCCTGCCCACGCCCTCATTGTGCGTATTGGCAATTTAACAACAATAGACCCAGGTGGATCATGGTTGATTATAGATATCCACTAGGAAGGATTAAAATATGTATGATTATATTGGTATTCTGTCTGCAAAACTAGTTTGTTTTTCTTTTTTCCCCCCACCTTATTCAACCTTATTTTGCAAGTGAAACACAGGCATCTCTTTTGTGTATGAAAGCCCTTAATTTATTGTTTGTTCTACCTGTCATCCAGGTCAAGCCTAATTTATAACTTGTGCACAATAAACCATAAATTGGCACTTAGACCGTCCTGTTTGCTCTGTGCTCTGTGATTTCTTGCTGTCCATCTGTACGAGCCAGGCGTGTTGTGTCCTGTCATCTATTGTCCCGTGAGCCTGTTTGTCATTCACTAAGTGACTACAGCACCTAAACAAAGTAAGATAGAGAGACACTAATACCTGCTTGTCATGGCCTCTAATTGGATATGAAATGGAAATGCTGACTTACTTGACCTTGTTTTTTTTTTTTTATAAAAAAGTGTCTATCCACGAGTTTCCAACGCCCCATAGTGCATTGCGCAGACGTCTGCACCGAGCTTCCGACGCCGATTTACAAGCTCACAACGGGTTGCATCTGCGACGCGACGTGAGCTTGTATGTCTGCTGTTAAACACAGAAGTTTGGTCCCGATAGTCTCCAGTAAACTCCCGCGGAAACTTGTGGATACATTTGTCTTGTCTTTATTGGCATCTCATGTTTGCAGTCTAATTTCTCTTATATCTTTTCTGATATTATGTGACAGTGCCTCATCGTTTATAATAATTCTGCAGTCACCCCCCCCCCCCCCCTTCCTGTGATAATAGGTTCAGCTCAGAGAAGCAGCATGGAGTGCACTCGTAACAAATGTTGGAAGATTAAATCTCATCATTAGTGTTGCGTTTGTGTGTGTGTGCGCGTCTGTGCGTGTGTGAGTGTGTGCGCGGGAGATTGATGGGCTCCTGCAGCTGTAGCCCCCTCCTGCAAAGTATGAATTACTAAATCCCTAAGAATTCTTGACAGTTTTATGGTAACACAAGATCACCACTGCAATCTGTGCTACAGAATGGCCATCCATTTCACAGGTGAGGTGATAGCTGTGTAATACTAGACTATCACTCTCTGGTTCCTTGTTTTGTGACTCAGCCACTCCTGTACATTATCAAGCACTCTCTCTGTTTTGAACTGACAGTTCAGGGGCATGGTCCTAACTGGTCTGGATTTACCATGGTCGTAAAAACATGTTTATTATTAGAGCCTGAATTACAGGTAGTTGCTGTGTTGTATCCTGTGGAGATAATTACTCGGAAGGGGGGTCTTAAGGTCTTTGCCATTTATTAGAACCATCGACAGCAAAAAGGATAGGTTAGGCCTACTTAAAAAACACTGCTGGATGACATGTTTATTGTAACTTAGTATCTCAAAGTTACCTCTATTAATAATTGTATTACTGTATTATTACTGTATTATTACTGTTTCGTCAATTGTAATTAGTTAATAACACTAGTTACTGGAGAAAGCAATAATATTACAGTAATATTGGCCAAGCAGCCCAACACTGCCAAGCTGTCTGTCCGTGTCTTGGCTGTTTGCCTTTGTCTTTTATGCACACCCACAACTCAGGTGAGATTTGTCGGGAACTTTCTAGAACTGTCTGTTATGAGCTGGGGAAGGTCATGGGAAACTTTTTTCTTGAGTCAAGTAAAAAAAAAAGGAAAGAAAAATAGTATACTGAAATAAAATGAAAGGCAGCTTATGCCGAAGCTTTACCCAAATATGGAGATGCATAAAATCATTGTGTGTGTGTGTGTGTGTGTGTGTGTGTGTGTGTGTGTGTGTGTGTGTGTGTGTGTGTGTGTGTGTGTGTGTGTGTGTGTGTGTGTGTGTGTGCGTGCGTGTGTGTGTGTGTGTGTGTGTGTGTGTGCGCGCGCGTGTGTGTGCGTGTTTGTGCGCGTGCGTCTGTGTCTGTGTGTCTGTCTGTCCGGTGTGCGGTGCCAACTGGTCGGATCAACAGTTGTCGGGAACCTGAAAACTATTAGGTTCCGAACGGAACCCTGTTTATTTAAAACCGGAGGACAGGGTCCCCCTAAGGGATAACAGCGCCATCTGATGGCGCAACAGAGTAAAACTCATAAGCTCCCGAACGTCAAATACAAAATGTCGGGAGGGCTGTCAATCACAAACGAGGGCACCGCCCCCCGAGTGTATAAAAGCCCCCTGGGCCAGCATAGCTTCCTCTTTCCGCACCTCTGCTTACCGCAACTAGAGTACTGCGAACTCAGCCATTATTATTTTAAAGTTTAAGCTTAAAGCGACGGCTAGGAAGTCGGCCACAGGCCTCTTTAGAATATTCTCCCACTTTAACGTCTAATTTCTTCAGTTATTCTCCTTGTTTTCACTTGTTTCCTCTGTTTCTCCTTCACGCTTCTTCTCTCGACGGTCATTTGTGCGTTAGCCTTGCTTAGCTTAGCTTAGCTTAAGCTAGCTCGCTAGCATGTCTGCGCCACGACCCAGAGGACCGAGCCCTAGCCACTTGCTGGCTATGGTGCCCAAGAAGTGTGGGAACCCTGCTTGCAGAGGACTCATCGCAAGGGAGGACACTCACCCTTTTTGCATCGTCTGCGAGGGGGTAGGACATGCCCTGGCTGCTCTGTCTCCACCAGCTCCAGCCTTGGGGGTGAACTGCGTGGACTGCCTCCGCTACAACGAGGTAGCCCTCCGGGCCCGGTACGAGATCGCTTCCGCTGGCTTCGGCCTAGCCACCGCTCTCGTCGCTGGACCTTCCCCCTCTACCCCTCCTAGTGTGCCGGTCAGCGCTGTACGCCACAGCGCTGCTACTCGCCACGAGGTTGGGCCTCCGGCGGATGCGGCCCTTTCTAGCACCGGTAGCCCCGGCGCTAGCGGACCTGTTTCCACTCCCGCTCCACCGGAGGTCCCTTCCACTGTTGCTCATGTCTCTCCTGGCACTGGGGCCGTGCCCAAGAAGAGGACATGCAAGGCCGCCTTCGGAGTGGTTTCACCGCCAGTTCCCGCCACGAAGGCCGCCTTCCAGGAGTTCCACCCCGGTGCTTCTGGCCACTTCACCGTCGGTGATTTTCCTCAGTCATTCTCCGTCCCCCAGCAGCGCGCCATGCAGTCCTCCTGGCACGACAGCGATGGAGATGAGGCGGAGGACGACTACGACCCTGGAATGTCGGAGGAAGGGTCCGAGGGTGAGTATGAGGAGGAAGACCCTCAGCTCCCCTCCGGACAGGGCGGAGACGCAGCCAAGGAGGTCCCTCATGCCGAGGTTCCTTCCTCCGCTGTGCTCTCCCCGGCCCATACTGCTCCCATCCCCCCTACTACGCCAGTAGGGGGGAGCGGAGCAACAGCACCCGACCCAGACTCGATCCCGCTGGACGAGCTGTCGGTGTTGGAGCGCGCCGCCATCAGATGTGACTTGGAGCTGCCGCTCGAAGCCCCAGCGCTTGGACCCCGGGACAGAGTCCCCATCCTAGGCCAGGACGTGGAGCCTTCCCCACCGCCACGCATGGCGAAGATCCCTGTGGTGCCTGGGTTTGCGGAGGCCCTGCATTCCACCTGGTCCACTCACAAGGACCCCCCGAAGCTCCCTTTCCTTGTTGACTGCCTCAACGCGGAGAGCATAGGGATCCCCCTGTGTCCCCCCATGGATAAGCTGCTCGCTCAGTCCTTTGCGGGGAACATCAAGCCAGAGCACGAGCGGACGGGACCGGGCGGTCGCTGTCCATTCAAGCTGGCTGTCGGGAACAAGGCGCCTGGATTCGCCATTGATTTTGACGACAAACAGTCTGCCTTGGTGAGGAACTGTTACAGATCCTCTGCGCTGGCCGCCAGAGGACTGAACGTTACACAGCTGTTGCTCACCTCTACCAGGCGCCTCCTCGGTGAGCTAGAGGGGGTCCCTGAAGAGACAGCAGCCGAGTTGGACAAGACCCTCCGCATGCTGGTGGACCTGAATGTCCATGCCATCGAATGGCTTGGACATGGCATGGACTATTCGATGCAGGCGGAGAGGCAAAGGTGGCTCAACAAAGTCAAGCTACCTGGTTCCTCGGGGGTGGAGACCGCGAAGGTCATGCAGGACCTACCCGGACACCCTACCACCTTGATGGGCGGTGGACTGGATCTCCTCCGCCAGGAGGTGGAGGCCAAGAGGATCACCCTGGAGCTCCTGGAGGCTACCACCGAGCCCAAACAGGAGCCTAAACCTGACAGGCAGGGACGAGGGAAGGCCCAAGGTCAGGCTGACAGAGGGCGCTCTTCCTCCAGCAGGGGAAAACCCCATCCCCCCAGGACCCCCTCCTCCTCTGCGGGGCCCACCCGCGGAGAGGTGAGGGCTCCTGCCCGCTCACAGCCTCGCCCCCCTCACAGGGGCGGGAAACCGAGCGGCTCCTACAGGGCCCGTGGGAAGCCGTCGCGGAAGTGACATTGGACCTTGGCGGGGCCCCCTTGAATTTTCAGGGGACCCCCCCTATCAAACGCAGGCGGGTGGACAATATAATTATTTCTCATGCCAAGAAAATAATATGTGTGCCTCCTCCTCTGTGTCCAGTGCCAATAAAAATAAAGAGTATGTTGATGAAACAATGCCTGTTTATTTCGACTCCTCCTGCATTAGCACAGACGACTCCATTTTGCATGAATACAGCCAGTATAGAGAAGTCCAGGTTGGATTTTCTATCAGCTCAGAAAGCACCGCTTTATCCAGTCAGGCAGACGGGGTACAAGCCAGGGGTTTCTCTTTGCAAAATGCTTCCTCTTACGTTAGATCCTATTCACAGCATTTCAACTCCTCTTCTATGCAATACTCCTCTGTCTCCACTGAGCGGCACTGCAGTGCCGAGTTTAGTACAGGACAGGGGTTTGGTGCTAACGTTAGGGAAGAAGTCAGCTTTTCACAACAACCAGGGTCGGCCTCGTCTTCCCGTAAGGAAGAAAATAAAGGCCTTAGAAAAGGTATTAAACGTAAACACACTTCCCCAAGCCGGGGATTGTGTTTCTTATGTAATAAAACCTGTCCCCCGGGTTCCTCGTTGTGTTCCCCCTGCATCTTTAACGAGCGGGGCCAGGAGGGCGTTACGTTTCTGGTCTCTACCGGATACGGAAACGAACCTACCGGATACGGGGGTCACGCGCCTTCCGGTGCGATGGCAACCGGATACGGAAATGAAAGTGCCGGACACGGAGACCCCTCGCTGCGCAGCGAGGTGGCCACCGGATACGGAAACTTCTCTTCTGGGAACGGAACCTCTTCCTCGCGACCCTTTAGTCACGCGGACTCTGTACAACCCCAAGGCTTCTCCTTTGCTCAACAACACGCTGGCTCGGTGTGCGGAGCATTGGAAATGTTGCAATCCGAATCAATGGGTGTTTCGGACGGTGACACGGGGGTACAGGCTACAGTTCGCGGAAGTACCCTTTCTCTCCAGCAAGGTTATTTACACTCGAGCCCGTGGCTTGAAGGCAGAGGCCTTGAGAGAGGAGATAAGCTCGCTATTGCGCAAGGGCGCTATAGTGGAGCTATCTCGGGATCAGAGCCGTCTAGGTTTCTGGAGCCGTTATTTTCTGGTCCCCAAAAAAGGGGGGGGGCTACGTCCGATTATGGATTTACGTGCTCTGAACAAGCACTTGAAAAAATTCAAATTCAGGATGTTGACGTCAGAGGCTCTGATGAGATCAATGAGGCAGGGGGATTTCCACTGTTCAGTGGATCTAAAGGACGCTTATCAGCACGTCCTTATTTATCCCCCCCACAGGAAGTTCCTGCGGTTTGCCTTCGAGGGGCGCCTGTACGAATACACGGTCCTCCCTTTCGGCCTTTCCCTGAGCCCGCGGGTTTTCGTGAAAGTGACCGAAGCGGCCATAGCTCCACTGAGGCGACAGGGGGTCAGACTCGCAAACTACATAGACGATTGGATGATTTCAGCCGCCTCCTGCTCAGAAGCGGCGCGTCATACCAATCTGGTGTTATCACACCTGAAGTCTCTGGGTTTCAACGTCAATTTTGGCAAAAGCATGTTGACACCCTGTCAGCAGATTTCCTTCATAGGGATATCTCTGGACTCGGTGGAGATGTCTGCCCGCCTCTCACCAGAGAGGGTGGACAGATTTCTGGTTTGTCTCCGCTCCTTTCAGCTGAACCAGGTGGTCAGATACAAGGAGTGTATGAAGTTAGCAGGGCTGATGGCCTCAGCGGTGCAACTTCTGCGCTTGGGCAGGTTTCATATGAGACCTTTCCAGCGGTGGACACTGGCACTCAGGATTTCCTCCCGGCAGGGCTACAGGAAAGTGGTTGTCAGCCAGGTCTGCTTGGACGCTCTGGTTCCTTGGAGGGATCAGGCGTTGTTGACAACTGGAGTCTCCATGGGCGAGGTGGTTTCACGCAAGGTGATTACCACGGACGCCAGCCGCTCGGGGTGGGGTGCCACCCACGAGGGGCGTTCAGCCAGGGGTCTGTGGACTCCGGCTATGTTGGAGTTTCACATCAATTATCTGGAATTGATGGCGATCTACTTGGCGCTCAAGTACTTCGAACCGTTTCTCCAGGGTTGCCATGTCCTAGTCAGGACGGACAACACGGCGGCCATGTATTATCTCAACAAACAGGGCGGCCTATCCTCGCGCACGCTGGATCAGCTGGCTCGGGAGATGGCTCTATGGTGCGTGCCGCGTCTCAGGTCCATCAGGGCTTCCCATGTTCCGGGACTTCAGAACGGCGGCGCCGATCTGTTGTCCAGGGGGGAGCCTCGCTACGAGGAGTGGTCACTCCATCCGGCAGTAGTGAGGCAGATCTTCTCCAGGTTCGGGCAGCCTCGGATCGATCTCTTTGCCTCCCAGGAGAACTCGAAGTGTCCCCTTTACTTCTCAGTAAGGGGGCCTTCTCCCTTGGGGACGGATGCGTTCGCTTACGAGTGGCCGGTGGGCCTTCTCTACGCGTTTCCGCCCCTGCAGCTGATCCTTCCCACGTTGGAGAGGATCAGGTGTGCCAACCTGGAGGT
The DNA here is from genome assembly GCF_963921795.1 of Nannobrachium achirus. NCBI lineage: Eukaryota > Metazoa > Chordata > Actinopteri > Myctophiformes > Myctophidae > Nannobrachium > Nannobrachium achirus. Next base: position 41,605,776 of record NC_137823.1, read on the forward strand.
TCTTCTGGTGGCACCTTCCTGGGGAGTGTGGAGGTCCTTGATCACCCCACTGCTCTATCGGTCCCCTTGGCAGCTCCCATTGCACAGGGATCTGCTACGCCAGGCTGGTCGGATCAACAGTTGTCGGGAACCTGAAAACCACAGATGTCTGTATCTGTCTGTCTGTCCGCAGGTCTGTGGAGGACGCCCGAACCACTGTGTTGGGGGGCTGTCGGCCTCGGCTTCCTTGACTGACCAACCAGACCCGTCGGCTTCACGCATTGGCTGAGCTTTGCGTCACATTTGTGCCGCTGCACCAATGTAAGTGGTGGCGTGCACAATAGACCTTTTTGAACTCATCAGAAATGTTTGATGACATCAGGGTCAATGAGTCGTATAGTAGCGCGTACTGCACTGGGTATTCTGACAACGGGTACAACGGGTACAACTAGAAAGATGCAATTCTGGGAAATTGCAACAGTGGTTGCCGTGGCGCGAGTCACAAGGAATCCACTGGGAAATGAATTCCATCTTACCATTTATATTAGACTAGCGGCCCTTACCCGTTCAAAGATATGAGCTCCGAAATGATGTGCAGTGTGTGGGTTATGGGATGTGCACTGTGCATAAAGTATATGAGGGATGAAAAGTTACTTTAACTGGTGCTTGCATGATAATTTGTAGGAGCATCAATGTAAGAAATACCCGTTTCGTTTAATGGCTACAGAGATACTGTGTACCGATCTGCATGATTTTTGGACAACATCTGTAACAGGGCCAGACACCCCCCCCCCCCCGCACACACACACACACACACACACACACACACACACACACACACACACACACACAGAGAGAGAGCTGGTTAAACATGTTCCCTCATGCTATATGCAGAATAGATATGCCTCATGCTAGATGCAGAATAGATAGTAGATACACCATAAAAATGCTGATATACAGCATATGATTTGTGAAAGTGACAAACGGGCTTCACAGTTATGTCAGGTGTGTTCATATGCTATTGGTGATGCGATTTCAGATCAATTACTCCAGCCACTGAGGAGAAACGCTGTGACAGACAGACACTCAGACAGACATTTGGAAAATTATACGTTTGATATTGTGATTGTCAAGTGAAGCATGACCAAAAGCTTAACTTTTTTGTTGTGCAGCCGCCCAACCCGGATGGATACATTACTCACAAACACATGCAGGTTCACTTTGCTCGGAAAATGTTCTCAGACTGAATCCAATAGGGTGTTGCCATAGCAACTGACGCTGTCATCATAGGGCACGATGGTGGTAGTGCTGTTCAGTGTAAGCTCGTAGTCGTTCTTCCCAGTGGTGTAAAGTAACTAAGTACATTTACTACATTTGAGGTATTTTGTCTCAGAGGCAAATATTGTACTTTTACTCCACTACAATTATTTGAAAACTTTAGTTACTAGTTACTTTGCAGATATAAATTATTATATTATAAAACATACATTAATCCACTTTAGCCCTATCTTATACCTAGGCTATTTGAAAATCGCAACGCGTTGTGAGCTTGTGCTATTTTCAAACATTTTGTACTTTTACTTTTGGTACTTTAAGTATATTTTGATGCCAATACTTTCGTACTTTTACTCAAGTACATTTAGAATTCCAGACTTTTACTTGTAAGGGTGCCCTCACACCAAAATACCTATGAGAGTGGAATCCGCGTTCCGCCAATCCATTTCACTGAGAAGGGAGCGTTTTTGCAGAAATCCTCTGCTGGCATGAAACCGCTTCACTCTCATTGAAATGCATTGGCAGAACTCGGATTCCACTCTCATAGGTACTTTGGTGTGAGGGCCCTCAGACCAAAATACCTATGAGAGTGGAATCCGCGTTCCGCCAATGCATTTCAATGAGAAGGGAGCGTTTTTTGCAGAAATCCTCTGCTGGCATGAAACCGCTTCACTCTCATTGAAATGCATTGGCGGAACGCGGATTCCACTCTCATAGGTATTTTGGTCTGAGGGCACCCTAACGGAGTATTTCTATATTGCAGTATTGATACTTTTACTTAAGTAAAACATCTGAGTACTTTTTCCACCACTGGTTCTTCCCCAGGTTGAGACAGGCAATAGGAAATAGGAGGACATGTAGGTGCCTCGAGTCGAGAACGCTTCTGAGGAGGTCCAAACACTTCTCAGAGGTCAGAGAAAGGTTAACAATGAATTCTATGCTGGGGGCGTGTTTCTCCCTCCGCATCATCTGCGCCCTAGGTGGGGTTGGCGATAGGGCCTTTCTGTGTGGAGTTTGCATGTTCTCCCCGTGTCTCCTAGGGTCGATACCCTCACAAAAACATGCAGTAATCCTGGTCTCAATAATGCCTCCCCCTGGCCAGCCGGGGCGCTTGATGGAGGGGAAAGGAACTGGTTGGAATAACGTGTTCCTTCCTACGTCCTACGGAAATCCCCCCCGTCAGGTGAAAAGAAACAACTTGGACTACTCATGCATTGAAGGAAGCATGAGGTCAGTCCGTTGTCTCCCCAGGCGCGGCAGAGAGATAGCAGAGCCCAGGATTACATAGGCAATTGGCACTGGGTGAAAATGAGTTGCAAAATCGTGGTATAAAATTTTAAAAATAAATAAAAATAAAAGCGAAGCATGCCAATGGTGTCTGTTTGGACATTGTATTGTCCAAGATATCCAGCCTTACAACCCGGATGACATCAGTCAAAACGTTTACAAAACACTAGTGCGTTGACTATGGCAACCACACCAACACCAACAGGTAATGCACCGTATCGCATAAACAGGTTCAATGTTATGCTTCACAATGATATTACATTGTAAGTGAATGGATTATTAGTCTCACGTCACGTAGCCAGACAACTATCTTTGGCGACCAGCGACCACCAAGGGGGGCCTGGACCCCAGGTTGGAAAACAATGTTCTATGACCCCCCCCATACAGACATGGAAAACATTCTATATTAATGTTCTGTTATCTGGTTAAGTGTTCTTCACTGACCAAAAGGTTTATTGTCTGGAATACCATGTTATAGAAATTTTAACGGATATCCAATAACCGATGGCCGATGCTTGGTGACAATGCATACACAAATACACCGTTTTGTTATGATCTGGTTTCTTAGACTTGCTGAACACTACACCCTTTTTCCAAGGGTTGTACAGTATGAGCTGCAATAAACAGAATAAGTGCGGTATCTCAGATATGATCACAATATGATTTTGCAATCTTTCTTTCCAAAGTATATCGCTCCTCCGCACCTTAGCACTTCAGGTGTGCAGAAGAGCACTACAGTAGTCTATAGGCCTACAGTATGTCAGTGCTTTCAAGTGGGTTGTTATTACTTTTTGTATTAAAGGACTTTCTTTCTTGTTACTGTCGTGACGGCAGCTGAACACTGTGACCAGTCATCCATGGCAAAATGCAAATTTGTTGTCACTTTCAGAGACATTGAAGAAATAATTACATGTCTCCTGTGTAGGTAGATTAACATGAGCTGTTTTCCCACCAACGCTATGAGAGCTAATACACTGCAATGGACCCATTCACTTCTGCATCCTGAATCTGTCCTGCATTAGTGTTACAAATAATTCCTCTACACAGAACAGTAGAATCATTATATTGTTAAACAAACCTCTATTGTCTATTAACTGACACATTACCTGGCCAGTCCTTCTTCTAATGTTGGATGGCTGAAAAGAAAGTTTAAGTCGATTTATTTATTCTTCTCTTCTGGCACTGTATGTAGCAAAAGGTAGGATTCATACACTAGCTTCATCTGTACTGTGCCAATTGGTAAGTGTAGTCACACACCAGCTGTTAACCACATGAATTAACCTGCAAAGATGTGTGATGTGAACATGCAGCAAATAATAGCAGATCTACAAGGAAAGCTCACACTGTGTTGTGTTGTGACACATTGTGAGCTTGTAGATGGCTATTTTTGGTGAAGATATTTGAAAAAACAAAGGGACCAAGTACATATACCCTTGGAACCCTGGTCAATGAAGTACGTAGACCAGATCAGAATGGTTGAATGTTTGTAAACAAACAGGTATTTCCGGGTAGAATGTCTATGGACATTTTCACAATCAAATTAAATGTCCAGTACATTCTAGTTTGTCAACCTGTGGATATTTAGAACACATCATATATTTTTAAGAGTCAATATCAATATCATAAGTGTCCTGTTCTTCCAGAAATAAGGTTAATGAATAATACTGCTCCAATGCGACGCTGCCAGTGTTAAATGTCCCCGGAAATACATTTTTGGTTGTGGTGATGTCATGATGATTCTGTCTATAGGGTTTAAGTTGTTAAATTACTGTGATTATCACTAATCCCTCTCTGTCATACAGAAAGCCAAGTGTGTCAAAGCCATTTGTGCAGGTATTCAATCACAGCCAAAACATTTCCTTTCATTGAATAAGTGTCACTGACCTTTATTACTGTTCTGTTTCTCATCGCCTCTGTTTAACTGTTGAGGCCAAAAACCAGGCGTTGTCCAAGATGAATCAAGTGATTATGGATATCTCCCTCGTGTGCGTTCGTCAAGAGCCTATTTAAAAATCACCACCCTTAACGAGAGCCTTGACGCCTTTTGCTGTAACCATAAATAAATAAATATAGAATTCATACAAGGGGAACATAAGACATTGATGTAGAGCGACATACATTCTAGAATATGCTTTTGATGTGGTGCTCGTCTCAATTCTCCAGCTGTGTTTGCATACCCGAGTGATTTAAGTGGTTGAGACATAGGCGCTCTGCTGCTGTACATCTCAACCCGAGGGAGTCACAGAAACATAGGGTGTCATGTGGAATTAACTGTGTCCGTGAGAGGACTGAGGTTCTCGATATGGCCTAGAGCAGTGAATACTATACGACGTGCTGTATAGTTAATATCATGCTTAGCTGAGGATTCCTTTTGTTTTCAGGAGAATAGAATATGCATGCCACTGCCACATGGAACTCCAATTTACAATTCTCACAGATGAGTAACACAGTGGAGTGCTGTAATCTCAAAGCAATATGTAGGAACACAGCCGGAGGCATTGAGACTTGCTTCTGCCTGCCATGGATAAAGAATAGGACTATGGCTATGAGTATGAGTTCTGGGACATTCCATAGTACATCCCATAATGAAGACCATATACCTTACTTGTTGATATAGCTGATCATTTTTATCCCTTTTATTTTTATTATTATTATTTTTTTCAAGCTTATCCTGCAATAAAAGCTATTATAAATTGGTAGTAGTGACAGTTGGATTGACGGATTGGTTTACTAGTAAATACAATTTTAGTAATTTTCCTCTTGTAGCTCGCAATGTTAAAATCTCTGATAATATTACACAGATTGACACATTTTTATTATTAAACTGATTTGCATCTCTCTACCTCCACCAAGTGGAGTGAGTCATTTTATCCAGTTTGGTTAGGAATCAGGTTGAATCAACTCTAAACATAGTTGCAGGATTGCAGGGGTGGAGGGGAAAATCCATGTCTCTGCTTTTTACATCCCCCCTCTGTCTGCTGGTGATTCATTTGTCTGCTTCTGGTCAGACTGAATTAAATACATGTATATTTATTGTTAATCCTGGCTTCACTATTTTTGGCCAACTTTGTCAAAATTTGGGAGCCAAGCTTGTAGATCAGCTGTGTTCAATTGTGGTTGAGAAAATTCCCGCCCCACTTTTGTTTGGTTCAATAAACAAAATAGATCGAACCCTGAAATTATTCGAAAATCCAAGTGAAATTGATATAGTAACACAAATGTACAAGAATGTGTGTTAATGCAGGGGATTTTTGGCAACTCTTTGGACAATAGACTACACAGGCTATTACTGTACATTTAACCATCTATAACTGTGAGCACTTGCGGAGCATTACAAACTGTATGTCTTTGCAGGGAATTGTAGTGAATGACTTGGTAATGGATTGGTCTAGTAGCCTAGTGTATCATGAGGAAGTTAATCAAATTAAAAACAAAATTAAGTTTAGAGAAGGTCTATTTGTGTTGCTGAAATGGCCTTGTGGCTCAGGCAATATAATCTGCCCTCTGACTAAAGCCTCTAATGGGGCCTTTTTACAAAACAATAATATATAACATTCTACCAAACACACAAACCATTTTTGGCATTTATTTTTTTGAGTCTTGAGCATATTATGTGACAATTTAATTAAAGATGCCTACAGTAAATGTTGCAATACAGAGGTTTTGTCCGAATGTTATATCAGTTTGAATCTCTTGACTGTCTTGGAAGACGTGAATAGAGGTGGAAAATACTCTAGTAAAAGTACTCGAGTATTTACTCATGAGTAGTTTTTTTGAGGATCTGTACTTTTAAAGTAATGTTTAAATGCTCTACTTTTACTCTTACTTTTGAGTAATTAAAAAAGTAAATACTTGTACCTGTTACTTTTCATTTGGACAATGAGTAAGAGTAGTTTAAATTCACTAAATAAGTAAAGTAAATTATTATTTTTTTCAGGCTTTTTAGTACCTCTGGTGAAACATAAGCCAAATTGTCAAATAAAAGAGGCCAAAATTGTGAGAATAGCAGATCTACATGCTCACAACACCTCTGTGGCATTGTGAGCATGTAGATCTGCTATTTTCACAATGGAACAGATGTAGTCAAACTAATGTAATGCCAACTCCTACAATTCCAAGTGCTTGTCAGGGTGGATGTCCGCAATTGAAATATTATTATTTTGGGGGTCGGAGCCTGAAAAGGTTGAGAACCACTGACCTAAGATATGTCCTTTGTTTCCAACATTTGCAGCACTTGATTTGTGTGTACTGTTTACATAGAGTTTACATGATATGTTTTCTTAAAAATGTTATTAAAAGTGGTTTTCTGATTAGTGTTCTTCTCTTCCTGGTTAATGACATAGCATTGGTACAGTTTAGGTAACCGGTAACGTATAACATCGAGAATACTGTAAATAATAGAGGGTATGCACGTCCACTGGGACCCGCCCCCCATAATCTAGACTGAGTGGCAAAACATTGAGCAGCATGGAGTATTGGAGTTTGGAATTGGAAGTGCTAGTTGCAAATCACTCAAAGGCCCTGCATACCACCTGTTTCTAAATTGCACATAATGCACTAAATGCAGGAGGCAGCAGGATGTTGTGTTGTTGAAAATGAACGCTTCCAAACTCTGACAATTGGAAAAAATAATACCCTGCACAGAATGTCTTGACAGAACATAGCTCATAACATGCCTATGGTGGATTTTTATGAAACAAAAACGTTGCAGCATAATTCAAGCTTTCAGTACAGCAGCAATGTTGGTGAGTTTAACTTAGTTTTAAACTAAGTTAAACTCACCAACATTGCTGCTGTACTGAAAGAACAGAAAAGTCCTATCTGATTGTATTAATAATACAATCAGGTAGGACTTTTCTGTTTGGATGTATGGGCTGTCAATGGCAGAATTTTTTTGCCACTCATTAGGCGTTCCCACACAACTTACAGCAACAGTGATGTCACGCGCATACCCTCTATTCTTTTCGTTCCCTCAAAACATAACATTGAGGTACCCTTGATTAGAACAGTGGGGCTACAACGTGGCCAACGTTACATTCAGTCTCAGGTGTGGATGCGTGTAAATGTGAAGAGGCCATGTGTCACAGAACACAGAGCACGGCTTTCAGTGACAACTAAATGTTAGGTTAAAATGTTGAAAGGCCACTTAAGCACCATATACTGTACTGTATGATATATAGGTCAATGGTATATAGAGCTCTATTAGGGCTCTGATAAACAGAGGTCTTAGATCAGCTACAGTATATCCTTTATTAGGCTGTCTTTTTCAGCTTTTTGGGTTGGGGTTAAAAAAAAATCAAATTTTTGATACATTTTGCCTATAATGAAATGCTTAAAATTGGCATGTCAGGTTGAAAGTGGTTAATATTTAACTATGTAGTCTAACCCTATCTTGCAACATTAATTGATCTCTTGTCAGGTGTCTGTTTTGGCCCATCGGTCCCTAGGTGTATTCATAGCATGCCCCTGGCATGCCACCTGGTCTGTGATTATTGGTTCAGCTGATGGCTGTTGAGAAGGCACTAGAGGGAACAGCAGTCAACCATGGCCGTGACGACAGCTGCCACCAATGTCGTGTCAGTGACAACCACTACTGTACTTATTGAATTCCCTGTGTGTTTGGTTTTTGCTGGGCTGACTCCAGCTCAATTTGCTTCACCCGGCAGTGTCCTTCAGCAGTTACTCATGTCGCCTTTAACTTTAGAACATTAAGCCTAATTTATACTCTGTAGTGCGACGATGTCACTTGTCAAACTGATTTACAAGCTAACAAACAACGCGTTGTGATAGCTTGTAAATCTGGTTTCTGACAACATATCACTCTACTTTATTTCCTCTTCATTTTATAACAAGTACTATATTGTGCTTTCTACAGTCCCTGTCAAACCTTTAGGCATACAGTACATGGAGCAGAGAGGGCTTAGTGGGCAACCACCTCTTTTTGGCGTTTTTGGTGTTCAGTTGACTTGGGTTGAGTTGATCTAAAACAAACATTATTACAACTTTTCTCCCTTTCTCATTACCTTATTATTATTCATTTTAAAATATTATTATTATTAAATTATCAAATTATTTTATGCTTGTATGATTCTAATTAGCAATGGTGGATTTCACTCACTGTCTAGCACTGGGTGATCATGCCAGCCTTGGAAAATTGATCATGTGCCCATTGCTGATTGACACATACAGTACCAAATGTAATTACACATATATTACCGAGAACATAGGGCAGTTCTATTGGATTTAATAATGGAACAGCTCCATGTCTACAATGGTGTATTGTGTTAATAATTCTGTCCAAATGATTGAATGAAAAGTGTATACTGTATCCTTTTCACTTTAAATTTGTATTTTATTTTGCTTTGGTCAATGACTTTCTTTGCAAACATTTGATAATGAGTTTTAATCACTTGAGCGGCGAGCCCTATATACTTTATTGTACAACAAACAAACTGAAAATAGCAGATATACACAAGCTTGTAGATCTGCTGTTTTTGCTATTGGGGATTTTTGTTTTTTCCTTTTCTGATAAGGTTTTACATATTGTGAAATTAATTATTTTAAATTCTTTTGAAAATGTAAATGATTAAATAAGTAAATTAGGTTGATGTGGCTTATTGTTGGCATCAACTATATGTTTTGACCATACTTATGTTTCATATATCATTGTGTCTATTACAGAATGACCTCTGACCCTTGAGGGAACCCTGTCTCCCTGAGAGGCAGGGGATTTGCCTCTGCCCAGGGATGGAGATGGAGAGGTACCTTGGGGACGGTACTGCGGGTCCCAACTTCACAAACTGCACAGGAACTCCAACCAGCTCCCTGAGAGTGGACAGGTTCCCAGACACAGTGGCAGTAGTGGTGGTGGTGGTGCTGGGTCTCCTCGCCCTCTTCACGGCGCTGATCAACGGGGCCGTCATCACCGCCATTTGCACCACTAAGAAGCTCCACCTCCCCGCCAACTACCTCATCTGCTCCCTGGCTGTCACTGACTTCCTGGTCGCGGTCCTGGTGATGCCGATCAGCATCCTCTACATCGCTATGGAGTCATGGTCCCTGGGCCGCGTGGTGTGCGAGGCGTGGCTGAGCGTGGACATGATCTGCTGCACCTGCTCCATCCTCCACCTGTGTGTGATAGCGCTGGACCGCTACTGGGCTATTACCAAAGCCATCGAGTACACTCGAAAGAGGTCAGCCGGACGGGCGGCCGTCATGATCGGCATGGTCTGGCTGATCTCGGTTCTCATATCTGTGCCTCCTTTGTTCTGGAGGGAAAGGCCCAGCGGCAGCGGATTGAATCAGTGCATCATACAGCACGACCACCTGGGCTATACTATATATTCTACATTCGGGGCCTTTTACATCCCAATGATCGTCATCCTTCTCTTGTATTACCGGATTTACAATGCTGCAAAAACGCTGTACCAAAAACGTGGCTCTACCAGGCAACTCAGTAGCAGGAGTATCTGTAGAGAGAATTCCACAGATCGTTGCCGCGTGGCACAGACGTTTTGTGTGTCAGATTTGTCCACCTTAGAGCCCAGCCTGGGTACCGACAAACTAGATGTTACCATTCACATCGCCTCCTTTGAACCAGAGACGATCGGTGCTGATGAAAAGAACCAGATATGTACCTCACGTGAGAGGAAGGCAGCACGAATCCTTGGCCTTATCCTTGGGGCTTTTATCGCCTGCTGGCTGCCTTTCTTCATGAAGGAACTATTAATGGGGTTACGGGTTTTAAATCCATCTCCGCTTGTCTCTGAATTTCTAACGTGGCTGGGCTATGTAAATTCTCTCATAAACCCCTTGTTGTATACCAGCTTTAATGACGATTTCAAGCTTGCCTTTAAAAGACTACTCAAGAGAAAGGAGCATGCATAGACCTGGGATTTAAACATTATGGAATGTATAAAAGAAAAGTGTAACCTATGTAATATTGTACTGTATCATGATGTGTGATATGCTTTTGCAAATAAAAAATGTATTGCTTGTTTATCACTACAGTGTTCTTGAATTAAACATGCTATTTATTTTTCAACGTCTTTCCTTTTTTAATGTATGTGAGAGCCTATCAGTTGTGTCGTGATACTGTAAATAGTAAATAAAGAAGAGAAAGATTAGTGGAAAAAAAGGAAATAGCCTGATTTGGTGAAAGACCGTTATTTTAACAGCTCAACTAATCATCATTATCATCATCATTTCTGTAAGCGTCAGTCAGTCTAGGACATTTGTAGAACTTTAAGTAACTTAAACATTAATTTAAAGTTTCTTAACAACGTATGCCTTTATACTTTGTCGTATGATAATGTTACGCATTGAAAATATAGGCCCATCTACAATATCTACAATCTACAAGCTCTGCAAGCTTTTAGAGACTTCATCATGACTGAATTGCTGCAAAGAAACCACTACTGAGGGAGACCAATAAGAAGATACAGTATTTCCTTGAAGTTGCGCGATGGACTTGAGCCAAGAAACACGAGGAGTGGGCTTTAGACAGGTGGTGGAAATCTGTGCATTGGTCTTGTTAGCTATCTAAGGACATAACAGGTGACAGGTCTGATGAGTCCAAACTTTTGATTTTATAGTCTGCCCGCCTGTCAGCATGAGTCATGACCCAGCAGGACATATGCCAAAGAAGACCTAATATAGTCTCACCCAGGGCACCAGGGAACATGCCAAGTTGCCAATTTACATGCAGTAGCCTACACGTATTATTGCGACCGTCAGGTCGCAGTTACTATCAAAATCTCCACCGTCTGTCAGTCAGTCAGTCTGTCCGTCACGTCACACTTTTCCCCTACTCATATCTCCGGCACCGTTGCCCCTATCCATGCCAAACTTTGGACACACACTCCTTATTGGCTGCCAAACCACAACCTCCGCCCCTCATTTCTCACATGCCACTCTTCTAGCGCCACCATGAGGCCGATTCTTGCAAAACACATTTAACTCATGTACAAGCTCACGTGTTGATGCAATTCACTGTGAGCTTGTAAATTTGCTATTTCGCTATTCATCATATGTCAATATGACAAAGTATATTATGGGGCTTAGGTGGTCAGTAACCTCGATCTCCCAATGGTATGGTCCCCTAGCTGTATGCCTAGCCATCCTCTGCAAGTGCCTCTCAGTCTGTCCCATCCATTCGGTTCTATTCTTATGCCTAAATTAAAATGGAAAGATAATATTAATATTATATCACTACTATTATTATCATCATCATCATTACTACTATGTAGCCCCAGAATATCTGATATTACATACATGAAATGTATGTAAACAAGCCATATAGTGCTTTCTTGGGTTTACTTTAAATCCTATTAGTCCTAGACCTTGTATCGGTACTGTACTGTCTTTTCCTATGCGAATACAGTATCATTATATCAATCAATCAATCAATCATAAGCCCTGATTTATATGAGATACTTCAATGGTTTCCAGTGGAAATAAGCTTAGTCTTTTCATGGATCTCCTTTTAGTAGACCTTGTACCAGTGAACTGTACCGTCATGAAACTGTACCTTTTCCTATGCAAACTTCTAATAAAGTCTTCAATCAATCAATGAAACATGACTGTGTAACAGACGACCATCTCATGTGAACCATGGCTACTTTTGGCTAGTAATCATAGCCTTGGATTAAGACGGTCATCGGTCATATAGTGATGATGATGACCACATTGACCAGTCTTGTATCAAGGCTAGTATGTCAGCCATTCTATGGCTACTATTTACTACTACTACTACCTACTCTGATGATTCATACAGAGATTGCAGTATTGCAGTTCTGCCAGCAGGGGGACTTGTCCTTCCTTTTCTCTCTCATCGGTGTGGGTAAACAGCACGGTCCGGACTACGTAGTACACACACGGACTACACTGACGGCAGCAGCGAGTGCTACGCGCTGGGGCAGGGAGTGAAGATGGCGGACGAGGAGGCCGAGCAGGACCGTACTAGCGGTAGTCCTGAGAGGACGGTGACCATCGCGACCATAGGGGCCCTGCGACAGCGTCTGCGGGAGCTGCAGGAGCTGGTGCTTCCCGACGACAGCGCGGTGTCCTCCGTGGAGACGTCCTCGCAGTACTGCCAGGAGTTCTGTCAGGTACGAGAGAGAGACTAGACTGGACCCCCGCAGCTAAAGCAGCTAGCATAGCATTCGCTGCTTTAGACTACGAGCCGTTTGTTTCCCCTCTTAGGAGGATGTTGGTGAGCTGGGAGCGCGTGATTTAATGCACGAGGCCATCCCAAGTGGACGGGTTTTGGGTTGACACCGTGGTAGTAGTGAATCAACGCCCAGCTTGCCGGCTGACCGTGCCGTGCAAATCGAACGTACACTGTGACAGCAGTATGGCTACTACTACGGTATCCCCGTAACCTGCAAGCTAGCTGTTTTTATCATCAGTAATGCCGTAATTGCCGTTCGAAACCCTTTTGTGTCTGATAACTAGCTGCTAATATGACGGCGGCTGGTCAAATGTGTGTTCGTAATGCGGTTTATTTGGCGTTAGCTGATAGTAAACCAGTGCTAGTTTAACGATAACGTTAGCCAGGTTGCTAGCATGCTGTGCTCTCTGCGTTAGCTCCGTCCTTTTCCGTGTCACCAGACCAGATGTTATTAGTCTGCAGAGACGCGTTCTTGTCGCAGTAGTTTAATATTGTTTGGTTTATCTTTGTTTTTTTTTGCGTGTCCGTATATAAGCTTTATTGTGCGTTAGATTGCATGACAGTATTGTTTTACCTAACATAATGTGACCACCACCAATCCATGGCGGCGGAGCTATCGTTGAGATAAAGGGAAGGAAAACGAAAGGATGGTGCTTGGTGCAGCGGTGTGTGTGTGTGTGTGTGTGTGTGTGTGTACGTGTGTACGTGACCGTGCGACGTGCCACCCTGCACGTGCAAGACAGATGCATCTTCACAATGGCCTCACGTCGTCAATAGTAGACCCCCATGTAATGGTATTTCTATCTCTGAGACCCCAATAAGCAAATTATGTTGTAAAATCAATGTTAATTTTCTCTTTGAGAAACAATGATTTAAACGGGTCGTAGACGCAGTGTTTACTGTTTACAAACAGTAACACTGCATAATAATAATGTGCGTGTGCGTGTGTTTGTGTGTTACAATGCTTCTGGTCAACAATGGGGGAAATCGGTTCTATAATTGTGTGTGCATTTACTCGGTATTGTTTTGCTATTGCTGTTACAAGGCGCTGTTGAGGAACCAAAACAAAAGGATTTTACTCTATGTACGTGAACACAAGATATAACGATACAAATCTAGAATTTTGAATTGTGCCCAGTCTGCCCACTGTCCAGCCCAGGCACTGAACCACTGCTTTTCTGCCTTGTGTTAATAGCCTACCTGGGTTACCTGTTCAGAAGGCTAATAGTAAACAGTACCTTTAAACCAAGTTAATGCTATCAAACATTTTGTGATTGATATATTGAGAAGACAGAGGTACCTTTAGCCATATTTTTCTGTTGACATTTTCCTCCACTATGAATTCATTGTATGAAAATGAGCATATTTGAACTCGATGTGCATGACTGACGTTGATGAGTTAGTTGTCTACCGGTTTCCTCCCAGGAATTAATGAATGCTATCTTATCTATTTGCTTGAGTGGGCCCTTGGTATATAATCAGTTACTGAGTTGGAAACCTAACCAATCAGTCATGTATGTTTAGACGTATAGTACTGTTACGTTTCCTGATGAATAAAGATTTTTGGTGTACATATCAGTATTATTAGCGTAATCTCATATGCACGTTTATTGTATGCGTTGCCGCTAGGCGCTAAGGCTGGGGAAAGAAAGAAATTGCAATATTAACCACTGTTGAGTTCAAAATGCACAAGGGATGAACATAATTGCATAAGAAAGAAGGTCCAAAATGAATTTCTAGAAAATCAGATTGTTTTGTCTTTAGTTGATCCCAAGTTGCTGCCAAATAAATCTCATAATAATTTGGATGGAATTTCCAAACAGAAGTCACGTGTATAGCCTAACAGATGTAATAAGGCTGCGTCAGTGAAGACAGATTAATTGTGTTTAGAGAGATGCCTCACTGAGAAGAAGTGATTCAATTCAACAGTGACGAAAAGGCGCTGCTTCTCCAATGAGAAGGGGGAGATCAGGATGAGCTAGCCTACAAATTAGGGCAGTAGTTCTCAACCTTTTCAGGCCGCGACCCCCAAAATAATCGTATTTTAACCGGTTGCAGATTGTCACATTGCACAAGGCCAATAGTCAGCTTTAATTGTTCTCTAGTGGATGTGCTCAAGAAAGACGTATAGCCAGTTCCCAGTTGGTAACAAGTTACAATATTGACCATGTTTGTTTTTCTTGGCCAATTCAATCACAGTCACATAGTTTGTATCTGTCTGAAATTTTAGACTGAAATTTGCCATCGGCCACTAGATCTGAAATACCATATTGGCAGCGCCGTGAAATTGAAAAGTAGCCAAATCTGAAACAAGCTTAAATCAGTTATCTTGCAACTTTGCGAATCAACATCTCCTCAGACACCTGTGTGATAAAACCACATGACTGAGGAAATAAGGTAGCCAATTCAGAAGGCCTTATCAGGCTGCAGCATAGCGATCAGCTGGCCAATGAATATAATCTATTTGTGTTCCACATAATGGACACAACTGTATTTCTTTTTACAAGCATCCATTCATTATACACAAGTAAATACAGCCACAAAAAATGAGACGAATGCTATTAGTGGTATATTAATTGTTAATACAAATTGTACTTATGTATGTCATTTTTGTGCCGGGAAGCTATGTAAAGATTATAGTCTGCCAGTCTTTGCATGGGAATTGCTATGTCCCTAATATTTTATATAGTCTTACAAAACATGTTGTTGCTGGTGGCTCTGAATTAGACCTATATACCAATGGGCAATAATCAAGTTTATTTACTTTTCAGCTTGTGAGATTGGAGGGAAGAGACAGGCTGTGTTGTATTTGTCCATTGTTGGACTTTTATCAGCTCTTCTGCTGGCGGAGGAGAGCACGCAAACAGGCATAGTACTACATGAAATATATTGACTCGTTAAAACCGGGAACACATCAAGCATGTACATCTGCTATTTTTGAAGAATTTGACAAATCTTGAACGTGTGAGAACTACTGATCTAGAAGGCATTTGTGGAATTGGCCTCCGGTCTTAATGGGTTAACACCAGTCATGCCGTGCTGGGTGAATATGACTAGGCTGTATGCACTTACACATGACATGTGGAATTTACAGATAAAATCTTTCAAGGGATGTCCTCAAAAAACCTTTTCTTCCCAATGAAGGCATTATTTACCTAAAGGTATCAGCGCCTCTCTGTCCAGCGGTGTTTATTTTTTGTGGCAATTGTGCCCAGGCATTTGTCTTGACCTCATCGTGGTAAACAAATTAATAAACGACAGTTAATCAAACAAATAGATTTAATTTAAAGAACAAAGGTGAGCCGAGTGCTTCTGAGAGTTGACTAAAGTCAAATCAGGATCATAAATGAAGTGGGGTCCCATCGAAACAGGCAAACTTAGAGCATACTCTAAGCAAGGATTAAGTAAAAAAAAACTTTAATAGGTTGACAGGGCTACTGCATACTAAAAACAATAAAACGACACTAAATGCACACCGGTTTTTAACAACAGTGTCTTCCTCAGGTCATGGCTATAGAGGAAGTTCATGGACCTCTTATACTCCCTGTGACCAAGGGGAGCGATCAGATATGTACATAAAAATTTGAGGCTCAGGTGGCGTCCATACGAAAACGAATTTACGTGATTTAGCACAAGATCTTAATCGTTTTTAGACCTTTCTGCCACAGAGCTGGCATTTTGGGTGCCCGAATACGAACATCTTTGAAACCGGCGTGAGTGAATCAATCTGAAGGCGGCGCCGTCGCGTCTCCGTATCTATGTACACAGTCAAATACGCATATTTCCTGAAATGATGACGTTGCAGCACAACCTCTTCCTAATCCACATGCGCCCCCCCTCCCCTTCTAACTACAACATCAAACATGTTGTTTGTGCTTCTGAGTACGATAGGGCTTTTACAGCAAAGTGTACTCCTCCCTCTCACACTGTCTCAGTCAGCAACAAGTGGACATGATAAAAAGGCAAAAAAAACGACAACAAATCACTCTCTTCTTCTCTCTTTTTGGTGCTTTGTGGCAGCTTTACAGCACCACTCACAGGCCTATATACAGTGGCTCCGGGTCGTTGTGGAGATGGTCTTGCTGTTTTCAGTGGTTTCGCGTGGGCACTTCCTTTCTTGAGACGATTCCGTCTGTACAGTAAATGTTTTGGAAACGACTCAGTGTATCGTCTTTGTGTATATGGGGCCTCAGTGCAAACACTGCACTGCAATACAATATAAAGTAATAAATGGCCACAAGGTTTTACAATGCATACACATATATATCCTACAAAATGCAAATAACATTTATGACAAGACTATCAACAAGAAAATCTAGGTCACAATATGTTTTCAAGAAGGGTTTAAAATCAATCTCCTCATTGAGACCAGGATACACCATAGCAGCATCAAATGAAAATATCAAAATGTCTCTCTCTGAAGCAACCTATTGACAGTTTAATTATTTTTGATGTACATAACATATTTCTATTGGTCCCCTTGCTCACAGGGAGTATAAGAGGACATGAACTTGCGGTGACAGTCCTCTATAGCTATGCTTGGGGAATACGCTGTGTTGTCGACCTGAAACTTGTCTGAGTCTAGTGGCATTTTGTTTTTAGTATGTAGCAGCCCTATCAAACTATTAAAGGCTTTTTAATCTAATGTTTGCTTAGAGTGTGCTTAAAATGTGTCTGTTTTGACGGAACCCCTCTTCATATAGATTTAATTGATTATAAAAATGATTGATGATAATCTTTTAAATAATACAAAATACGTCTTGTATGACACTGTTTTATGATGAAGTATAAAATAGCGCTTAAGCGGTTAATCAGAGTGGGAATTGCATCTACCCTATGACAACTACATGTAGTGTTTTACATTTTGTATGAACACAATGAGAAGTAAAATGGTGTGGTGTGAGGCACTGTAAATAGAATGAGCTTAGACCAAGGGTCAGCAACCTTTTTGAAATGAAGTGCCATGATTTAATTTTCTAGATAGTCAGTGTACCATGTCATTGTCAACATACATTTTAATGATACCCCGTCAAAACGTCAATCATATTTTGATTATCAGGACATTGTTATTGTTATTAGACTCGGAGCAATAACCCACCTATCTCCCCAATTCTCTCCCCGATTCCCTCCCCAAGTCAAAGTTCAACATTTTAATGAATGTAGAATTATGCGCAGGATGTCATTTGCTGCAAATTGGTTGACTTTATTTAATTGACCAAAACAATATTTGATTTTAAAATAAAAAATCCTCTCTCTCACACTTCTGCCTGTGGGCCATTGATCACCCTCCCCTGTGCCAATGTTGGCACCCATGCCTAAGGTTGCCTACCCCTGGCTTAGTCAAGAAATGCATCATTTCATGATGAATGTAGGTTGAAAATGTTGTCCAGACATTTAACTAATTAAATATTATTTGTTCTGAAGAAATCTGTTCTTTGATTTCTTAATGGTTTTGAATAATAGCTTTGGTGAGCATTCGGCTACCTTCGTTGGTCACATAGTTTGTCTATGGAGTGTCTCCCCACCCTGACACCTGAAGGTCAAAGGCATCTGCTCCACGGCTCCCACCTCTCCGCTGACCCATCAAAGTGGAGGAACTTTATAAAAGAGTTCAGGAGGCAGAACAGCCAGAAGACCTCTGGTCTGGATGGCGTCCGTTTGTCCTGGCTGGCACATAGAAGCCCTGTGCCCACCAACCTGCTTGAAAATGTCCACCAGTGTGAGTGTACCAGACGTAGGCCTGCTATTTTTGTAATTTGTAATTCGATTGAAAACATTTGTCCAAAATAGGGAGTCGGGACCCCAGGTTGAATCAACTTGTAGTCATCCATATCTCTGTTGTACTGTAGGCATACTACATGATGGGCAGGTGGTGTTTTTCTCAGTGACAGTTTCTTGGTGTCAGCTGTTATTAGCACACTATGTGCAGAGCCATGGTTATTATAGTTAACCCCGTAAAACCATACATACTTTGAACGGCATCCCCCACGGGTCTATACTTGGCCACCCCCTTTATTCCCTCTACACCAAATGTCTGTGATGCTTGTAGACCTACTATTTTCACCGGCGTGTTTGCATATTTTTGTTGAATGTTTGCCCATTACATGCACAGAATAGACGCTAGCTAGGGTCCATATGATTGTCGAGTGAAAAGATCATTTTGTTTATAAGTAGGTCCCTAGACCCCATTTGACCCCTGCAGCTTGTGTACAGGGCAAATAGCTCAGTGAATGAATGATGCAGTTAACCTGTGTCTCCCTCGCTATATCCTTGTAAAACCTGGACAAATCCATCTGCCCAAATGCCGTTTGTGGATTTCCATCATCATTCATTACCTGAACTACTCCACCAAAAACTAGCCCAACTTTCGAGGTCCCAGTTCCCATCTGTGACTGGATCGCTGGCTTACTAATGGACAGGAAGCAGACTTCTTGACTTGGCACACACCAGTGTAACTCCCCACTCATTAACACAGATAAACCCCAGTGATGTGTCTCCTCCTATACTCGCTTTAAACAAACTATTTAAAAAAAATCCTTGGGCAAGCAATGGAGAGTCATACACATTGTACACATTGGATTGTAATAACAAAACAAATAGCTATTATGTACACATTTATTGTATTTTAGTGCAGATCTTTGTTGGAAATTCCCTTGCATGTTTTCAATACATCATCATCTTACAGCTTAAATGTATTAACTATTAAGTATCTGTGCAATAACTAGTGTGATGTCATTTTGCAGTATGTGTCACGTCATTTACACTAATGTATGTGCACATGTCTTCGATTGTACACCGTGTGTTTGTTTTGCTGGAAGGTAATTGTTGAAATGTGGCTTTTATTTTAATTGTGCATGTATTCATATTGTACATATTCCCCTTTTTAAATTGAACATCCCATCTCCATGAAAACGACAGCCCCTCACCTCCCCAGTTGTGTTATGGGCATCTGTGTTACCTTGTACAAGTCAGCCTTGTTACAACCCTATTAAACGCAGCAGTGCAGACTTCCCAGAGGCATTTAGCATGGGTAGAAGGATCATGTGTGGTGTGTGTGAAGGCCGAACTTAAGTCATTTGAGAAGGAGAGACAGAGAGTGTTCTGTAAATGGAGCTGTTTGACCGCATGCAGCCCGGCTCACATCCTTGCAGGCCGCTCGTTTCCCTTCAGGTGATGTTGTCTTGAGAGGGTTTTCACTAACAAGGGCCGGCAAGATAACTTGTAATGACCAGACCGCAGGAAATCAGTTCAAAAGGCCTTTTCATGTGTCTTTGTTTATTTGTCAGCAATATATATCGGGCAATATATGGGCCGGCATAGCTCAGGGGTAGAGAAACCGTTATTAGAGCACAAAGGGTTCCCGAAGGGTTCCCAGTTCGAATCCGGGCTCCCCCTGAGTTAACGTCGAAGAGTCCTTGAGCAAGACTCTGAACCCCTTAGTTGCTCCCGGTGAGCAGGTTGGGGCCTTGCATGGTTTCCTCCGCCACCGGTATATGAATGTGTGTGTGAATGGGTGAATGTAATCTATGTAAAGCGCCTTGGATAAAAGAACTATATAAATGCACCATTTACCAATATATCGAAAATGTATCGATATCGAGGTATCAACATGAGAGGTATACATATCGACGAAGACAGCTTGAAATTAGGTATTGGTGTATGTGTCAAATTAATTAACAGACACACTATGCATGCATGTAGCACATGCAAAAAAAACATTCCATCTGTAACCAGGTGTGGTTATTTCAATAAATGAGGCATTTAATTTATTTTATTCTATGTGTACTGTGCAGTGTGCATGCATGGATATGCTATTCATTATCTGGGTTAGGCAGGCAGTGGACCTAAAGCAGAAAAACATTAAAAACTATATAATGCAATTGTTTTTACTAATATCGTGAGAAATATCGATATCGAGGTATTCAACAACGATATTGAATATCAAAGGTTTTCCTAATATCGCCCAGCCTTAGTACCAAACTACCGGTATGTAATTTGAAGGTTGTGTTTTCAAAAAGGTGTGTACATATGTTTGGGCTCGTTAAACATTGCAATGGCACCCGAGGGGTTTTACTAAGCTAAGCACTGATGCTGCTCATCTCTGATAACCACCGACTTGGTACTCTGAGGTTCATGGCTGAAGGGCCGTACATATCCACCACAAGCACTATAACTGTAACTATAAACATGGATTTAAAAATCATTCTAATTCAAGCAAATGGTGGAAGTCCACACTACAACTCTGTAATGATGACAACATAATAGTGAACAATATGGTTATAGTGCATGGTGTGGATGGCCCTTAATTAGGCCTAGAATTATTGACTGCTTTAACTATTGAAAAATAGCTTGTAGATCTGCTATTTTTGAAAAATCGTGAAAATTAGAATTTTGACCCGATTCTATAAGTGTCTTTTGAATCCTTCTAAGACTTTTTGAAAAACCAGTGTTTCTATGTCAGCAATCTGCCGACTTGGTACTCTTCACATAATAGTGAACAATATGGTTATAGTGCTTGTTGTGGATGGCCCTTAAGAGACTTAATTGATGCTCAGTCTCTGTCTAATAACCACTAACGTGTGTTACTATCAGGTTCAGGCAGTGCATTAGACTTGAGCTTTGTCATGATGGATATATTTTTAGGAGCAAATGACATCGATATCAAAGTGTATATTTGTTTATCTGTGTATCTTCAGAATACAAGTTCATCTTTGAAATGTAAAGCAGGTGATGATGTCAGATGATGATGATGATCATGATAATAATCATCTTCTAGTACCCACTTCTTTGTGTTATTTCTGTCACTGTACATTTGCACATAGATGAAATGTGTCCTCTCCATTTACCCATCCTAACGATTACCTCCTTGGCTGTGGTTGCTTGGCTACAGTCAATAATATTTAGTATTAAAAAATAAATAATAATTATAGAAAGAAATGGCCAATTCCAATAGATGAAAATGCAAGACTGTATCTCAAATGATCTATTTTACATCAATCTGCTAAGGCATTTATGCATAGAGCTATTGATGTTCTGATGAAGGCTCGATGCTGAAAGGCCTTCGCAGTCTGTAGCAATTTAGCAAAATAACAAATCTGAACGTTTGCTAACGTTAATCTTTGGTTGTACATTCCTACTGTTGAATCATTGTTGAATTGTTATTAAGAACATGTAGCAATAAAAAATACATGAAATGTTTTGCCCATAAACCTTGTGACCTCTCTTGGGTGATAAGCGATGTCCAGCATTAACGATACTTGGAAACCTTGAGGGTTTGACACGATGGATTGCACAGCCAAAGGAAAATGTATTTAGATCAGCATTCCTGAGTCTCATGGAAGAAATCAAAAGTTATTTGTGAGAATTATTATACAGGAGCAATCCTAATGTCCTTAAAACCTCAACTTAATTTAACCCTTAAATGTTTCTACTTTCTATCATGTTCTTCAGGTGAAGCTTGGCCAATGTGAGATCGGGCGGGACACAAACAGACAAAACCATGTAGGAGTTTTTTAAGTGGTTAGCACTACTTAAAAAATATGATATAAATCATAACATAAAATAAAAAGACTGCTTGAGTTTGTAACACTGTAAAAAATGATGCCTCAGAGATTATAGCAGCATCTTAACTTTTGAATATAGCCAATAGTGATAAAAGTAAACATTGTGTCAATGTAGGACAAGTCTCTAAATATTGGGATACACATACACTTGACGTACAAGTAAAGTTGAGTTCTTTGAACTTGGACAGCACTAAAAAAGGAATGTTTTCCTGATCTTCAAGCTCTCTACAATGGATATAAAATTCTAAACTTCATTACTGGATTAGTTAACCACTTAAACCCTATAGCCTATACTTTGTTGAGTCTGGGTATGCGCTAGGGTTCTATCGGTTCCCTCTTTTCTCTCTGCTACAACAAATCCCATCGACAAACATAGTACATCTCCATGCTCAGCAAGTTCGTGTTGTGAGCTTGTAGATCAGCAACTGTCGCTGAATGTCTGCCTATTTTGACAGGTCGAGACAAGGAACGCTAGGTTTTGAAGGTTTCATGTGATTAATCACTTTGTTTATCACCCTCTTCCTAGACGTTGCTGGAGTATGCAGGCCGGTGGAAGATTGAGGAGAACCCTCTGCCCTTGGTGGAAGTGTACACAGTAGCCCTGCTGAGCTATGCCCAGGCCTCGCCATTCCTCTCCCCGCTGTGTGAAAATGTTCTCCTCGTGCTTGAAAGGCTTTCACTGTGAGTCCAGATTTAATAATCTCTTGAACCCTATATTATACGTTGTTACCCCCTTGGGTCTATAATAGGGATGGGACGATAAGCAATATTATCGTTTATCGTGATAAGAGATACCCACGATAATCGTATCGTGGAGATTTGATTTTTTGAAAAATCGTCCTCCGTCTTGCACTGGTATCAATTCACCTTTTATTTGCCGAGCTACATATCCAGGACCACTTAAACCCTCTATTTGTAAAACGTACTTATAATATATTATACGTACTTGATACAGTCTTTTTTCACTCTCTATCAAATGTCTTTGCCAAAAAATAGCTGATTTTCAAGCTCACAACGCGTTGTGAGCTTGTATATCGGCAGTTTTTTGGCAAATGTTCTGCCACAGGATATGACATTTTCATATCGTCCCATCCCTAGTCTATAAGTCTCTACCTGGTCCTTTTTTTCTTTCTTCAACCAAATCTCTTCACCTAAAATAGCCGATCTACAAGCTCCCAGTGCATCTCGAGCTTGTATATCTGCCATTTTCACTGAATGTTCGCGTATTATGAGTGCGATAATAAGCCTATAATAGTGATGCCAGGGTTCATGTGGTTAAAGCAAGTGTTTTAGTGCAGTGGTTTTCAACCAGTGGTCCCTGAGGGGATTCCATTTTGGTCCCCAGCTAAATGATATATAATGGAGCGTAGAATTAAAACAGTTTCATTTTACGCTCTTCAAGAGTTAAATTATTGTCTGTATTACCTACTTATTTTTCAAGAACTCTTCACAATAACAGAATGTAGAGGAATTGTTATTTTGGCCAAAGTTGGCCTGTTATCTCTCCTATGGCACCTCATCAATACAGCACGGAATTGTGGACAAAATCTTATCCAAACGACAACAAAATATTCAAAGCTTTGGGTCTGAGAGGCTAAATCTCATCAAATGGTGGAAAATCCGTGGCTCACATGCTGAATATATAATGGACCTTGATATGAAAAAAACTCATGTTGAAAACCACCGCTTTAGTATGTTCATGATGAAGGTACATAGTTTGCTGCATGTGTTTGATTGTTTCCTGTTTGTTTTTGGTCTGCTCTGCTGTCAGTATTTTATAGTCTCAAGCCAGCCTGGTGGCAATTTTCAAATGCTTCCTCCTAAACACTGTCTGAATGAGAAGGAAGTAAACCATATGCCTCGTCTCCCCTCACTTTCATTTTGTCTTTTCAGTTGCGTGTATTTGTTTTGTATTAGTTGAAGTATATATAGCTTGCTGCTTAGCAGAAATGGATTCAAATTTGTATTTCAAAGATAATTTTAAATCTATTTCCGTGAACGAAAATGACAATCAGACGAACACTTCCATTCTCGACTTTCAAGAGGCTTAATTACAGACTCTGTTGCATTTAAAGATTGTGGAATAGTTGTATGGCTTGAAAGACTAGTATTTATGGTACTGTATGCCTTTCCCCAAGGCAAATTGTCAATTTGGAACAAATACATTAATTTAAATAGCAGGTTTGTTATCAGAAACACCCTTCTACTAGTCAGGTGGCATGCTAAATATGCTTGGAATGTCCTGTTTCCCATGTTGAATCTCATGTGCTCTGCTTGATTGTACTTGATAGCATAGTATGTTAGACAATAGACATTACCATAGCATTACATTGATTTGTTGCTTCACCAACCATTGTCCTCCATTTCAGGAATTTTGTGGAGCTTTTACTCTCACTGAAGGAGGAACTTCCTGATGCAATATGGGATGAATTCAAGTCATCTGTCCAGGTGAAGTATAGGCCTTTCTATTTCATGGATCTGAGTCTGTTAAGCAATACCGGGCCCCCCAGGGGTGTATCCTAGGCCCCACCTTTTCTCCAAGACCTGAATGTTAGCCTATTTTCACCAAAGGACACATTAAACTGTGTGTCCTTGAAATGAAAACCTTTGAGAATCACTGTTTTAAGTCATCCAATGGTTCTGTTGTGTGCAGACTGCCCATGCCAAGCTGCAGGAGAATGATATCAGTCAGCTGTCCATGCTGTCTGTGTTGGCCCAGAACTCTGGTGTCTGGACTAACAATGTCCTGCTCAGCCTTCTGTCCTGTCAGGACCAACAGACAGAACAAGGTGCGTCTAATCTTACTTGATCTGTGATTTAACCACTTAAAATAAATATATGAGCTATTTTTTGAAAATGTGTCCAAGGGTTGACATTGTTACCTACTTGTTGTTACCTACTTTAACCCCATATACTGTACGTCATTGACAGGGGTCCCCCAGAGGTCCTTTTCCTGGTCCCCTCCTTTTTTCCATCTATACCAAATGTCTTCTCTAAAAATATCAGACTCACAAACCTCAAGCGTTGTGAGCTTGTGATATCTTTGCTGAACGTTCACCTATGACACAGGGTTGCTGTGCAGCTTTGGGTACTAATGGAAATGTGACTTCCCACCAGTGGTTCCTGACCCCCTACCCTTGTGACCCCTGGTACTGGTGCTGCTCTCTCTTAACTCATTGCATGCCAGGCCCGATAGTCCCGAGATTTTTTCAATGTCTTTCCCTGCCAGGCCCGATAGTCCCGAGAATTTCCGCCATTTTGAAAAAAAAAAGAAAGAAAAAAAATTCAAAAAAGTTTTTTTTTTCAAAAAAAATTTTGGACCCCAAAAAAATGTAGTATGCATGATAGAAATCGCGAAATTGCATGTTTAACCCCCATAGCAACCCCATCTATCAAACATGGCAGCCATCTTTGTTTACATTTTAGGAAAACATAATGGCTTGTATCTCATGAATGCCTGAACGGATTTCCATTCGGATTTTTTTGTTTGAAAGCTGTGAGCAATGTGGACACACATGGTGCATTATCTAGGCATGGGTGGGCATGATCCGTGCACTATGAATTACATGGAAGTCTATGGAGACCAGAGGCACCATAGAGTACGAAGGTATTGTTAAATGGCGGGGAATGTGTTAATCATGTCACCTACTGGTACATTAATTGCATTCACCTGCTTGCCCTTGTAATTCTAACTGTCCAGCCAGGTTCTCTTTAGATCCAGAAGGTTACAAAACCTGGTTGACCTGCAGTACCTTTTTTGAAGATCGTAAAGAGTTTCTTTTGATTTCCAGTTGATGAGTTCCTGACACTGGAGGGGCCTGTCCTACTGGAAATGAGAATAAAGCACCTAATGAAGGAAAACCACATGGGGAAAGCTGCGCTGCTGGCGAAGACCTGCCTAGAGCATGCTGCCTTCGAAGGGAAGGGCCACTTCAAGCAGATGCACCTGGTCTGCCTTTGTTCTACCTCTGAACAGGATCAGCTGATAGAAGAGGTATGAACTATGGACTATCGTATAATTAAGCAATATTACACGAGAGTTTGTGCATTATCGTGGTTATTGACACGCCAGCCTTGCTGCAGGAATGAGGCGACAGCAGAGTTCCCTAGGCAGGGCTGAAGTCTGTGTTGTTTATTTCATTAACATGAATTTCTGTTCTCCGCAATCCCCTACCGTCTTAATGATAAGATTACTGCCTGCCCCCACCCAAATGCCTTTCTTATGTTCTTGTCTTTTTGTGTTTTTAACAGCTGCCATTTTGGCCAGGTCTTACTCGAAAAAGATACCTCTGGTAACTAGCTGGTAAAATAAAGGTTAATTAATGTCCTTGAAATGGTGATCTACCACCACACAGAACAGCTTTGTTTCAATCAATCATTTTAATTTTTTTTTAAAAGATGTCATTGGCTGACAAGTGATGCCACCTTTTCGATTAGGATTGTCTATAATACATATTGATCGACAGATATAAGGGATTAGGACAAAAAGGTTCAAATTTTCAGTTTACTGTACATTTTCCATTTTAACTACTTAATCTCTATATACTTCATTGACCCGAGTCCCCCTCCTTTTTCCCCTCTACAGTACACCAAATATCTTAGACGAAAATAGCCGATCTAAAACGCAAGCTCACAACGTGCAGAAATCGCTTGTAGATCTGATTTTTTTTTTTCACTGAATGTTTTCTTTTTTCTTTTTCTTGGAGAAAACAAATCCTTCCTGGATTTGGAGAAGGATTATTTTGTGATTCATTCATAACTCATATGCTGTACCTGCCTTTACAGCTTTCGACGGTTGACTGTCGCGATGCACTGGAGATGATCTGCAACCTGGAATCTGAGGGAGACGAGAAGGCGGCTTTCAGTTTATGCTCTGCCTTCCTGTCCCGCCAGCTTCTACAAGCAGACACATATTGTGCTTGGTAAGAAAACAGAAAGTAGATCCCTTAGAACTGGTTCTACCTGTTTGATATGAATTTGGGAAGATTTCCTGTTGATTGGGTGAAGTGTTTCCCGATGTTCATATGAAAGGGCAGCGATTAACGCCCCGGTGAGCCCCCAAATAATTGGTAAAATACTACGATTTTAATGATAATATGTAAGTAAAATAATAATAATAATGTATGGTATCATATCATGGTATTTTACCAATTAATCGGAACGTTAAAGTATACTATGTTAGTTGCATGATTCAAGCCAGAGCACAATCGATTAAATGATCATCAAAATAAAATAAAATGTACATCTGACCACTTATCATGGCAGCTGACGAAACCTTATCTTTAACACTTGGGGAGCCAAACTCGTTCACTGACGAGTTATGGCCACTAGATGTCACCCTGCCACAGGAAGTTATATCGTCGAGGGACGAGTCAACAAATAGTTAACTTTTCGAGACCGCAGCTTCCCTTTGCATGCCCTGAATCCATTACGTCACCCAGCCAGGGCAGGAAGCCCCCTGTCTCTCCCCACACGGAAGGATTTTACATGGCTTTAGATTCTACTTTGAAACATAAGAACGGCTTTATCTGAGAATGAGGTAAAAACAGCCCCATGGAGGCAGAGAGCTGATTGTTTTCACGGCGACACTTTACCGCGAATTTACCGCGATTTTTTACCGCGAGTTTCGCGAGCGTTTGTAAACAAATGGAGTACCTCCTCAATCTTCTCTGGACACGCACGTGCACACGCACGAAGCTTGCGGGGCTCATCAAAACATAACGTAAGTCAATGGTGGCACCAGCAACAGCTATAAATGTTATAAACCTTGGCCGCCCATGTGTTAAAGGAGACGAGGTGTGCCTTGTGCTTGACATTCCCCATACAGAGGCAAATTCTATATCCTAAAACAAAAAAAGGTTACTATTTTGCACAGATGCAGTTCTGCCTTTTTACCTGTCCTTGACTTGAAAATGAAATAAAATGTGATGACTTGGTTCTGTCTGACTCTGATCTCATGCCAGGACTTATACACATTGTGTTCACTTTCTCTCCGCACCAGGGAGCTCACATTGTTTTGGAGTAAGCTGCTAAAGCGGTTGGAGCCGTCAGACCAGGCCTTCCTAGACCGATGTCGTCAGATGTCCTTACTGTCCAAAACAGTGTTTCACATCCTGTTCTTCATCAAGGTCATCCAGTCAGAGGTCAGTAAACAGTAAGCTTTTGTGTTAAGCGTAGCGTGGCGAGAGCAGTACACCATGTTGCTCTGTTAGAAAGATTTGAATTTTCCACACAAAAGTCTATCGAATAAAATATGTCCTGCCCATGATGATATACAGTTCTATTTTTAAACTTTTTTTTTTGTTTTGTTTTTTGTTGGAAAAAACTAAAAATATTTATTCAAAAATAACTCAAATTGATATTGCTATATATTGTACATAGCGGCAACTACCCCAAAAGGGGTTCCCGGATTGAAACTCATAGTTGCATAATAGGATTCCCAGTCTAAATGGGATAAACAACCACTGCTATGTAGACGGATGTAGCAGAAATAGCTGATCTATACAAGCTCATTGTGAGGTTGTAGTTCGTATGAGGAAGTGTAT
Organism: Nannobrachium achirus; assembly: GCF_963921795.1. Classification (NCBI taxonomy): domain Eukaryota; kingdom Metazoa; phylum Chordata; class Actinopteri; order Myctophiformes; family Myctophidae; genus Nannobrachium; species Nannobrachium achirus. The sequence continues at coordinate 41,634,596 of NC_137823.1, forward strand.
AGGGCTTAATTGGTTAAATTACATTCCTGTACTTCTTTTCTCCACAGAGTGACAGCGTGGGGCTGCCAGTGTGCATTGAAATGTGCATAAGAGCCTTGCAGATGGAATCAAATGAAGCAAGCGACGTGACCAACATCTGCAAAACCATTTCCTGTTTGCTCCCCACTGACCTGGAAGTAAAGCGAGCCTGCCAACTAACTGAGTTCCTCCTGGAGCCCACAGTAGACTCCTACTACGCCGTGGAAACACTATACAACGAACCGGATCAGAAGTTGGAGGAAGAGAACATGCCCGTGCCCAATTCCCTGCGTTGTGAACTCCTGCTGGTCTTCAAGACCCAGTGGCCTTTTGACCCAGAGTTCTGGGACTGGAAGACGCTGAAACGCCAGTGTCTGGCACTGATGGGTGAAGAGGCCTCCATTGTATCGTCCATTGACTTGCTTAATGCCCCAGAGAGCCCGGACGCTCCTGAGGGAGACTGGAGCACTTTTGGCGATGAAGCCTTCGCAGACCGCTTTGCAGATTCCAGCACTGAATCGCAGGAAGTACTAGACAAGAGACAGAGAAACCGAGAGTCGAAGAAGATGAGGGAAAAGGGTTTAATATCTGCCAGGTTTAGAAACTGGCAGGCGTACATGCAGTACTGTGTTCTGTGCGATAAGGAGTTCCTTGGCCACAGGATTGTACGCCATGCACAGACTCATTTAAAAGGTGGAGTGTATAGCTGCCCAATATGCACTGAGACTTTTACCGCAAAAGATACATTGGTTCCCCATGTAGCATCACATGTTAAGCAGTCGTGTAAGGAAAGGCTAACAGCGATGAAAAACACTAAGAAACTGACAAATCCCAAAACGGCTGCGCCTGTTATCGCAGCATTACAAGCCAAGTCTGAAAATCAGCTTGCTACACCAGAAACTGGGAATTCCCTAGCACGTAATGGAACGCACCCAGCTGAGACAAAATTCACGGGGTGTATAACTTTGAATGGCGAGGAAAATGTTTGCCCAGTAGCAACCTGCAGAAAAGGTTTTAAGTTTTTTAAGAGTCTTCTTGCGCATCTGAGATCTCATGGGGATAATGAGGAGGCAAAGCGATACCTTGAAATGCAGAGCAAGAAGGTTATTTGTCAGTACTGCCGTCGCCACTTTGGTAATGTCACCCACCTTAATGATCATTTACAGGTTCACTGCGGTGCAAAGCCTTACATTTGCATACAGTTGAATTGCAATGCCAGTTTTCTATCTAACGCTGAGCTCCTAGTGCACAGGAAAGAGCATGCTGTATTTAAGGCCAGATGCATGTTTCCTAATTGTGGGACGATATGTAGTTCAGCCTTCCAGCTGTATGACCATGAGGCACAGCATTATAACACATTCACTTGCAAAGTACCAGACTGTGCTGGGAAGGTTTTCCATTCACAAGCAGAGTTGGATTGGCACCAGAGGGAGCATGCCACTGAAGAGGAGCGCAGTCCAACTTCAGAGAACCAGACTTCACAAGACATAGACTTTGGTCCATCACTGATTGAGCGAATGCTCTCTGACCCGACTTCCTTGAAACAGGAGACACAAGAGTCAACCATTTGTAAGGAGGAAAACACTACTCAGCTAGACCTTGGCACAGATGAACGTGCCATTGAGCGCTTGCTGACATATCCTCAAGAACCTATTCACAACTCTGAACAATATGCTGTGAAATGTGAGCCCCAAGACCAAACTTTGTTTTCGGTCAGTACAACACAGCAACAGATACAGTCTCCAGTTAATGCTATGATTTCATCCACTATGAATTCACACTTTTCGGACCCAAATATATACGAAGATGGCTCAGGTTCTCATTCATTTGATTATGTGCAGTCAGCCCCACAAAATCAACTAATACCTCCATTTGAAGCCAATGTAAATCAGTTGTCACATGGCTTTCACACTAACACATCACATAGTAGTCAGGCACAGATGTTCTCCAGTGAGGGAGATGCTGTATCCATGAGCTACAGCTCCAACTGCATTGGACCTTTTCCACCACAGATCCAGCCTGTGTGCCCTAACAACCTGTTACCACCTGACCCACTCCAAAATAGCATGCCAACAGCAATGTCACAATCTCTCCCCCCAGTAATGGCCCCTCTGTTGCCCTCAGGAACTGGGCTACACAATCCCACGCCATATTCTGTCAATGCGGCTGCCCCCACAGTGGAGAAAAAGCGACACTACTGTGCATTTCAAAATTGTGAAAGGAACTACAGCTGCCCCAGAAGTGTCGCAAAGCACATGAAAGCCGACCATCCAGTATTCTATGAGCAATGGAAAATTGCAAGGAGAAACGCCAACCCACCCGGGCGTAAGCCAAGGAAGCTACCTGTTACTACTCCTCAACCAGTTATTCTGAACCCACAGGGAAATGGTGTCCCTATACATAACGTTCAGAGGCAAAATGTCATACAACCACAGCCATTCACAAACATGCTTCTGGGCTATGATTCGCAAACTTCTCATCCCCCATCTATTCCAAATCAACATGCCCCTATGGAAGATATCTTAAACTCTATTGTTCAAATGGGAAGTACCCCAAATCAATTATTAGCCGTGCAGTCTCAAGTTGGAGCAGGTCACCAGTGGCATTCAACATCTGCAAACAACCAGGTTTGTAACTCTGGTCCTGCCCAGTCCCAAAACTATCCATCAAATATGCAAGTGATTGCACAAATTGATGCTACCAGCGGAGCTCTGGCACTTGGTGCCCCCTCTTGCCCTATAATGGGATCCAATTTGAGAAGGTCCGCAGACTCCCTGCAGTCAGCAATCGTGCAAAATGCACCCCAGCCTGTTTCACCCTCATATACAAACAGTATGAAAGTAATATCCGACACAGTGGCAAATTCTGTACCGCAGTATACACAGATACGAAATACTGGTACTAATGACAGTCTGCCAGAAATTACAAAGGCAATACAAATCAAATTGGAGCCTTCACTTGAAGCCTGCGATGCGACGGCTGGTCTGTCTGAAAGCCACAATGCCATTTCTGGACCTGGAAAGCAGAAAGCCAAAAGAATCAGAAGAGCAACTAAGTGGCCAGCTATTGTCAAAGATGGCAAATTCATTTGCTGCAAATGTTTCAAAGAATTTAGTAATCCTAAATCACTGGGAGGTCATCTGTCCAAACGTACTAACTGCAAGGACTTTGATGATTCGGAGCTATGTGCAGACTTGCCAACGTCCTTTCTTGATCTTCTCAATTCAGAGCAAATGATTATCCCCCTTGAGCCACAGCCATCTTATGATCCCTCTGCAGTTTATCAAGAGAAGCCTGTTCAGTCAAGTACCTCAACAGGCCCAAAAGAATTCCCTACGCCTAATTATCCACAAGCCAGTGTGCCAGCATATGGCAATGGTGAACAAACTGATGATCTTCTTAAACAAATCATGGCTGATGCAAACCTTACTGACCTGTTTGAGCAACCAACTGCTGCAGAGCCCTCGTTCCAAACTCAGTGTGGTCCCTATGGAGCTGCAGAGCGTTTCCCAGAGAGCTCAGTGATACAGCAGAGCTCAGTAATACAGCACACTGCAAGTGTCCAGGTTAAGAGGGACAGAGAAACGTATGCAAGCCATTTCCCCCAGACAGGAGTTGCTGCATATGGCAACAGTCATGTACGGGATCCTCTGCTTCGACAGCTCATCTCAGGAAACTCACCTGCTTGCTCTCCTAGTATTCTGGCCACCGACCACAAGTCCACTGGAGGAATCCTCAATTCTCTCTCCCCAATGAGCAGTCTGACACTGGATATGAACCAGACAGTGCCACCAGAAGCCCAGCATAGTCCAACATTAGCACACAGCAAGCTGGTTAAGGCAAAGAAGAAGTCATATCATAACATCAAGAAGAAATTGCGGGAACAGATTTTAGCAGGTGACTTTCAACGTAGAAACAGTTTATGTAATTCAGTCGCTGTTGACCCTAATGCTAGTATGGAAAGTCCTGTGTCATTATATCCAAATCAAATTAAACAGGAATCAAACATTGTTACAGTCAGTGGAGGACCGGTTCAGACGAATTCGGTAATCATCCCCACACCCTCTGGTGAAATTGAAGGAGGGGTCAACATGCCAAGCTTTTCCTGTTTTAGAGGGCCTTCCAGCCCACAACAGATGCAAACCCCCACCAGTGTAGTGGCTAATGACGTTGAAATGGACCCCACACAGCTTTCTGTACACCCACCACAATGGGTGACGGAGGCAGAGAACGCTTATGACAAACTTGACTGTCTTGCCCAGACAGCGGCCAGCCTTTGTCAGTCTCCACAAATTAGCAACAATATTCACAGTGATGCAGTGTCAGCCACGACCAATTCCCATAGCCCGATTGGGTCAACGTTTGTCAAGCCGTTTGCTTGTGAGATTGAAAACTGCTCATACAGCTCCATGTCGTTGGAGGCACTTTGGAAACATCTCACCAAGGGTCACAACTACACACCAGAGATGCTCGCTTTATTTAGGAAAAAACATGGTAGATATGCACCGTTTTTCTGCCAAAGGTGTAGCAAATCTTTCACCCGTAACTCAAACCTCCGTGCTCACTACCTGTCCGCTCACAAGCTGTCCCCGGAAGAGATTAAGGATATAGATATGCAACGTATGCAAGCTAGAAAGGATCTAGAAATGCAACGTATGCAAGCTAGAAAGGATCTAGAAATGCAACGTATGCAAGCTAGAAAAGCTCTTAAGCAGACCGTTGTGAGTCCCCTTCCCTCTACTAGGGAGACCATTGTGAGTCCCCTCCCCTCTATTAGGGAGACCATTTTGAGTCCCCTCCCCTCTGCAAGAGAGACTATTGTGAGTCCCCTCCCCTCTGCTAGAGAGACTATTGTGAGTCCCCTTCCTTCTGCTAGAGAGACCATTGTGAGTCCCCTCCCCTCATCTAGAGAGACCATTGTGAGTCCCCTCCCCTCTACTAGGGAGAGCATTGCGAGTCCCCTCCTGACTCCCCTCCCCTCTATTAGAGAGACCATTGTGACTCCCCTCCCCTCTACTTATATGCTCCAAGGTCCAGTTAAACAAAAATACCAGCCACCATCATTTGGACAGTATAACAGAAACAGAACCGATCAAAGATTGCCTGTTGGCAACCACACACACAAGTTAATCAATGCCAGGGAAATTATTCCCTTGCAAAATGAAGAACTAACAAAGGCACCAAGTTGTGCAGTGACCCAGCAGGCCCAAGAACCTGGCCCTGTCACAGAGCAATGGTCAGATGGACAGAAAAGACCAGTTTCCTCCGATTGCACTCAGTACTTGTCAGGCCACCAAACTGGAGCTCAGTCGCCAACAGCGTCAACTTCTCAGGTCCAGGATGTCCCTGTTCCCCTTCAGGCTTCTGTAATTCTGTCTCAAGAAGATCAGTCTAAAATGAACAATCGGAAAATGATCAATCCCAAAATGGAAAATCTGGACGTAGAACCCCCTAAAAAGTCAAGAGATAAGCGGCCAGCAAAGGATGCATACATTTACAGACCATATCGCTGTGTCCACAAAGGCTGTATGGCAGCCTTTACCATCCAGCACAATCTGATCCTCCACTATAGGGCTGTTCACCACTCCGCCCTGTCAGCATTGGAGGTGAACCAGGAGCAGGATCAAAGTGAGGGGCTGGACGAGACAAACCAAGAGGAGGTGCCACAAAGTCAGTACATCCATTCAGTCGTTTCAGAATTTAGGTGCGGAGTTAGGGACTGTTCGAGAGTTTTCCAAGAAGTTACCAGCCTTTTGCAGCATTATCTGCAGCTTCATGAATTCCCCTTAGAACAGGCCAGTGCTCTTATGTCCACCATCTACCTTGGCAGGTTTTCTTGTGATCAGCAGGGATGTGCAACAGCCTTCATTTCTCTGTGGAAGTACATCGAACATGTCAAAGAAAAGCACAAAAATGTCCCGCTGTCCAAAATTCAACATCTGAAGGAGATGTTTAAGTGTGAAGTTGAAGGATGTGACTGTGTATATGCCACAAAGTCAAACCTGCTCAGGCATACACAGAAAAAGCACCCTGACATTTACTGCATTCAATTAGAGACCCATCAGATAAGCGAGAAAGAGGTGAAACAGAGCTCAAAGAATCCCCATTACCCAATCACAAAGTCGAGCAATGGTAAAGAAAATATTGAGAGCAATAAAAAGATACCCAAGGTCAGTGAGAAAAAGAGACCTGAGAAAACAAAAAGTCACTGGAGTAAATATGGAATGCCCTCCCTGAAATCCAAGGAAGAGGCAGCTGTAATGTGCACAAAGAAATCCACTCTACAATACCCCTGTATGATAAAAGGTTGCGAGTCTGTGATGCGGTCAGAACGGAGCATAATTAAGCACTATGTTGGACACGGGCTGTCTGAGAAATACTTGGAGGAACAGAGGAGCCGCTTCATATTTTGCAAAAAGTTTGCGCGGTACAAATGTCACTCGATGAGGAGTGACGAGGATTCCAAATCGGAGAATAGTTCTGACCTGTCTGATGAAGAGGACATGGCACACACTGGCATAGAAGGGAGTGGATATGAATATTCCAAGCCAGTCTTGCGGAAACGCGTGGCAGCTGAAATGTTTGATGACAAACTATCGTCAAATGATGAGATTTCTGATAACGGTTCCGATTTCTCTGTAGTGGTCAAAGTCAAACGCAAGAGGGGGCGTCCACGAAAACCGGAGAACTTGAAGTTTCGCAAACGCAAGAAGCCGGTGAGATCAAAAAAGAGTCGTAAAGTTTACCGCAAAGTAGAAGAATCCGATGACTCTTCCTGCTCTGCCATAGTTCAGGAAGAGCTTGCTGAGCAAAATATGAGTGCAGAGTTGAACTCATTTAAACCCATGGGATTTGAAATGTCCTTCCTGCAGTTCTTGGAGCAATCAAACCAATCTCATCCGAGTAAGAGTGAGCTGACAACAAGGTTTAGGAAAACGTCCTGTTCATTTGTCCACACCAAAGACACCTTTGTTGAGTTCAACAACCGTCAGAATTTCGAATCACTCAATAAGGTCACAATTGTTGTAGATGAAGCTTTTTCGGATGTCGCTGAACATCTATTGAAACAACTTCAGGATATGCGACCCACGGTTATATTGGAGAAAAATGATTTTGAATGATTTTCTTTTCTCATTCTTTTTTTTTTTTTTTAAGAAATAGAATCTCAGGAGTAGAATGTTTTATCTGATGTGGACTGATGCCCTACAAATAAATGTTTTGTTGTTACATTGCTATACAATACTGTAATATTACCTCTATAAAATGTGTCCTTTTTTAAACTATAAATTACATAGCATGTTTGTATTTACAGTCTAAATCACCAGTTAAACCAAGAGGGAGAAAAAAATAAGTGGCACCAGCTTATGATGTCTTAATCGTCCCTATGGGACAACATAGGCCTATGTTTAAATTGACTCTGAATTGTAATAATGTGTATAGTTTGTGATTTGAAGATGCTGTGTGTATGTATCGTTTTAAATCAACTACTGCCCTCAGCAGTCTTAATACAATTAAACACATTTTATTAGTTTGTTTTCCTCCGTGCTTTTTTTCCCCATTCCACTTTCAAACAGTACATGTTTAAATTAATATTGACACCATATTGTTTGCACAAACCTTCAAGTAAGAGGAAGTCGGTCACAGAAGATTCCAGGGAAGAATAAATGTGTATAACAATTATTTATGAAAGGCGATCACTTGTGCTTGCACAGACATTATTTTGGAGATAGGGTTCACAACATATTGCACAACGTGACATTCATAAGAAATCGTGATACTTAAATAATACATGTACTGAATACACTGCTGAACATGTAGCAATTATGTTATAGCTAGCTATGAGAACATTTCTAAAGAACATTTTTACAGACAAAAATGAAATGTGTTTAAAATCGTTTGGTTTTTCTGTGTATGGAGAATGGTAAAATAAGTATCCCAATTTATTAGGGCAATGGTTCTGAGGGGTCCTCAGCTAAATGATTGATATACAAACCAAATGGACCCTTAAGGGTTTGTAATTCAGAGTGTGCAAATGAAACCGACTGTATGGATACATTTGGTTACACTTTTACTCTCAAACTGATTGAGCTCCCAGATATAAAAACGCATATGAAATGGGGGTCAGTGCATCCCAAATTGGGGGTCCTTGAAATTAGAAAGGTAGAGAATCTATCAGAGGACAGGCTGTTTTTCATCCGTAGACGTTGATGGCTGCGGTGGGCTTGTTTCTCTGTTTAACGTGGGCTCAGGCTGCTGCTGCTGCTGTGTTGGTGTGATGAGGGACCTGGTGCTGACAACAACTGATGCGGCTGCACCACGGCATTGACAGTGAGCACTGCGGGCCCCAGCCTCCACAGGCTTATACCGCTTGTTGAAACACTTCCAGCAGTGTTTAGATAAGATATAAATCAATTCCACGATGTTCAGCACAATACACAAAATGGATGTGCAGCCCATGATATAAAGGAAGACCTTCTTCTCAGTCGGTTTGGCAACGTAACAATCCACCGTGTTGGGACAAGGGTCCAGACTGCACTGCAGCAGCACCGGAACCTCAAAGCCGCTGTACAGAAAATAAAAGGCCAGCAGGAAGCCCACTTCAAAGGTCGTCTTGAACACCAGACTGACAATGTAGGTGCACAGCAGGCCTCCGTCAATGCTGCCCTTGTTCTGGTACAACTTGCGGTGGTGCGTGGCCTCTCTGTGCTCTCTGTACGCCACATGCAGAGCCACCAGCAGGGAAGGGGTGGACACCATGATGAGCTGCAGGGCCCACAGACGGACCTGTGGGGAGATGGGGAAGAAGGAGCAGAATTAACCCCAAAACTCAATACTTTTACTCTACAACATCTGAGAGGCAATTAGTGTGCTTTACTCCACTTCAATATTTTATTTTACAGCATTATTTACTAGTTAGGCTAATTTGATTATTGTTACAAAACATACAACTCCAATTATACTATATAAGAAAATAGCTGATTTACAAGCCCACAACGCATCACACTGAGCTTGTAAGTGTTGTAAGATTACATAGTAAGCTTGTAGATTTGCCATTTTGGAAAAGGTTTCACATTTTGAAAACTGAGAAGGCCTACCTTTACTTTGGTACTGTAGGTATATTTTGATGTCCATACTTTCATATTATTTGTGAATTCAGCTAGGTCTTTTTACTTACATTAATGTTGTTTTCTTTCCGCTACTTTTACTTAAAGCTGTCACTTATTTGGTGAATAAAATGCTATGCTGTCACATCTGTATGGTAGAGTAGGCCTATGTTGATACAAACTATACCTAACTATACAATCAGGGTGTTTGTATTTGGTCTGGTCTCCCTGCTTTTCTATTGAGACATTTGGATCCTTTGTCCTTTTGGACACACACACGTACAATCCTGTTTCTGGTTTGTCACAATTCTTTATTTCTTCCCGTGCAGACAAAGCACTGGAGCAGGCAGAGTGCTATATTTGCTCAGTGTTTGCAAATGTAAACGTGAAACAGCAGTAAGGTTGCATTGCAGCTTTAATAAAAACAATACAAAATGCATACATTTGAGTATAGGGTAGAGCAGTGGTTCTCAAAGTTTTTCATGTCAAGGACCCCCAAATTGACGCTTACTAGCCCACAGACCCCCATTTGAAAAGATATGCCTGCATAAGAGAAGATCTTTATGGCTCTAGCTGTCATTGGCATGCATTAGGGCTACGGACGCCCATTTAATGGCATTTCTATCTCTGAGACCCCAATTTATATTGTAAAATCAATGTTAATTTAACTCTGATAGTGTACAAATGGACCAGTTAGAGTTTGTAACGCTCTGAGTTACAGACTCATAAGTGTCCACTTGGTTCCTAACTATCATTTAGCCTGGCTGGAACCCTGAGAATCAATGGGGTAAGCATGGGGTAAGCAAGCATGGCATGCAGCCTGCAGGGCCACACAAGACAGACGGACCTGGGAGATGGGGAAGAAGTAGTCGAAGCACACGTTCTCGCAGCCAGGCTGCCGGGTGTTGCAGGTGAAGTCCTTGTTCTCGTCCTTCCACACCTGCTCGGCCGCGGCCACGAACACCAGGATGCGGAAGACGAAGAGGATGGACAGCCAGATGCGACCGACCACCGTGGAGTACTTGTTCACCCCGCTGAGGACGTTCTCCAGGAACAGCCAGTTCATGTTGTCTGCTTTGCTCTCCTGTAAAGGTTATTAGACAGGAAAATCCTCAGTCAGTCAGTCAGTCAGTCAGTCAATCAATCAATACAAATATCTTAATCTAACTAGCCCAGGGGTGGGCAACTTTGATGATGGTGAGGGCCACTATATTTCCACCTTGACTCCAGAGGGCCACAATGCATATTGCTGCGTCCTACTTTGTCATTCTAGTATCTCATACAAAAGAATCAAAAAATAGCAGACCTACAAGCTCAAAGCCTAATGCGTTTTGAGCTTGTAGATCGGCTATTTTTTGCTTCTTTTGAATTGGAATCCTGAATAATGTTAATTTGAATTGGAATCCTGAAATGTAACATTTTGATTTACATATTTAATGATATACTCATGTTAACTATGAACTTAAATACAAATACATTGGACATAAAAAATACATTTTAATACTACTATACTAGTCATTAAGCAACTAAGATAGACTGACAGAATTAAAGCAGGTCATGTTTGGAATTATAACAGCTGAAATCAGTAATATATCCAGTATTCCGGTATTAACCTGCAGGCCGCATTAAGTGAAGGTGGGGGCCGCATGTGGCCCCCGGGCCGCCGTTGCCCATGTATGAACTAGCCTATTAAATTAATAGGATATTGGATAAACAGTTTGTTGACATAAATTTGGAACCCATTCCCAACCTGAAATGTTATTGAATTAAAGGTAGGGTAAGTGATATAGGCTATATATTTTATTTCTTTGTTAAAATAAATGTTAGCTCAATATTCTGATGGTAATTATCGCTATAGAATGTGGGGTCCTCCTGTCTTTCCAGCTCTTTAGCCTTAAACAGAAAATGAATTTTCAGGTCAGAATACCAATTCAATCAGGTGGGGGAACTCACACAATGCCTACAGATTAAACAAGTGAAAGTAGATGTTATGACACAAAGAAATGAACAGATAAAATGGAAATTGGAACTGGGACACTATATAGTTGAAGCTGATAAATGAGTAGTCTCTCCTGATCCAATTGGCAACCCACCTGAAAATGAATGTTCTTTTTATTAGAGAGACAGCTAGGGATTCCTTTAACTGAATAAACACTATAAATTATTATTTTTTCTTAAATGATTATTATAACAATATAGAGCTTCAACCTTTTAACAAAACACTTGTAGGCCTATTTAAATTTTACACATGTAGGCCTATTTATGTTTTACAGAGGCACACATTTTCTTCTTTTTTTCCTCCAATTTTGCGTTGAAAGAATAAGGCCTATGCTAGTTCATAAAACACTGAAAAATCTGTGAGAGAGGCAGCTGGATTTTGGAATCCCCCAGGCATAGACCTATATTTCATTTTCTTGAAAGGATATAGCCCATTATGTCACAGATCGAACTGCTCATTTTGAAACATAATACTGTAATTCCCATCAATTAAAAGGTCTAGTCAGGATGATGAAATAACACAGTATCATTCTATTTTAATTGTCCTGTTAACATTATGACAGTTTTATGGTTATGCTTATTTGAGCAAATTTGTAGCTACCATTTGATTTCCTTTTGGAGAACATGCAGATCCAGGCTTATTATTTCCTAGTAGAAAATATTAATATCCTATTTATAGAAAATATACTATAGTCCTATACTGATAAGAGAATATGTGACAGAAAACGTACCTTTTGCAGCAGGATAATTGTGAAGAGGATCGTCGTTGGACCTTTAAACTGGTGTCTATGTTGTCACAATAGCTACACCTGGAGACTGTCCTGTCCTGCCACACCTTGTGTAACCAAATGATTTGAATAGCTGTCTCCCTAGGCAGCGACATTAATTTCTCTATAGCCTATGGCAAATACATTCACAAGTAGCCTAGGCTACATGCTTTAATTATCAGCACAGATATATCCATGCTGTATAGGCCTAGGCCCTACTGGGTATTTTAAAGTATTTTAAATTAGTAGCCCACACACAGCATCACCATAACAACCCTAATGCAAATATCCGTTTTCCCCTGTTCATTATCAAGGCCTACCTGCATGTGAACTGCATGTTCAATGAGAGATCATGCACTGGCGACGTTTTTGTAGTTGTACTGCTGTGATGAGAGCACCATGTAATTTGTATGAGCATATTGTCTTACTACTCATTAATTAATCATTTTGTGCTCACCATATGCATCAAGTGTTTACTTCTTGGGGGAACCGTTTTATCTGTCGCAGGTGTGTTGTCTGTTTAGTTTGAGGAAAAAAGAAAGGACTTGTCAGTTGGTCGCGACTCCTGGCTATACTGAAAAGATGTTACGTTTAATATTATTTTTTTGTTTTGCAAATTATTGACCATGTTCTAACCAGCAGGTGTCGCTGTGGCGTTTTTAGAAGGCACTATAGAGTTGGGTTCCTGTTTCATTCACACTCGTTGGTTGTGTTGACATTGAAACATGGCTCCCTACAGAGACACATCGTAGCTCACAAAACCTGTGTGATGTTCGCTTTCCAGACCCTGTTGTCAACTTGTCACAGACTCACAGTTAGATAGTTGTCATTTTGACAAATACAAATACAATCAGAAATGTCATCTGTGGAGTCTAGTGGAGGAAAGGAGGCTCCTAAGGAGAAAGATTTCAGAATCCCTGGACTGAGAGGCGCAAAGACCACCACGCTGTTCCGAGCTGTCAACCCTGAGCTCTTCATAAAACCAGTGAGACTTTGCTCTTTTATCTTTTTATTTATCTCTATAGAAGTCTTTAAGACGTCTTAGTGTGTCGTCTACCTTATGTTTGATCCATGTCATGTCCATGGCTATCATAGATGTATTTTTTCAAGTCAGACGTTTGCTTTCGTTGACCAAATCAAAAGTCAGACTCGATAAAATATATCTATCTGGTAATAGGTCAGTTGTGCACCAAAGCCAACTGGGCACTACTAGGGATAACTGGGCACCAAAACCATCTTGGTATAGGGACATGCGGGCACTTGAACAGGTGTACAACTGGGCACCAAAACCATCTGGGCACTAGGGACATGTAGGCAATTGGACACCTGGATGAGTGGGCACCTGCATTTTTTTATCCAAGGCTAACAGTTTACCCCCTTAATGAAGTATTCAATTAATTAATCAAGATATAGAATCACATCACAGTCTATTGTGGAGGTGAGAGACATGACTTAGCAGCAGATAAGCCAACATGTTACTGTATAGGCCTACAGTGTCAGTGAAGCAGCAGTGGAATGTGTTCACAATCATATCTACATAAAGACAAGTGACAATTACTATGTTTTTCAGAACAAACCAGTGATGGCATTTGGACTGATATCAATCACCTTGTGCGTTGGATATCTGGGGTACCTGCATGCAATGAAAGACAACGACCAACAACTTTACGAAGCCGTCGACAGCGAAGGAGAGAAATACATGAGAAGAAAGACCTCAAAGTGGGACTGAAAACATATGCACATATTACACATTCTATGAATGATTGGGGCGGTATGTACATCCAGGCAATTAAACTACTTTGTGAACTCCACTATGTGTAGCTTTTGTCTTCTATGTCATGTCATGTGAAAGAATCAGGACAGAGATCTACACAGATTTAATTTATCAGCTTAACATTTCTATTTTTCTATTCACAGGAATTCACATAAATACTTTAAAGGTAGGGTGGCAGCCCAATAAAAATATCTATGTTGGGCGCCTGCTGGCCTAGTGGTCCAGGCGCATACCACCTTTGCTGCGTGTCACTCCCCATGTCTCTCTCCCTGTTCCCTGTCCTATCTTCACTGTGAAAGGCAGAAAGGCCAAAAAATATGTTGGGCAGGGTACAAGAAGAGTGGGCACAATGTCTTTAAAAAATAGTCTTTAGTAATACATGATTTGAACAGGCAGGGTACATCATAATCTGACTTAAATTCACCATTCAACTTAATTGTCTATGCTCCAAATGAATGGATATACAGGTGTTGCAATTGTAGAAATATTCTATGTTCTACACTTTGTCCCCTTCTTTTTTTGTAGTTTTTAGTTGTTGCTCTGATGTCACAGTCTCTGATGTGTCAATCCCTGGACCCCCTGCAGTTTACAAACAAGGCAAACATTGGTGTGGATGATGCCACCATCCCTGCTCCACAGAGCCTACACACACCTGGAGAGGCTGTGCAGCACTGTGAGAGTCATGTTCATTGACCTCTCCCATGCCTTCAGGCTTCAACACATCCAACCATGATGAATAGGGTGTGCCAAATGTAGTTCTAAGAGCGGCCATTTCTTGGGTAAACACAGCCTTACACAGGTGTTCTGATTAGACTATAGCATTAGTTCTATGCAATCAAACAATTGAAACACCTGTGTTTTGACCCAAGAAATGGCCGCTAAGGACTACAATGACGTAGCCGCTGGCGCACACTATAGCAGAAAAGCTCTCAAGAGATGCGGGTGGACCACGGCCTGGTGTCTTGTATTATGGACCTCAAGGGCAGACCACAGTACAATACATCAAACTACCTATTAATTGTGCTGTGAGCTGTGACATTGGTGACTAACACCAGCACTCCCCACGGAATGAATAGGATTGATGGGTGTCATTTAACATAATACTGGCTTCTCTTATACAGTGCATTTTTTTCTGGTGTGTTTTCTGGGGAGGTAATTGAAAGAAAAATGTCCTGCACATTGTCTTCAAATGCAATTAAAATATTTAATGGGGATAACAATTGTTATAATTGCATTTGAAGACAGTGTGATGGAGTTTTTTTTTCTTTCAGTGCATTAGGGCCCTCGTTTGGTCTTCTATGCACCTGTCGCCTTTGTACTGTAGGTATGCAAATTAAATGACTTGCTTTTTATGGGGCGGTAATTAACTGCCCTACTACCCTAAAATAACTGCCCTAATGATACACACACACACACACGGTTTCCTAGTTAAATTCTAACTAATAATTATTATAAATTTGATACACATACAGTGGAACGTACAGTTATAGAAGGTCCATTTAAATCCCTAAGGAATCAAGTGTTTGAGTTATTTTGCTCTGTTACAATGACAGTGTGAGACAACTCATGATCTAATCAGTGTGAGTTTGCTCTGCTGAGGCCAGTGAGAAATGTATTTTCATTTCTATTTTGATCTTTTGGTTTTGAGTCTTACCTGTATCTCTCCATGCTCCTACACCTGAATTTATTCCCTGCCAAATAAATGCATTATTGTGCTCTAGCACTGTCCTTCCAAAATGATGCAATGTTGACATTTTGATTTCACATTATGGTAGGCTATATGGAAAATGGACAAATAGCCTGCTGTCAGTGTCAGCACTGCAGTATCTACCTCCAACCAGTTTTCCCATCATGATGCAAAAACAATTGTTTCCCTTCAGTCATGGGATCCAAATGTAAATCCTGAGTTGTAATAAATAAATGAATAGGCCTACATAATTTTGTATATACATACATAGCCTAAATATAATCATTATAGGATCAAATCTGTCCAAACAAATCATTCTAATCAATCAGTGATGCTGGAATATGAGTAGGCTGCTAGTCATCCAAATTATGAATTTAGGCTAGAGTGGGAGTTGGGCAGGCTAATATTTTAGATTTCTGCTGAATAACAATCTGTTGTTTTCTAATTTATGTAATTTCTTACATACTTTCTTTCTAAAAAATATATATTTTATTTCTTCATAAAATTACTGGAAAAGGTTAGCTTTTTAGGGAATGTTTTTTGAAAATGTTTTGAAATAATAATAAGAAGAAGAATATAATAAACTAAGTGTAGGAAACTAAAAATTAAGAGACCCATAAAAAATGTGTCCGCGACCCACAAATGGGTCGCCACCCACTGTTTGGGAAACAGTGTTCTTGGGCTCTTAAACTCCAAAAAATGATTAAATATTAATCATAAACCAAATAGGAAGTACAGCAGGGAAAGCCATTCAACTCGTAGAAGTTGTCGATGATCGCTCCCTCCCAGCTGCAGCGCAGCAGCCTAGATGTTTATGTTTTTCTGTGGGTCTTTTCTTGCAGCCCACACATTTCCACGCCCACGCTAATTTGCAGCTTATAAATGAGCCCTCAGCATCTCTAGAGAGACGAGAGACCGACGGGAGTGTTGTTCAACCAGCCGTGAAGCCTCTGTGTCCGTGTGTGACTGACTGTGAATGGATGCAACATGGCGGAAAGCAGGGCAGCCGCAGCGCTGACCGTCCCACGTCCTCTTTTCTCTCCTGGACCACCGCACGGTAGACTGGTTCTGTCCGCAGGCTTCTGGGCGAAAACGGAGTATTTGTTTTGCCTTCGTCCGGGGACGGCGGGGAGAACTTTTTATTGTTGTAGCAGTAGGAGCTGCTGCTGCTGCTGCTGCTGCCAGTGAGACTCAAAGATGAGCCGCAGGCGACAGGCAACAGGTAAACTTGGGGAAAGAACTGAGACAAGTGCAGCTGGTTTATTTGATGCTTTTCGGCAGTGGTGTAAAAAGTAGGCTACAAAAAAATGTTATTTATTTATTTTTTTAAGTAAAAGTACTGCATCGTAGAAAGTAGAACCACTCAATGTTTATGTATGTTTTGTACTAGTGATCAAAGTCTAGATGTATTAAACTAGTAACTAAAGTTTACAACTAAATGTAGTGGAGTTAAAATTACAATCTTTGTATCCGAGATGGAGTGGAGTACGCCTAGAAGTAAAAGTATTTGAAATAGGAAATACTCAAGTAAAGTACTTGAATAAATGTACTTAGTTTACACCAATGCTTTTCGGGCAATAATATAATGTAGCCTAATATTCAATCACAAATGCAATATTCACTGTTTATAAACAGTGAATAGTTGACTGTGTGCTTGAAAGTGTAATGGCCCATTTGGTTACATTTGTTACCAAACTATATAGCCCATTTGAATGAACTAACTAATATAAGTCAAGTGTGTAATGTTCTTTGTTCACACCGCTGGTTGTGAGCCAACTCTGATGGAGGTTTTAGGAATTTGCTGGACTGGTTCCTCCAGTGGACTTTCGGTGGAAGAAAAACGTTGGCATGTGTTCAATAAAAATAATCATTTCCCACGAAAAAAAACCCTTTCAGAGGTCCAGAATTCCAGTTCCACCCCCTCCCTGCCTCTGCCTGCAGATCATGTGTTGAACTCTGGAGCTGTACTCTTCCCCGGTAGCTATCTTTTCTTCCCATTCAAGATTTTTCGAACAATGTTTTACTTAGGCCAGTATGGTTATGGGGTTTATCTTGTAAATGTCCATAGAGTAATGGGTCAGAAAATGTGTTCAGAATTTGCCAAGGGAGGCTATTATTTCTTTGAAAACATGCAGCTTACCTGCAAACTACAAGGATGTCCAACATTTTTAACCACTATGCTTTTCCCCCTCAGTGCCTCTCTCTGAAACATTTTTGGGTAGACTTACATTTTGAACTACTCAATGTTTTTTGTTTACTTTTTGTATCTAGTCTGAATGTTTGAACATACTCCATTCCTGATTTTTTTCTTTTTTTTTCTTTTTTTTTTTTTTGCCATATGTGAATTTCTTCTCTGTCTAAACAGGTGCTTTTGATCTACATGGGTGCCCTCTGATCGTTTTCCCAGTGGATGGACAAGTCAAACTTTCCTCAGACCTCAGCAAAGCAGAAGTGGTTGACTTCATAAACTACTTTCTTAGCCTTCACAAGTATGTTTACGCAAAGAGGCTTTTTTTCTTTTGAAGTATGGAGGAGAGAGGTGGAGATTATCTTCATGACTAGGCTAACTTGAGGAACGCATTCTTTGATTTCTTCCCAACAGCAAAAAACAGGAGAAGAGAAGCTTGGTTTCGGTCGTTGCAGATTTGAGGCATGCCTCGCCTGCCACTTCAAGATTTATTGCTGAAACTCTTCATCTCCTTGAGGTATTTGGACATTTATTTTACACAATTTACAGGTGCCAGACACATGAGAGCTCAGAGCTTTATACCAAAATGGCATTTGCTCATTTCAAGAACCCCCAGTTTGGTATGCATTGAAGCCACAGACAGACCGCCGTAACCCAAGAGTACAAATGCAACCAACTAAAAATCATTTAAACTGGGCACCCTTGGAACCCCCTCAAGGACCCCTGTGGTTCCAAGGACCCCACTTTGAGAACCACTGACTTATCGCCTACAGCTGTTGTTTTGTTGTTGTTACTTGCACCAGCAGAGCACGCAAGTACTGCGTTTGGTGCTGCCTGTTTCCGTCTGCCTGAATCCTGACGACAAAGGCTGGGCCTTTAGCCAGTGAGGGAGCAGCGTTCTCGGTGATGTCACCACTAACGACTCCGAGTGAGACCTGATATAAAAAACCCTGACTCACTCTAGATGTGAGGTCACTGAGACGTCTACACAAACAAGTATCATCACATACCCACATACACAGCACTGATCGAAGTACTTGCTCGCTCTGCTGGTCTAGTTAGTTTTTGTCTTTTGACGCTGGGGTAGAGTACGTGGCATTTGAGTGACGGTGCAGATTGACTTCTTTCCCAGAAATGGGCAGCAAATTGAGAATTCTTTCCCAGAAGCGGACTGCAAATTGAGATGCAGGGTCACAAATCATTTAACATAATTCCTCATTTAACATAATGGTTAACCACATGAACCCTAGCGTCCCTATTCTTGGGAAAACGTTTGAAAATGGCATGTCTACAATGTCACAACATGCTTGTTGTGAACTAGTAGATGGGCCATTTATAATTCAGGCATTAAGCAGATTTGTATCCAGACTCCAGAGCAACTTAACAAGTGTGAAATCAGAACCAGCAGATTATCTTGCTGTTTATTGACAAGAGCTCATGTTTAAATGGTCATAAATGGAGTGTAGAGAGAACAAAGTATTGCCTCAACGCTGAACATCATATTCAACATAGTGGTCGAGAGAAAACAAATCTAAGAAACAACATGAGAACAAGTGCCCAAGATATATCTGCATAGTAAACTGGCACCAACAAGGGATGCAGTGTTTTTGGTGTAGAGGGAAAAAGAAGGCGGCCTAGTACAGAGCTTCTCTGTTAAGTTCAGAGAGAGTGTGGTAAGGGTAGCTTGACTTGTGTCTTTAGATGTTACCGTATTAATCAAGATCCGTTGGACAAAAGGTCTCATTTAGCCAAAGTTTAATGAATGGAACCTATTGGCTTCCTTTGCTAGCACAACTCATTTTGTGTCAGCAGAACTTTGTCTTATCATACATCTTTTGTGGGCACATGATTGCCGTATGCTCTCACCTGATTTGGGATCTTTAAAGCACAATGTTAACCACTTGAACTCCATCATCCCTATTCTGGGGCGTAGCTAAGGCTGGGCAATATTAGGAAAACCTTCGATATTCGATAACGTTGTTGAATACCTCGATATCGATATTACTCACGATATTATTAAGAACAATTGCTTTACATTATATTATCCATGTATATGCACACTGCACAGTACACATAGAATGCAGACATTAAACGCCTCATTTCCATTTTACAACAATGGTTTTATTGAAATAACCACACCTGGTTACAGATGGACTGCTTTTTTGCATGTGCTACGTGCATGCAGAGTGTGTCTGTTAATTCATTTGACACACACACCAATACCTCACTTCAAGTCGTCTTTGTTGTTCTGTATACCTTGCATGTTGATAACTCGATATCGATATTATTTTTGGTGATATATTGCCCAGCCTTAGGCGAACATTCGCCAAAATGGCTTATCTATAAGGTCACAACGCATTGTGAGCGGAGATTTGGTGTGTAGAGAACAAAAAGAGCGTACTAAGTACAATGCAGCTCAGGTCTGTTGGATTAAGTATAGAGGGTTTAAGTGGTTATGGGTCTCTTGTTGTGGAATTCCACTGGGGGCCAACACAATAGTCCAGGGGAAGAGGAGGTGGTCACATGCACCGTGGGTCACACGCTTGCTTATTTAATAGAAGAGCCTCAGTGAAATTGTATTAGCTGAGCTTAATTGTCTAAGGAGAATTAGTTCATGGCCGCCTGCCTCTTTCCTTCTACATAACATTTGTTTCCGGGAAAAGCTTTACCATATTCATGATCAAATTGTTATATAATGCCATTACGAGTCTTTCTGTTGACTTCTTCCTCAATGTTATGCTTTGTATTTTTTTTTTTTCACAAGGTTCACAATAGGACAGTCCATACTGTGTATATGATTCTACCCAAAAAGAAAGATGTTGTCAAACTGTTGCTAAAGCTCCTGGTTCCATCAAAGTCCTACACCGTGACGTTCAAGGTATCTGGAACAACAATTTAAATCGTTTTTATTGCTTTCACCCAGCTGTCAGGGTTTCAAGAATTCCCAAAATTCAAAATGTCAATCTAGTAAATTCAATCTAACCTTCCACAAGTAACGGTGGTCTTTGTTTGCAGAAAGTTCTGCTGAAAGAAGTCTCGGAGCTCTCCAGCTACATTGACCGAAGCCAGTTAACTATATCTTTGGGAGGATATCTGATATACTGTCATCAAAGCTGGGTTAAGTTTATCAAGGTACCGTTTTATTTTTTACAAAAAATAACGCTTCATAATTAACTGGTTATATTTTCTTACATTCCCTAAGGAAACCATAAACGATCTTCTGATAATAAACAAGTCATACTGTTAACCCATTCAGGCCGGGAACATATTTTTGTATAGTACAGTACATGTACAGTATGTAGCAACATATTTGCAACCTTTTGAATAATATTTCAAGTTTTTCAAAAAACTTAGGTCAGGCCCAGATGGGTTTTAAACAAAAAACGAATTAAGTGATTCACCAAGACGAATGGATAAAAGCCATTTAATAAAAATAAGAATACCAAGCATGAATTACCATCTTCTACATATTTGATCATGTACTATTTAACTGGGCCTTCTGTCTGAGATATAATAGTGGTGGCCAAGTGTTTCATAATCTTTGCCCCGCCGCTCCCACACACTACACACACTTGCATCACAAACATTCTTGCACAAATGTATACATTTGTACAGTATTTTGAGAGCCCATGATGAATGGTGTTACTGTTGTGTAAGGCAGTGTGCTTCAGGGAAGATGATCAAGGTCTTGTGATCAGCCGCTTTAAAGTGTGTCTGATACATGGTAACATTGTCTTCTCACACAATGCAAACCTCTGTCTGTAATTTATACGCATTGTTGGAGTCATCTGACATACAGTAGCAGAGATTCTTGGCTCATATAGAGCTCATGTACCCACCATGTTTAATGAATCTCTAATGTTTAACATTTAGAGCTGGGCATTGATAACACTATTGCGATATGAGACTAGATTTTGGATATTGTAATATCACAATATCACAATATGTTATGTGTCTTTTCCTTTTAATCAATGAAGCCTTATTTTATACTAGACTATCCACCTGTTTCCGCAAGAATTAACTGTAGAATTATTTGTGGGACACTTCCGGAGAACAGCAGACATACAAGCTCACGTCGTGCCGCAGATGCAACCGTTGTGAGCCGGAACTGCCCGCACTGTCCGCACACCTTCTGCGCAATGCACGATGGGAGGTTGGAAACTTGTGGATAAATACAAAATCTACAAGCTCACAATGCGACACATTGTGAGCTTGTAGATCAACTATATTTGCAAAATTCATATTGAGGAACTGAGTAAAAAATAGCATGATTTGATTTTGTCCATATCCTCTAGTATTAGTTGCCATACTGCTTGTTTTGTCTCTTGAACCCTAAAAATATTTCTCCCCAGTGAAATAATTGTCCTCAATTGAGGAGAGCTGCTGTTCAGCTGCTGCTCAATCAGATGATGGGATGTTTTGTGAACCCATTCATCAGGTCCACCGATGCGGCCCACAGCTATTGTCCGTTACCTTGGTGAAGCTTGCGCAAATGACAGAGTATAATCAGCTGACCTTATTAGCAAGTGAAAGGGGCCCCTGCCGCTTCTTTCCATTCGATTATATATTCAGTCTTGTTCAATTGGATGCTTGAGCCTCATGGCCATGTTGACAGTATTCATTAGCTCTGGGAGCTGCCTGCATGGAATTATGTAACAACTAACTAACTTGGCATGCTGTAATGACAGCTGATCTATTCTATATCTAGCTATAGTCATATACTGATGTAATGTCAGCATGTGCTTACTAGGCCACCATTTAATGTATACTAGGCACATTTTTTAAATCGTTTTCTCCACTTTCAACCTGGCTTTCCTATTTTTGGCAAAAAGAAAACACTTTGCACTTTGTATGAGGATGTTTATAGGCTTACCATTGGTACCCATTGGTTGAGCTTATAAGGCTCTGCTTGGCTTGGTCCCTCTTTATCTACTACATGGTACATATTTGGACAGAAACCATGTATGTTATAACTCCGCTCATATGATGCTTTTATGTTGAATTTTGTCGCAATAGAGCTTGAAAGTGTAGAAGCTGTCATTGTTTTCAATTTCAGTGTTTATGCCACCCAAATCCTGTTTTGTATCAATTTCTTTACTTTTAACTTAAGTAACTGTTCTTTAAATGTTCTATTCATTATCTTGTATGTTTAGTTTATTCTGCTGCCGTTTTTTATAAAATCTTGTTTACAAACCTTTACTGATTTAAATAAAGGTAAAAATAATCAAGTTTGTGTAATTTTGCTCGCAACAGGTTTCAATCAGTTTTCGTTTTTAAGTTTAAAATGTGGCATAAATTGTTAATCTATGATGCGATGATGCTTCAGCCTCATCATGGCTCTTCTTGTTATACCTGGCAGTTAAAAGTGTCTCTTGTGCTCCTCCATAGGAGATTGATGCGTTTGTGCAGGACTTCCTGTCAGCGGTGGAGCGGCTTCCATCATGCATCGCTACTCTCCAGGCTCTGTCCAGACTGCCGGTCCCCTCCACCTATGAGGAGCTTCAACGTTTCTGCTCCACCAATGAAGCCAAGTTCCAGCAGCTGAGGAGGTGAGGCTTTACACTTACAGTAGTATCCTTATTCTGGACATGTCGTAATAGGCAATCGCTCTACAAAGATCACACCTAGTTTGAAGTGAGCGGTGCTATTTACTTGCGCCAGCAGAGCGCAATTACTGCATTCTGTGATTTTGGTATGTGGTGTAGTTGTTTGGTTTTAACGCCAGTATCCAATGAGGCACCAGCATTTTTGGTGACGTCACAACCAAACAAGGCCATACATGGCCACGAAGGCCATACATGGCCACGAGTGCACAAGCCGCAAGTTGGCACCTTGACAGAGTACAGTCTGGTTATGAGTTAATTTCATCAAGCGTCCCGCTAGCCAATCACATCGTGTCCTGCAAAGCTTTGCCAATGGGACTCTGCGTGTACAACAAACTTTGAGCAGTTTGTGCCAAGATGTAAGCCATATGTAGGGCATGCTTCAAGTTACCATTTTACATCAACTTTAAGCCGTTTGTGCCAGATGTTGGCCACGCTTCAGTTTACTTAAGCCCCGGCACATTAAAACTTTGAGCCGCTTGTGCCAACATTTAGGCCATATCTGCTGTACTGGTATGACAAAATGCTGTTTATATAGGGTTAGAATGGACACGGTAGAAGAGACGCAGACACAGCTTGATCCCTGGAGGGCACGGTTTACCTACCTTTGTGGTTATAGAGAGGGATGCATTCATGAACATCTACATGTAAGGGGGATGAGCCATATAGTTTTTGAAAAATATTGCATAGTGTGATGAATACTTGCGATGCCTTACGTAGGGTTTGCCTCTGAAGGGGGCATTAAGACTGCACAGCTCAAGTGTAGTTTATCCTGCTTATAGCATGGCCAATGATTAAAATATATTTAGTGTTTGTTCATACTTTGCAATACACTCTGAATAGAAACGTTGTGTTGGCACTGTCCTCCTCAACCTTGGAACAAATGTTGGTTTACTACTCCAGCCAATGGGACAAACCATAGTAATGTCCTAAAGGAGTTCGTTGCTATTTTCAGCTGGTGATGAGGTATTGTATACTAGACACAGTATGTACTAGACACAGTGGGATGAAACGTACACACCTTTATTTATTTTTATAGAAAGAAAATTGATTATGTTGGCTCTGCTGTGCAGGGAGCTGGGCCTGGATGAGCTGTTGAGGCATTGTGAGCAAGTGGTGGCCAAGCTACGCTACCCTGAAACGGACCCATGCTACCAGGCCATGGCAGGCACCGCGCTCTTCACCCACACTGCTTTCGAGATGCTTCAGAACTACAACAGGTACTTTCAGGGCACAGATTCACACAGTGACTGAAACGATACAATGAGACATGGTGTCAAGTTTCCTTTTTTCCTCTTAAGTACTTTGAACCATAAGTGGTTAGCTTTCTACAATTCATGTGTGAAAATCTGTTAAGCTTGATGTAATCATTATGATGTAATCACTGTTCCATTCCCAGTGTCGTGGAAGTAGGCACTAATACATTATGGTTCAGTGACTGGGCTAATTGTACACAGCAAAATCCTGGATGTTAATTTGTGTTAAAGTGGCACTTAGGAATTTGCTGTGTACACTGTAGTAATAGCACTTGTGCTCTTGAGACATACTTTGACTATATGGCTAGACTACTAAACGTATGTCTTATTGTTTTTGTCAAAAGGATAACTGCGGCTGTGGAAAAGGTGGAGTTGCTGTGGCAACAGGCCTTTTCTACGGCGAGGATTCATCTACACACCTTGCAGCTGCGTGAGGAAGGAATGAGGGTAGGCTAATGGACGTCTTCGGGACTAATTGCTCATAAAACCCGAAATGCGTTAATTATATTCTTCCCAGGAACTGAAATCAAAGAGTGCCATGCATATGTTGGGAATGCTTGTCATTGTTCCAATTGTTTATATGCAATGTTTTGAAACTTGGGAAAAGTTTTGATATATGATTGATGATAATACGGTAACTCATGTTTTGTCGTGCATTCATTGATTGTTTGTAGTCGGAGTTTTGAAATCTTAATCATAGTAGCATTTGTCTGCTTGTCCTTGTAGATCACGGAGCAGATTGAAACTCTTTTGAAAGAAAAGCTCCAGCCGTACAGAATAGAGATTGCCAAGGACATCACAAAGGCCCGACAGCTGAAATCAGACTTTGAGTCCTCCATCTACACCTTTGCTATGGTACTCTGCCCTGCATACTATAGTAATCACTATAGTATGTCCGTCCACAAATGTTATTGTTATTCTAATGACCTCTATGGCTGGGACCTTTTTTTTTTTCTTAAGGACTTGATTGAATGGGAAATGCATATAAAAGTCTAGAGTGGGAGAGTATACTGCAAGTCTTAACGGCGTGGAGCCTCCTTGACCTCATTCACTGAAATCTTTGCTGCAGTGGTCTATTTCATAACAGTTTCTCTGCACAGAGGACATATCTCCCCCCCCCCCCCCCCCCCAATTACCACAGTTGCGAACTTGCGGTATGTCAGAATATATCTGTATTATATCAGTCTCTGCCTCCTCAGGCACTAGTCCGCTGTGCTGAGGACGTGATCCACACGCTGGCAGAGATGCTACCATTGGGCGACAGCCAGGCCAGGGAGAGGTGGGTGTTGGATTTGGAGACTCTGAAGGACAAGCTCTACTCTGCTGTGGACTTCCCATACCAAACACTCAGAGCAGTGTCCGACTTCTACTACTACTATGACAAGGCAAGTTCTTTGAGAACCTAAGAATGTGCGCTCGTTCTGCTTAAATAACTGGGTTGTGACAATTCATTTGGAGAAGTGTACGTTGCAATATCAATTTACGATTTAGGCATCAGACATTTAGAGTCATCTATCAATTTCTTTTATGTAGACATGTAAACCTCTGCAATTCTCTTCCTCTCCCATCC
Source organism: Nannobrachium achirus (assembly GCF_963921795.1). Classification (NCBI taxonomy): domain Eukaryota; kingdom Metazoa; phylum Chordata; class Actinopteri; order Myctophiformes; family Myctophidae; genus Nannobrachium; species Nannobrachium achirus. Next base: position 41,660,561 of record NC_137823.1, read on the forward strand.
CTACAGTCCAACAGCTGGTACAGCCAGGTCCTCTGTGAGAACTTCCTCCAGGAGCTGCTGTCAGGTGTTGACGGTGCACCCAGACACTGGCAGCAGGGAGTCCCTGTGTGGAGGCAGGCTTTGTCTGCCTTTCTGAAGAGGAATCCCTGCCCTGCTATGGAAGACCTGGTGCAGCTGGCACACCTTGCCAATGTCATACCCGACGGCCAGCTCCAACAGACGGGTCGGCAGCTGTCTGAGCGGTGAGCATGTGGTGTTAAACAGATGTTTTAAACACTTGCAACCTATAAAAAGGACTATCTACATAAAAGGACATAAAAAGGACTATCTACATGCTCGCCGCCATGCAACACGTTGTGAGCTTGTAGATCGGCATGAATATGGTCTATTTGTTGCACGGCATTATTCACTGTAACTAGTGCATTTCCCTCCCCTACAGCTGTATGGTCCTCAGGAGGCTGCTCAGCTGTCAAGGGCCTGTGGCCATCAGTGACCTCCAACTGGCTCTGCAGTGGCAGTATGACTTCTTGCGACACGCCAACAGTCTTCACCAGGCTCCCACCGACCTCTTTACCAGTAGAGGAGCTGCAAGCGTCCAGGATGGTTCTGATGCCACATGTCCCCTCTCCGTAAAAACATTGCGTAGAACGGAGCACAATGTCAAGAAGTCATCTCGTAGATCGCAGGACGATGTCAAGAAATCATCTTGTAGATCGCAGGACGATGTGCAGAAATCATCTCGTAGATCGCAGGACGATATCAAGAAATCATCTCGTAGATCGCAGGAGGAGGTCAAGAAAACATCTCATAAATCGCAGCACGATATCAACGATAACGTGCAATGCCGCGGCTCGCTTCCTAACTTGAACCAATGGGGAAGTGGGAAGGGAGCGAATCCCCTCCGAACCAGCCCTGTAGCTACTGGAATAGCGTTGCTGGTTGAAGGCAAGCCCCCCTCGCTCAGCTCGTGTGACTCTGGCTTCGACGGGGCAGGAAGCAGCGGCCACCTGGAGGCCGGGGGAGGGAGAGAGGGCGAGGATGGGCCATGTAGGTCTTCAGGAACCAGGGACTCGTTCAGACCAGTTTCCAGGTAGGTTTGTCGTGATCATGACGGTTTGGAGATGAATTGCTATTAATTATTTATTTGTTGTTTTAGCATTAATTATTGTGGTTTTGGCACTGAACATAGGAACATGAATAAAAAGTGCATTTCTCATGTATGGTCAAAACAGACCATGCATTTACTAATTGTGTAAAAGAAATCTCAAATAATTGTGATCAGTAGATCATGTAATCTTTCCAGGCAGCCCCAGATTCACGAAGAGAACGCGTCCAGCATGTCTGACCCTGAAGAGTGCAAAGAGGAGTTTGACTTGGGCTCGGTGGGAAACGGCTCCAGGGCCAGCGTCCGGATAATCCCCCAGATCACAGTGGATTCCCTCAACCTGGAGATCAAAGTGAGGCGGTCAACGACGCTGCCCGCCAATCCCTGGCTCAGTCTGCCTGTAGACGACCTGGAGAAGTCGTACACCGTCACGGTTACCCAGACCCCTCCGGGGTCAGCTTCGGAGAGAGACCCCCAAGGATCTGATCCTTCAGAGCTCTACCATTTCGACCTGTCCATCAGGTAGGGTTGCAACTGTTGATTATTCTATACTTTTCTTTTTGTATTTATTGAATAATTGAAAAGCTTTATAGATGTATACTGTATGTCAACAAATCGCACAAAAATGTTCCTAAGCACTTAAGCCCTATTTTATACTTATCATAAAATGGGGTTGTACAAAAATGGCAAATGGATCTAAGCGCTCATAAAGTGGTGTGTTCTGAGCTTGTAGATTTGTTTTGCTACTTATGCAGTTGTTTGTAAAAAAACTATAAAATCATTGCCTTTGTAAAAGTAAAAATCCTTTTTCTTTCATAAACTATTTGTTTGGTTGGATCAACTGTTTTGCACCCGTTACCTTAGGCCCAGGGACCAGCCCACACAGACGGAGGTACCAGCCAGCACGCAGAACAAAGTGCTTTGGACCAGGGATTGGACACTGCAGTCCCAAAGCAATATGGAGGAGCCAGAACTGAACCCCATTTGCAACGTGCTGTCTAGCACCGTTACCGATGGACAAGACCAATCAAACTGCGTCACAGAGGGCCACCCCACTCTCCTCTGGGATTCATATGACTTCCATGATCAAAATCAAGATGCCACTGATGGGTAATTTAATTAAAACAGGGGAGATAATTGCGCTTTGAGCTTCAGGCAATAAGTAGGCAATCAACTAGTAGGCTCCAAATTGCACTGTGATGGGACTCTGGGAGAACAACAGCCCTCATTAGACTGCATTTCTTTCCATTATTTTCCAGATTAAGCAGTTCAGTTGTGGGTGTGTGTCCAAAGGATTGGGATGTGAAGGAACAGGAGGGTCTAAGGCAGGTGGAAGAGATTCTCGTCAGGGCTGATGGAATACTAGAGGTGAGGTGTCAACCATTTGAACAAGACGATGCTTAATGTCACGACTTTCCCCCATTCAAGTTCTGAATTTTTAGTTTGCATGAAAGGGAATGCTGTTAAGATTTTTCTTTTCACTTCAGGTATAGGTTTTGAACTAACATTTTTTCCATTAAGATTTGCTACTAGACATTTCAGACGTAATGATTTAATCTTAATTCCATACTTAAAACACCATTTTGAATAGCCTACGATGCACACCTGCTCAACTTGTACATGGCTTATAATTGAAGAGGTTGCATTTTATACTATAGCTTTTCATTATGCATTATATTTTATTTTGTTGTAACTGGAGCTTTTGGGCTGCAGGAGGAAGAGCAGGTTCTGGCCCAGGAGGTCATGCTGGATGTTCTGTGGAGGTCTGAGAACAGGAGGAATCAGTGGGCATTATGGGACAGTAAGGACCATATTGGTGTGGTATGTAATTTCTTTTACTTATAATAGATATTATTTCATGGTGCGTACTTACTAGTGGTGCAACGGTTTATCAAATGTGAATCAAATTGAAGAAAAATACTATATCTGTTAATTTGGGTAAAAGTATAAACTGTGGCTCATTTATTTAGATCATGAAGTGTTTTGTTTTCACAAAACATTTAAATGAAAAAATTAGGGATGCGGTATCGGTACTCGCGGTATCGGTACTCGCGCCGATACAACCCTATTTTGCTGTACTCGTACTCGCCCGATACTTCTAACGGCAGCGGCCGATACTGAGCAGGGGCGTCACAAGGGGGAGAAAAGTGGGACTGGGTTACTGGGGCTCAAGGTGAAAGCCAGGGCCTTAATTATTTTATACTTTTGCTATTGAAAAATAGCAGATATGCAAGCTCACAGTGCCGCACTGCAAGCTTGCAGATCTGCTATTTTTTAAATACCCCATGAAGAACATTCATGGGGGGCCAGCAGTGAATCCTTGTACCCAGGGCCCAGAATTTGGTGCGACACCCTTGGCAATGAGTGCACTTCTGGGAGGAGGAACAATGTCGGCAATTTGGACATATTTTAAGTAGGGATGTGCGCGATTAATTCGGATATCCGACTAAACGAGGCTGATCCCACTATTCGGTTTGTAAATAAAATTTGGTTATTCTATTAAATATATTTTTAATTATTTAGATATGAACTTTATTCAACATTTGCATCTTGCACTCATATTAATGTCATTTCTTTATAATAAAAGGTTGCTATAACATGTAAAATAAGCAACTTAAGAATTACCAAGGGTGATTTGCGGAGCCTGACTGTCATACTGGTAATTGTGGTCACGATGACCCACAGTGGGTGCACGCTGAACGGAGTGAACGCTGGCATTCAGCGGCAGCAGGCTGTCTGTCTGTCTTTCTGCTGCTTCAACATGAGTAGGCCTACATTGAGTGATTTAGCAGCATCATTCATCATTCATTAATCTTAAAACTTGCTACGATGCAAAGTTTGTCTGAGTGCTTTGCCTTTGATGGAGAAATCGAATCCAAAAAAGGCGACTGGATGTGAATCACTCACTCATTACCTCGGCAGCTCGGCTCGAGCCTGTTGCATCAGTGTGATCCGCTCATCTGAAGAATAATCCATTTTGAGGTGAGATTTTGAGAACATGGAGAAAGTAGTCTCAGTCATAAGTTGGCTGCGAATGCCATAAATAATGGTTTAAAGTAGGCCTAACAGTGATGCGAGATGAGAGAGGTCGCTTAACGAGAGGAGTCCTGTCAGTCCAGCTGCGCTGCGGTGCGCTGCTCTGGGGAGTTAATTGGTGACCTAGTTTTAGACTACGTCTTTCACTGGTGATGTAATCAATTATTTTCACTGGTGATGTAATCAATTATTTTGGAGCAGATTCCAATAGTATAAACATTATTAAAAGACTTTCATATACTCTTGATATCTTTTTCAAATGAGGTTTAGCCTAATGGATTGAAATGTGCTAGATTTTGGCTATTTTCTGCTTGTTAATGTCAATAAATAAATTCATCAATTAATTTTCGGTTATCCGAATAGGTTTCAAAATTGTCGTGTACATGTCAGTGAAATTAGTCGCTAGGAACATCCCTAATTTTAAGATTTGTGGGGATGACAACACATTGTTTTGTATTATTAATTGTACTCGTATCGGTACTCGGTATCGGCGAGTACTCACAATGAAGTACTTGTACTCGGTCAGCAAAAAAGTGGTATCGGGACATCCCTAGAAAAAATAAAAATAACTCGCCCTTCACAATTATTCGATGAATCAAAATGGAAAATTACAGTCCTATTATTTACCACCAACCAAATGTTTGTGAGACAAACACATTCGTGAAATACCCATGCTCCCTTTTCCAGATGTCCCCCAGCGATCTGGTCGAAGCCGGTGTGCTTGGTTTCGAAGATGGCCTTGCCTCTGGCGACCTCGAGGACCACAGTGACTGGAAACCTCTGCATTCATCAAGTCAAACCGAGGCTCCTGAGGACCATGAATGCCACGTTGAAGCTGTGAACCCAGCGGGGCCCTGCAACAGAGCAGACCTGCTGACTGAGCTCAGGAAGGTCAACATCCTGGACGAGCTGATCGTCGAAGAAAGCCTGAAGATCCATGAGCTCAGATGCAACAGCAACGTGGAGGAGGATGGGCCCCCGGGCGAGAAATGCACCGCCGCAACAACTAGGCCCTCGGTTACGAGCAAGGAGAGGGAGGTCTTTCGGCTGCAGCTGGAGAGGGAGAAAAAGGAGGTTGAGAGGATGGAAAAGAGCTTAAAGATAGATCGGGACCAAGAGCGTAAAGTCAAGAAGCAAAGGAGCAAAGCCAGAAAGACTGTGAGATGTTCTACAATGGAAAAGATGCAAGCGGAGAACATAGCCGAAGGAGCGCTATGTAACGGCCTCTCATCAAACAGTCGAAGCGAGTCCTGTGACTTGAAGGACTTGATTTCAGTAGAACCACACAAGCCCTTAGAACCGTGCACCAGTAAATCCAGTAGCATGTCAGTATCACCTGGTTCAGATCCACTTGTAGATGGCCAGAGTAAAGACTGCACTGACCCAAGCTATGATGCAAAGGGCCTGAATGGGTCTGTCGCTGAGCCCACCGCACACAGCATGACTCCACTGTGTACAAACTTGGATCTGAAGGAGTCTTCTGAAGAGATGAAAAAGGAACCTCAGGAATGTGTGAATGCAAAAGAATTGGAATGTGTGAATGCAAAAGAATTGGATGCATGGTCAGGGGAAAACGGCAATACATTGAGCCCAGAAGCTACCACGATACCTGAAATGGGATCGGGCGAAAGAGCTTTTGATCCAGGCGGTAACTCAGAGAACACTCCAGTACCTAAACCGCGAAAGGCATCACTTTCTATAAGCTCCCATGTCACAGAAAAGGAAACTTCTGCAGAGGTAGCGCATATAGTGGCGCCTCAAGGTGATGCAGCTCCCACTTTTCAACAAGTTGACACACAAGACACCCTGCCGAAGCCCAAAGAGAGGAAACACAAGTCTCTGGGCAACTGTGACACCATCATATTAAATCCTAATGTCAAAGAACAATGTAACAACAATAACAATAACAACCCCCTGACTGAACAGTTCATGGTGTCATTCGATGTACACCAGTCCGCCAATGAAACCCCTCCCCAAGAGAAAACAAACGTCATTGTGGCTCCTGAATCCATAGGAACTCTACACATAGATCTGGAAGAACAACCGGAGGTTGGTTCTTCTCCTGCTGCAGATGGGTGCCTAAACCCACAGTCACCACCACCACCCGAGGACCCTCCTGATTTACCTGTAACGTGTGACCCGGGTGGAGGCAGAGGGTGGAGTAAAGAGATGTCTGATGGAGTGGACACTTGTGAAGCCACGTGGATTTCCGGCACGAGGTCACCTGTGCACCAGCCTCAACTTGGTGACATCAACGTCAGAGCGGTATGTCACTTCAGTTGTGTCCTGTTTAGTCGTTTTTCTTTTTCCTTACAGTACATGAAGTAAACTTTGTATAGAATGAAATGGACTGAGTAGGTGAATAGGGGGAATACTAGGCCTTATTGTCCTAGTATTCCCCCTTTGTTCAAAACCTTCACCTAATTGTCCTAGTTTTCCTCCTTTTGTTCAAAACTTTCACCTTGTTATCCTAGTATTCCCCTTTTTCAAAACCTTCACGGTCTCCCCCACTCCCCTTTTTTTCCCCCTCCCCAGATGGCAGATTTCAAAACCCCTATAGTGTTGGATACAGGTTCTGGTTTGATGAAAGCTGGATTCGCAGACCAGGACTTACCAACAACTATATTCCCAACCATTATTGGGCTGCCCAAATATGAGGTATTCCTATAATTCAGTGTGCTAGTTCTCTACAAGAATGGTTTGCTTTCAATATGACATTTTGATCAGCAGTTGATTTTGCAGGACATAATTAATGGTCACATAGAACGAGACGCATACATTGGACATGAGGCTCAGCACATGAGAGGTGTCCTTACTCTGAAGTACCCCATAAAAAATGGAACAATTCAAAACTGGGATGAAATGGAAAAGGTAAAAAATCATCAACATTTGATTGTGCTTTGTGTGTTCAATTAGGATGGCCATCTAGTTATTATGTGTTTCGGGGGACATTTACCCTTACAGAATCTGAGATGCGCTGTATTTAGTTGCGGGTGTCACACACAGAAAATAGCTACAAGCTCTCTATATAAATCAGGCTTTAGACCTCTAGTTTAAGGACATTCATGTTCATCAGTATCGATGGGTTTGCGAGTTTGACAAACAGCAGTGGAATCTGTACAGCAAACGTTTTCATATTGCTCTGTCCATCCATTGTCAGCAGAATATTACTGACACACCCACACCAGTTACTGCACCGGCACGGTGACTGTTTAGCCTCACAGTACTTTGTAATGTCTGCACTGACAGGTCACAGATTGCGTTAGCGGCTAAGTATGCCAGTATACCACCCTCAAACTAGAGGCCTCAGCAATAGCCTCCATCACTTTGAAAGTTTTTGACTAAAATAAGGACGTACATTTATACATTTCATCCTATTAATACCCATTATGGACGGGTACACATTAAAGTGTATATTAACCCCTCAGGCCGGGAACACGATATGTAGTACAGTAATTTTTGTACAAACATTTTAAGTTTTGCAGATTTTTTTTTCTTTTCTATGAAAGCCAAAGGTGTTTTCCAGGAAAACAGTGGGTAATTTTCAAATCGGACTTAGGTCTTTAAGGCTTTAGGGTTAACTTCTTCCAACTGTCATACAGATGAAAGGAGACGATTCTAACGGTTATGAAAAATGTGATTTGCTCAAATAACTGACCAGGTGATTTTGTAATGATTTTTTTACCAAGCCTATGTCTGGTCAGTATTAGACAGTATTATTTATCACATTGTCCTACTTCATTCATAAAGCTACTAGTGTTTGTCCTACTTCATTCATAAAGCTACTAGTGTTTGTCCTACTTCATTCATGAAGCTAGTCTTTGTCCTACTTCATTCATAAAGCTAGTGTTTGTGCATATTGTTACTAAGCCTTAAGGGAGGCCAGACCATTCTCCTGTATTCTTCATTCATGAAGCTAGTGTTTGTGCATAAAGCCTTAAGGGTTGGCCAGACCATTCAATGGTATTAATCATTTTCCAGTTGGACCACTGTCTTGAGCCAACATCTCTCTAGTTACAAACCTGTCCTGTCAAACCCTAAAGCTACTGCTACCCTTTCAATGTTTGCTGTCAGGCTCTTTTACTAGATTATTACTTTGGATCCATTGGAACACAGGTTATTGTTTTCCATTTTCTGAAAAGTAACGTTTTGGACATTCAATGTTTCCACCGGACGGCATCGAACAGGGCTTGACACTAACGTCACAAGTTATGTTCTACTTGCCCAAAGGTCATGTCCACTTGCCCGAAAAGTAAATCATCCATTATAAAATGTCATTTTAACACTTTACTTTCTACTTGCATACTTGAAACTCGCATTAAAGCATCATGCATAGAACATATTAAATCCAATCGATAACTGCAAAACAGAATGAGAGCAACTACTACTTACCTACGTAAAGAATTGGCATAGTTCTAATAGCCAATAATATTTCCCTACTCAAACGCACTTGCCTGTTGGGCAAGGGCAACCTGAAAGCAAACTGCACTTGCCTGAAACGTTTTATTTACTTGCCACTTGCAATTGGGCAACCAAGCTACTGCCACTGATTAAAAACGGGAGCAGGTGTGCGTCCTATACTTTCCACTGTGGGTGCTCGGCTGACAGGACAACTCGAGTGAAAAACCTTTCCTCCAAGGTAGAAGGAAGAAAGAGGCACTCAATATAAACGTTTTTTAAAATACTTTTTCGCAGTTTCTCATTTTCTTTTAATCAAGCGTGTTTCGGCGTGTGGCCTTCATCAGAGCAAAGTAAAACCAGTCATCCTTGTTGTTTTCAGATCTGGCATCACACCTTCCAGCAGTTGCGCGTTGACCCAGAGGACCACCCGGTTCTGCTGACTGAGGCAGCCATGAACCCCCTGGCGAACCGGCAGCGCATGGTGGAGGTCATGTTCGAGTGCTTCTGTGTACCCCTCACCTACGTGGCAATGCAGGCCGTCCTGGCACTCTATGCAGCTGGGAGGACCACAGGTTATTTGGATGCTGATGTCAATTCTGCTGATGACTAAAGACTACTGCCTTTAGTCACATGAACATTAGTCTCCTATTCTGTGCATGTCGCAATAGTCGAACATGGCTTATCTGCCAGCTCACAATGATGTCGCAAGATGTGAGTTATTTTCAGCAAAGACATTTGGTAATGGAGGGGAAAAAGGTGGGAGCCAAGATTAGACTCCTGGGGGGACACCTGTCAAAAGTATATCGTTAATCACTATATACTAATAGGGTGTTCTAAAACCTTTCCCCTATGACATGCCCAAAATATGGAAATGGTTCATTGTTAGCAGATGTTGGAAAGCCTTAATTAAGCCTGACCTTAATAATTTAATTTAAAAGGATAACATTAAATAATTAAACCCCAGAGTGAGATTTTTAATATAGTCATTGCAGATAATTTGTCACTGTTTTACACTTTTTTATGTAAATTCTGTTAAATGTATGTTCTGTTAAATGTAAAGATTACATTTCTCCTACTCGTCTGTAGGTGTGGTGTTTGATTCTGGGGATGGAGTGAGCCACAGTGTGCCTGTGTATGATGGGTACTGTCTAGCTCATGCTGTGCAGCGTGTTCCACTGGCAGGCCAGGATGTCACAATGCATCTGAAAAAGGTATTCATTCAGTCATACATTGTTTGGTCCGACACTAGCCTTAGATTAAGTCTCGTAGATGTATTTTATCGCTGTTGACATTTTCAATCTACGAGCTTTCATCCCCCCCATTTGAGCTGGAATGTCCCTTACCTCTGCGAACATGTACAAATGCAAAATGTAAGGTGCTTCCGGAGTCTTTGTGAAATGTATTATGTGCATATTTTTAAATGTATTATGTGCATATTTTTAAATGAAGTGTTTTAATCCCATTTTTGGCCAATTCTGAAGTTCCTGATGGGCGGTAGTGAGGGGCGCATCCGGTGAAAACCGAAATTACACTAGTTGTAAACAAGGAAAAGAATGGCATCCTGCCATAGAATACTATTTTCAGGAATGTTCACTTACGTATGTCATGCCCAGAATAGGGATACTAGTTTTTACGTGGTTATAACATTTGCAGGTAATTGCTGAACTGTTGCATAACAAGTGAGCTCTATACGGTATACTACATAAGGACCAAAGCAGTTGTACTGTATTTCATGCATTAAAGATAACTCTCCGGTGCGTTTCATGTCTCCTTTAAAAAGCTTCTTCAGGAGCAGGGGGTCTGCATGCGGACCAGTGCAGAGATGGAGATAGTGAGGGAGATGAAGGAGAAATGCTGCTGCGTTGCTCTGAACTATGAAGCAGAGCTGAGCGGCAGGGGGTCCGCCAGCAGGGAGATGTATTACACCCTGCCGGACGGACAGATCATCTGCCTCAGCACGGAGAGGTTCAGGTAACGGCTCCACCCCTCCAGGGGCTTTCATCAGGGGAACACTCTACCTAATGAGGAGAGGCTGCGTGTTGTTCCTCTATTAGCAGTGGTTCAAGGGCGTCAATAACTCTGAAAGTATACAACCTTTACAGGTCCATTTGACTCCTCAGTTTATAGGCAGTATGCTGGCTTTTTAGTATATTTGCTTATCTTTTGCCTGGCTGTCTTTGTAAATATTTCTTTCTTAGCGACTTGCCTTGTTAAATATTTCTTTCTTTGTGACTTGCCTTAAAGGTAAAATAAATAAACAAACATCTAGACATTTTTGGCAAGAAATGAACCATTGCATTTATATTATTATATGGCTGATTGATAAAACAATGGCTTCAAATGTTTAGTCCGCTACCATCAATGGCCAATGTACATATCAATTAATATTTACCTGCCCAGATGGCTGTATGCAATAAGTTTTGGTAAACTAACAGGTTTAGCTTGGTGACTCGCTATCACTTTACTATTACTTTGTGTGAATAGTGTGTATCGAAAACCTGATTTGTGGCATGCAGAGTAGACTACTCAAGACAAGGCACACTACTTTCTTGCACTTCAGGCTTGTTTGACAGGAATGTTTGGTTTACATAACAAACATGAAGTGTAATAGTTGCTCATCATAGAATCTATAAGCTCATAAACGCATTGTGAACTTGTAGATTTTATTTTCACAGAATGCTCACCTATTGTGGCCAGATGTGGTTAAGTCACTAAAGTTTTCAAAGTGCATTATGTTAAGTGTCTGATTTGGTCATAATCTGCAATCAGATTCTTCAAATAAAGGCTGTTTATGGTGGTTTGTGATGCTTTAGTAGGCTTTGACAAAGAACTTGAACCAGGTCAACCTGTTTTTGTTTTACCCAAGATGGAAATGCCAAAAAGCAAGACATGCCATCTCCGATTTACTTCCCTTATGGGAAGCTTGTTGGACACAGCTTCTGAACTACAGTATTCTTTAGCCCCACGGTCTCTGAACTAAATATTGGACCAGAACAAGCCACACTATTCCCCAAATATTCCCAAAGTTGTCATACTAAAATGGCTTTTTTCAGAGAGACAAATCAAGAGAAAATCTACTTTATTATTGACCTTTCTCTGTTCCAGCAACACACACTTGCTGCATCTAGCACCAGTAAACAGGACGTTAGTGAGATTTGCCCTCAGACGCCGGCGCCCACTTAGGAGACAATTTGTAGGATTTGTGTACCATTTCGCCTCTAGTGGCTCCAATTGGAATTGTGTATCTTCCTATATTAACAATCTTTGGCTTTACTTATCCAGGGCCCCTGAGATTCTCTTTAAACCCGAACTGATTGGACGAGACCATTATGGGATACACGAGAGCATTTTCAAGTCGATCCTGGGCTCAGACATTGACCTACGGCGGAGTTTCCTAGGGAACATTGTTCTGTCAGGTAACAGTGGTTTTGTTCATTACACAGTGGGTTTTAATGCAAGCTATTTGATTGGTCACATGTTCCAATTATCCTGGTACAAAATACAGTAACTGCCAGCCAGGCATGCTTCATTGAAAACATGAATGGATTAAAACATTTGTGATAATTGGGGATCTAGTTGGTGGTCTTTAAAGTGGTTAAAACTGTAACCCAGTATGGCTGTTATGTTTTCATATAAAACTCCATTCTGCTACACTTAAACCTTCAATGGAAATCCTTTTTTTTGTTTTTACTGTTCAACTTCCATTCAACCCAGGTGGAAACACGCTACTGCCCGGCCTGCCGGAACGTCTGCAGAATGAAATTGGGGGCATGGTGCCATCCGACCTGGCGGACGGTGTCCACATCGCCAGTCCAAAGGACAGAGACTTCAGTGTGTGGAGCGGTGGCGCTGTGCTGGCCAACCTGCCATCCTTTTCTTCTGCCTGGATCAGTCGGGAAGAATACGAGGAGTTCGGACCACAGATCGTCTTCAGAAAATGCTTCTGAGCTGGACTCGGGTCTGCTGGTATGTGGATTACTGTATAATGTACACTGGACCTGGTAGCTGCCAAAGAAACAAACCTTGTCCTGCACTTATCCTGGAGTTCTGCTTCAGTAGTCTGCAATGACCTCCACGGCCAATTCTTTTCCTTAAATGCTGTTGATGAAGCTGAATGGTCATCCAGAGACAAAGACCTCTAATCTCTCAGCCCTTTGACTTGCATTTCTTTCTCGATGTGCAATACAGCTCTTCCATGGTTCTGGTCTAAACGTACAGTAATACTGTACACTTTTAAATGTTTGTCTGTCTTTGTATGTTACTGACTTTTGTATCAATTTTATCCTTGTCATCATGCAGAGTACTGACCTATGCTCTCTTTAATGGGAGCTCTTATTTGAAATAAGCAGGTGTGATTTTAACCTGCCGCTGAGGTTATGCCTCCATAATTTACTCATCAAGACTCCCTCATGTGGCAAGGATGAAATTGCTTTTTATTAATAAGAGTCGTGTCATTTTCCTCAAATGGGTTCTGTGTGCTGTGTGCCTCTGTTTTCTGTAAAGAAACGCATCCCTGTGTGCTGTTTATTTTATGCAGCACAGGTAAACACTTGGAAGATTAGAACTAGAATCAGGCCTTGTTAATATACAGACAGTCTTATGGCCTTAATTTAAAGTCGTTTATTTTTGTTTGTTTTTTTGTCGGCACACAGAAGACCTAGTAGGAGACCATATTTATCCCATTTAAATATAAATCTTAAGTTATATTATGTTCTAAATAATTATAGCCCAACTATTTTATTTTAAATTATAATTTTATCCATGTGACTGGATGAAAGTTGCAATAAGGAATTACAAAAGTTAAAACTTGGGCAACAATCCTTTCCTGCAGAGGGGTGTTGTTCATGTCCTCTCTTGTCAGGGCAGCAGTCATGACTCTAAAGCCTGATTTATACATGGTTGTGTGACGGGGTCGGGTACCTAAACTGAATCTAGATAGATATTGTAGACGGACGCTGAAATAGCTCCAGAAAGGCAATATTGAGCAAGGGAGAAGAAAGTCTGTGTTCTTCAATGTTCCTCAAATCCAGTACAAGAATCCGTGGGTTCAAGTAGTTATGTTCAAGAACATGACCCCGTCACCGTTCTGGTTATTATACCTAGACGATGATGATGGGGATCAAGTGTTGGTTGACGCGAATGATGGGGAACAAGTGTTGGTTGATGTGGAATAAACCGACTAAACAAATCTCACAACATGTGAAGAGATTTCCAGGCAAATTGGATTAAGCCATTTTGTTATACTGAGACCCACTATTGCTATCTTGTACCTGGTGCCTAACACCCACGTGCAACCAAGTGTAAGTCAGGCTATTAAGACTTTGATGATCCTGCTCATCTGATGGTGCATTGCTATCAGGTTGTCTGGGCAAGAAATAAATATGACCCTCCTCAGCCGTTATAGTTCCAAGTCTTTCAAAATGTATAGTCATTCAAAATGTAGTCGTTGATGATAGTCAATATAGTAGTGGTTCTCAAAGTGGGGACCCCCAAGGGTCCTTGAAGGAGTTACAAGGGGTCCCCAGCATAATGATTGATGGTTGGCAACCAAGTGAACCCTTAAATGCCTTTTAACTCTAGGTGTGTACCAATGCTGGACACACGTACGGATGCATTTGGTTACATGTGTAGTGTACACTGCCAGAGTTATGGGGTTCCATGGTCTAATGAATACCAAAATTTGATTCCTCTAAATTTAAAAAAGGGGGTACCACTGCTATACGGGACCAGCAAATGGAAGTAAAGACGGAACATAAGGATGCACCAATGCCCTATAATGGTGCGGCGCTGCAGATGCACTGCTGGTCGCAACCTCTACGATGTGCTGTTATTTCTGAGCGCAACTTCACTGATGCCTACACTGCTCTGTAAAATCCTGATGGTTTATTAACTTTCGGAGTCGGAGTGTACAACCAAAGGCCTAACCTTTCGGTTTCTCTCCAGGGTTTTGATTCTCCACCAGAAGAACCAGTTGAGCTTTTTATTTTTTAAGGCTTTTTGTCTAGCAAGTGAAAGTAAGTCCATGTTGGATTATGTAATGCATGGTATTGGTCTGAGAATACTGATCATCTCTTTGTCTCTACTGTGTTCAGTAAACTTGCGTACAGTGATTTCTTTTGTCCTCTTAAAATATGTATTGCTTTGTCTTCTATTTTCACTTGTTTTTCTTTGACAGTTTTTTTAGCATGTGTTTTTCTTTGACAGTTTTGTCAGCATGTGTTTAAATGAACAGCAGTAGTGATCAAACTGATCATGTTATGCCTGTGAGCGTGTGGATTCGATTTTTCCAACGTGTTGCACCAGCACGCAAGTAAGGATAAATAAGGTCTTAGTATTGTGATGTTTTCCTAGGGGCCAAAACTGATGCATTTGCCTTGTTGCTTTGAACTTGCTTAATCCTGATAAGCCTTATACAGCCCCATGGTCTTGTGTGATGCATGAATTGTCTTTTGTTTCCTTTTTTGTTTGATGCACTTTTGCATACTTGATTCATTGTGTTTGTGTGACCAGTTTTATTTTTTAATTGCCATATTTTCTACTATAAAAACATGGGGTTGTCGTGTGACTTTTAAAGCTCAGGTTTTTGGTGGAAATCTGCAGTAATCACTGTGGGAACTTTAGAGACTTATGTAAGGCAGAAACCAGTTGTGTGAAGTTGTTCAACACGTTGGCCTAGTGGAGCTATCGGTGTAATCCTAGATTTGATGTGAGAAGTGGTTCTTGCCTTGTCCCAACCTTATCCAAATGTACTTTTGTTTTATCCATCTGGACTGCAACATTTCACCTAAACGATGCTTTGTATGTCACGTCTGTTTTTTTAGAATAAATATTTTTTTAAATCTTTCTGTGTGTGTTGTCCCTTGAGTTGAGTGTCTGTAGAACCACTTTGACATAGTGAAAGTAGGCCTATTATCAGCTGCATTAGTAGGCCACATAACAGTTGCTAAAATAGAAAGTCCACTTACCCTTCAATTTCTGCTTAATTATCATAGAATATCATAGTGACTTTGTGAAGCCATGTACTAGTAGGCCTAGTCATATTCAACATCTGCAGATGAGATGATGACTATCCTGTTAATAGTTTAAAGCATGGTTGTTCTTTTTGTCTGTTAAAGGTAAATTGAGCTATCAGTCCTGAGAGAATGAATTGTTCATATAGGCATATTAAAATGACCGTTTTAGTACAGATGGAATGAAAGTATTTCTAATTGGCTTCTAAAACAAATCATTGTACAGTAGGTACTTAGCACCCTCTAGGGGTTACAGTCTATATGCTGTCCGTTACTATGGCGACTTGTTATCAACAAGTTCAGCGAAGACTCAGCTCTCATACTCCGTGCGTGGTACTGATTGTTACCTGAACGAGATGTCTCAAGCAGAGAGTGTGATTAAAAATATCATTCGTCAGATTGCTCAGGAATGTGCCGCTCAAGGGAACGTGGTGAAGGACACATTGGTCGCCTTCGTGGTAGGTAGTTCTTTATTAGAGGTTTGCATAGGGAAAGGTAGCCTACAGGAGACAGTACAGTCTTAAGTTCATGTTTTATTTCAGTTTATTCGTGCCAAAATGCAAGTGATGCATCTTGTTTGTATAGGTAAAAGCTGTAGTCCTGGATCCTCGAAATGAATTCAACGTTGATAGGATGCTGACCAAGCAAGATGTCCAAAAACTTGTGCAGGTGAGGGAAGTTTGGGGTCGACCGACTTTAGATGTCCATGCTTCTTATAATCAATATAGATATATTCTCTTTAGTCACTGCTGCTATTAATGCAGAAGAACGCACGTCTAAAAACATTCCCCGAATACTTTGTAGTTGCAAGTTACCAATGAATAATGGAGAGGCTATAAGCACCATCTACAGGATGGTTAGGGTTATTACACAAACTCTGAAATTGCTCTTCCTGTGTATCATCAAACTCACATTGCCTGGTGTCTTTCTTTACAGCTGTGTGTGGAAAGACTGCTGGAAAAATGTAGCCCAGCCCTTGACACTATCAAAATGCAAGTCTATTTTGATATGAACTACACCTCTCGATGTAAGTGCATGAAATGGCATTCTAAACCATCCCTTTAGTAATGGAACACCTTCTTAGCCTAATAGCCTACAGGGTGTTGCTTACTAAAAATGCATTATTTTGTTATGCATCAACACTGGAAAATAAGACACATAATATGTACATGTAAAAGGATACAACAAAATAAATGATATGGTCCTGTTCCTAACAGCTGAGTTCATTGAGGAGCACCATGGTGTGCTGCGGTCCAGGTTGAGCCCAGTGATGCGAGACATCACAGACAGCAGGGTGAAGACCAGAGAAGAACTTGATGCTCTGTATAGCACCATCGTTCACTACATGCTGCTGTCTTCTGGCCTGGGCTCTCCTACTGACCTCAACACGGTGCGAGAGACAACAGGTCTGTTACACACACATAGTATGTTCAATACTGGAACTGAAGCCAGGATCATAGCCTGTCCTGCATCATAAGCACATTTTCAATATTATACGATACATCTGGAGGTGCAGGAGCGCCTGTCGACAGGGCAGTGGTTCTCAAACTTTTTTCATGTTAAGGATCCCCCAAATTAATATGTATTTATTTTGGACCCTCATCTGAAAATAGTTTGTGCCAGGGACCCGCCCATACAAGATGCGTTTCAATTTCAATTTTCGATTTCAAGAAACTTTCAAAACGTAAACATTTTCAAGATGTATTGAAAATAGACTATATAGGGTTGAAGTCGTTACACTAGTTTTTATGTTCTATTAACTCATTTTGCTGGAACCAACTCAAGGACTCCTGATCCTGGGTGTCCCCGGACCCCACTTAGTGATCCAAGTGGTTAACCCTGTAAGACCTGGAAAGCTTTACATTTTAACCATTATTTTATACTTTGGCTATTCAAAAATAGCAGGCATACAAGCTCATAGCGCGGCATGCTATTTTTGAAAAATCATGAACACGTGCAGATCTTTCATCAAATCAAATCAAATCAAATCAACCTTTATTTGTATAGCACATTTACAACAGCGGAGCTGACCAAAGTGCTGAACATGATAAAATCAATAATACAGAAACAATAATACCTAAAATGCAATGGTATAAAATCAAAATACAAGAGTAAAAACAACAGAAAAAGAGCTATATACAACTAAAGGCAGTGGAGAACAGGTGAGCTTTTAGCAAAGATTTAAAAGCACCAATTGACTGGGCGGATCTAATGGGAAGGGGCAACATATTCCAGAGCCTTGGGCCTGCGGCGGCAAAAGCGCGGTCACCTCTACTCCTCTTGTTAGTATTGAGGGTGTCCTCCAGCAGCATTTTGTCCGCGGACCTCAAGGCTCTGGTGGGGACATAGGGTTTTATTAAATCAGAAAGATAAGAGGGTGACAGGCCATGAAGGGATTTAAAAACAGATAAAAGAACCTTAAAATCTATTCTTAATTTTACAGGGAGCCAGTGAAGGCTGGCCAGGACTGGAGTAATGTGTTCACGTTTTTTTGTGCCAGTAAGGAGGCGCGCGGCTGCGTTCTGCACCAGCTGTAGGCGCCTAAGTGATGCCTGATCAAGGCCGACATATAAAGAATTACAATAATCTAATCTGGACGTAATAAAAGCATGAATAACCATCTCAAGTTGTTTTTTTGGGAGGAAGGATTTTACCTTGGCAATCAGTCTGAGCTGGAAGAAACTAGTTTTTACAACAGTGCTAATGTGCTTATCTAATTTAAAATCACTATCTAAAATAAAACCTAGATTTCTGGCGGAGGAGCGAACGTTGGAACTGAGGGTGCCCAGGGAGTTAGATGGTAGGGTGGGATGATGATCGAATAATATGATTTCAGTTTTGTTTTCATTAAGCGTGAGAAAATTGGATGCCATCCAGGCCTTGACATCGTTTAAACAGTTGAGAAGTGGTTGGAATGGGTCATTTGATTTGAGGGGAAGATAAATTTGTACATCGTCTGCATAACAGTGAAAAGACATATTGTGTTTTGTTAAAATTGGTCCTAGTGGCAACATATAAAGAAGAAATAAGATGGGGCCTAGTATAGAGCCTTGTGGAACTCCGCATGAGAGGGGGGCGGGGGGTGATGTAAATTCCCCAATATGTACGGAGAAAGTTCTGTCTGATAGATATGACTGTAGCCATGAGAGAACGGTGCCTGAGATGCCGACGTGGTGTTCTAAGCGTGATAATAAAATTGAGTGGTCGACGGTGTCAAAGGCCGCAGAGAGGTCCAGAAGCACAAGTGCGGCAGGGGTACCATCATCAACTGTTAAAATTAAATCATTAAAAACTCTAAGGAGCGCGGATTCAGTGCTGTGACCGGGTTTAAAGCCTGACTGGAATTTTTCGTGAATGCCATGTGATAGGAGGAATGACTGTAATTGGGAATATACAACTTTTTCAAGGACTTTGGATAAGAACGGGAGCTGGGAGATGGGCCTTTGAATATACATTTTTAACTCAAACCTCTGGGAGGTCCCTGGAACAAAATATTTTGGGATGGGAGGGCCGTGGCCAAATACATATAATCCTGGGGGTCCCTGATTTTAAAAGGTTTGAGAACCACTATATAAACATAGGTTTGTCAGAAAACTGGATTTAGAAGACATTTATAGAATGGGGTCCTCCGTTCTAAGTGGTTAACACAGCGTGGATGTGCTCTAGCTGCCCTGCAGAGCGTGTTCCCTCAGGTGGAGCTGGGGACCTTCATGTCCCTCCTGAAGAGGGACAAGGAGCTGCAGCTCATGGAGCTCACCATGATCGTCACAGGCATCCGCCTCTTCAATAAGTTCAGCAAGAAGGGAGGAGAGGGCATTGACAACTGTGAGTCCGACGCATGCTTCAATAAGTCATATGACCAAGTATAAATTAGGGCTTCAATGGTTAATTTATAGACTTTTTTTTTGTAGATAGGTTTTCCAACTTTGTACATTATATGTTTTTGTTTTTATAGCATTAGTCGGTGTGCATCTTGCAGGTTGCTAAGCAGAAGAACAAATTCATGGAAAATATATCTTAGTGTAACACTGAAATGTAAAAGCTCCAGTCTATAAAAGTGATACTTCTGTTTCAACCAAGGACCTACTGTATAATACAGAATGTTCTTAAAAAAGTGATCTGTTAAATGCTTCGCAAAAAGCATCTAATTTTGACTAAAAATTACTTTCCTCACTTTTTTCCTGTTCCTTTTGTACAGTGCCTAAAATTCTGCAAGATGCTCTGCCAGCTGCCACTAACGTAATAGAACATGAGTTGAATCTTACCCAGAGTTTGACGTGGAAATACACAGCAGTACTGGAGAGACTAATGGGTTCTTCTGATGAGAACCAGCGACTCCTGCTCCAACTCAAACAGGCCCTGTACAATGTCAGACAGCACCAAGCTTTCCTTAAAGTCATATTGGTGAGTCGAATGTAATTGTTATTGTTTTAAATCCAGCAGTACAATCATTAATGTAGTGATTATAAACAAATAATCTTATGAATTAACAGATCATTTTTAAACCCTGGGAATTAAAATAATGTGGAAAAACTGCCATATGTTACAATTGGGAATGATCTTAATCATTTACAATGGGTATTTATATGCCAATATTATACCAACTACCAGCTCTGTGGCCTTGTGGTTTGAGTGTCTGCCCTCAGTGCCCTGAAATTGGGAGGTCAGATTTCAATTCCCAAAGACTATAAAACTCAGTGCCTCCCTGCTTGGCTCTCAGCATCAAGGGTTGTATTAAGGGTCAGTCCCTGTGACATACTAGGGCCATGTCCACGAGGTGTACATGTACATAATGACTACTTTATGTACAGAAACAAGAGATGGGCTCTTGGGCCACATTACTCTGGAACTGTTGGTTCTCAAGCTATTTACTACTTACAACTACAGTCAATGCAATATTTGATTTGATTTGATTTATTAGAAAAGCAATAACCAACATACAATTCATACTGGTTAGTACATTTTCGAGGATAAAACACATTAAGACTCGGTTGAATAAATAAAAACAAATTTTCGTAAAAAAAAAAGATAGCTCAAATGAAATAAACGTTATAATACTTACTTGATAATACCACAAAAAATCGTAGGACATGACTTCAGTTCACAATCAGCTTTGGAATATGGATAAGGTGCTTAATAAATTAGTAAATTAGTCTTAAGTGGTCCACTGAGAAGAACAGAGTTGTATAAAGAAGTAATTGTCTTTTTGTGTGTACATTGACAGGCAGATGTACGTTTATGCGCCAAGCAGGTTGAACTCATGCAGACTGAGCTCGTATCACGGATACAGCAGCTTAAAGACACAGTGCATACAAAGACAGCTGTACCGACTGCACAGGTTTTTGTAAGTATGTGCTGTAACTGCTGACAATTTCTATTGCAGTAGTGGTTCCCAAACATTTTCATGTAAGGACCTGTTTTTGAAGACACACATGCATATCGTTGTTGAGGGCTAGAAATCTTGTGTCTCCAACTTTTGTGTATAATTTCCTAAATTAATGGGTGGCTTGGATTTTGGAGGGCTGCATTTGCGAATGTTCAGTTGGTGATTTTTCTTTGATCCCTAACTTTGATTATACTGTATTACATAAAAATTGTCTACATTAGTAGTTGTTGCGACCGAAGGTCGCATATACTCTGAAAAACCGTGTCGCTTGAGTGTCCTTCCTTCCTTCCGTAACCTCTGTGATGTCAGTGTGATGTCAGCGAGTTGTGACATCACTTCCTGTACGGGGCGGCTACACGAAATGTGGATAACACTATATATGGAGATAGTCCAGTCCATCATGTCATATGGGACTACCGTCATAGACAGTAGCCAAAAGAGAAGGATACACAAGACTAAGAAAGACAAAAAAAGGAGGAGGAGGATAAAGATACCAAAAGGAGAGAGAAGAAAGGGTGGATGAGGTACAATGTGTCTCAGAAAAGAAAAGGAGGTGGCAACGGGGGCGGCTAGATAAAGTTATTAGGCCTGGATCCGACTTTAAGTCGACGTACAGGATTCCAGAAGTGTAGCGCTTATTCGCTCTTGTATCAAACTGGTACTCGAAACGTTCTTAGAATTTAATATATATTTTCTAAAGTAAATATGGGGGCGGCTGTGAAAAAAAGAGAAGAATAAAAAAGAAAAAAAGGAGGAGGATAAAGATACAAAAAGGAGAGAGAAGAAAGGGTGGATGAGGTACAATGTGCGGTATCCTCCTTGTCAAGCTCGACGTTGGTCATTTGGACCTATACATGGAGAAATGGAGCGAACCTGTTTGGCCTAAACATGGAGATGTGGTACAGAATGACTCATATATGGGCATAACAAGTATGTCATGTGACATCACTTCCTGTACAGACAGTCAGACAGACAGCCATTGACTCCGGCCTAACAATGGCTACTGTCTATGACGGTAGTCCCATATGACATGATGGACTGGACTATCTCCATATATAGTGTTCTCCACATCTCCATGTTTAGGCCCTATCGCTCACACCCTAGGTGGGGTTGGCGATAGGGCCTTTCTGTGTGGAGTTTGCATGTTCTCCCCGTGTCTCCTAGGGTTGATACCCTCACAAAAACATGAACAAACTCCCCCCAGAATGATAACAACTAGAATCGTCAGAGAAACGCTGTGGTTGGCCATGATAGTCAAGAATTGGCGCGACCTCGGGTTGATACCCTCACAAAAACATGAACAAACTCCCCCCAGAATGATAACAACTAGAATCGTCAGAGAAACGCTGTGATTGGCCAGATAGTCAAGAATTGGCGCGACCTCGCCCTTTAGGGCGAGGTCGCATGTCACCCTGAGGTCGCATTCCACCCTCAGGTGTCTTACTAGTAGTAGTGTTTCATTGTGTACATTAACCATTTAATCCCTATATACTTATTATTACATCAAATAGCAAAACTATCAGATCTGTTACAATTTACAGTTGTCATTGGGCAGACACGTTGATTCTCCATATTTCAACTTTGTTTGTTTTTTCATCAATTAATGCTCTACTACGTCATACAAGAGTGGCTCAAAGGTGGCAAAAATATTATCAGCAAGAGCTTGTGACATAATAATAACTACATTTGTATCCATTGGAAACACAGGTTATTTTGGCCCCGGCCATTTCTTCAACAGTAATGGCTTTGGTTGTACAGATACAGTGCAATGTTTCCACCTAACAGGGATCTCTTTTGTCAGCCACACTTCAGGGCTGTGGCCACGCTGTGGAGGGGTCTCCAGGACGAGATGGTCGTGCTGAGCATCCTGGACGGCATGGTGACACACCTGCAGCCCTTCCTCTCCTCTCAGGCTCAGCTCTTCTCCGTGGGCCGCTTAGACGACCTGTTGGAGGGCTCCGACTTCAAGACTGATGAGGACAGAATGGCAGAGTGTTCAGGTACTGTACATCGGCCACTGTTTATCCACTTCCTTCCGGGCCATGCCTATCTACAAGCTCACAGTTGTGTTGACGCTTGTAAATACGCTGTTTTCGCTATTCATTGCATGTCAAAGTATATTTATGTTCTACCCAGGATTTGAACGCCTGTCTCCTGCACAAGTACTGACATTTTTGGAGCTGTGTGGAACAGAGCTCCCCATAGGCAGCAATGTGTGTCCTCACCGTGTCCTCACCGTCAAGTGAGAACGGTCTCGTTGAGTTTGAACAGGATATGCGCATGCGCGACCGCACGCGCGCACGCACGCACAACACACACACGCACGCACGCACGCACAACACACACACACACACACACACACACACACACACACACACACACACACGGCTCGAACGAACACATGGAGAGGAGAACGTGGCAACACACGGCTCGAACGACCGAACACACAGAAAACGTAGCAATTAGCAAATCTACAAGCTCACAATGACTCGCATCCCGGCCGAAATTGACTAGTAAAGGCAGCCGTACACTACACGATAATCGGGGCATTTAATTACCCTCCCGACAGTCGGTTTGCCTCCGACTGAAAGGGGCAGCAGACAAACAAAATCATAACTACAATATTACCGCTGACGGCGTCGCGCGCAGCAAATACCGAAGCGTTGAAACGGCACATCTGTACTTAGACAGCGCAAGCCCCAGACAAACACACTCCCAAGAACAGGAGCGCTCGAGCACATAGTAGCCTACGTCCTTTATACAGTGCTCCCCAGAGCACCAACACAACAGTGACCACCGAATGCATGCAACAACGGCCAGAGAACCCACATAGCAAACAGGTTTGGCCCGAATCCGGCTGAAATCCGGCAGGTCTGGCTGACTATGGCTTGTGTGCCACACATCTCCAACTAGTCAAGGCTCTAACTCGTTCTCCTGCTACACCATCAACATGTGGAACGCCCTTCCTCAAGCCCTAAAGGAGAGCAAATCCCTAGCCTCCTTCAAAATTGGTATGAAAAGTCACCTTCAGACAGCTGCTACCCGTGACTTGTAAATAGACTAAGCCCCCTTGCCCCACCCCCCCTTTTTTATTATTCTTTTTTCTGCCTTTGTATTTGATGTTATGCTTTTGAAACTGATATTATCCTAGATAAAGTACTATGTTCTATCCGTCTGTCTTTCAATGTTATATGAGATACTTAAAGTGTGGTTCCTGTGGAAATAAGCCTCGGCTTTCTAGGATCTCCTTTTAGTTGACCTTGTACCAGTGATTTGTACTGTCATGAAACTGTACTTTTTTCTATTGCAAACTTCTAATAAATTCTTCAATCAATCAATCAATCATCACAGTGTCTCTACATCATAATAACAGCTGGGTTTCTCAATCAATTTCTCATAGTGAACTAGGGCGCCCAATAACACCAGTCCAGGGTGCCTCAGAATAATATTTAGAATGTATCAATATCTTGTAGTGAGCTTGTAAATCTGCTACTTTTGGTGAATATCCCCTTAGAATAGGGATGCTGGGGTTTATTGATTGAATGCCAAGTATAAATGTTTATTTTAAATCTGTCCTAATGAAAGATTTAAGGGAGCCTCCGCACACTCAAAAGTGTGCAAAATCATGTTCTTCATGTTAAATAAAGTGCAAGCTTTTGGTCATAGACCTTCTTCAGGCATGCAGCACCTCGATGAGTGGTGGTCCTTTCACTATTAATCTGTCCTAATAGAAGCAGATATTTTCTCAAGTTATATGTTTGTTAGGCCTATTATGGACAGTATTTGTTATTTCAAATAATAGTAAATATGCTACATTTGCATAAAGCAAGTATTTGTCTACTCCCATCACACACACAGATCTAGAAGACATAGAATGTAAAAATATAGATCTAGAACACATAGAATCAATCTAAAAAATATAGAACTAGAACACATAATTTATAGATCTAGAACACATAGAATTCATAGATCTAAAACACATAGAATCAAAAACATAGATCTGGAACTGCTCAAATTCACAGCTCCACTTCGAACCGAGGTTTGATTTTTACCAACTGTGTGCACATGCATGTCCGTGCGAGCGTTATGATGGAAACATTTTAATATTCAGTCAGGGTGAAGTCTATTTATTGAAGATTTCAGCAACAGAGAAACGGCAACAGAGAAACAGCATACACAGCATCAGAGCTTGCACCCAGCGGTGCCGAAGCCTCCTGAAGTGTCATATGGGACACCTCTTACACACATAGATGCTCTCCATAAATGGAGATAGAATAGAAACATATATCTAAGGACCATACAGTATATAATAAGACTGACTGGTTAAGTTAGCAATGACCATATCACACTTTAGGACACATTATATGCTGACACAGAAGTAGAAATCACAGGAGGATGTCAGCTGTTGGACTGACAGCTGCAGGCAAATCAAAATGAGTATTTGGCTTGTGAGATTTGCTTTAAACTATGTTCTACCAAGTTGAATGTAAGTAAGATAAATACACTTTAACGCACCAAAACATTGCGAACCAAGTGGAACCAACAGCAGCTGAATGGCAGGTGAACTGTATTCGCTAGGTAGCAATGTTGTGTCTATACAACAACGCACCTCGCGACTTTGTCTACAGCCCCCCTCCCACCCCCCAGAGAGAGAGAGAGACGCACGCACTCACGCACGCACGCACGCACGCACACACACACACACATTTAAATTTCTTTATTTGAGTCCACATTTATAAAATACATTACAAGGGACACAAATGTTTTTCAGTTGCTTCTGATGTCCCACATGCTTGAAACAACATGTCAGTGCCCAGATCCAAGCAAGTCCAGACTGTACAGAATCACCACATGAGCTCATTCACAGGTATTACATTTCAGTCTGCTATAACACCGGATAAATAATTATGGGTACAAATAGCACCTTCTCCTCCAAATGGATCGACTGCCTATAATGGAGGAGATTGAGCAATAAGTTGCAAGCTGCTTTGCCCTATACCTGGACAACCCCAGAATCCTCAGGCCCCTGAAAACACACACACACACACACACACACACACACACACACACACACACACACACACACACACACACACACACACACACACACACACACACACACACACACTCTACATACAGTACATGAGGAACCAATGCTTTTTGTGTCACAGTGGAGAGTGGGTGGAGACGAGAGTGGGTGGAGAGTGGGTGGGTCCTGGTCATGTAAGCACTGTTTTGTCCTGTGTTGATCTGGGAAAGTTTTAGCGGAGCAGAGGACTGAAGCTCACTGACCTCAAGACCATAGTATGTCAGCAAGTAAAGTCAGATCCCAAGCGGTCAAACCGGACCTCAAATGTCCACCATCAAAGTGGACCGAAGGAGATGAACTACCGGTATTTGGGGGTTTTAAAAGAGAGATGCCGTCCAACAGCTTTTCAGCTGCTGCGTCAGAGGAGGAACAGCCACAGATCTACCAGCGAGCCATGCTGAAGCAGCTTGTGATAAAGTTACACAGAACAGGTGTGTGGTGTGCATGTTTTTATGTTCCTCTATGCTTTTCTTTCACCTTCTATAGAAAGCAGATGTACAGAAATGTGTGTGTGTGTGTGTGTGTGTGTGTGTGTGTGTGTGTGTGTGTGTGTGTGTGTGTGTGTGTGTGTGTGTGTGTGTGTGTGTGTGTGTGTGTGTGTGTGTGTGTGTGTGTGTGTGTGTGTGTGTGTGTGTGTGTGTGTGTGTGCATGCGTAAATGGGAGGGAAAGAGAGAGACAGAAAGAGAGAGAGAGAAAGATAATCAGTCTTCAGTCGGGCCAGGAATCTGCCTAAATGTTCCAACTTTGCTGCTGCCATCCTAAATTAAGAACATATATTTAAAAATGTAACGTTTCATATTTTTTCTCTCTTCTCATTCTCCATGCCAGATGTTTTTCCTGCCCAACTCAAACATATCTTCAGCAGAAATAGACATCTTAAACATCACCAGAGAACTACAGGAGAGAAACCGTTTCACTGTGACCTGTGTGGTGTAAGCTTCAGCCAGAGCAGTAGTCTGAAACGACACCAGAAAATTCATACAGGAGAGAAGCCCTACACCTGTGACCAGTGTGGGACCAGGTTCAGCCTGAGTAGTAGTCTCAAAGATCACCAGAGAATTCATACAGGAGAGAAACCCTACACCTGTGACCAGTGTGGGACCAGGTTCAGGCATATAAGTTATCTGAAAAAACACCAGAGAATTCATACAGGAGAGAAACCCTACACCTGTGACCAGTGTGGGACCAGGTTCAGCCGGATAAGTGCTCTGATACAACACCAGAGAATTCATACAGGAGAAAAGCCCTACGACTGTGTCCAATGTGGGAAACAGTTCAGCCATAGAGCTAATTTAACAAAGCACGAGAGAATTCATACAGGAGAGAAACCGTTTCACTGTGACCAGTGTGGGACCAGGTTCAGCCTGAGCAGTCATCTGAAACAACACCAGAGAATTCATACAGGAGAGAAACCCTACACCTGTGACCAGTGTGGAACAAGGTTTAGCCGTAGCAGTGCTCTGAAACAACATCAGAGAATTCACACAGCAGATAAACCCTACCACTGTGAGCAGTGTGGGAAACAGTTCAGCACTAACAGTAGTCTCAAATGTCATGAGAGAACTCATAGTGGAGAGAAGCCCTACACCTGTGAGCAGTGTGGGACCAAGTTCATCCTGAGCAGTGCTCTGAAACAGCATCAGAGAACTCATACAGGAGAGAAGCCCTACCACTGTGAGCAGTGTGGGAAACAGTTCAACAGGAACACACATCTCAAACAGCATCAGAGAACTCATACAGGAGAGAAACCCTACAACTGTCAGCAATGTGGGTTAAGCTTCAGCCAGAGCAGCGCTCTAAAACACCACCAGAGAACTCATACAGGAGATAAGCCCTACACCTGTGACCAGTGTGGAACAAGGTGTCGCCAGAGCAGTGATCTGAAACAACACCAGAGAATTCATACAGGAGAGAAGCCCTACCACTGTGTTGAGTGTGGGACCAGGTTCAGGCAGAGTGGTAATCTGAAACAACACCAGAAAATTCATACAGGAGAGAAACTGTTTCACTGTGACCAGTGTGGTACCAGGTTCGGACAGAAACGTCATCTGAAAGAACACCAGAGAGTTCATACAGGAGAGAAGCCCTACCACTGTGTCCAATGTGGGAAACAGTTCAGCGTTAGATCTAATTTAACAGCGCACAAGAGAATTCATACAGGAGAGAAACCCTACACCTGTGAACAGTGTGGAATAAGCTTTGGACGGATCAATCATCTGAAACAACACCAGAGAATTCATACAGGAGAGAAGCCCTACACTTGTGACCAGTGTGGGACCAGGTTCAGGCTGAGCGGTACTCTCAAAAGGCACCAGAGAATTTGCCTCTGATGCCCAAAGTGCCTGTTTTTAAATCCCTGCCCAAGGGTTAGGGTTGGCCCCTATCAAGAAAAACATAATAATACTAATAGATTCACTGATAATCTATCTATAAATGCGAGAAGTCTCTGCGTGCGTGCGTGCGTGCGTGCGTGTCTGTCTGTATGTAGAGTTAGCTTGGTTTATTACTGCGAGAGAGAACGCACCACCCTCTCTCACAATGCAAATTGATGCTAACTTGACCATGTTCTCTCTCTCAGCTGATCTCTGAGTGGGCTGAAGTGGCCAACGCATATTACATGGGAGGTTGCGGCCCGTAAAAAAAAGAAATTTGAATACAGACAGAATCTTGTATTACCAGGATAAGAAATAATACTTGTAGAAAGGTTGTTATTTTGAGAGAGAAATGTCCTGCAAGATGATTAAATTTTTGATATGTTTTATTTTGATGATAACTGTTGTAGCCAACAATCTATCTCAATATTACATTCAGTAATAGTAACGTCATGAGTATATCAGTGTTGTTGTGCACTCGTTATCCTTATTATCTCGTCACAATGACGTGCTCACAAAATGGTGGCCGGAACTACGTCATCTGGAGCAAGACTCCTCCCCAACTCCTCCCTAAGCCTGTTCTCTATTGCTAAAGGCCAGTCCATACTATCCAAAAACAAACTTTTCAGTTTCGGAGAGAGTACATGGACAGGCCTTAACACCTTGAGACAGGCACTCAGCAAGCATAGTTCACTCCCCCATCAATGAATTGCTGCTTTTACACAGATTAGCTCCACAACTGAGATGTGTTCATTTCATGGTGTTCATTTCATGAGCTTTTGTTAGCTTGGTTCGTACAGAGTTAGGCTAATTGTTTTACCCCTATTTCCAATCAATGTGATATTATTCAATATACAACCGTTTAGAGATTTGTTCATGGTTGTCCATATATGACCCACCCACTGTACCCTGTATGCAGTGTCGGACTGGGCATCTGGACCACCGGGAGAAATCCAGATCGTCCGCTGGGGCGATCGGACGCTCTGTGATCACGGTGGTGTATATATTATATGCTGGTAAAAATGCAATTGCAGAAACAGCAGAAACAGCCCCAGAACAGCAGCAGAACAGCAGAAACAGCCTCATCTAGTGGTTGTATATGGGAGGTATGATACCGCCACACTAAGCAGCCGCCACCAATGATTAAGAGTGGCTGCAGCAGCTGGCATAATCTGATTCCAATGAAAGCAGACGGCCAGCCGTGGTAGTATGTGGTAGGTACTATACCAGTTTGTTACTAGAAGGGTTAGTATATACTAAGTAAGGGCTGATTCTAGTTCTAGATCAGGGATTCTTTCAACCTGAACCCTATTTTCTTATCTATTTTTATCTAAGTGAGTGGTGGGATTTTCACAATTTGCTGTTGCTCCTCTTGGGATCAGTGACTTTTGTTTCAATTTATTCCAAATCCAATGGGGTAATTGAGCACATAATCCATTTGCCCCATTGGAATACATTGAGCTGTCCATCACTTCCTACAGTACAGGAGCAGTTGCAAATATTGAAAATCCCACCACTCATTTAAATAAAAGTAGATGGGAAAAAATGGAGTTTGGTACTGTTTGTATTAATAAATAATGCTCAATTATTTTTTGAGCATTTTTTGAGGGCCGGTCTGTTGCAAAGTCCAGGGCTGAAAATGTTTCCCAATCCGACCCTGCAATGAGCTAATAGAGCCTGCCTGCTTGCTCTGGGGAGAATAGAAGACAAAGGATCTAAATGTCTTGTATATGTTTTTTTTCTTTTTCTTTTTTCTTTTTTTACATACATTAACACTACCAGACAGATTGAATAAATTAATGTTGTGTTCTCAAAGAAAATGTTTTAGTGTGTAGTGTGTAGCACCATTCGGTTAAACAACAACAACACATGTATTTCCCCCTTTGGGGTTTGGATCCTCCCTTTTCTTAGTTCACTTCCTCCCGGTTTATTTCTACTAACAACATTACATGTTTAAGGCATAGTTCTACCAAGAGGTGTATCTGATGAAACTGTTATACTATACAGCACACACACATAATGTCATATTCTGAAAATAAACATTGAATTGCCCTGATCATAGTCTGTTTTTTGAGCGGTGGTGACACTGTCTCTATACGTGGCCGTGTGTGTGGGTATGTGTGTGTGTATGCGCGTGTCTGTCTGTATGTAGCCTGCAGTACCTTTTCTGACCACACATGTTAAGGGAGGGGCGCTGTTGTTCAGGCCAGGCCAGGCAAGGCACACTCACTCACACACACACACGCACGCACGCACACACGCGCAGCCTCCACCGCTCAGTTCACACAAGTGTGATTTTTTTATATATAAGTAGATGAGTGATGAGTGCTGTAGCATGAACACTGTATTCTTCTTCATGACATCCAGGTGACTGTATTAATCCTTCAGAGATGAAGACACAGGAGTGGCTTCTGCCCGAAACGACTGCAAACTTTGACAAACTGCCACTGCAGTATAAAGGCTACTGTGGCTACGCCCTGGTTAAGAAAGGCGGGCTTCTACTGCCAGGTACTGTATGTGATTTGATTCCCCTCTACTCTATTCCACTCTGCAAGTGGCTTCGATGTTTTTCAAGCCATGGACCCCTTAGCTGAGAGAGAGAGATGAAGCATACTGCAGATTAAGCTTTAAAAGAAATATCTTCCTATGACCTTTTTTTCTTTTTCTTTTTGTCACTGTATATTTGCACATACGTGAAATGTGTCCTCTACATTTATAACTACTAAACGCAGTGAGCAGCCATTCTACGCTACGGCACTCTGGGAGCAATTAGGGGGTTAAGAGTCTTGCTCAGGGACACATGGAGTCATGGACACATTGCTGGCCTGGCCTGGAGTCGTACCTGGGACAATCAGGGGCTCTGGCTCCCCAGGCAGACTCACTAACCACTCAGCTATACCTTGTTTGTTGACGTGATCTTTTCTATTAATATGTTGGATTCATGTTAATATGGATTTTCAGACGTTTAATCATTCAAACCCTCAATACGTAGTAAACTGGTTCTGTGGCTCTGTCGGTCTGTGCCCAAAGGCTTGAGAACCACTGGATATTTTGATCCCATGACCCCAGAGATAATGTGAACCGATTTGTGTGAGTTTTTGACAAAATCTTTAGGAGTAGTAGCAAAAAAGTGTGTTTTGAAGAAAGCGCACTATGGCAGTGTCGTAGAATCTCTTGAGGAAAAGGGCACTTTTAGCAAAGATGATGGACCAGTCTGCATTCACTATTTATTCAGCAGGAAGAACATTTTACAACATGAGTTCTGTTCTAGGTCTAATGTGGCAAGCGAAGCTAGCAAGCGAGCACGCTTATGTAGTTCCTGGCTGCTTATATAATCTCTTTCGTTCTCTATTAAAGCAGACAGAATGAAATCTATTCTTACCTACCAATCACAAGGTGTTTCAATCATATGAGCATCCTGCTTCCAGCATCAGCATCCATGTTGATGTCTTAATATGTCCTGTCTCCTTCATCTTTATTTAAATCAAAGACCTTTAGTGACCAGTACCAGTAGCGCTTTCGAGGCCGGACGTGACCGGACGCCGTGTGGCCAATATATTTCCCACATGCACGCGCAAGGACGGCACAGCACAGAACAGTGCTTGTGCTTTCATGCTAGAATGCGTCCCCATAGATATGAGTGACGACGCGTGCCATATAACCTATCTAATGAGATGGCTATTTGCATAACACGTTTACCAGGTTACCAGTGAGTTTTTATTGTTGTATACTGACTGACTGCCTATGTGCCAAAGACAATTTTCCATTTTATGCTAAATTTGATGGGCAATAAAGTTTTTGTTCTCATCTTATATATGGCTCCATTACTGTGGTATGTAGGCTACTGTAGCGCTGTATTTTCTAATTGAATTACATTAAACTAGAAAGTAAAATCCTAAGTAACAATGCAATTATAATTAAGACTAGAAAACATTGTTTTTCTTTTTCCACCATTAGATCTGCTGAGATCCATTCTTTCTAAATAGCCACTAGAGGCGCGTGCGCGCGTGCACGTGACGTCAATAAATGACCGTCCGCCCTGAAAAGAAAATCCCAAAGCACCACTGACCATTACACAAGTGACTGGTCAGTTTGTCCCATCCAGATATCATATCTGTCATCAGGTTTCATTACTCTTAATATAGCAGTTCAAGCAGACAGTGATGAAGCAATCTAGCTACTAGTCTGTGGTCTAACTCAGTGGTTCTCAACCTGTGGGTCGGAGACCCCACATGAGTTTGGGGGTATCAGCAGATGACAGTGAAAGTGACAATTCAAGGACTTGTTTTAATACCTAAAGGAAAACGTAATCAACAAACTAACTAACATTGGCCAAGAAGGAGGCAAACATTTTGAAAATAAATAAAATGTAATACCTCAACTGCTACAAGTGCTTGTCAGGGTTCAAATATGGTTATTCTGGGGGGGGGGAACAGCCTGAAAAGGTTGAGAACCACTGGTCTATCTGACCAATAACCTTGTATGAGCATTTACTCAAATACGCTCACACAATGTATACAAATATTACATATCACTGCATAGTAGAGAAATCTGGTAATAAAAATGAACATTTTGAAATCTCTTTCATTTCCTGCACAGGTAATCCGAGCATTGGAGTGCTGAAACACAGGGAGAGATTCTACGTTTTCAGCTCCAAACAAGCTGCCTTGAACTTCGCCTCCAGGGCAGATGAGATGATTGAGTCTGTGGGGGAGAGGGCCAAGCGCTCCCCTGAGCTCATTCAGCTGCTTCAGCTCCACCAGCAGTTTTCCACCGTCACTCCATATTCTGAGGTGGTTGTTATTGTTATGTTGAGTCAGTGGTTCTGAACCTGTGGGTCGGGGGGCCCACTGGTGGGGGGCCTCGAGATTATTGCAAGTAGGCCCCCAAATAACTGGCAAAATTGTAATGGTAACATAACATAGTATATAATGTGTGAAATGATGTTTCTTTACAACCTTGAAAAGTGAGTTTTCATTGTGAAAGTGATTCTGCTAAATTGGAACTTAAGGTTCACATTAGATCCATCGATCCAAGCTGGAACACAATCAATTGATTGATCATAATATAACACTTTTGAGATTTTCATGTGGGCCCTGATCCAGAAAACTTTGAATTGTATTTATGTATCAGTGTTTTCCCATAAAGGCCATATGATATGCCCACAATAGGTTTGATGCATTTGTGTCAAACATCACAGCTTAGACTGTAGCTTAAACACTGAACTATTCTATACTTAGTTTTTTCTCTTGTGAAATTGTAATTTGTATATTTTTGCTCATTTTGACCATTTTTGTTTGTGTTTAACACTTTCTGTGCTTGCTATACCAACTCCAGCTTCATTGCTCTCAAGGATCACAGTGAAGTAACTCTAACTTCTTTTGTAAACTTTACAGATGCAGTCAGGGGAGAGCTTCCTGGTCAAGCCCATTACCAAGTGTGACAGCTGTACACAGACTGACACACACCTGCTGGAGACAAACATTGTCAAATCATATGAGTGGAACGAGTGGGAACTACGACGAAAAGCAATCAAACTGGTCAGTAATGCCTAATTCATCTTTGTCTGGTGTCGAAAATAGCAGATCGACAAGCCCACTCACTCGACGCGCAACGGAGCGTCAATTAGGCTTAACACTGACCAGAATTCTGCCCCTTTAATAAATGTGATGTGCATGAAGTTCGAGATTTAATATCTCTAAAACTGTAATCGTGTTAATTTATATTTTGATAACAAAGGTCTCAAGTTAGCTGCTGTCCTTTAAAAGAGGGTTGTGTGCATTTTCAGAGCATGTTTATTTTAATGATTAATCAATCGATCGTGTTCCAACTTGGATCAATAGAACTAACGTATGGTATACTTTATTGGTGTCATCTTTTCATATTAAGGTTATATTATCATTAAAATATTAGCGTGTTGCCAGTCATTTGGTGGCCCACTTGCAATACCCTCACGGCCCACCACGGCCTCATGTCACTCAGGATTTTATCGTGGTGTGTAGACTTCACAAGGTCTTTTGTGATGGTGTAAATTAACCAATACATTAAGCTTTGGAGTATGAACCAGTGTGGGGACTTTATTGTGGACTTGCTGAAAGGTGAAACCAGTATGTTATGCCAAAACCTTATAGACCAAGGTTATTCTCCTAAAAAAAAATCACCGACAGTACAAAGGCAGGGCCCTTAGCCAATGAGGAGCAGCGTTCTTGGTGACAGCACCACCAACAAGTGCGACCTGATATAAATAACAACACGTGGGCTCGCTGAAAGGCGAAACCAGTATGTTATACCAAAACCTTATAGACCAAGGTTATTCTCCTCAAAAAACTGACCGACAGTACAAAGGTAGGGCCTTTATCCAATGAGGAGCAGTGTTCTTGGTGACATCACCACCAACAAGTGCAACCTGATATAAATATCAACACCCACATGAAATCCTTTGTAGTATGTTCTCCCAAATCTTTAGATACTAAAGTATATAAAGTACCGTATATAAAATGTAGGAGTCTCAGAAGTAATGTTGGAGTGCCCGTTGATTTTTATGCCCATATATGTTGGAGTGCCTGTTGGGTAGATCTTTGTGCCCATACTTTTGTGGTGTTCCATGCGAGCCCACACTGTTTCGTAGGAACAGTATTTCTAGTTATTTTTGTGATCACAGGCTAACCTTCGGACTGCAGTGACCCACTCCATGCAGACTGGTCTGAGCCACATGAGACGAGACAACAGCACCCAGACATTCCCACCCAAGGATGCAGCCTGTCAAACCAAGAGGGACGCATCCACAAGCGTTCCGAAGCCCCTGGTGTACCTGGCGGGCCTTCGAGGAAATAAGACTGGGCAAATGATTAAAACAAACCTGACCACGTCTATTGACCAATAACCATCTTTAGTTGTTTGTCTAAACCAGAGGTCTTCAACAGGGGATCCGGGACCCCAAGGGGGTCCCCAGATACTACAGCGGGGCCTCCTTTTTTATATTAACCACTTTAACCCTAGTGTCCATATTCTAAGAACTTTAGCCAAAAACGGCTATTTTCGAATCTATTAACAGGTTGTGGGGGTCCTTGCTTCATCTCTCTCCCAACTAAGGGGTCCTTGGCCTGAAAACATTGAAGACCCCTGGTCTAAGCAATCAAAGCTTTTATTGTTGCTTCAGAGGTATTTCTTCAAATTTGAAATCATACAGAAAATGACACAAATTACGCAACAAGACAATTATTATTCATTAAAGGAGAATTCCGGACTAGCCGTGTTATTACGTTAATCTAATGTTATGAAATCCCAGAACGATAGGTACAAACTGAAATAGATTTTTCTTTTTCTTCGATGGATGAAATAACCCCAGATTACAGTAAGAAAAGCACTCTAGTCCGGAATTCTCCTTTAAATCAGGGCTGTAGCTCATGGTGGGTATGGTATTTTAAATGATACTCTACTGAGGAACTGCTTGAAGCAGTTATCAATATGAAAAGAACTTGACATTGAGGTGAATACATTTGACTGTCGTGTTGCTGAGGGAGGGCGAGCTCTTCTGGGGTCCCCGACCCGGATTCGCGTCCCCGCAGTGGGGACACAACCCCACGGGGAGACGGAGCGCCAGCAGGCAGCACCTGACTCTGGTGAAAGCTAACCTGGTGAAATGCTAACCTCGGAGTCGGGGACGCGACTCCGGGTCGAGGACGCGACTCCGGGTCGGGGACGCAAGAAGAGATCACTCTTGCTGGAGTTGCTTTGAGAGGCCAGCTGGAGGGTGAGGTGGGGGGGTGGGGGTGACCTACAGTGTTACCAGATTTTGCGAGAGAAACGAGTAACCATGGAAATAGGGTATATGCACATATGCCATTTTGTTCTACTTCCGGGTGTCTTTCGACTTCCTTCACAGGTGTTTCTGATGATTTATCTTGGATAATATCAGTTTCAAAAGCATAACATCAAATACAAAGGCAGAAAAAAAAAGAAAAAAAGGGTCCTTGAGTGGGTTCCAAATGTCCCCATACAGGTGTGTAACTCTGAGAGTGTACAAATGGAAGCAAATGGACCTGCAAGGATCAATTTGCTTCCATTTGTTGATTCCATTTGTACAGAGTTTATGGGGGTCCCTGAAATTAAAGAACCACTGTACAATAAATCAAACAGAGCCTTAATTAGTATCATCAGTAAGTAACACCTGTGAAGGAAGTTGAAAGACACCCGGAAGTAGACCAATTAGCCCAAAATAAGCGACTACTGTAGGTGGTCCGTCGCACAACTGAAAATTGTTGTGCCAGTGACCCCCATAAGATTTGTGTTGTAAAATGTGTGCGTTCACTGCATGAGCTCGTATCGTGTATTTTCAAATTGCTGATGTAGCCTACTGTGTTGAGCTGTGAAATGAGCCCAAATAAGTAACTTTAGAAACAAGCTACCCAGCAACAATATTCACAACCGACTTTACAGAAAATAACACCAAAGTCGCTTATTAAAGCTGACTTGGCAACACTGATGATGTAACATATTTGTCTCTCCAGGTCAACCTGCCTGCCCTTGCCAATGCTTAATTATTAAAAACTAATAAATCAGTTGTAATATCCCTTTCTCTCTCAATTTTTTATGGCACATAATGCATAATGTAGACCTATATTTCTTTAGGCCTAAGTGTTTGCTTTGCAAATCAACCTTGTGCAAATAGAATCTCTCCCTCACCTCACCTCTCCTCTCCTCCCCTGCCCCCCCTCCCCTCCTCCCTCCAGTCCTCCCTCCTCCTGTCCTCTCTCTACCTCTAATGATCCCGGGGCAGAAGCACTAAAAGGATCATAGTCATAGATCATACTACTACGTTCAGTCAGTTGATTCGGTCAGTCACCTTGCTTATTACTGGTCTGGTGGTCAGCATACTGGAATAGATAGCGTCAGCTGAACTGAAAGCATTTTAACTTCACATGCTTCGCACTTGGATTATGATCGGCGAATTACATTAAAACAGAACCCCTAAATCAACAACAATGGCACTGCAGACAGATGCAGTGCTTCTGCTGGACCTGAAACAGAGAGTTGGCAGCTGTATTGACGAAGCCAAAGCGAAGCTCCACAGCCTCAGCAGGGACATCTGGCTGTGTCCGGAGCTGGCCTACCAAGAGCGGCAGGCTCACGACAGGTTGGTCGCTCTGTTCTCCCAGGAAGAACAAGGATGGAAAGTTGAGAGCCACTTTAAACTGGAAACTGCGTTCCGTGCCACCTGGGGACCGGCCGGTGGTTGCGCGCAGCAAGGCGACGTGGTCAACATCGGTTTCTTGTGTGAGTACGATGCGTTGCCCGGCATTGGACACGCATGTGGTCATAACCTGATAGCGGAGGTGGGAGCCGCCGCGGCGCTGGGATTGAAAGCTCTGGTGGAGCGCACACCCGACTTCCCTGCTCGTGTCCAGGTATAATACAAGTATTCAATGTCAATTTAACTCCCAGTCCCGAGTCTGAGAGAGTACATGGAACCAAATGGACCTGTAAGAAAAGGAACCTGAGAACCAAGTGTAATTGGTCCAATGATTTGTGGACGGACTTGTGTCTTAAACTTTCGGGGTGCAGTGTGATATCTTGTGGCTAAATGTTTCATATCACCTTTAAACTAGACTGCACTCTGTCAAGGTGCGAACTTGCGTCTAGTGCACTCGTAGCCAAATATTGCCTACTTGTGCGCCAGCAGAGCGCGAAAGTAGGGTGATTGGTGCTGTCTGTATGTGGCACCAATTAGCCATTAAGGGACCATCCCTCATTGCATCCCTCATTGGCTAATTGGTGCCACTGCCAACGCTGCTCCCTCATTGAGTAAGTTCAATGGCCCTGCTCCCTCATTGACTAATTTTGCCAAAGCTACTCCCTCATTGGCAAATTGGTGCCGCATATACAGACAGCAACGATCACCCTACTTGCCCGCTGTGCTGGTGCAAGTAATGAACAATAATGCAAGTGGTTCATTCAACATTTGTCAATGTTTATTAATTAGAAAATAACAGATCTTCAATGCGAGCTCTTTGAATATCCACAGTATAAAATGGGGCTAAAGTGGTAACTCAGTTTACTGGGGAGTGGGGACCCCCTCAAGGATCCCTGGGTGTCTTCGGGACCCCACTTTGAGAACCACTGCTCTAATGTATGTCTTTGCTGTAATAATTTCCTCGTGATTGTCTCCCAACAGTTGACTGTGTTGGGCACCCCTGCCGAGGAGGATGGCGGAGGTAAAATCGACATGATAAGGGAAGATGCTTTTGAGGGCCTGGATGTCGTATTCATGGCCCATCCCTCACAGGAGGATGCCACTTACCTGCCGTGTGTGGCTGAACATGAGTATGTTTTAATTTTAGTCCTTGTGCATAATAGATACCTATTTCCTCCCACAAGGGAAATTCAGTATTTT
Organism: Nannobrachium achirus; assembly: GCF_963921795.1. Lineage (NCBI taxonomy): Eukaryota > Metazoa > Chordata > Actinopteri > Myctophiformes > Myctophidae > Nannobrachium > Nannobrachium achirus. The sequence continues at coordinate 41,699,354 of NC_137823.1, forward strand.
CAGCCCAACCCAGCTGATTCGCTGCCCCCAAGTAGCTTGTGAGCAATTAGGGGTTAAGAGTCTTGCTCAGGGACACACATCGACATTGCTACCCTGGCTGCCCTGGAATCGAGTCTGAGTTAACCAGGGGCTCTGGTTCCCCAGGCGGGCTCCCTAACCATTCAGCTATGCCGCCCCAATGATGCATGCACTGTACAGTAGTTGTGTAACTTGTGTACTTACCGCATCATGATGTGCTATTTCTGACGAGGGCATTGGCAAGGGTTATAACTTATAGCATGTATGTGGTGTCTGCAGTCTGGGGGTTCCTAGATACACCATTCCCAGAATAAGAAGTGTGCTAAAGGATTTATTACAATACAAATAATAAGTTGTTGTTTACAAAGTGTTTTAAGAGAGACAATCAAATCAAAATCCTACAATCGATTAAATTAAGTAAAATTATCCTGTGGTGCAAAATCATGGTAAATGGCATGAATCCTAGTCAATATAACGTGAATAAGTCACATACTGTACAGTAAGTAGAGTGCAACAAATAAAACAACGATTTTAAATGTATACTTGGAGAGAGTGTTGAGCGATGTTTACCACTGTGGTGGTGTTTATACAGAGTCGGTATGCCTTACAATATCACCTCTCACGGACACACATTCTTTCAAGGAACTCCCAGAATAGACCCTGGCAGCACAGTGTGTAACCCTATAGTCTCTGCTTTCATGTCCAGTGTTGTTATAAGGTACCACGGCAAGGCCTCGCACGCCGCTGCCTACCCCTGGGCCGGGGTCAACGCACTGGACGCCGCAGTGCTCTGCTACAACAACCTGTCTGTTCTCAGACAGCAGATCAAACCAAACTGGAGGATCCACGGTGAGGAACAGGATTAAGTGTGTCTTTATATAATGTCTTTAAACTAATTGAAACTTAAGCTATAATGACAGGGTTATAGGGATAGTTCAACCCCAAAATAAGTCCTACATCTCATTAGTCCTACTTTGGTTAGGGTTAGGTTTTAGGGTTAGGTTTAGGCATAGTTTTACTGAGGTTTGGGTTAGGTTTAGGCATAGTTTTACTGAGGTTAGGGTTAGGTTTAAGTTTAGGCATACATAGTATTTTTCACCAGGTTAACATTCACCAGATTCGGACTAATGGGATGTAGGAACAGTAGGAACAAAGTATGGGATAAAGCGGAAGTGAAGCCTCCTCCCCACTTCCGTTTTGTTTTTAACATTGCGCACATTTATCCTAATATAAATAAAACTCATCTAAGCATATTTAGTTTGCTACTTAGAAGAAATTACATTTTAAAATATATTTCCGTGAATGGAAATGCCAGCTTGCATTACTCGGATTTCTCGATCTGTAGTTCCAGACAATATAGAATTCGGAGATTGTGGAATAGTTGTCTGGCTATGCAAGACTACCCCCAAAATGAATGTCGCATTCCTAAGCCAATAATTTGAGGAGACTCTTTGTGTCTCCATAGGGAACAAAGTAGGCTCTTTGTGTCTCCATAGGGAACCACTGCTGGTCATCAAAGCATTGGCTTAGGAATGCGACAAAAATAAAATAAAAATAAAAATCACACCCAATGTGAAGTGAGCGGTGGTCGTGCTTGCATAACGTCTTCAGATTTGAGTCTAGGACGTACAGGCTATGCTACACACACACGTTTTGCTATGGCAAAACGCTGAGGAAAAAGGCTACAGACATACGACATATGACATCACTAGACAAACATGATGCTACTGTACGTACACACATTTTGCTATGGCAAAACGCTGAGGAAAAAGGCTACAGACACACGCACAGCCACGTATAGGAGCGGTTTACCACCGCTCAAAAAAATCCATGAATTCAAGTCTCCATGGGGTGATTAATCAATAGAAAAAAGTTATTTTTGGGGTGGACTATCCCTTTAACACAAGTCTTATGGGGTTCCCTGGCACAAAATACCAGCTAAATACGCATTCATTTGGGGGTTCTTGGCATGAATAGGTTTGAGAACAAAACTGCATTACGAGATGATACATTGTAGTAATGTTTGTCCTCTTTTTGGTCTTGTTAGGGATTATAAAGCATGGAGGAGTGAGGCCCAACATCATCCCTGCGTACACTGAGCTGGAGTATTATCTACGAACCCCCTCACGCAGTGAACTCCCCATCATCAAAGCCAAAGCCGAGATGTGCTTTAGATCTGCTGCCATGGCAACTGGATGTGAAGTAAGATGTAAAAGTAAAATGACTAAAACATGTTCTTAGTAGAGCCAGCGCTGCATCAAACTAGGAGACAACTTCTCCTTAAAGTTTTCCAGTGCCCTGCACATTGTCACAGTAACTTTTGGGATAAGGATCAATTTTATATTCTTACAATAAATATTAAATGGGGTTTCATCAAGTCAGTGTCTCTCAAACCTCTTCATATCAAGGACCACCTCCTAAAGAAAAGATGTGATTGTAAAAAAGCTCACAGTGCGGCACGAAATATGAAATATGGATGAAGTGGTTAAAATGAGATTGTGACGCTAATATTAATACATTTTGCTGGGGACCTCGGATGAATTATAAGACACAACACAAAATTAGGATGTCAACTCTAAATAATGTGTTCGCCAGGTTGAAATCGAGTTTTCACGAAATATGTTCGACAACATCTTGCGGATTGCCACGCTGGAGGAGCTGTATGAGAAAAATGGCAGGACTTTGGGCATGGACTTCACCACAGATGAAGACGTGCTCACCAATGGTTCTGGTAAGAGGACATTCTCAGTTGTGTGGTTTGTTTGTAAAACACATGTTCCCTTCAACGTCTTGTGGACATAGAAACATGCTATATGAATTTGTTGACAATATTTTGTAATATGTTCCAATACATGCAATCCTATAGATTACCTTCTTAGCTTAACCACGTATACCCTATATACTTTGTCCCCCATGCATATATCCTTGACAGATGGTGTTGTGAGCTTGTAGATCTATTTTTGTCAAATGTGTGCCTGTTTTCTTTGAATGTTCATCAATAGGCTCTGTACATAACCGTAGTCCCGGGTTTCCAGAAGGTGGCATTCCTGTTTGCTTATTACCTCAATAACAAACCTGCTGTTGTAATCCAACGTACTTAAAAAGACCCACTGTGAATAAAACCGTGTTTGTAAAGGGAATGCTATTACCTTTGATTTCCACAGGATCAACAGACTTTGGCAACGTGACTTTTGTAGCTCCTGGAATTCACCCCTACTTCTACATTGGCTCTAATGCTCTGAACCACACTGAAGAATACACTGTAGCTGCTGGTATGTAACACATGCAGCCTCCTTTATAAATAGGTACAGTAGTAATACAGTGGATATGCGATAACATTAATATTGCGATGATAATATGGCTTACGATAGGTAAACAAATATTCAAGTGTAAGTTTGAATGTCTTTCTGCCTTAGGTAAGGTTTGCTGCTAACATTAGAGCCTACTGTATGCTAAAAAAAAATATGTCCATTCCAACAACATGGTTGTACTGAAAACATTGACCCTGGCTACAGATGCTATTGACCAAGAATATTTTAAGCAGTTTCTCACTGCTCCCCTTTAAAACTTCACTTTATACCTGGAGTACCATTTATTGTAGTACACATCTCTGCTATTCATTTCTGTTACTGAACAGTAGTGAATTGTGATTCTAAAAAGTGGATCCTTGAGGGGGTTCCAGGGGGTCCCCAGCTAAATAATTTATAATTGGGATGGGAACCAAATGGACTTTAACAGATCTGTAACTCTGGGAGACTGTACAAATTGAACCAGTTCCATTAGCGAGGGCCCGTATATGCAGATAATGGTGGAAAAAAGCTAGAAATGTACCTATAATGTTTTACTATACAGTTATCATTATCATATGACTGTGTGTGTGTGTGTGTGTGTGTGTGTGTGTGTGTGTGTGTGTGTGTGTGTGTGTGTGTGTGTGTGTGTGTGCGCGTGTGCGTCTTCCTGCAGGTGATGACAAAGCTCAGTTTTACACCCTGCGGGCGGCCAAGGCTCTGGCCATGACAGCTGTGGATGTGTTGCTGTGTCCAGAGCTCCTGCAGAAGGTCAAGGAGGAGTTTATGGAGGGCAAACTGAAGGAGGACAAGATCCTTAAGGGAGGACAGGCAGAAGACACTTCCAAATCTACTGAGGCTGGAGCGCGTTGATTGTTGGAATGGTCGCCTAAGAACTCTCTCTCTCTCACACACACACACACACACACACACACACACACACACTTCTGTGCCACCTGGTCAGTGACTATCTCTTAGTTTTATGTTTATCTAAATTGATGAGAATTCAACAGGACTCGAACTACCACTCTCCTTAACGAGAAAAGAAGGTAAACAAGTGTCGGATTTGTCTGAGTTTTTAACCACTCGAGAACGACTACAAAGCTCACAACGCATCGTGTGGCTGAGCCACCAGGCGTCTCCGGAGGGGTTGAATTTAATCGAAAGTAAAGAAATATATATATACTTATTTTAACATGATAGTGACCAGAGATGATAGTTGCCATTCTGCATCACAAACCTCACCTTACAGTGAAGGAAGCCACCTGCCATTGTCCAAAACAGAGGACAAATGTTTCACTTTAGGGCTCCTGTTTGAAATGTATTTTTCACCAACAAATGTTGCATGAGACAATCCATTAAAAAAAGCTTTATTTTATTATGTGAACTTTTTATTAAAATTGCTTTAATCCTGGTCTCATTACATGAAAGATATGCAGTTATACACGGAGGAGATGAATAAACTAATTTGGTTTTAATAGTGGGGTAATCTTATCTAGTGTTTAATTTGGGCATAAGTATACAAAAGATTAGGTTAACGGCTCCCACAAAACTTTGAAAAGTGATGACTCGTTACTAAACCATAGCTTTGTGGGGCTGTTTTTAGCCCAAGGAATGTTTTTCATGCAAAACAAATGCTTGCAATGGGTTCAGAATCATTAAAAAAAAACTAGTTTGACCCCTCACTAGTCTCGCGTAGCCAGACAACTATTCCACAATCTCTGAATGCTATATAGAGTCTGGAAGAGCAGCTCCCGAACGGCGAGTATCGGAAGTAGCCACTGCTGCACTGAACTGTAGTCCCATTGGAAACATAACAGAAACACAATAGCTCAGACAAAGTCATTCGAGCTGCCTATTATTGTTATGAGTGTATAGTTTATGAAACGTTTGAAAACATCATGAAGGTGACACCAATAACACCAGAGAAAGACAAAATAAAGCCCCCAGAAATGTTGAAAGGAGACATAACGCTTCCAGTAGGACATGTTATTGCTACTGCACTAAGGGAGCGGTTGCGTCACATCCGCTTTATCTCGCACTCACCGTTTCTATTTCCGTCTGCCAGACTGTATGCCGGGAGCATTTGACCAAATCGCGGAGGCAACAGTCTGGCCACGCGAGACTAACCCCTCACATGCTACTTAAAGCAGATTTTTGGTGGTATTTCTTTCCTTTATAAATAGTATAGTGCATACTAAGTGAAAGGGCCCCAAACTTTTACCCCTATAAAAGAAATTGCTCAATACTGACAGGCGGTCAGCAGGTGGATTCATGACTGTATGTGTATAGCCTAAACAATATTTTGGGCCAAGAAAGAAAACTATACCAAATTTCATACCCAACCTCAGGGGCAGCCGGACTAACAGTTATTACTGTATCTCCATCCACATCATCTGTTTACTGAAACAAAACGGAACAACTTGAATGAAAATGCTGAAATTGCCTCAAGCTTCTTGAATATATTAGGAACATCACAAAATTCCCTCCATTTTAAAGGTGTTCCATCCAAGTCCAACTCTGGTCCAAGTCAACAGTTTTCACATTAGGTTTATGAAAAGCAATTTACAAAGCGTCCACTAGTCGGCGCCAAAACACTACAAACTGCTAACCCAAGTGAACAACAATAATGTCACATGACCATGTGCTTACATTATGGTATATTATGCACATAGACAGTGGTTTACCTTTCTACAAGCTAAGTATTACGAGGTTAATGCAGATTAAATTCGGGCAAGCCTGGAAGACTATTCATTATAGAGGCATATAGTGTTTGATTTAATCAAACCAGTATTTTTGAACAAACTATGGCACAGCAAAAGCAGTCAGTGCAAGATCTAAAGCAGAAAGCTTGCAGCTTTATCGATGAAGCCAAAGAGAAGCTGCACAGCCTCAGTAAGGACATATGGAGCTGTCCAGAGTTGGCCTATGAAGAAAAGAAGGCACACGGCAGGTTAGCAGTAGTGGAAAAAAGTAACTAAGTATATTTACTCAAGTATTAGTACTTGAGTTCGATGTTGTGGTATTTTTACTAGTACTTTTACTTTTGCTACTTTTAAGAATATTTTGATAACAATACCTTTTCCAATAAATTGTAAATTTCTTTTTCTCAATTAATTGTAGAATTCTGGACTTTTACTTGTAACGGAGTACTTCTGCATTGCAGTATCGATACTTTTACACAAGTAAAATATGCGAGTACTTTTCCGCCACCACTGCAGGTTGGTGAGGTTCTTCGCCGAGGAGGAGACCGGGTGGAAGGTGGACAGTCACTACAAACTGGACACGGCTTTCCGTGCAACGTGGGGACTCCCCGGGTGCACAGCGGATGATGATGATGTGATTAATGTTGGATTTCTGTGCGAGTACGACGCGCTGCCTGACATCGGTCACGCATGTGGTCATAACCTGATTGCAGAGGTTGGGGCCGCCGCGGCGCTGGGCTTAAAGGCTCTGCTGGAGGAGCACACGCACGACTTCCCTACACGCGTCCAGGTAAGAGATCGATATAGAGATCGATATACAAATGCTCAAATATTTCATTCTAATGTTAATCCAAACCTCAAAGGGGTATTTCACTATTTAAAAAAAAAGAAAGAAAAAAAAGAACGTATTTAAATTGCTTGATTCAATATTTGAATATATATATTGATTTGATCAGTCATACTGTACATTCTATATAAGTCCATTCAAATTCAATCTCCATTTAACCATGTTAAACTCTTTGAAAACACATCCCTAACCTTCCAATGTGTGAGGATGCAGTGTTTTTGTATTATTGTTATTAAGTTAAATATTTATTTATTTCAATTAGGCTACTTTTTAATATATTGTATTAAATATATTGTTTGAAAATAATAATGACAATAATTTATAAATAATAAATGTTCAGTCACGATCATGTAAATTGTCTCCACAGGTGACCGTGTTGGGGACTCCGGCTGAGGAGGATGGAGGTGGTAAAATAGACCTGATCAGGGAAGGTGCATTTAAGGGCATGGATGTAGTGTTCATGACCCATCCCTTACAGGATGATGCCCCCTACCTGCCAGACGTAGCCGAACATGAGTATGTTTATCATTTCTCATGTAAGTTCAACCTCCCCTGGTTACAAGGACCTGTAGCCAGAGTAATATTGTGTGACTCTGACATGTGGCTTGTTGTGTCTTCATGTCCAGTGTTGTTATAAGGTACCACGGCAAGGCATCACATGCCTCTGCCTACCCCTGGGAGGGGATCAACGCGCTGGACGCCGCAGTGCTCTGCTACAACAACCTGTCTGTTCTCAGACAGCAGATCAAACCAAACTGGAGGATTCACGGTGAGAAACAGATCACAATTGCAATATTAGGCATTTAGCAGATCGACACTCTTATCTAGAGCAACTAACCTTAAATCACTGGCTGTTTGCAAGAGAATATAAGACACCTTGTCAAGAGTTTAGTAATTTCTCTGCTTATGATGGTAGAACATTGTAGGTTTAAATACAAGATACAACAGAGGTTGCCATTGACATTATAGGCAAACATTTTCAGAAATGGCAGATCTGCAAACGTACATTGATTGATTGAAGAGTTTATTAGCAGTTTGGAATATAAAAAAGTACAGTTTCATGACAGCACAAATCACTGGTACAAGGTCAACTAAAAGGAGATCCTAGTAAGCTTTACGACTTATTTACACAGGAACTGTGTTACAACTGTGTTATAGTTACAACTATTCCAAAGCAGGGACGCCAGGTTGCAAGTGGTTAATGCGTGTAAAGTAATGGTTGTCCTCTTTGCGGTCTTGTTCAGGGATTATAAAGCATGGAGGAGTGAAGCCCAACATCATCCCTGCGTACACTGAGCTGGAGTATTACCTACGAACCCCCTCACGCCATGAACTCCCCATCATCAAAGCCAAAGCCGAGATGTGCTTTAGATCTGCTGCCATGGCAACTGGGTGTGAAGTAAGAAATATCACACAGGCATTTCAAAGTGAAACGAAGGACGAGACACAAGTGATGTTTGAAGCCCCAACGATAACTAGGCTATAACAGTTCTCAACCTTTTCGAGGTCGGGGCCTACTTGAAAATTTCACGGCCCACACATCTGACCACTTAAGTGGACAGATTGCTGGGCCACGCCACGTGCATTTTCATTGAATGTTTTATCAATCTATGACTTGGATCAATGGAACTTACATAGTATACTTTAAAGTTTGTATTTATCGGTGTCACAATGTAAACTCACTATTTAAATTGACATACTGTATGTTTTTCTAAATATTAATGTTATATTATCATAAAAAAGGGCTACAGGTTGAGAACCAGGGAACTATAACTTGCATATCTACGACAATGGTGAACAATATAGTTGGGATCACTCTCAGAGCGAATTGATTAACTATCAAAAATAAGAATCCAGTCGAATTTACAGAGAGGAACGTTTACAGAAGATATCGTTCGTCAGTGTGATGGCTAACATCATTAACGTTATCCAAATTCTGGTATCGTTAGAATTTATCGATTCAGATTCTTCTTATTGATTCCCCAACTTTGCAAATGTAATTAATTTAGCTGCAATTCTGTCAATCATTAGGTTGAAGTTGAGTTTGCTCGGAATGCCTTTGACAACATCTTGCGAAACACTGCCCTTGAAGATCTGTATGAGAAGAACGGCATGGCTTTGGGGATGGAGTTTACTGCAGATGAAGAAGTCCTCACCAATGCTTCAGGTGGGAATATGTCACATACCCTCTGTGTAGCCTACTTGTAGAATAAACTTGATGAATTGAGAATGCATTAGGAAAATGACACCATCATGTCAAACACCAAGAGAGTACTTGTCGCTTCAGTTTAAAAAAATCAGGGAAGAAAAAAAAAGATTGTTGGAGAAATACGCACTTGCACTCTGAAGCAGAGTATGCTTCATACGACGGTGAAATAGCAGATCTATAAGCTCACGACCTGTGCCGCGTTGTGAGTGGCCATTTTCGGTCCACAGCTGAAGTATGAATCTGCTTAATGCTGGCTTTCGATGATTGTTTTCGATGGTCAAATGGTGTGTACCCTGGTGTTCTTTGATCCACAGGTTCCACCGACTTTGGCAATGTGTCTTTTGAAGTTCCTGGAATCCACCCTTACTTCTACATTGGCTCTAAAGCTTTGAACCATACTGAGGAATACACTGTAGCTTGTGGTATGTACTGTTTAATAAAGCAGTGGTTAAACTTTTCATTTATTTCAAGGGCCCCAGTTTAATATGCATGAGGCCAAGTACCCCCATTTTGTTGATCATCCTAATCTGTTGCCTCTGTGATTTGAGAACTGGTAATCCATTCAAAATGGAACCTGAAATCACACTGTTAGCACATATGTGTCCACAAATCATGCAGATTCTACCAATATCATTTGTAAAAACAGTCTTTTGATGCTAATTTGGGAGAAGTGAAATGATTGTATTCATTCAACAGAACCCACATGCCATCAATATTGATGTAAAGCAGTACTTTGCACTATACAAAAATCATATTTTGAGAGTTTTTGCCATACAACAAGAGTGAATTGGGTGTGTGCACGTGTGTCTGCAGGTGATGACAAAGCTCAGTTTTACACCCTGCGGGCGGCCAAGGCTCTGGCCATGACAGCTGTGGATGTGCTGCTGTGTCCAGAGCTCCTGCAGAAGGTCAAGGAGGAGTTTATGGAGGGCAAACTGAAGGAGGACAAGATCCTTAAAGGAGGACAGACAGAAGACAGATAAACTCGCTTAAAGGATTTAAAGATAAAAAATAGATCTACAAGCTCACAGTGTGTCATGACTCATGGCACCACGCATTATGTGCTTGTAGATTGGCTATTTTCGCTATTTGCTGTACAACGAAATATATAGGGCTTACATGGTTAATTCAGAGCTGCAGCTACAACACTCAGGTGGTTAGTTGATCTCTGGTTGTTGTTTTTTGTATGTCCTTTGTTTTATCTTCTGCTGAAGTTTGATTTAATCCAGATCAGATGTACTGAATGCAAACCAACTGATCCAGTCCGGGTCTTCTTCCTAATTAAAATATTAAAATCACAGGAAGTTTGGGGGAAAAAGTGAAGTGTCAGGTTTTGTAATGGTACCTTGTCAGAATCCACTGTTTGCCTTAGTTTGTGAGCTAAATGTGTGAGTTAGACCTGTTTCACATAGAAGTCAAAGGGGGGAATATTTTGAGTTATACCTTTTTAAATATATCTCATTTGAAGATCAACAATATTTGGAGTTGCATCATAGCAAGTTAACTGTACAAACCTCTACCAAAGTTACATTTTTGCTTTAAGTGTATTGTTGATGGCCTTTTACCTATTGTTAAGGGAGATCTCTACGACAATCAACTTGATTTATTTTTTTACTTTCTGTTTCTCTACAATGAGAATTATTTCATGAAGAAAAATAAACAATTCATAAAGACATTCTGATGTTACTTGTTTTTTTTTTTTTTTAGAAAAGGAGGATAACCAGTAAATCTCTTTCCTTCAAGAAACACAAAATGTGTCACTAGTAGAGTCACAGGGCGTGTCACTGCTGAGGACCTGGTTAAGATATGCACTTAATTTAGGAGAGAATATTTCAACTGTTCTTGGCTAATATGACCCCAAGGAACACAGGAAATTGAAAAATAGAACCTGTGGTTATTTACTCACAAGCTCTTGTTAATACTTTCCATTGGCTCAATACAAAACTATACCGTTTTTTTGTGTGTTTGTTTGTGTGTGTGTGTGTGTGTGTGTGTCTGTGTGTGTGTTCTTATTTGTTCTCATATTTTAGTTTTTATTCTTATGTCTATATTTTTATCTATTTTTATTTCTCTTTTTAGTGTTAAAATTGATTGTTCTTCTCCTTATTGTTTTTAAATGTCTTTTTGATCTGTTAAGTGTGTTGGGCTAAACTTGTATGAAATGTGCTATATAAATATTGATTGATTGATTGATTGATTGATTGATTGATTGAAAGTAGCTTTTCTGTGTTTGTGTAACCCATGGAGGAGTGCAATGTATTGAGACAGACAGTGTTGTTAAATCTGTAGCAGCACTTCCCTAGGGGACACCACCCATTGCTGGAGCATGGTCGGTGGACCAACCTGTTCACCTCCATGAGGAATCTGCTACGCTTGTTCAACAACTCTTATGAATGTGTTGGTGTGGTGAAGTAGGTACCGGTATATGTGTAATTTTTTTTCGTATGGCACTTCTCACACGAGAGAAAGTGCTTTACATACAACGGAAATAAAGAATAAAGAAGTAAATATCTTGCGCAATATCTTGCGCATGGCCACTTCGAACCATAGGCTTTCCGCGGGCGGGCTCACTAGCCATTCAACTAACAACAAAAAAAATGTAGGACATTCCACAAATGCTTTTAAATCGTAGTGTTTTTAAGTGGTTCTTAAAAATGTCCAGAGAGGCTGCAGCTCCCAAGACCTGTGGAGGCATTCATTTTAGTTTTTGGGAGCAGTTAGGGCTTAGTATCTTACTCGGGGACAACATTTGTAAAACAAAACAAAACTGTTTTGAGATGGTGGCCATATTCGATTTGGGTTTGTCCATCAGTCGACTTTAAGTCTTAATCAGGAGTTTGGCCAGGGGTAGGCTAGGCAGTGGACATTGCTCTTGTCTTTATGTCCTCATGTATGTAATCCTGTTTTGTTCCTTGTGTTACAGTATGTCAAATGCCTATACTGTATATGTTTCGCATACTTGGCTGTTGTCGCAAGACAAATTTCAGTGTGAACTGACAATAAAGTACTATATCATATCATATATGATATATATATCATATCATATCATATATCATGGGAGTGAATAGATGTTGTGCATTATAAGTCTGAATTTGTTCATAACATATCCACAAGTTTCCAACATCCCATCGTGCATTGCGCAGAAATTGGACGGAGCTTCCGGCTCCACAGCCGAGTGTGATCTACAAGCTCACAACGGCTGCATCTGCGACGCGACGTGAGTCTGCTGTTAACCGGAAGTGTGGTGCAGTGTGGTGCAAAACATTCTCCAGTAAATTCCTGCGGAAAGAGGTGGATAGCACGATGCATAACTTTATTATTATTTGTTATGCTAAAGAAAATGAAAACTTATATAATTACTGCTGTCATTTATCTAGCGCCTCTGCTGGAACAGCCATCATCGCAGCTCCAGTTACACTGTGCATGTGCAATACCCCAGCAGCAGGCTGTGACACGCCCCCGTAAACCTTCCTCTTTTTACCTTCCTTGGCCCAGCCCAGGTCATGTTTCGCCCTACTTTCTGGGAGAGGCCAGGAATAGGGTGAATGATATGAACAGACATAGATGGTTTGCCTTTATACAAGCTAAGTATTAAGAGGTTAATGCAGGTTAAATTTGTATCTGGCAAGCCTGCGACTATTCATTAATAACAAATTCATTCATTTGAACAAACTATGGCACAGCAAAAGCATTCAGTGCAAGATCTGAAGCAGACAGCTTGCAGCTTTATCGATGAAGCAAAAGAGAAGCTGCACAGCCTCAGCAAGGACATATGGAGCTGTCCAGAGTTGGCATATGAAGAAAAGAACGCACACGACAGGTTAGCAGTGGTGGAAAAAGTAACATTTACTCAAGTACGGTAGCCTACTTGATTTTGAGGTATTTTATTTTACTGGAATATTTCCAACTTTCTGTACTTTTACTTTGTACGTAAAAATATTGTACGTTTGTTTACTCCACTACAGTTATTTGAAAACTTGAGTTACTGCATTGCTCGAGTAAACTTTTACTCGAGTAAAGAATTTGAGTAATTTTTCCCACCACTGCAGGTTGGTGAGGTTCTTCTCCGAGGAGGAGACCGGGTGGAAGGTGGACAGTCACTACAAACTGGACACGGCTTTCCGTGCAACGTGGGGACTCGCCAGATGCACGGATGATGATGATGTGATTAATGTTGGATTTCTGTGCGAGTACGACGCGCTGCCTGACATCGGTCACGCATGTGGTCATAACCTGATTGCTGAGGTGGGGGCCGCCGCGGCGCTGGGCTTAAAGGCTCTGCTGGAGGAGCACATGCACGACTTCCCTGCACGCGTCCAGGTAAAGATAGATACCGGTATACAAATCCTCAAATAGTACTTTAATGTTGATTCAAACACAAAGGAGTATTTCACTATTATATATCCACACGTTTCCAGTGTCCCATGAGCCCTTTCGTGAAATATGGGCATCACTTCCTGTTCCTCTTAGCTGTTTCATCTGACCAGAGTGAATTGAGTATGGGAGTCGTCGTAAGTGTCATAACTCTCTCTCTCTAGGGGTCTGCTGTGAACCTGTGACACCACACCTGAATCTCTGCATGGTGTTTACTTGGTGCTTTGTTAAAGCTCCTATGACACGGCCCGAAATTGTCATGTATTATACAGTAAGTCACGTGGTCTCTCTGAAAACAGTTTGAAACTGTGAAAGAAAACAAACATTTCTAAATGTACGTAGGCCTATGGGATGACTTATCATAACTGTTTACAACCAGGGCTGCTTTACTTAACCGAAAATGTACATTCAAAACCATATATTGTTGGAAAATAATAAGGATAATGAATAATAAACGTTTAGTCACGATCATGTAAATTGTCTCCACAGGTGACCGTGTTGGGGACTCCGGCTGAGGAGGATGGAGGTGGTAAAATAGACCTGATCAGGGAAGGTGCGTTTGAGGGCATGGATGTAGTGTTCATGGCCCATCCCTTACAGGATGATGCCCCCTACCTGCCAGATGTAGCCAAACATGAGTATGTTTTCTCATGCAAGTTCAACCTCCCCTGGTTACAAGGACCTGTAGCCAGAGTGATATGTGACTCTGACATTAGCTTGTTGTGTCTTCATGTCCAGTGTTGTTATAAGGTACCACGGCAAGGCTTCGCATGCCTCTGCCTACCCCTGGGAGGGGATCAACGCGCTGGACGCCGCAGTGCTCTGCTACAACAACCTGTCTGTTCTCAGACAGCAGATCAAACCAAACTGGAGGATTCACGGTGAGCAACAGATCACAATTGCAATGTTAGGCATTTAGCAGATCGACACTCTTATCTAGAGCAACCTACAATGGTAGAACATTGTAGGTGTAAATACAAGGTACAAAACCATTGTATAGAACGATTGTTATTGTGTCGGAGGGAAAATCATATGAAATTCCATGCAAAAATCAGACCATTTTGCCACATTCAACATGGTGTCCCTAGTATTTTGGTCATGACATTATAGGCAAACATTTTCATATATTTTCAGAAATGGCAGATCTACAAGCTTACAACCATCCCAAAGCAGGGATGCCAGGTTGAAAGTGGTTAATGCGTGAAAAGTAATGGTTGTAATGGTAAACCTCTTTGTGGTCTTGTTCAGGGATTATAAAGCATGGAGGAGTGAAGCCCAACATCATCCCTGCGTACACTGAGCTGGAGTATTATCTACGAACCCCCTCACGCCATGAACTCCCCATCATCAAAGCCAAAGCCGAGATGTGCTTTAGATCTGCTGCCATGGCAACTGGATGCGAAGTAAGAAATATCACGCAGCCATTTCAAAGTGAAACCAGGGACGAGACACAAATGATCTTCGAAGCCCCAACGATAACTAGGCTATAACAGTGGTTGTGGTTCTCAACATTTTCAGGATCAGGGCCTTGCAGTCCACACATCTGACCACGTGTTAAGTGGACAGATTGCTGGGCCACGCCGTGTAGATTTTCAGAGCATGTTTATTTTAATGATCAATCAAATGACTTGGATCAATAGAACTTATGTACAGTAGTACACTTAAGTTTGTATTTACGGTGTCACAATGTAAACTATTTTTTTTTTAAATTGACATATGTTTTTCGAAATATTAATGTTAGATTATCATACAAATCTTTATGCTTTGCCAATCTTTTGAGGTTCTACTTGCAATATCCTGACGGCCCACCAGTGGGCCCGACCCACAGGTTGTGAACCAAGGAACTATAACTTACATAATATGGATGGTAGTGGTGAGCAATATCGTTGGGATCACTTTCAGAGCAAATTGATGAACTATCAAAACAGAAATCCAGTCGAATTTACAGAGGAACATTTACAGAATGTATCATCGTTATCCAAAGAGTGACCTGTTGGTATCGTTATAGGATTTATCGATTCCAATTATTCTTATTGATTCCCAAACTTGGCAAATGTAATTGATTTAGCTGCAATTCTGTCATTCATTAGGTTGAAATTGAGTTTGCTCGGAATGCCTTTGACAACATCTTGCGAAACACTACCCTTGAAGATCTGTATGAGAAGAACGGCATGGCTTTGGGGATGGAGTTTACTGCAGATGAAGAAGTCCTCACCAATGCTTCAGGTGGGAGTACATCACATACCCTGTGTGTAGCCTACTTGTAGAATAAACTTGAAACAGAGATGAAGTCAGAAGGCATTAGGAAAATGACACCATCATGTCAAACACCAAGAGGGTACTCGGTTTATGTAAGAAAAAATATACAGTATAGATTGTTAGAGAAATATACACATTGCACTCTAAAGCAGACCGTAGAGTAAAGACCATAAATAGCAGATCTATAAGCTCACGACTCGTACCTGTGCCGCGTTGTGAGCGAACATTTTCAGTCCACAGCAGAAGTATAATGCAGGTAATGTGATTGTTCTTGATGGTCAAATATACCCTGGTGTTCTTTGATCCACAGGTTCCACCGACTTTGGCAATGTGTCTTTTGAAGTTCCTGGAATCCACCCTCTCTTCTACATTGGCTCTAAAGCTCTGAACCATACTGAGGAATACACCGTAGCTTGTGGTATGTACTGTGCAATAATAAAGCATTGTAAAAACTGATTGTATTCATACAACAAAACCTGGCCAAAATAGGCTGAAATAATTGTGTGTGTGTGTGTGTGTGTGTGTGTGTGTGTGTGTGTGTGTGTGTGTGTGTGTGTGTGTGTGTGTGTGTGTGTGTGTGTGTGTGTGTGTGTGTGTGTGCGCGTGTGCGCGCGTGTGTGTGTGTCCCTGCAGGTGATGACAAAGCTCAATTTTACACCCTGCGGGCGGCCAAGGCTCTGGTCATGACAGCTGTGGATGTGCTGCTGTGTCCAGAGCTCCTGCAGAAGGTCAATGAGGAGTTTATGGAGGGCAAACTGAAGGAGGACAAGATCCTTAAGGGAGGACAGACAGAATACAGATAAACTCGCTTACAGGATTTAAAGATAAAAATCACACCCAATGTGAAGTGAGCGGTGGTCGTGCTTGCATAAAGTCTTCAGACTAGGATTTGAGTCTAGGATGTACAGGCTATGCTACACACACACACACACGTTTTGCTATGGCAAAACGCTGAGGAAAAAGGCTACAAACATCCGACATATGACATCACTAGAAAAACATGATGCTACGTACACACATTTTACTAGGGCAAAACGCTGAGGAAAAAGGCTACAGACACATGCACAGCCACTCTTAGGAACGGTTTACCAATACATCTACAAGCTCACAGTGTGTCATGGCACCATGCATTATGGGCTTGTAGATTGTCTA
Source organism: Nannobrachium achirus (assembly GCF_963921795.1). NCBI lineage: Eukaryota > Metazoa > Chordata > Actinopteri > Myctophiformes > Myctophidae > Nannobrachium > Nannobrachium achirus. The sequence continues at coordinate 41,716,205 of NC_137823.1, forward strand.
TTTTTGTAAACCGCTCCATAGAGTGGCTGTGCGTGTGTCTGTAGCCTTTTTCCTCAAAACGTGTGTGTGTAGCATAGCCTGTACATCCTAGACTCAAATCCTAGTCTGAAGACTAAACCGCTCCATAGAGTGGCTGTGCGTGTGTCTGTAGCCTTTTTCCTCAGCGTTTTGCCATAGCAAAACGTGTGTATGTAGCATAGCCTGTACATCCTAGACTCAAATCCTATCTGAAGACGTTATGCAAGCACGACCACCGCTCACTTCACATTGGGTGTGATTTTTACTATTTGCTGTACAACAAAGTATTATAGGGCTTACGTGGTTAATTCTGGGCTGCAGCTACAACACTTATCAGATGGTTACTGGTTAGTTGATCAGTGGATTGGATGTAATGTCACATGTGTCTACAATTAAATCTCTTTTTTTTAATGTCCTTTGTCTTATCTTCTGCTGAGGTTTGAGTTAATCCAGATCAGATGTACTGAATCCAAACGTCCTAATTAAAATATAAAAATCACAGGAAGTTGAAGTGTCAGGTTTTGTGGTACGTTGTCAGAATCCACTTTGTTTGCCTTAGTTTGTGAGCTATGTTACTTTGTTTTTATATTATTATTTTTTATAAAAGGAGGATATCCAGTCAAATAAATCTCTTTTATACAAGAGACACACATTTCGATGTAATAGTAATTTTCAGTTAATGGTAGATCAGATCAAATGAAAGAAACTGAGTAAAAACCTTGGCTTATTATTAGCGATAGGCCACAAGTACTATAGTTCAAGCATACCCAGAAAGGGGAAAAAAGTTCAACCACAAATAAATCTACTTTATATACATATATTTTTAACTGAGTTGAAATAAATGTATGTAGCACCGTCCATTTATTAAAGGCTTTTTTAATTGTGTATTTTTTGAATTATATAACCTATAATTGATCACAAAACAATACAAGTCTAACTTCTCTCTCCCATCTGTCTGTCAATCCAAAGAGTAGTTGTTTTTGATACCTGCATTTGTGTAGTGGGCCTAACACTCCTCAGCTAATATGTTGGCGTTTACTCACTATACTATAAGTATTATTAGTGTAATGTGGGGGGGGGGGGGGGGGGGGGTCTGGGTGTCCCCTTTTTAAATATTAAAGGTGCAAGTTGGCATCTCGACAGAGTGCAGTCTATTTGAGACAGGCAGTTCAAAGCATTCAAATACATTCATAATCGGCAAATGCTGCAGATCTACAAGCTCAAAATGTGTTGCTTCGCACCACGTTTCAAGCTTCTTTATCTGCTACTTCCGATGCTTTTGTGTGACACTGTTGTATGATAAAGTAGGACATTAATTCTTTAAAAGATATATAGTGAAATTGGAGAAGAAATGTCTGCCTTCATGTGAACACTTACAGCATACATCAAGTACTGTATTTTTATGTATTTTTATGTCAGCATTTTATGATCCTAACTGAGACTTGAACCTGAAATCTTTTGCTCAGTAGGCTTTCACTCTAGACACTGAGCTATGACTGGCCCTTTGTATAACACAGTGATTCTCACAGATGTTCATGACAAAGACCCGTTAATTGATACCAATTTGGTTGCAAACCTCTATCTGACAAGATGTAGTGCCGTTTGGCCTCACAAGAAAGATTTGAATTTAAAAGAAAAAAGAAAGTGTTCAACATTTGTCAAGACATTGGTGACAAGTTGACAACTAAGACAGGATTTGAACCTGTGATCATTCACCTATCTCTGCCTCCAAAACTAAGTGTTCTGAAACGCTTTCAATTCAAGGGCCCACAATTTGTATTGTATTTGGCCACAGACCCCCATGGGAAGAGATGTAGATTTATACAGATTGTTGTTTAAAACAGCAACAAAAATTTCATTCCTGTCAAAAAAGTAAGGCAGGAATTGAACTTATTACCTTCTGTCCTTCAGGAAGATCTTTAGACCAGTGAGTCACTGCGGTTTTCAATATTATAACTGGATAATAAGACAAAACGTAGAGTCCTGTTTCTATTGCGGTTCCAAAACATTCAAACATCTAGACAAGCAACAACAAACAAGAACAAATAATTATGCTATTCTTCTTCTTCTTTTCTTTTTTTCTTTTGTAATGTTGTTTGTTGTTCATCTAATAAGAAAAATTACTATTTAGTTTCAAGCAGCAAGTAGCTGAATGAGTTAGGCTACTGAGCTAATGATTCAGAGGCTGTGGGTTCAAGCCCCACCGAAGATCTTACTTTGAAGTCTGATTTCCGGCAGAATAACTTCAAAACCAGTTCAGAAGGCATTGTGACATGACCTCGCTGTGCTGGCGCAGCGGACTAGTAATGAGGTCTGTGAAGTAGAATAAGGTACTTTAAATAGGTTTGTTCAAATCTGGCCGTGGTCGAGGTGGGGTCTGCTTGGGGTGTGTGGGCAATGCATGCAAGATCATACAGATATTCACGTAAGTAATGACTTAAAGATGAGAAGTAATTTATAAAGATGTCTTACTTTGCTTCAGTCATCAAATCTGTACACCATTTGGCATTTTAAGGCTGAAATTGTACCCACCCTAGTAAAGCAAGCCTGATAAAAGTATCAAACATGTATCAAACAAAAAAAATTAACAGAACACAGGGAAATATCATATTTCTGTTAAGAAGTCCCATCAAGGCGAAACACCCGGAGAAAAGTGAGTCCCAAAATCCCCCAAAATGTGAGTCCCAAAATCAAGGCGAAACACCTTGAAAAAAATTTGTCCCATCAAGGCAAAACATCCGTAGAAAAGTGAGTCCCAAAATCCCCCAAAAAGTGAGTCCCAAAATCAAGGCGAAACACCTGGAAAAAGGTGAGCCCCATCAAGACGAAACACCCAGAAAAAAGTGAGTCCCATCAAGGCGAAACACCCAGAAAAAAGTGAGTCCCATCAAGGCGAAACACCCAGAAAAAAGTGAGTCCCATCAAGGCGAAACACCCAGAGAAAAGTGAGTCCCATCAAGGCGAAACACCCAGAGAAAAGTGAGTCCCAAAATCCCCCAAAAAGTGAGTCCCAAAATCAAGGCGAAACACCTGGAAAAAGGTGAGCCCCATCAAGACGAAACACCCAGAGAAAAGTGAGTCCCATCAAGGCGAAACACCCAGAGAAAAGTGAGTCCCAAAATCCCCCAAAAAATGAGTCCCAAAATCAAGGCACCTGGAAAAAGGTGAGTCCCATCAAGACGAAACACCAGGAGAAAAGTGAGTCCCAAAATCCCCCAAAAAGCGAGTCCCAAAATCAATGCGAAACACCTGGAAAAAAGTGAGTCCCATCAAGGCGAAACACCCCGAGAAAAGTGAGTCCCATCAAGGCGAAACACCCGGAGAAAAGTGAGTCCCAAAATACCCAAAAATACCCAAAAAAGTGAGTCCCAAAATCAAGGCGAAACACCTGGAAAAAAGTGAGTCCCATCAAGGCGAAACACCCAGAGAAAAGTGAGTCCCATCAAGGCGAAACACCCGGAGAAAAGTGAGTCCCATCAAGGCGAAACAACTGGAGGCAAAAAAAAACCTCATGCAAATGAGGTTCAAATCTCTCGATTACAGACAGAAGTGGCCTTCTAGAGGTCTGACTTGGACCTCATTTGAGTTTTTTTTTTCTTTTTCTCTGGTGTTTCGCCTTGATGGGACTCACTTTTCTCCGGGTGTTTCGCCTTGATGGGACTCACTTTTCTCTGGGTGTTTCGCCTTGATGGGACTCACTTTTTTCCAGGTGTTTCGCCTTGATTTTGGGACTCACTTTTTTGGGTATTTTTGGGTATTTTGGGACTCACTTTTCTCCGGGTGTTTCGCCTTGATGGGACTCACTTTTCTCGGGGTGTTTCGCCTTGATGGGACTCACTTTTTTCCAGGTGTTCCGCCTTGATTTTGGGACTCACTTTTGTGGGTCGCTGGGGGTGCACGGAACTGCACAACAAGGGTATTTCCCTGTGTTCTGTTACATTTTTTTTTACATGTTTGATACTTTTATCAGGCTTGCTTTAACGTGGTTACAATTTCAGTGTACAGATTTGATGCAAAGTAAGACATCTTGCCTTCTCATCTTTAAGTCATTACTTAAGTGAATATCTGTATGATCTTGCATGCATTGCCCACACATCCCAAGCAGACCCCACCTCAACCATGGCCAGATTTGAACAAACCTATTAAAGGTATTCTACTTCACAGACCTCATTACTAGTCCGTTGTGCCAGCACGGTGAGGTCATCTCACAATGCTTTCTGAACTGGTTTTGAAGTTATTCTGCTGGAAATCAGTCTTAAAAGTAAGATCTTCAGGGGGCTTGAACCCACAGCCTCTGTATCATTAGCTCTACATCCCAACTCATTAAGCTACTTGCTGGTTGAAACCTTACTGTCTTTTTTCTTATTAGACGAACAGCAAACAAATTGTGTGAATTTCTCCTGGAGGTGTCAAACTCCCAAAATTCACCAGAACACTGGAAATTACATCTACTATGTAAATTTCTTTTAAGCTATAAATATATATTTTTTTCAGTCCATAGTCTGCACATCACAAAGCTGCTAGGAGCATCACAGTAGAGATGAAACCACAAGCCAGTAGGCTACATTTAAATACCGGTATGTATTAGTTGTCCCGTACAACAGGCCAACTCTTAATGTTATGCCCTGACACCACTAATTTGCAACATCATGCAACCATTATGTCAGTTGCAAAGAGTTGCTTTGATGCGGTTGACCTTAGAACAGTTTAGTTGCAAGGAGTTGCATGGCGAATCATTAGTGAAAAATTCAATTCAATTCAATAAAACACAAGAAAATATATATATATGTTAAGATTAAGTTCTTGGGGGAGGACCTTCAGACCCTGTTTAGGGAATCTCCCCCCTACCCCCTTAAAAAATAGAAACAGAAATCTTATAGGTTCTGACATTCCACCGTCGCCAACCCTGCATATGGTCTAGTGGACTGATGATTGGTCTTTCAGTTCAGAGCAGCCATGTTCAAATCCCAGTCCTCCCATAGGTCACTGCTCTTTTACTTGGACCTTGTCAAGGTTCAAATACAAAAGAATAACTCAAGAGCTCTCAAAAGTTAGTGAGAGATGGAGTAGTGGTCTAAAGATCAGACTCTCATTGTTGATGTTCCATGTACAAATCTCAATCCTCCTACATTGCTGTTTTACTTTGACATTTTCATGGGTAAAGTACAAAATAATTACGCAAAAGCACCAGATGTTTTTAGATTGGAGATGGTGTAGTGGTCTAAAGATCAGACTTCAGGTGTGGAGGTTCTGGATTCAAAACCCAGTCACTCTACTAATTGCTGCTCTATTACTTGGATCTTTTCAAGGTTAAAATACAGATAATTACTCAAAAGCACCATTTCACATTACAGTGAGAGATGGCCTAATGGTCTAATGCTCAGACTCTTGGTCAAGAAGTTCCAAGTTCAAATCCCGCTTAACCAACAGTCCATCGTTGGGGTACATTGACCTTTTTAAAGCTAAAATTGTCTCAATTTTCTCAAATTCTTTGAGTGCTCTCAAGGCATGTAGGTGAGATTTTTTTTCAGTAAAATTTTAGTTGGACAGAGTTCTTTCATATATAACCCCCCACCTTTAGCTCTCAGGAAACAGGGGGAGGGACACCCCTCCACGATGGTCCTCTGTGTACCTTGGGCATGGGACTTGAACCTGTCTGAAACCTGCCTGTAACAGGGACAACCGATCAAGTGACCATACCATTGAGCCAAGGCACCTTTGGGCCCTCGACAGGTATCTCCTGGTGCTTTTGAGTTGTTCTCTTCTATTTAGCCCTGAAAAGGGCAAAGCACTACAGGAATGGATTTGAACATGTGACCTCTGCATTCGGAGACTGACGTTTAAACCACTACACCATCATCCAGTGCTTTTTAATACTTTTTTTGGGTTCTATTCTATTTTAGCCTTGAAAAGGGCAAAGCACTACAGGAATGGATTTGAACATGTGACCTCTGCATTCGGAGTCTGACGTTTAAACCACTACACCATCATCCAGTGCTTTTTAATACTTTTTTTGTATTTTAACCTCGAAAAGTAACAACAATGATCTGTACGAGAACTCGGATTTGAAAATGAGACCTCTGAACTGAGGGTCTGATCTTTAGACCACTAGACGCATTTTCCATTGCTTTTGACTAACTCTTTTATATTTTAACCTTGAAAGAAATGTTAAAGTAAAACAGCAACATAGGAGGAGTGAGATTTGAACACGGAAGCTCTGCACAAAGAGTCTAACCTTTAGACCTCTCACCATAGATAGCTCCTGGTGCTTTTGACAAATTCTTTTGTATTTTAGCCTTGAAAAAGGTCCAAGTAATACAGCAACATAAAAGGACTGAGATTTGAACCTGGAACCTCAGCACTGAGAGGCTGATCTTTAGACAGCTAGAGTAGACCATCTCTCATCAGCATACCTGCCAACCCTCCTGTTTTAGGAAGAAGTCTCCTGTTATTTGACCATGTCTCCTGTTCCAGAATCTCAGCCCTCCTACATTGCTGTTTTACTTTGACATTTTCATGGGTAAAGTACAAAATAATTACTCCAAAGCACGAGATGTTTTTAGATTGGAGATGGTGTAGTGGTCTAAAGATCAGACTTCAAGTGTGGAGGTTCTGTGTTCAAAACCCAGTCACCCTACTAATTGCTGCTCTATTACTTGGATCTTTTCAAGGTTAAAATACATATAACTACTCAAAAGCACCACAACACATTACAGTGAGAGATGGCCTAATGGTCTAACACTCAGACTCTCGGTCAAGAGGTTCCAAGTTAAAGTCCCACTCAACCTACAGTCCATCGCTGGAGTACATTGACCTTTTTAAAGCTAAATTGTCTCAATTTTCTCAAATTCTTCCAGTGCTCTCAAGGAGCTACATTTTCTCAAATTCTTCCAGTGCTCTCAAGGCATGTAGGTGAGATTTATTTTCAGTAAAGTTTTAGTTGGACCCCTCCACGATGGTCCTCCGTGTACCTTGGGCATGGGACTTGAACCTGTCTGAAACCTGCCTGTAACAGGGACAACCGATCAAGCGACCATACCATTGAGCCAAGGCACCTTTGGGCCCTCGACAGGTATCTCCTGGTGCTTTTGAGTTGTTCTCTTCTATTTTAGCCTTGAAAAGGGCAAAGCACTACAGGAATGGATTTGAACATGTGACCTCTGCATTCGGAGTCTGACGTTTAAACAACTACACCATCATCCGGTGCTTTTGAAATACCTTTTTTGTATTTTAACCTCGAAAAGTAACAACAATGATCTGTACGAGAACTCGGATTTGAAAAAGAGACCTCTGAACTGAGGGTCTGATCTTTAGACCACTAGACGCATTTTCCAGTGCTTTTGACTAACTCTTTTATATTTTAACCTTGAAAGAAATGTTAAAGTAAAACAGCAACATAGGAGGAGTGAGATTTGAACACGGAAGCTCTGCACCGAGAGTCTAACCTTTTTTTTTTTTATCTTTTTTTTTATCTTCAATATACAGGTCCACAATCACATTTATAGAGCATGAGAACAAACAAAAAATAAAGAACACTCATGGTATTTGTCTCCCTCAAGTGGACATGATTCTTACAGCAACCAAACACCCAGAAACCCCTTGAAATCAACCCGTGGTCTGTATCTCCCTCAAGTGGACACAATTCCGAACAGCAATCAAACACTTCACCAGTCAAAACAAAATGTTTAACTCCTTCCCCTACATATTTGCAAATTAACCCTACATCTCTCCTCATTAACGACTTGAATAAGTCTATAATTCCCACATTTCGTCCCTCAAAATGTGCATAATTCCTTCTATAGACAAGCGCTAGTCTGGCATGACTTAGAACAAAGTTTATCAAATTTGCTTTCTTACTTTTTCCGAACAACCCAAACAAAAACAGTTTCCTCCAATCTTCCTCTGAATCCAACTCCACCCTCCAGTGTTTTTCCAACAGATTTTTCAAAAACAAAAAAAAAAACAACCAGATAAACACAGTCCAAAAAATAATGTAAAAAGCTCTCACGACCACCTTTACAGACATCACACATTGCAATGACATTAGCATCGATCTTATTTAGTACCACATATGTGTATATTTTTTATGTTTTATCAGAATGTCATTATTCTCACATTCAATACTGTTGTACTTTATATTAACATTAGACCATATCTTCTTCACCTCCATATCATCAAACACCCTTCTCCCAACAGCTTCAGCAGCTGGTTCTTTTATGATGTCAACAATCAATAAATTATACACTTTTTTGACACTCATACTCCCCACCCCACACCTCTCCCCGTTCACCATCACATACATTTCTGGCAAAGGATCTTCACCTCTAACCACACATTGTCTTTCAATAACATTTTTCCATTCCACTGGTATGCTTGATTTAACTGTTCAACAGCCTCATGTATACACCCCACTCTGAGGAATCCTGGGATAACCTCGTACATGATGTCTTTCACTTGTTTAATTCCATCCTCCATTAATTTTGGCTGATACAGTGTTCTTTTTTGATGTTTAAACTTCTCGTTTAGAAATAAAGGCAACTTTGTAAATGACCGTAAACTCCCACATTCATATTCCACCTTAGGCAGAAATCTCCTCCACGCCTCTCTAACACCTCCCCATAAATCTCTGGTATTTTCACTGTCATTGACTGTTTAAAACCCATGTACCATCCATAGTCCCCTATCCCACCCAGATCATTAATATACTTTTTCAAAAACTCTTTCCACCCGTACATACACGTCCCCTCCAAGTACTTTTTGACTGTTTTTATTCTCGTTGCAGTCTTCTTTGTTTGCAGATCCAATAATTTCAACCCTCCCTCATCTTCACCCCCTTCCTTTCCCAGATAAAATCCGTCACAATTTTGTTTAACTCATTCATTACCCACTCTGGCATCTCAATCACATTCATTACATACACACACACTGAAAGCAACAGGCTATTAACCACAATCACCTTCCCTTTTAATCTCAGTTTCCTTGCTTTCCACATTGTGCTAACACCTCTTATTTCTTTTATCACCCATGTCCATGTTGCATCCCTTGCCTCCTTGCTATCCACACCTAAATGCACACCTAACACCTTAATATAACTATTCTCCACCCTCTCTACCCCTCCTATGTACATTATCTCTGATTTATCTATATTTATCTTTGCGCCTGATGCCCTCCCATATACCTCCACTAGCTCTAAAACCCTTTTGACACTCTGCCCGTCCCTTACTGTGACAGTAGTGTCGTCCGCGTACTGATTTATGACGCAAACCCCTCCATATGGCAGCTTAATACCCTTTACTCCTTTATCTCTCTTAATCAATGAAGCCAAAAGCTCCACTGAAACCGCGTACAATAACTGCCTCACAGACCTTGCCACCTTGAACCTATCTGTTAAAACCCCATTCACCTTCACGCAGCTCTTTGCATTCCCATACAACCTCCTCACCCACCCCACCATTCTTTCCCCAAATCCAAACTTCTCTAATACCTTAAACAAAAACTCATGCTCTACTCTATGAAACGCCTTCCTCCTATCCCATCCCGCTTCAAATTCTTTATTGTGTCCCTGACCGTTGCTATAGTATCTGATATATCTCTGCCTGGTATACTATAGATTTGTGTTGATTGTACTATTTCCCCAATCACTCTCTTCACCCTATTTGCTAACACCTTAGTTAAAATCTTATAATCCACACTCAGTAGACTAATTGGCCTATAATTCTTTAAGTCCAGTTTACTCCCCTTTTTCTTATACACTGTCGCTATAACCCCTTCTACCATCCTACTCTGCACCACCCCTGTTCTTTCCATCGCCCCAAATACTTGCACCAAGATGGATGCTACATAATCTTTAAACCTCTTGTACCATTCCACTACTATCCCATCACTCCCTGGACTCTTCCCAGTATTAAGCCCCTCCGACCAGTCTACCGTCGGCTTACTGCTGGGATGGCCCTTTTCCCACTCCAGCAGCGACTCCGGCGGGCAGCTGGCTTCCAATACTAGATAGCCCATCTTCGTCCACAGCTCCGCCTCCTTGTCCTCTCTCTGCTTCTCCATCTCCTCTTGAGCCCCCCTTTCACCGTTTCCCCCTCATCGCCGTTTCCCTCCTCATCGCCGTTTCCCTCCTCATCGCCGTTGTCCTCGTCGATCTTCTCCTCAGCATAGCAGGTGCAACTGTCCTTCAATGCGCTGCAGCGTCTACAGCGCCCACACTCCCACGCGTAATGGCCCTGGCCCCCGCAATTATGGCATTTGAAGTCTGGGCAGTCTTAGTATGTGGCCAGGCTGGATGCACAGCCTGCACACCTTGACCTGCCGGTCATGGATGACTCGGAAATGTTCAGCCCCCTCCAGCGTTTCGAATCGGGCTGAGTACGGCAATGATGTCACTGTATCTGTGAACTGGACCTTGAGGATTCTCGTGCCATCTGCAATATTTGTTCCGGGCCACATCCTCCTTCTCATGGGCCTCACTCCCCATATAGCCAACTTCGCTAAAATTGCACTGTCTTCTATGTATATCGGCAGGCTCAAAAATGACACCACCAGCTCATTCATTGATAATTAATTAATAATCTTTAACCCATGCAACAGCCTTGCTTTGCCCTTGTTGTCTTTCATTGTTCATACTTGCGCCCTTCTTTGATTCTGCACCCCAGAACAATTCCGCATTCTTTCTTCAATGCTGTGAGCATTTCCATCATGGTAACCGAATCCTTTCGACTCCTATTGTCAAGGCCTTTTCATACATTCCTTTTATTTCCTTCACACTTTCATTTGGTACCGTCCGATCTCCATTGTTGCCTCGAAAAAGCGCAAAATAGCCCAACAAAAGTATCCCCCAAACAGCAAGCTGCTGGGGGATAAAAAAAGAAAAAACACTGAGAAAAAAACTATTGGAATATATTCACGTTTTTAGGCGAAAATAAACAGATTTTCTTGCTTCAGAAGGCTTTCCAAACACAAACCAAGCTGCTCACAGGTGTTCTCAGTCTAATCATTAGACCACTATTCCACCTCTCAGGCTCTCTTGGCACATGTCTCTTATTTAACATTTACTTTTTCTTTCCTTTTTTTCCAAGGCTAGAATAATAGAAAAGGAGAAAAAACACTTTAAAACACTAAGAGAGCTGTGCCCTGAGTTTCTGACAGGTAGTAAAGTGGTCTCAGACTGGATTAACCATTGGGCCGGTGGGGCCGTTGCCAAGGGCCCATGGCTCTCAGGGGTCCTCGGGGGAACTGGGCCACGTGGTCATTGACAATTTACTATTAAATGTATTTGTTAATTAAATATCAAATGTGTGACCCCCTGCTCTGTTGTCTACAGGTGCTTTCTTGGCCCACAGATGATCATCATGGCTTAAAATCCGAGTTGGGTAGTGCGCGTCGGGAGGGAGGGGGGTTATGAAGGAGGGTGGGGGGGCCCTAAAAAATTATCGGCCAGGGGCCCTCTCTGGGATTAATCCGTCCCTGTTTGAATGATATGGCCACATTTTTGCCACACTTTGTCCAACTTAAACAACCAGCCAGGGCTGTGCAGAGTTGATCACATGCCAAAGCGCCAGTGCTCGCCCAGCAGTCTGCTGTCACCCAGGCGTATGCATGCATGTGCCCATGTGCACACTAAAGGCGAGGTCGCTCCTTCCCCATAGGGCGTCTTACTGGTTTATTATGCTGGAGGACAATTTATAGGCCTAAATGGGCTGTACGTGTCACTGTGCACCATTGTATTGTATTGTATTGTATTGTATTGTATTGTATTGTGTGCATGTTGCTGGTGCGGGTGTCCAAGACAAATTTCTCACAAGGGAGACAAAATAAAGTAACCGTGGACCTGGTGTCGGAGGCAAAAGATAAAATAAACGTTTAAAAATGTGATCAGTCTATTTTCACTGTTTGTCATGCAATGAATTAACTGTAGATGGACCAGTAAATCATGTTGAAGAGTGTGTAGGCTCCCGGAAAGATGACCCGTGAGTACTTGTCTATGACATGCGTGTCAATCCACACGTTGCTGTAGGCGCTGGAGCCAACATGGCCGGTGACCTGGTCCGTCTCCATGGCCAGCTGCACCAGCATCCTCTCACGTTTAATCCCGTTTTCCTCTGGCATGCCGTAGTTGCCTGTGGTGTAGCTATCCATCTCACTGTAGCTTGTGGACATCACCCCAGGGTGTGACAGGCCGCATGTGCAAGGTAGCTACGGGGAGAGACAAAAAGCACTTATTTGTCCATGCTTCTGCTTTTGATAGCCCTCCTCGGGTCATTAATATTTATTTATGGCCGATGGGAATACATGTTTTATCCCTGCTTCTGATCAGACTGAATTAAATACATGCTTTTCCTTTAGGGAAATGTTTGATAATATCCCAATTGAACAATTTTAAAAACATGAAAGATTATGTTAACCTCATTAACCCTGGCTATTTGCCATAGGACACGGGGGCTCCCCCCGACTTTTTGTTTTAGTTTATTTTTTAATTGTATATATTTTTAAAATCTAATCCCGAATAGTGAATACAGCACAGTATCAATTTTGGAAGAACAACACAGAATATTTTAATACATTATTTAAAAACTATAATAAACTATAATCATATCCTATAAGATATGCTGGTTATTCTTTGATGTATCATTTCAGAATACAAACTTGTAATGCACGTTATTTCTTGCACATCATGCAGCATTCAGAGGAGAGGACTGTAGGTTACAGTATATAGATTATCATGCAGGCAATCGTTGGCCGAGTTTATCCAATCTAGGGCTTATCCAATCTATCTGATGCTGCCTGCCTGAGAGCTTGGATAATATACGAGAGCAATGATGAATGCCAGGTGATAATATATGTTAATCACATACCCATATCCTTATTTACATACAAAGAAAATGATAAAATAGCATTTTATGGTGAACATTACTGTCATTCTCTGATCTGTTAAAGGCTGTTAGGTGAGAAAGCCATATGTTGAAGATCAATAACATTGATCAACTCTCTTGATTGAACCCAGATGTCCAGGTCTCAGGTTGGACACTCTAACCACAATACCACTGAGCTGATGGGAATCCAATTCTCCATGTCAAATAGAAAAGTGTGCTCCTAATGTGTACCGATTTGTGTGTTTTTGACCAAAGTTGGAGCAGTAGTATCAAAAAGTGTATTTTGAACACATAAAGGCAGAGAGGTTCTATTTTCAACCGTAGCAATTTTTGCCGAGTGTGGTTGTTGCATTAAGTTTAGGAAGCCTGGACAATGAGGGTCAAATTAGTTTCTGAATTGACCTGTGACACCATAAACTGTTTATTATTTCAGCACACAAGTACTGTACAGTCAACATCAAATTGAGTTGACTGAATGACACTCACCGATTCTTGAAGTTTCCTTTCCTTGCGTTCTTGTAGTGTCGACAGGTAGTTAACTGCAGCATACTCTATCACGGACAGGAAGACAAAGACGAAACTGACCCAAAGGTAAACATCCACGGCTTTGATGTAGGACACCCTGGGCATGGAGGCGTTGACTCCAGTGATGATGGTGGACATGGTGAGCACTGTGGTGATGCCTGAAACACATGCAATACATCGTCATGACACCTGGTGTGAGCTGTGGAACAGGGGCGTCAATTGGGTATGGCAGGGGTATGCAGCTGCCATACCCTGTGTCCAGGGGGGAACATAAAAGTTACTTTTGAATATGAATCCATGAATGTCTCTTTGTCTATCTGTTCTGGTTATTATGTTGTTAAATTACAGTAAAATAACTACAAATGCAAAATTTTACAAAATGGTCACTTTAACAAGGTATTATAAATAATGTTCTCCACACTTGTATTCTCCCCATCTTGACAAAATGGTACTGGTGCAATTCATTATTGTTAATTGTGGCACGTTTACTATAACCTATGCCAAGTTTAGCTGCACTTGAACAACCATTCCGGGGGAAAAAAATGTAATGTACTTCTTAAAATAAATGTATCATGCCTGTTGCTAAGGTATGGCAACATGACTTGGCGCGCGTGCAAGACACCAGTCATGTTGCCATACCTTACCTTTTTCTGAACTGACACCACTGCTGTGGAAGCTATATATGTTTGGGTGGGTCATAACTCATAAGTTAAAGTAAAACAACAAAACGAAGCATCACTTAAGCTATAATATAATTGATGGAACATTTGTTATATATAGTAAATCTACAAGTTTAAATAGGGCTGAAGTGGTAAATGTATGTTTTGTAATAATAATCCAAATCTACAAAGTAACTAGTAAAGTTTCCAAATAATTGTAGTGGAGTGGAGTATAATATTTGCCTCTGAGAGTGAGATGTACACATGGAAGAAAAATATATGAACATATATGTTTTTAATATATGCATGCATATATGTCTAACATATATGCCACATGTAAAAAAATGGCCGCCTATATGTCATATATGTCATATATGTGTGCATATAAACATATATGTACATATATGTATATATGCACACATGTTTATATATGGTCGCAAGATATATGCACATAGCCTACCAGTCAAAGGTTTGGACAGCTTCTATTCAATGTGTGTTTGAGAAGCTGTGTCCAAACCTTTGACTGGTATGTACACATATATATGTAGAATATCACATATATGTACATATATGTGTTAAATGATACACATACCATACTCTCTATATATACCTACAGGAATACAAAATAAAACACACAATCTTGAAGTCATTATTAGCATTTATTCACATACAAGCAGAACTCAACTGACACTGATACTGTATGTTCCATTTGAAAACTGAACTGACGACATATCGACTGCTGTAGCCTGGCACATTAATGGCCACACATTGTGTGTGTGTGTGTGTGTGTGTGTGTGTGTGTGTGTGTGTGTGTGTGTGTGTGTGTGTGTGTGTGTGGGGCAGTAATTAACATACAGGCACATACTTACAGAGAATGCAAAATGTCCATTGGTCAGTGCAAAAAAGTACAAGTGACATGGGCTGGACTCCCAGCAAAGCCGCACAGGAACAGTCAGTAACAATTATTCCAGTTAAGTTACAGTTGTCCAAACGACCGCTGTGTCTCTCATTGTATAACATTCACAAAGGACTTTCCCAGTCTCTCACATCTCCGTCCTGGGTAGATGAATCTATCGGATCCTCTGTCTATCCAAGGAAGGTGGAGGGGGTGGGAGGATATCCAGCGTCCTAGCCATTTGCATCCTGGCCAATTAATCCTCCACCCCCTACAAGGAGAACCCAACAACGGAGCGCGCCTTCCTCACCAGTCTGTTGAGTTGAAGGTGTCACTCGCTCAGTTGTTCCTCCCCAGCACGTTATTCCACATTAATAAAAAAAAAACTGTTTGGTGGCAAAACGATCGCAGTCTTCTCAGGAAGAACAGCCTGCTCTTCCCCTTGCTGTGAATCACCTCAGCGTTGTCCAACCAGTCTTGATGTTTCCACCGATACTGCCTTCCATCCAGCTCCGGTGCTATACCGTAAGATTGGAGACAGAGAAGATGAAATTAGCTATAATAGCACATTAAACATGTTTTCCCCTAGCCCATATAGAACCTCTGCTGCATACTGTTATGCACCGCGGGATGGAAAATCATACTCTGGGAGCATGGAACTACCTTTACTTTTTGGATAGAACCTCTACCTCGGCGTGGAGGCATTCTACAGCAGCCCAGGGATATCCGCTTAGGAACTCATCTCGAGGAGCACAACGGTATGCAGCGGAGAGTGAGGTTCTATATGGGGCTAGTTTTCCCCATGTTCGGTCCTTTGCTCAGTCAGTGGGGGATGTTACAATATTACATTAAAAAGTATTTGACTAGACTGGGAGAGACTCTCACCACTGCAACATCATGTTGAAGCTGGGCAGCATTTCTTTACTAACTACTGCACAATGTGTCAGACACATTATTTCCCACATATAACCAATGCAATGGTGACATCATACTGTATATCTGAATATACTTTACAAAACGTGTAAGTGTAAGATAAACTTACTTTGAATCTTTTCCACTTTGGTGGGGTCCAGCATATGTTTGCCCTCGAGC
The DNA here is from genome assembly GCF_963921795.1 of Nannobrachium achirus. Taxonomy (NCBI): domain Eukaryota; kingdom Metazoa; phylum Chordata; class Actinopteri; order Myctophiformes; family Myctophidae; genus Nannobrachium; species Nannobrachium achirus. The sequence goes on from NC_137823.1 coordinate 41,732,269, forward strand.
TCTGGAACAACACCATGCCTCCCTGTGACAACTGCATCCTTCCAGTTCTTCAGTCGTGAAGAATTTGTCAAACAGCTGGTGGAACAGGCGACTGCAGTCCTTCTTAGCACTGTGGTGAATGGCTACCTGTTCCAACGAGAACAGAGTCCACAGCCAGTGAACGAAGATTCCATGATTAACACATTTCACAAAGTTTCTGCTCTTCAAGTGGACCATGGAAACAGACCATTGTGTGATCTAATTAGGCCTGGTTTACACTGGCAGCCAAACCCAGCCTGAATCAGATCTGTGTCACATCCGGGTTGGAATCTGATTGGTTCCATGTGACCATTTAAGCCAATCGGATTCCAATCTGAATGTGACTCAGATCTGATTTAGGCTGGATTTGACTGCCAGTGTAAAGCAGGCCTAAAGGAAACTTAACTTTCTAGCTCTAACAGATCACAAAGCGTAGTATGGGATATAGTTAAGATAGTTAATCTTCTCACTGTAGTGTGAAATGTATATTGAACATGTTCGTCTACCTCCCAAATTTTTACCTGGACTATAATCGTACCATCAAAAATGTAAAATCCATTATACATTTATACATACCTGGATATAGCTCTTGCACCTCAATGGCCAACACCTAAACTTTTCACATTGGATCTGCCATCTCCATGTCCCCAACCATCTCAACAAGTCCCTGTAGAGCTTGCAGGTGTTCAATGCCTGGAATGAAGAGGAAAAAATATTATGACAATCCAAACATATTCAAAGGTTGAGTACAAATAAGTGTTAAATAGCGCTATATTCTGATAACAGTCATTGCTATGCCATTGCTATGGAATACTTATTTTCTCAGTAGCAGGGATTGTCATGTTCAACGGCAACCTTCTCTCCCCATCTCTCCAGTAAACAGAAAATGTAAAGTTTCAAGTGAGACAAAGAAATGAGCTGACAGAATTGACAACTGCAACACTATGCTTCATTTTTTGTGAATGGTGGGTGACCAGCCAGGGTAGGGGATATTTATAACAACACACCCGGGGGTCTAGAGTAACTTAAAGAGATATTCCAATTTCAAAATTACTTTTTGTCATTTTAGCATCTAATCAAGCTTTTGGGAACACCCAGGACAGTTTTTGAATTTCTTCATTCAGTATTTAGATTTAGAAGCAGACACATATCAGTCGCTGATTACAGATGAGCATGGTCATCGCATAATTTCAGAAAAGTATAGTTTTAAGGGTGAATATTAGGGACAGTACAGTGAGCCATCTTAAAAACTTTAATTGAACTGTAACCTTACCTAGATAAACTTCAAAAGGTGGTCAATGGCTTGTCGGGCTGAGAGCTTTCCTGGTCTCGTTGCGGCCTTGAGGTGAGGGTGGCATGTGGTGGATAAGGCAAGATGGAGGACATCTCACTGTCCCATCCTGAAAATACAAGGGTGGGGGGGAAACAAAGACATTTTTACTAAAATCTGTTTACATTTTGGTTTCAAAACCATCCCCTCTTCCATTAGTATTATTCCTTTAATTCCAGCGTACCATTTTCCAGTTCTTCTGTTGTGGATTCAGCATTATGAAGCAGATCTACATGGTCGCCTGTCTGGGCGAGTCCACAGCTTTGTTCAAGGACTTACTGCATGTAGTGAGTAAGTAGGCCACTTCTGCAGCTATGTCATCACCAAACATCAGACTGAAATCCTGTATCTGCAGACAGGATGGAATACAGACAACATGGCATACATTTTAATGGGTTCACCCTATGACCAGGGATGTGATCTGTTTAAAGTCATTTTTCATTTCAGTTTGACTTTAAGGCAAGACAGTTAAAGAGCGACATACCATTCCTGCAATGTCAAGAAATCTTGTAAAGGTGGTGAATATTTCAGAGGACTTCACTGGGTCATGAACCATTGTTTGGCAATGGGTGAAGGTCTGTTTCATCTTCTCCTTGACCATCATCAGTGCGATGCCCTCAAGACACTGGGTTTCTGTCGTTAGCTGAAGAAACCCACTCCCATCTACTGGATTGTAATACTGCTCCTAAAAAACAAGAACGTGTTTTATTTTTTCTCCTTAAAAAACTAAACACATGCCCTTGTCTGGAGAATTGCTAAAATCAAGGTCAACAGGTCTGATATCTGTGACGATCAACTTGTTGGGGTTAGGAGAAAGGTATGTACTTGTAGGGGTTAGGAGAAAGGTATGTTGGGACTTGGGACTAGTTCTGACCAATGGGCCATGGCTTGGAGCAGTGGTTCCCAAACTATTAGCTCAAGAGAAATTATGCCCAGGACCCAAGCTAGTGAAAACAGCAGATCTACAAGCTCACAATGCGGTGCGACGCATTGTGAGCTTGTAGATCTGCTGTTTTCACTAGTTTAGGCCATTTTCACTAACTACTTTTTTATACAAATATAAGGGACGTTAAAAAATGTGTCTGCGACCCACATATGGATCCCGACCCACTGCTTGGGAACAAGTGGCCTAGTGGGCACCCACGCGATTTGCTACAATGTGATGTTGGGTTTAGTTTCTCAAAAACGTTAAGACAGTTTTTACCCCTTACACCAGAGGGCCACTTGTCTTTTTACTGGACCCCCTTGCGATGCCCACCACAGTAGCAAAAATGCACTATAGGCCTATGCACATTAAAAAATTATTTAACATGTGAAATTCTAACTATAATCAAAATCACATACCTGTCAGTGGCTGAGTGTTTCTTCTCTTCTTTTGTCCCTCTGAGGCTTCGTTTTGAAGTGTTTTCACTCTCCATGCAAGAAACCCACTCCCATCTACTGGATTGTAATACTGCTCCTAAAAAACAAGAATGTGTTTTATTTTTTCTCCTTAAAAAACTAAACACATGCCCTTGTCTGGAGAATTGCTAAAATCAAGGTCAACAGGTCTGACATCTGTGGCGATCAACTTGTTGGGGTCAGCATATAGAACATTTGTTGAAATTTAGTTGAAATCTCACTCTTGTCTTTTCGGGCAATTCCAGGAGTGAGGAGTAAGGAAGTTAGGGATCGGCCAGGTATGGAAACAAGGCAGTGATTTGCGTAGTCCTCTTTAACACGCCTTGAAGGACTCTTCCTACAGTGTGCACACACACACACACACACACACACACACACACACACACACACACACACACACACACACACACACACACACACACACACACACACACACACACACACACACACACACACACACACACACACACACACACACACACACACACACACAATCAATTAATTAAACCAATTTGATTCCAGAAATTAAATTAAATGATCTGACAAATGATGATGGATCAAGCACATGCCTCCTTTGAGTGTCAGATGTGTGTCATTTTGTCTGGCTGGTGTCAGTGGTGTTAACATCAGCTCCACTATAAGATCTAACATCAAAAGTAAACAACACTAAATACAAACAGGTCAAACATTGGCCAAATTGTCAGCTGATATAAGAAAGAGGCAACCAATGTGAAAATAGCAGATCTACAAGCTCACTGCAGTCCAAGTACTTGGTGGTGGAGGGTCCCCAGTTAAAATGTGAATATTTTGGGAGGTCCCCATGCAGTTCAAATGTGATTATTTTGGGGGCCAACAGTCAACAACAGATTAAAATGTCAAGGTCTCCCCTTAACTCTAACAGTGTACAAATGGAACCAAATTAACCTGTTAGGGGTTGTTTGGTTCCATTTGTACACTCTCTGCTACCATTGAACAACTAGCAAATTGACATTAGCTAGCTAGCTACAAACAACACATGCTGCTAACATGGAACAATTGCTAACTAATGTTAGCTTATAGCCACACATACTACAGTACACAGCAAAGCACCTATGATAGCACAAAACAAAAAAACTGCCACTTCTATCAAAAGGGCATAGTATAAGCTATTCAACACAGTTGGAACATTCAGTTCCTTTAGGATGTACTGTAATAACTTTAGCATCAGTTAGCATTAGCTTTGTATTTGTCTACTGGTTAGCATGGGCCCTTCAGGAAACACCACAGACAAAAACACCACAGACAACATTCTTAACATACATTATCCAGTGGTTAAGTATTGTTTAAATTTCACCTACCAAAAGGAGATATAAATTTAGTCCATGAGAGAGCCTTCTGCCTGCATTCACACTCACTGGCAGTGGCAGTGAGTCACTGAAAGCAATTCAAACAAACCGGTTCAATCCAGTTTCACTCTGCAGGCACATCAAAGCACTGTGTGATGTCACTGGTCTAACCAAGTTTGGGAACTTAACCCTGTAACTGCTGATGCAACAATGCATTGTTTCTCATGTGATGAACAACACTTATGCAAAGATTATATTAGATAATAAATTGATTGATAATGATAATAACAATAATTATTACAACTATTATAATTATAATACATACTATAAATAATTTTAATAATATAATTAATAGCCTATAATTATATTAATAAATGCGGATGTTATTTTACATAGGAATGTTATATTAGTTTTATATTAAAAAACACACAGCATCAATTATATATTTTTTCAGATAAAATACACTTATTCTGACTTGATTTTTGACATTGAGTCCGATGTAGTTGGTCCCGTCGCGTGAAAATGCTGGCTGTCCGTCACGTCACACTTTTCCCCAACTCATATCTCTGCCACCGTTGCCCCATGCCAAACTTTGCACACACAGTCCTTGTCTGGCAAACCACAACCTCCACCCCTCCCAGGACCCCCGGAGCTCCAGGGACCCCCTGTTCCAGCTGCCAAAAAGTGCAAAAATGACCAAATGACCACCCCAACATGCAGGGCTGCTCATGGGGAATTCCCGGGGGGCCACCGACTCCGGCTGCTCCAGAACAGATCCAAAAGGGATTGCACCCCCTAGTGGAGCACCCCCTCCACTGCAGCACGCTAAAAAGGCCATAACTCGGCCCCCCAGCAACCGGGGTGACCTGCATTAAGTAGAAAATAAGTACTATGATAAATTGTGTTATATAAAACTTATATGCACATTATTTTGCAAATAAAAGTGAGATGTAGGCATTATGTATGGCATATATGCAAAAAGTCAGACATATATGAGCTATTTATGAGGCATTATATATGACATATATGCATAAGGTCAGACATATATGAGCTATATATGAGACATTATGTATGACATATATGCAAATATATGACCATGACTATGGCATATATGTTGACATATATAAGCCATATATGACACATATATGTTCCTATATATCCACATATATGAACATATATTACCATGAATATGGCATATATGCAACATATATGTTTCATATATGTCACATATAATATCATATATGTGCATATATTTCCTTTCCGTGTGGGGTAGTGGAGTAGAAGTAAAAGTACAGAAAATTGGAAATAGTAGAAAATAGAAAATTGTGCTCAAGTACAGTAAATGTACTTTACACCACTGCTATTGACCGGAGCACCCCAAGGCTCTATCTTTGACCCCTTCCTTTGTTCCCCTTTTACCCCATGGGCCCTATATCTTCGTCCATGCCTCTATAAACTCACAATGTATTGATGTAGATCGGCTATTTGAAGTATTTTAAAATGTTTTTTCAAAATCGTAAAAAAGGCAAAGAAGTTTAGGGATAAGGCATGGACGAAAATATAGCTCAATATCTCTTCACTGAAAGTAGCCCATCTGCAAGCTCTAAACGTGGCGGAATTCAGGAATGGATACAAATGGAGCAACATATATTGGTTTAGGCAGGGTTTGTATCACCAGGTGTGTTTTCTTTTTTTCTTACTTTGCTCCCAAATTAAATGTCTTGAAAACTTCATGGCTGAATTGTATTGAGTGTCTTCATGAACCTAGGGATGACCGTACTGATGGGGCTTTAGTGGTTAATAAATACAAGTTACCTGTACGTTTACGTTTGTACACAAGCCTGCCATGTCGTTTCATGAATCCATGTTAAATGTTATTTAGCATGTTTCTTCTCGGCCAATCAGGAGGACACAGGGACATCCATCAATGTTTCTGCGTTGTGAAAGCGCTTGAACATTTTGGACCGATACCGATAGAGTGGCTTATATACTATAATTATGTACTAGATAACAATGGTCTTAGGTCTCACCCAGAGGAACTCTGGCTGGTACAGCCCTGCGGTCGATCCAGAAGGACACCCAGGACAGCATGACCATCAGAGTAGCAGGGAAATAGGTCTGGAGCAGGAAGAAGAAGATGTGTCGACGCAGCGTGAAGTTGATGTACAGACGGTTGTACCAGCCTGAGGAAGATTGTTGGACAAAGTGATGATACCATGCTATCATTCTTCTGCCTCATATAATAGAGTCTAGAGACTCTTTGTGTCTCCATAGGGAACAACGCAGGCTCTTTGTGTCTCCATAGGGAACCACAGCTGGTCATCAAATTATTGATTTAGGAATGTGACAAAAACAAAGAAATCTCCATGGGGTTAGTAATCTATAGAGATTTTTTTTTTTTTGGGTGAATCCCTTAACTCATACAGTGCCATCCGGCCACAAGGGGTGCTAGAGTGCCAGAAATTTCTCCATTGACCTTCTTTATAGCTTTCGTCGACCCTCTCCCAACTGGCCTGTGTTTTCACTCCGGTCAATCCTATGGGTGTCCAGAGGAGGAAGCTAGCTGACACGTAGCCAAAATGCTAACCCATTTAGAAGCCCGATCTAAAGCTATTTCAGCCGCAAAAAACTTTCTCGTTGGGTCTGGGGACACAATCCGGAGAAAATCCTGTCTAAAGATGTGATTTATTATTGGAGTGGGCGGCGCGATTCGGCCGTTAGCGCGAATACGGCCGGAAAAAGTCTAAAGTGTCAGCCTATAATGATGACATGTCCAAAATAAGTGGTTATAATTAATAAAACATTCTGTGGCCTTTTCAAGCAGGTTGCTGCATGGTACCTGTGCTGCTGTAGAAGGCCAGCCTGGTGGTGGTGTGGAACTCCTGGATGAGGAACTGGGAGAGAGAGATCCTTTCATCTGTGGCCAGTGACTTGTTCCCTTTCTTCCAGTACAACATCAGGTCATCATCTGTGTAAGCATCTGATGGACGGATGAGGATCACAGTGAACAGTCTGCTGTGTGCATGTGCAAACCCTTTCATAGCGAATGATGGGGTATTTATGGTGACAATCAAACGGTGAAGTTGGAATACACCATTGATTGATTGATTGATTGATTGATTGATTGATTGATTGAATACTTTATTAGAAGTTTGCATAGGAAAAGTACAGGACAGTACAGTTCAGATACAAGGTCTACTAATAGGATACCACAAGAAAGCACAATGGCTTGTTTACATTGGGGTCCTTTTGCATTCAATTCATAAAAACATTAAATGACAGACAAATAAATACAGTACTATGCAAAAATAACATCATTGTTGTTGATTGTTTAATTTATCCCAATCTATTCTGTAAAATCCTCAGTGTTTATTTAACTCGCTTGTAGATCTGCAATATTAGCTACTTTTGTGTGACACTAGTGTGACGAACTAGGGCATTAATTTATGGAAAAAACACAAATTGAAATTTGGAGATACAAGCAACAAATAATCCACTTACAGCTCTCTATCTCCAAGGAGCACGTCTGTGTGTCCAGAGGAAAGCGACTGAGGTCCATGCTACACATAGCTGTGACTGTGACCCTGCAAGACAACTCACAACAGAACAATTCTTTATTATTCATTATCCAGGATACTGTATTGTAAACTACTTAGTAAACCTTTGGACCCAAATACGGATTCAGAGCGAAGGGCTTTTTCAACTTGCAATTTGTCCTGGTCTGAGACCAGGATCTGCCAAGTCATCCGCGAACAAGAACAGATTACAGTCACATGCTGATATCCTAAGGTACAGTAAAGGCCCCAGTATGCTTCCTTGAGGAAGCTGTAGCTAACTGCGAGGGGGAGGACAGGGTTACGGTCACATCCACCACCTGTTCTCTCCCCTCCAGATAGGATTTCATCCAGTTCACGGACACACTAAAAACATATCTAGAGTGATTTATACCAGCATACTGTGTAACACTGCCAGTGTGGAAGTGGTTTAATGTGGACATAAGGCTCCTTTTGGGTCAATCTTTCCACTGCTCTGTACCCAAGTTAACCCAACCCGTTAAAGCAAAATGACACTTGACTTGGGCAGAGGTTTGGGTTGTGTAGTTACCTTGCCATAATATAACTCCAACTATTGGCAAGATATCCTCCATAGTTGGTCTGTTGATTAGAAATTGATGTTCCAAAATATTCTGCTCATTTACTTATATTCCACTACAGTACATCTCAGAGGCAAATGTTGTATTGTGACACGTTTTGAGCATGCAGATCAGCTATTTTAGAACAATTTTTAACAAATTTAGAAACATTTTGTGCTTTTGCTTTGTTACTGTTAAGTACATTTTGATCCCATGACTTTTGCACTCAAGTAAAAATGTGAATAGGACTTTTACTTGAATTTACAATATCTACAGTATGAGTGCTTCTTCGACCACTGCAGTGCGGAGATGATCAACAAAGATAATTAAAGATTATCCAGCTCACTGGAAGAGAGAGCACAACACAAGCTGAGAGCATGCTCTGTGGGGGCCTAGTGTCATCCTCACGCACCAATCTGCCTTTAGGTCGGAATACTCGGAAAATCGGATCTGACTCCAAACTAGTACAAACTCCTACGGAGATTAAACCCATGACATGCGACGAGCCTTCTTGAATCCAGTATTATTCTGAGCTATAATTCTGTCATGCTGCACCAGCACCAGGGGTCTGTTTTCATACCGAGGACCCCAGGGACATGCAGAGAATGTTAGAGATGCAGGGGCCTGAAATATCCAAAAGGGCATTTTGGTGAAAATGTCAAAAATAGCAGACCTCCAAGCTGACAAGCTTGGAGGTCAGCTATGTTTGGTGCTTGATACACAAGTCAATACACAAGTCAATACTGGAGATACTGGCGTACCGGCATGGATTTCTACACTGAGAGGGCAATTCTTTCAGCATAAGATGCTGCATGCAAGTTCAGTAGAGTCTGGACGAGGCAATTCTCTTGAATGCTGCCTTCAGGTATGGTATGGAAATAGGGCGTTTTAATTTTTTTCACCATAGTAAAAACTGCATTCATGGTCTGGAGAGGGCACTTTTTACAGGCGGATAAAAGGGCAGGGGCTCAAGCCCCCTTGTACACGCGCCTGGAGGACCCCTTGCCCTTAGCTGAGAGAGACAAGCTTACACCGCTGTGAGTTGTGAGTTGTCTTTACCTGAGGCTGTAGAGGACTTTGCCGTCAGGGTAGACACGCAGCATGACGTTATCTGTGGTGGTGTCGTGGATGAAGGACTTCTTGGAATGAACAAAGAACATGTCAGGCACCCAGATCTTCTTCACTAGACGGCCATCAAAGGTCATGCTCTGGTTCTTGTTGCTTTGGAAGGACAGGCGCTCATCCTTCCAGTAGTGTCTCAAGTACAGCGTCATGGTGAAATCCTGCCAAGCAGATGAGGGGTTCATTTAAAGAAAAATCATACTTTGGTACAGGTTTGTGTTGTGAAGTTGCCCTGCCATTAAGTAACTCCAAATATTCCATTGGGCAAGGTTGGGCAGCTACCTGGGGCCTCAACAGTAAAGTAGTAAACATCTTTTCATTTTAGGCCCCTCAAAAGGGGCAGATCTACAAGCTTGTAGATCTGCTATTTTTTAGCATGCAACCAAGTGTAAAATCAGCCATTATGATGCCATCAAGACTAAACTAAAGCAAAATTCACAGAAAATAGCAGATCAACAAGCTCACAACTATTTTGGCAAAGAGATGTGGTGTAGAGGGGAAAAGGAGCTGAACAAGAATTGAGGGTTTAAGACTTAAGTTGTTAAATGTCTGAAAATACACATTGAAGGAGTAGTTCACCCACAAAATGACTTTTTTTCTATTGATTAGTCATGCCATGGAGACTAGAGTTCAATAATATTTTTTGGTTTTTTGTCACATTCCTAAGACAAAAGTTTGATTAGAGTAAATTTACCCCCATTGATTCCGGATGGAGACCCGTTTCGAAACGGGTCCCCATCCGGAACGAATGGGGGTACATTTATTGTTATCACACATTTTTGTCTTAGGAATGCGACAAAAACCTAAAAATATTATTGAACTCTAGTCTCCATGGCGTGACTAATCAATAGAAAAGAAGTCATTTTGGGGGTGAACCACTCCTTTAACAACAAAACAACATGCATTATTTAAACACATCAAGTCACTGTTTATGTGCTTAAACAGTGACTTTGAGAACTGCTCCACCGTGCAACGTAGGTAAATGAGGAGAATATAATTAGCTTTAAATAAGAGAGTGCACAAATGTAACTAATTGGAGTCCACTTAGTTACATTTGTACACTCTCTTGAGTTAGAAATAGATAAGTAAAATATTTTACTGTGCACATTGTGTATGCAGGCCCTGATGACAATGGTTCCGAATATGTGGAACAACAGGTATCGTAGACTGACATATTTCTGATCAGTAATCTGATATCTAACAGTATGTATCTCTGCCTTTTCCTTTTCCTTTTATTGATTGAAAAAAAACATGCATTTATGACATGTAATTCCCATTCATAACCAGAGATTAAATGCATACACGCAGCAAAGCCTACCATTTCAACCTCTGAAATTGTGTCCAGACTTTCCACCTGAACATCGACCCCAACTGGGACAGCAGGACCTGCAGACATAGAGAACAATGTAGCATGGTGTCAGGATGGCAGGATACAGGACTGTGGTCATGAACAGTGATGGGAAAAGTACTCAGATTATCGATGATTTGAGTTTTCTTGCTTAGAAGGGGACATGGAAGCATTAGAATTTCAAAAGCACACAGATTTTTGGTATGGTATATTTAACAGTTTTAACAGCCACTTACAGTTTACCATGGATTGCAGTGCGCAAAAAGTGCATTTTCTCGATATGTGGATCATAAAAGAAAACAATATTTTAGTTACCACCTTGTATCGAAAAGAAACAGATAAAAATATGTTATTGTTGGCAAGCAGTTTTCATCCCACTCCTCTTAAGAGAGGGCTTCCAAAAAGCCAGTTCTTTAGGTTGAGGAGAGTCTGTACCTCTACTGAGGACTATATCCAGAAAGCTGATGACATGACAGCTAGATTTATTCAGCGGGGTTACCCTGCTGATTGGATTAAAAAAGCATGTGATATGGCACTTAAAAAACCACGGGCAGACCTATTAAGAAAAAGTGAGAGAAAAGAGAAAAAGTTTTCAGTAACATGCATCACCACTTTCTCTCCTCACTCGGGAGTCATAAAACCAGTTTTTAAAAAACACTGGCATCTTTTGACATCCGACCCTGCTCTGGGCCCCTACTTTTGTACACGAGCCTCTTTTTGTGTACAAACGTGGACAGAATTTGAAAGACAGATTGGTTCATGCTGATCAGAGATCTTCTCCTGCCCAGCCTCGCCAGAGGCTCTTAGCTCCACTTCCAAATGGCAATTATCGGTGTGGTAGCTGTGCGCAATGTAATAACACATATAAAACTGAAACATTTCGCCATCCTCATTCAAACAAACTGTTCCCGATTAAAAGTGTCATAACCTGTGCCTCTACTCATGTTGTGTACATGTTGCTTTGCCCTTGTGGTTTAGCCTATGTGGGCAAAACCACTAGAAAACTAAAATTAAGGATTAGTGAACACAAAAGCTCTATACGTAGAAATGATAGGGATTACCCAGTGGCTGTACACTTCAACGATCATAAGCATGACATCTCAACACTTCGTTTTTGCGGCATTGAAAAGGTCGATCCGCCACGCAGAGGTGGCGATCATGACCTGCTGCTTAAAAGACGTGAAGCATTATTGGATTTTTAGTTTGCAAACTTTGGCACCAAAAGGCCTGAATGATGAATTACTGCTAAATGTCATGCTTTGATTCGTTCTTATCTTGATACGTTTTTAATTATGGTGTCAATTTCTATTTTTCTACTTATGCTGGTTATTTCTATTTTAAGCTGACCTGGTTATATTTTAAACTGTTTCCCTCCTCTCTTTTTTACAGGGACAGTTTTTCATGATGGTTCCACCTGCTTTTTTGCCTTTATTATTTTGTTGATTAATTAACATGATTTTTGTACTATTCATACTTCATATTTGGCATTTTGCCCTTACTATGTACTGTCATGTTTTTTAAAATGTTGAATATGGTATTAATGCACAGATGTATGGAATTTTGTTTCTCTTTTGAGAGTATATCACCTTAAAAATGTGATGTCATAATGTTGGTGCGTCCTGATTGGTCCACCATAGGTCTGTCAGCCTTTTTAAAAAAGATCTCTCACACTCTGTACAAAAGTTTGCCTGATGAAGGTTTAAATACCGAAACGTTGCATTACTTTATTAAATTCCCCTTTTTGCATTGGAAGACAGTGTGCGTGGAGTTTTTGCCTTTTCAGTTCGCCGACCATTGTTTGGTCTCTCCTCGACGGCACCTGTCGCTGTAGGTGTGCAAAAGCCTTTCGTTTCATTGGTATGGTATTAGGAAATTGTATGTTTAAATGTGAACACAACACGGGATCTGCTATTTTTGTTGAAGAGATTTGATGTAGATCGGACAGGGAGGGGGCACCAAGGGGTGTCGCTCTCCATTCCGACATGTCGCCACTCCGAAATTGACTTCTTATTGTCGGAGTGGCGACACTTCCATAGGGGTTAAGTTTAGGGTAAGGGTTAGAGATAGGGTTAGTGTCGGAATGGAGACATGTCGGAGTGGCGGGGTGTAACCGGCACCAAGCACAGTGCAACTCAGGTCGAGTTTACTAAGTATAGCGGGTGTAAACTGTAAGCAGTTACCTCCAAAACCTGGTCTCATTGTGAAGTCATGGTCATCAATCCTCAGGATCTGTTCTGACTTTGTGCTGAAGGATTTTGTTACGTCAGGACTCCTCTTGTATAAGGGACTGTAGAAAGAATGGAAGGCAATAAATGATATGTAATCATTGTGTACAGGATATTTGCCCATGGTGACTAATAAACTAGAAAAAGATGAAATTGGAAATTGCTGTGTGGTTGCCGACGTGACTATATTCTTCAGCTGTCACGTGAAGCTCGACCAATTGATTCCCAATTGATTCCCACTCCCATTGATTCCCTATTGATTCCCACTCCCATAGATTCCCTACAGATTCCCTATCCACTTAATTCCCTATTGATTCCCATTCCCATTGATTGCATCAATTTCCAATGGCAGCGGTAAAGTTTATCTAGTGAAAAGAAAGTTTCCCCAGAACTACAGTGAAGAACTAAGAAGATTCTTTTTATTTATATATATATATATATATATATATATTTTTATTTTTTTTTATTGTTTTTTTTTTACATAAAATACATAAAGACAAAGACATTCACATTCACAGACATTCACACACATACCACATGCACATGCCTATTTAAAGTAACTACCTTACCCGTTCAAAGATATGAGCTCTGAAATGATGTGCAGTGTGTGGGTTATGGGATGTGCACTGTGCACACAGTATATGAGGGATGGAAAGTAACTTTAACTGGTGCTTGCATGATAATATGTAGGAGCATCAATGTAAGAAATACCCGTTTCGTTTAATGGCTACAGAGATACTGTGTACCGATCTGCATGATTTTTGGACAAAATCTGTAACAGGGCCAGACAACAGACCCCCCCCCCCCCACCGCCCGCCCGCCCACACACACACACACACACACACACACACACACACACACACACACACACACACACACACACACAGAACTGGTTAAACATGTTGCCTCATGCTAGATGCAGAATAGATATGCCTCAAGCTAGATGCAGAATAGATATAGATACACCATAAAAATGCTAATATACAGCATATGATTTGTGAAAGTGACAAACGGGCTTCACAGTTATGTTAGGTGTGTTCATATGCTAATGGTGATGCGATTTCAGATCAATTGCTCCAGCCACTGAGGAGAAACGCTGTGACAGACACTCACTCAGACAGACAGACACTCAGACAGACAGACAGACAGACAGACAGACAGACAGACAGACATTTGGAAAATGATATGTTTGATATTGATAATAATACATAATTCCCATACATTACATTAGGTATTTATTTTCATGGCATTCATATACATCTCCCACAGCTGTTCAAAATTCACTCTGTCTACCCCACACTTTATATGTCAACCTCTCCAGCCCGATGGAATTCATTAGTTCCCGATGCCACATCCTCAATGTTGGGACTTCAACACTTTTCCAGCATAATGCCACTAAGAAGATTCTTAATGGACAGATACCAGAGAGCACGGCCTGTACATTGAGAACATGGCTTCCCACAGAGGACAGGCTGTGTCCAATCCAGTGCGTCATCTACTTAAAAAAATGTATTCAGTGTCCTACAGTACCCAACATCAGGGTCTACATTTCTCAATGGAAGTATAAAGAGACCACCTCTAACCACTGCAGATGTACTATATTATATCTCTGTCTGTCTGTCTGTCTGTCTGTCTGTCTGTCTGTCTGTCTGTCTGTCTGTCTGTCTGTCTGTCTGTCTGTCTATACGTCACACCTGACATTGTGGTTCCCCTGACACATCACTGTGACATCACAGGCTCAGAGCAGGAATAACGCCTGATACTGTGGTTCCCCACATCACTGTGACATCAGAGTCTGATACTCAGAGCAGGGATCTCCATATATGGGCATAAACAGGTGACATAACAGTTGTGTGGCTGGTTCAGACAGGGATCTCCATGTATGGGCATAAAATGTATTGTATGTGTGATTTCATGGGAACCACTCTAACAGAATCCCTTTTATGCCCATTTATGGAGATCCCTGATGTCATCAATATTAAGCCCATATCTAACAGGACATATGGGAATGCCCATATATGGAGGAAGACAGCCCATATCTGTGTGGCTGGTTCAGACAGGGATCTCCATGTATGGGCATGAAAGGGATTGTATGTATGATGTCAGATGTGATAGACGTCATAAAATTTTCACATAGAATAACTGAGTAAGCACGTTCTGGGTCTCAAAGCATATCTCCATATACAGTACATGGATCTCCATATATGGGTAACTGGTCCGATATACATCACTGGACAGTCTTACTAGTTATATTGTATCAACTGCTTTCGCTCTGGCATCCCTATTTTGGGAATACCATTTTAGGAAAACATTTAAAGGAGCTATAGTCAACTTTTTCTTGAAAAACGGATGCTAAAATAAAAATAATGTTTCGAAAATATTTTATAAAAAAAATAAACTTCATATATGTGTTTCTATTCAAAAATGACCACAAAAAGCCTAAAATAATGATAAAATAATCATTTTGGCCATTGTCAGACCGACACTTTGTTTACATTCTAGTCTATAGACTAGGATGTAAACAAAGTGTCGGCCCTACAATTAAAAAGTTGACTATAGCTCCTTTAAAAAATGTCCTAAATAAAGTTTAAAATCAATCCCCAGTTGAGTCATATCAAATATTGTAAAAAGGGTACCCAATTCCTCCCTGCTTGGCAGTCAGCATCAGTATTGGATTGGGGGTAAGTCCCTGTGACATATTAGCATCATGTCTAGGGTGTGTAATTGTACATCATGTGACATACTGGCTAGCATATCCAGGGGGTGTACTCGTACATCGTGTGGATATTCCACCCGAAAGCGACGATATTGTGGTTTGTTGTCATCTCTAGTAGGGCCAATGCACCACCAATTAGTGACCTTCTGAACTTTCACTCCTACTATATCCTGGCTGTCTCCTCGGGTTAAGAGTGGATTATGTTGGCTTTGCGCTGATACATGGAAGCAGACAATCCAACTAATAGGAAGCTTTAAACAAAAGCATGATTAAAATGCCCATGTGTCTCTGTATGTTCTGCCGGTTCAATTCAATTACAGGCCCATCTAGCTCTAGAATAGATCATTCACTTCCACAGCAAAAGAATCAATAATAATAACTATACTGTACCTGCCAATTTTGCAACGTCCCACTGTCAGGGGTATTTCTCTTTTCAATCTGAAACAAAAAGAGAAACAAAGGGGGTGAGATGTTCAGTAATTTTGAAATAACATTTACTACAGTTTACTAAGTATAAACATCTCAACAATGCTTGTTGAGATGCATCAAAGAAAACAACCAAATAATCATATATTTTGTTTGACTTAAAGAAAGTGTTTATTTTCTATACATTATAATTTCTTATTCTTATTCTTATTAATCCCTACGAGGGATAACCAGAACCTACCATAACCTGAAGTTTTACAGAACCTGTGAAGTTCTGTGATCGGTTTAGGTTTTAGTTTTAGTGGAGAGGTATGTCATCATTTTAATTTTTAATGTTTAGCTATTTTAGTAACACTAGTCCTTGCCCGTGGTTGTGTTGTACACTGACGTGAACGTATCGGCTCGTAGGATAGTAGGATTTAAGACACATCAGTGATGTCAGGGCTCTGTTTCACTCATTTATGCCCATATATGGTGTTCCGTGATGTCAGTCATCTCCAAATGTGTTCACTGTTTCAGCATGCAGGTATATCAGATTTGGGCACTGTTTAATATCAGTGATATCAGTCATGAAGTCATCTCCAAATATGGGCACTGTCCAAATGTGGGGTGGGCTGACAGGCTGTCAGTCAGTGATGTCAGTCATCTCCAAATTTGGGCATTGTTTCAGAATGCGGCTGTTACCATGGTAGAAACACTGTTTAGTATTAGTGATGTCAGCATGCAGACAGACAGCGGACAGACAGACATTCCGTAAATGAATAGTTAGATTTTGAAATTAGAAGTTCTGAGTTCTGGGTTCCAAGATTAGAAGATTAGTTCTGGGTTAGAACTACCTCCAGAGCAGAGCACTAATTGGCTTCTGAGAACCTTATCTGAAATCCAGCAGTAGCATCATCGAAAAGAGCCGTAATAAGCTGGAATTTGGATACCCCACCCCCCCATGCAGGAAGTTACAGGGGTTAACTTCATTGGGATCATGGCTATGTTCCCTCGACCTATGTTCCCTCACTGAGGTTGGGGTTAGGGTTTGGGTTAGGTTTAGGCATAGTACTTCATTTATGAAATGCAAAGGGATCTACATCTACCCACTGTAAGCTTTAGTGTCATGCTATCTTCCATGGAGATACATTTCCAGCTGTCCAAAACAAATCTTCCTGAATATAATCTGCTTTGTGATGGCAGATTGCCGAAAAAAAGAGTACCTTTTCACTAAGCCTTAAACCCAAAATGAATAGCAAACAGACAGCCACATATATAGCTAGATTAGCTACTGTATCGTAAGCCTCAATGAAACATCTGCCAAAGGTCATTCCAGATATTTGGCTCATGACGGAACATTTATTGCTATGTGCATGATACTGCCAAGAGGTTTCTGATCTTAATAAAATCTCCTCCCATCACATAAAACTTTAAAAATAATATAAAAAAAACAAACAAATAAAACGTTGCTAAATAAACATTAGCCGCATGGTCACTCTTCTAGAGAATAGAGGCACTATGCACTATTTGGTTCTTGCACGGGTGTACTTTTTTTTTTGCATTATGGAAAACAGTTATGTTTTATGGGTCTGCTATATTTAGTTAAGTGTGGTTCAGTAGTTCAGTAGAGGTTTTCTGCCACAAAAAGAATCGTCCATACATTTTTCCCATAGAGATTTACAAAAATATTAATTATCAATTATTTTAAGCCTAGAATCAAGCCATCCTGGATCCTGGTGAATCATGACCTTTGATTCTGTGAAGAAGAAAAAAAACACCCACTGCTATGCCCTATTTAGCTATAGCATTATTTACCTTAGCTCACTCACTCAGAGACAAAGAGACTTTGGAATGATTTAAAGCATCTTATGGGGATGCTGGTGATATAGGTCAGTGTGTAGATGAGTGCTCTGGGCACCATCTGGTCTTCTTGGAGACATTTAAGCACGTCGGAGGCGTTGCCAAGACTGTTTAGCACCCTGTCTGTCTGTCTGTCTGTCTGTCTGTCTGTCCGTCCGTCCGTCCGTCCGTCCGTCCGTCCGTCCCGTCCATCCGTCCGTCCGTCCCGTCCGTCCGTCCATCTGTCATGTCCGACTGTGGACAGCTAATCTCCGGCACTATTGGACCGATCGGCATGAAACTGTGCACACACTCCCTGGAGGCCAGAGCAGAAACAAATGTTCCACATTTGTCCTGATTGGCTAAGATTGGCTATGATTGGCTATGACAAAGTCTGCAGGTGTGGCCTATTTTGAACAAAATGACTCAAATAATGAACATAGTGTCTGAAGTGCCAAGGATGAAATGCCACCCTACATTTTTTTTGTTGCCGCTTGACACCGCAGCTATGGTTGCCGCTCAGGGAAATCGATCTATAGTCATGTGATGAAGACAGATCAGTCCAATATTTCATATTCAATCCTGATTGGCATGACATGAATGTAAGCATCCGATTGCTGTGAAACTTTGCAGGCATATTACCACTAGGCTGAGGATGAAATACCACCATTTTCACATTGGCCTGCAGGTGATTTTTTTCTACATATTTCTACAATACGTTTTACCAGTGTATGAACAAATTACACTTAATTATATTGAAATGCCATCTGCCTTCCAATGGGATAAGCTTTACCCACAAAGTCACTACAATAGCAATAATTTAGAGAGCCTATTAACAAATTCTGATTATTACCTGTTACATAATCTGAGTAAATGATTTGTACTGACCTGGCACATCCTGTGTTGTCAGCTCAACTGCTGTAGCTCTTTATTACTGGCAGCAGACAATGCCACCAGCTTTCAGTTTTGCTAGTTAACCACTGTAAACTCAAGTAGGGTCTATACTTCATTGTAGGACACATGTTCACAACACGTGGCATAGCGATTTAACCACTTGAACCCTATAGCTTTCTAGGCAAGTGAGACTTTAGTTAGTGTAAAGACCTTGACACCTTGGGACCCTGGACAACGAGGTTAAGTGGTGAATACAGGACAATACAAAGCTGGACATGGAGCCACATTTTGGCTTATGGGATTGAATACTTGTATGACGTAGCCTTTTAATGTATATATATATATATATATATATATATATATATATATATATTTTTTTTTTTTTTTTTTTTTTTTTTTTTTTGCATCTAATTGTAAATGGTATCTTGTAAATAAGTGTTTGATGTATCCTATGTTCAGATGTATGTTGCATGTAACATGTGTTTTATTTAATGATCAATACAGATATCAATCGATCAATCAATCAATCAATCAATCAATCAATCAATCAATCAATCAATCAATATACTTAGCAAACTGGACATGAGTTGCCTCTGTACTTGGTCTGCTCTTTTATCCCTCAGCACCAAATGTCTTGCCAAAAAATAATAGATCTGCTGATCTGCAGTTTTTGTTGAATAGAGATGCAATGTATTTAACCACTTGGAGAGTCCATAGAACTTTAGATTTTTTTTTTAACTTTCACCTGTAGCAATGCAACAATGACCTTTACAAATCATTCTGTTTTCTTGTGATGACAACATGTAACATATAACAAAGAGCAAAACTGAGTTGATTTAGAGGTTAAAATGATAAGATTTGGGGGAAACAGTCACAATACCAATACAATGCATCATGAATACAAGTGTACAAAAATACAATAAACCCTACAATAAATGTATATATATTTTTAATCTGACACTGCTTTGATGTTATATCAATAAAATAAAATAAAAATGATATTTTTCTTGCTGCTGTTTGCTCATGCAGTCTATCACACAGCCACACACAGTGTAATGCCCCAAATAAGAATACATAGAATAGCCTATATGTATTGGGCCAAATAGAATGTTTTAAACATAAGAAGAGCTACAGCTCTTCATATCTCACTGTTCTCAGACTGGTAGAATCAGCCAACATGGCTGATTAAAATAACAAAGGAACAAATGAGAGAATTGAAACGATTAATTAACTGTTGTTGGTCATTTGGCGTTGGAGCCATTGACTTAAGCTAAACTTCCGGAGTGGGCTGTATGTTATTGTTTGTGCTGAGGCAGGAGTAAAATTGGAATATAACCCACACAACTCTATATAAATGTATAGATTCAATAGGCTGTTGTGCTTTTATTACCACTTAATAAGCATCATGTTGCCTTTAAAGAGTTTAGGCTACCACGACATTTCAACTTCCAAATAAGCACCCATGTGTCCATTTTACGCACGATTACGCATTGGAAAAGATTTATTTTACTTTGATTAAAAGTATCAATACTGCAATAAAAGTAAGCTATTGGCATCAAGTACCAACAAATCTAGTAGGAAGTAAATCTAATGAGCCTACTTTCCACCACTGGTGTTTAATTATATGGCAATCAAATCAACAGTTGTGAATAACGTAAATCGTGTGCCAACCTGAGCTGTCTGTACGGTTGAAGCGTGCGCCCTCTGGGACGGTATCTCCCGTGCACTCCAGCTGTCCACACAAACAGCGTAAGCAACAATAAAACATCCGTGTGCATTCTGTCCGAAATAATAGAAATATATGGTCCACCAAGAATCTCAAAATGAATGTCTACCTCAAAAACCTTTTGGGCATTATGGGCATATCCATATTCGTGCCAGACATCGTAGCATAGCCTGCCATACATTTAGACCTCATCATTTATAATCTCACAGTGGCGGAAAAGCAATTTCGCCTAAACCTATAAAATCCCTCGTGTCAGATGGCTCGGATTTTCTGGCGGTCGGTGAAGTATGAACACGGCTGACGTTTCCAGGCATAGAGGATTCATTCACGCAGGTTAGAGGTGACATAATGTGCTTCTGAATGATGAGAGATTTGCATGCCAAATTAGGGATAATAACCTACAGAATTGTATAATTTAGAATTGCCTTGCAGCAGGCGCAGGGAAATCATAGCAGGATAATATACAGCCAATTTAAAGAGGCAGCATTTACCAACCATTTAGGCTATTTTAAAATTAATATTGTTTTTTTAGCCTAGTTAAACGCCACTATAGATCCACAAATACAAATAGTAAACAATATGCATTACCAATAATAACGATATTGGGATTTATGTAACAGTCTTTTACTGTACATAATCCTGTGTGAGCATGCCCTTGCTTGGATGGTGGTCAATGGGGTTACCAGAGGCGTCAATTGGGTATGGCAAGCTATGGCTGCTGCCATACCCTGGCTACAGGGGGAAATAATAAAATGTACTTTTCATCGTGCATGTTGTTAAGGTATGGCAACATACATGACTGGTGTCTTGCACGCGCGCCCATAGGCCTACCTTAGCTTTTTCTGAACTGACGCCACTGGGGGTTACAATAATAGTCTACAGGCTAGCCTACTATACCTCTCAGACTCACTCAGATTGCAATAGAATTTGCTGATGCATCTTGATGGTTCCTGCATGGGGATGAACTGGTTATGTTGCATTGATCTGAACTCTTACTTAAAGTTTCAAAAGTAAAAGTAGGCTGCGGATTATGCAGAATGTCCCATTTCAAATGTATGTTTTGCGACCTAACTAACTAAAGTTTTCAAATAAATTAATGTAGTGGAAGATAAGTAGGCTAAAATATTTGGATCTGAGATGTAGTCTATGGTGGAGTAGAAGTTAAAGTATTGGAAATTGGAAATTACTCAATTACAGTACTTGAGTACTTAGTCACACTGCTCAATTCACATGTAATACTTGTATCACCTGCAGACCTGAGTCAAACTAATTTATAACATTAGACACCATATATGCAGCATTTGAATGCCTTAGTTAGCCTTTGTTGTAATAATATGTAGTAATGTCATCCATCTACTTTAATTTATAGAAAACAATACATTCATTTTAACAAGAAAAAAACATTGTGTGATAATCTTTTAGATGTCTACTCTAGCATCACATGTGAGCTTGTAGATTGGATTTTAATTGAAGTTCAGTTCAGAGATATTTCTATTTGTCATGCATAAATTATTTATTATTTAGACTATATTTGCTCATAAATTAAATGTTCAGAAATAAATACTTTGGTCAAATCTACATTTTTCCGAGTTGATTTCAAGATTTTGCTTTATTTATTAATTTATTATTTATTTTATAAAACATCAGTCAAAACAATCAGGTCTGGAGTACTAGAAGACTAGAAAATGTTAGTCAAGGCTGCCCTCTGCTGGCAAATATGTTGATTGATAAGTGTGTCCAGTTTCACCTCATTTTGTCTGATAAAACAATGCTGCCTGATTCCACCAGTCATCCATAATAAGTAGTAAGAACCATAGTCATCCATAGTAACTTAAGTACCATAGTCATCCATATTAAGTACCATATTATCCATAGTAGCCTAAGTACCATAGTTATCCATAGTAAGAAGGCCAACCATAGTCATCTAGTCATCTAGTCATCTAGTCATCTAGTCATCTATTCTATAGTCATCTTCATGGGTTCCCGCGGCCCCAACCTAACCCCAGAGGTAATTTTAAAGGTGCACGTTTGGTGCGCGTATGTCCACACATGTAATGTATTAAGCTTTGGGCAATGTAGGGGATTTGTAACAATTATGTATTTGTAATCATTTTTACATTTTATTTCACTCATTCTGTTGAATTTTATTCAGGTGTGTAAAATAATGTCGCGACCCAAACCTCAGTGTCCAATGGGGTCACTCACGACCCCAACTTTGGGAACCCCTGCACTAAAAGTAGGCTACAATTTAATATTTTTAGTATTTTCAAAAGCAAATATTTTAGCTTTACTCCACTACACTTATTTGAAAACTTGAGTTACTAGCTAGCCTACTATGTAGATTTTGATTATTATTACAAAAGATACATTAACCACTTCAGCCCTACATACATTTCAGTAATTTGAAAATAGCCGATCTACAATAGCCGTTGCAGTTGCATTGTAGTGTCGATACTAAAAAATGTGAGTACGTTTTTCATCACTGCTGTACAGGGTTCAGTAGTAATTTAAAATATATTTTCTTTCATAGATTGCTCCTGTCGTTGGGGTATCAACTCCCTTCTGATGTGTCAGTTGGCTTTACCTTCAGTTTGACGGTGAAGTGTCCACAATTCTTTCAAAACTCATAATAAAGGAATTCTATTTGTATAGTAACCCCATCTTGTTTCAATATACTTCATATAGTCTTATTGGTGTGAGTTGGCCCACTACGTATGCCACATACAAAATATAAACACAACAATACATGAATATTCAAGAGCATGATTGTGTACATTCATTAACTTAAGTGGACATAAATGTCAGTGTACATGGATACAGTAATCGTATTATTATTATTTTTTGTGAGTGTGTGTGTGTGTGTGTGTGTGTGTGTGTGTGTGTGTGTGTGTGTGTGCGTGCGTGCGTGCGTGCGTGCGTGCGTGCGTGCGTGCGTGCGTGCGTGCGTGCGTGCGTGAGTGTGTGTGCGTGCGTGTTTGTGTGTGTGTGTGTGTGTGTGTGTGTGTGTGTGTGTGTGTGTGTGTGTGATTTATTTCGTTTTTGTTTCTTCTCCCAAATATTGACAGTTTTGACTTGTCAATCTTGTCAATTCTATACAATTGATGTGTTGTTTTGGAATGAACCCAACCCTTCATTATTATTTTCAGCAGTGTTCTACAGATGCATACTGACAGGTGATGTCACATCGCTTCTGGCTCTATCTATTAAAGCCCGGTTTATACTTAGTCATACAGTGGTGTTGCATGCCGAATATAACCATTGTACAGCTGCTATTTTTGGTACACGACACGGTTGTATGACAAAGTATAAGTCTGGTTTCATGCAGTTTTTCCTTTTCTTTCTTTTGTTACCATTATGTATGGCAACTAGATGGATGGAAAAATGTATGCAACGGCAATCGAGCTATGCACTCATGGTATCCAATCAAAGTGCCATCAACACATGGCGGTGTGCACTGCTTGTATGTGCGCATGACATGTACATTTATCGAAAAACAAAAAACAAAGACAGTTGGTTTAAGGCGGTTCAAGTTTGTACATTTTTTACATCACTGATAAAGCTTTAGATGGTTTTACAAACCCCCTCAAGGAAACCGTCCCATAAAAGCATACAAATAAAAGTAGGTGCATTACACCAATTGAGAACATACGCTGTCGTACACCAGCAACACATTACCTCTGACCATTCATCAAAAATGTCAGTGTTATGCACCGCTAAACAATTATATCTCAGCTGTCCTTTCATCCCAACACAAGGTATAATGGCATATATTTCTATTAGCATAGCATAAATACTAAATTAATTACATCTAGTGAATGGAGAAGCCGGTAAATACATGAAGTCATGTTTAATGATGATGCATTTCAGTAGTAGTCCAGTCACATCTTTGCAGGTGGCTTGATTGTGATCAAAGCCAACACGCTGTCAAAGACCGAGAGGCAGTATTTAGTGTCACATCAACTCGGTATCAAACTGAAACCCTGTCAGTATAACCGGCATCCTGCTAAGGGACGGATTTGCAATCTAATTTGCCACTTGCTCTGGAGTCACCGTTTCTGTTCCAGAGAGTACAGTTGGTGACAACGATATGTTCTTTCTGAAGTGTCAGCCAATTTAGTCAGCGTGACTCGAGAGGCTGCATTACTTATGGAAGTCAGGTGGTTATGATTGTGAGTCATGTTGTGCTCATGTGGTATGATGATACCACAGAGACAGAGAGAAGCTGAACAAAGCGGTCGAGTCCAGCACTGAAACTAGAGATATTCCTTCCATGCTCGTGAAATCCTCTTGAAATCATTTGCCCCTGACATAGAGCGCCAGCCAACGGGCATTGTACAAATGAGTGCGCAGTCTTCAGTATGCAAGATGGAAATGGTCGCCTCTCTGCTCGGGTAAAAGTATTGTCTTTTAAATGCTGTAAAAATCCAGCGTCTTGTTCCATCACTGGCATCCTTGTTTTGGGCAGGTCATTACAGGCCAAAATGTTCAACATAGCGAAACTAGCTGATCTACAAGCTCGCAATGCGTCACATGATCTCACATCTCGACATGTTGTTAGCTGGTCGATCGGCTAGTTTGGCATTATTATAATTTTTTAAATAGGTCTTAAGTGGTTAAGGTGGAGACTCAGCAGTAGACTGACCAATAGATGAGGTTAAAGAAAATGTAGGAACCGGGGAAAATAACACGAGAGCACGTGTCTATGGCATGAGTGTTCTCGATGATCCGGAATCCACGAATGCCTTTCTTTTTGGTGGCCTTGGACTCGCTGTCCAGCGTGAGGTGCACCACCATGTGCTCCTGCTGCTTCTCTGACGGCTCCTCCTCCATTCCGGGAGTCCGAGTGTACCCGGCCAGGCTGTTGGCATCCACCTCGCTGTAGGTCCCGTCCAGCATCATGGTCCTGGTGTGGGACATGCTGCAGGTACAGGGGAGTGTCTGCGACTGGGAGGGGGGAGGGGGGGTATAGGAGTCACAAAGTAAACAGATTATGGTCATGTAAAGGAATTTAGGTATAGGCCCTAGATTTGAATCACACACTGAGGGGCTGCTAAAAGTGCTAAAAACGATTTACACAAATGGCCACTGGGTTTCTCATAGGAATGACAAAACAACCAAATTAAATGATGTTGGGTGTCATGTGACAATGAGCATCAGACAGGTTTGACATCCCATACTGTTGGCCTGTAATTGGCAACAATTAGTGGGAGAAATCTATAGTATTTCAGGCAAAAAATGCCATATATCATATTCACAACATACAATTACCCCCATACCCCATTATTCGAAGGCTGAGAAAGCGACCGCCAGGTCACGCTAAAAAGCAGCTGACCGAGCAGCGTTCTGTGAAACAGCACATTAAAGCCTGTGAAAAGCCTGTGAAAGCCACAGCCAATCAGCGACGCGCCACAGACCCATGTGAGTGATTGTTACACCAAATGTGTTACTTACAACTTTTTGTGACCTGCCTTCATGGATGGAATGGGAGGGAGGAACTGAATTCGATAGGTTACGAAATGTTGCGTATTAGCGTGACTCACTCACTGACGCACGCACTGACGGACATGAGCTGGACGTTTTCATACTAACTTTTATGTCTGCCCATAGGGGGCACCACAAATGTTAAAAGTTGCTCCCTATGTCATATTGTAAAACCAGTAGCTGCCTTCCTTTGGTCCTGACAGACGCAAACCAAGCATGGCATACAGTAAATGTCCTCCAGTTGAAAATACTGAGGTCGCACTCATTGGCCCCCATGATCCCTCTGGTGGCCAAAGTGTTCTTTATTTCAACTGTTTGTTCATCTTTTAATGGTTATGGTAAAGATTACCCAAACTAACTGTTTCAAAAAAGTTGGAAGCCCTGTTTTTGACAATAGGAAAGTAAAGGGAAAACTGCCTTTGCGGGCATACAATGTTTGGCCTGATATTTGCAATATCAGCTCTGGACACACAGACCGTCTCATAGACGGCTACTGTAGCCTCTCACAGAGCCTCGGCATAAACAAGCCAGTCAGAGAACAAAGGGAACAAGGAAATTAATAAGGCTTGTACTACCCTAACCTTTTACGAGGATGAAAGCCCAGTGATCTAACTATATCACTGGGCATTTACCATTTAATATAACAATAGTGGGGAAGAAGAACATAAGTGGAGCACACAGCTCTTATAGGTGCAGCTATGATAAAAGCAAATTAAGCTTCAGGATCATCAAGGGAATATTCTGAAAGTGGTTGCAAATCTCTTTACATAACAACTAAAACAACCTCATGTCAATTACAGTGGCGATAGCACATTAAATAAACAATTGACACAGAATGCACAAGAATTACAAAATAAATAAAACTGTTTTTGCAAACTTGTGAAAGTATAGAAAAGTACTTTGAATAATTACAAGGCCTGACGTATTGACATCAAAACGTTGTCACTTTAATTGCCTGCACCCAGTGAATAAAAAGGCTTAAACAGTCCGAGTTTGCTCCAGTGCCTTCCTTCTACATACTCTGAATCATAAGTGAGATAACTCTCATGAGTTATGACTATGATGAAAAAAGAATCATTCCACCATACCTGTTGCGCAGCTTTTTCTTTGAGCCTCCGTTCTTTCCCATCCCTCACGGTTGTCAGATAGTTGACAGCGGCGTACTCCAGCACGGACAGGAAAACAAAAACAAAACTGACCCAGAGGTAAATGTCCACGGCTTTGATGTAGGACACCCTGGGCATGGAGGCGTTGACTCCAGTGATGATGGTCGACATGGTGAGCACTGTGGTGATGCCTGAACAACACATAATATAGGACAAACCTCATATTATTAACTTTAACGGTGTCGCACGGGGGAAATAGCGATCTACAAGCTCACGTGTTGCAATGCAATTTGTTGTGAGCTTGTACTCTAAATCGGCATAACATGCGGCAGGTCCAAAATTGGGACACAATAGAAAACTGTGATTTAAAAAAATATATTGTATTTGTATTGTGAGGTCCTTATCTTTGCAAGGTGTTATAGAGATGTCTGTCTGTCTGTCTGTCTGTCTGTCTGTCTGTCTGTCTGTCTGTCTGTCTGTCTGTCTGTCTGTCATGTCTGTCTGTCTGTCTGTCTGTCTGTCTGTCTGTCTGTCTGTCTGTCTGTCTGTCTGTCTGTCTGTCAGTCTGTCCACAGTATTTTTCATTGTGTGTCATGAAATCACAACAGAGGGCCATAAAACCTAGATTGAGAACCTGATATCTGACCTGTGGTGCAGTGTGTGTGTGTGTGTGTGTGTGTGTGTGTGTGTGTGTGTGTGTGTGTGTGTGTATGCGTGCGTGCGCGTGCCTGTGTGTGCACACGTGTGTGTGTGTGTGCGTGCGTGTGAGAGTGTGCACATACCCAGTGAGACTCTGGCTGGTACAGCCCTGCGGTCGATCCAGAAGGACACCCAGGACAGCATGACCATCAGAGTCGCAGGGAAATAGGTCTGGAGCAGGAAGAAGAAGATGTGTCGACGCAGCGTGAAGTTGATGTACAGACGGTTGTACCAGCCTGAGGAGGAGGAGAGGGGAGATGTTAGTTTTAATCCCATGGGGGAAGTCAGTTTTCAGCTTCAACTACCCTGCTGATGGTAGCCCACCCAGGCCCACCCATAAAAATGGAAACCAAAAATGGGTCTCTCGACCAACTGTTTGGTAACCACTGAGCTAAATGTTTCACATGTGCTAGTACCTGTGCTGCTGTAGAACGCGAGTCTGGAGGTGGTGTGGAACTTCTGGATGAGGAACTGAGAAAGGGAGATCTTGTCATCAGTGCTCAGGGACTCGTCACCACTCTTCCAGTACAGCATCAGGTCCTCGTCTGTGTACGCATCTAAATGATGTAGCAGGACACACGTTATTATGATCATTAATGTTAGTACTCGTTAGTAGTATTGTAGTGTTTAGTAGCATAATGGTATTCAAGAGTTTGGAGATGAGAAATAGTCTTCAGGTTTTTTTCCCTAAATGCTGGTGTTTTGTGTTTAGCAGTAAGAACTTACAACTCTCCAGTTCCAGAGTGCATGTCTGTGAGTCCAGGGGAAAACGGCTGAAATCCATATTACAGGCAGCGGTCACTGTGACCCTGGTTGAAAAAACAAAACGAGAAAACACATAAACGTCATAAAAACTCCACTTTCTACAGCAGGGTCTTTTGTTATCAACTAAACTTATTGTATGAAAAACTAGTGAGATACTAGTATACTGAGAGATTCAGTATGGCTCTGCTGTGCTGTATATGCCTACAGTATGTGTTGCTAATTTTATTTGCTAACATTTTAATCAAGAAGATTTCTGCCTCACTTTATTACTATTTTAAACATGCATCATATGTATGGTACATTGCTCTATTGCTACAGTATTGATATTGTCGTTGTCGGGTGAAAACCTGTCCTTGTATGTCCAAAACCCTTCGTTTTGCATTTATCATTTAAAAATGATTCAAACTAGTGAAAACAGCCGATCTACAAGCACACAACGCCTCACACCGCAAGGCGTTGTGTGCAGATCTGCTGTTTTCACTACTTTTGTGTGACAGCCTTGTATGATGAAGCAGGGCTTTACTTTGCGAAAGAACGTACAAATTTGAAACTTGGAGATACAAGGTTTCCACCCGACAACAACGATATAGTATGTGATGTTGTGCCTTACTGTTATCCGACTTTGTCCTTGTCTCTTTACATCTCTGTTCTTTACCATATTCTTAAAACAGTAAAATGTTGGGAGCTTGTATGAGAAATAATAACACCCACTCCTTTGCAGACTTGATAGTCTGTGATATAAAGTTGTCACTGAATGTGACACTGAATATGAATGTGTGCCACAATATCAATCTGTATAACCACTTAAGCCCTAGACTGTAAAAAAAGTTAGATATCTGGGAGTAACCATACCTAATAATTTAGATGAATTATATCACTGTAATTATGGGCCACTGGAAAATGCCGTAAAACAAGACTTCAGTAGATGGAAAATAATACCCTCATCCCTTTTGGAAAGAATTAAGATTATTAAAATGAACGTTCTACCACGCTTCCTATTTTTATTTCAAAACCTGCCATTGTATATATCACCTACATGTCTTCATGTTTGGGAGGGACTGATGAGAAAGTTTGTATGGGACGCAAAGAAGCCAAGGGTTAAACTTAAAACAACAAAACAAAGACAGAGGTGGTTTGGCATTACCTAATCTAACCTATTATTACTACGCAGCACAGATTAAATCTATATTGATTTGGACGAAAAATAAAATGAACCCTAAATGGAAGCTCATGGAGACTAAATCGGTTGGATCACTTAGTACTTTGATATTTACAGATTTTAATAAAGCACAGATTAAAACACTCAACCACTCTATACGCAATACATTTAAAATTTGGAAAACAATATGTAAAACAAGTAAAGTCAAAGAACAAGAAATGACTTGTCTGAGAGAAATGTCACGTGACTCAGATTTCACTCCAAATACTATGGATCAAATCTTTAAGATATGGGAAGGGAAAGGTCTCACAAGATTCTATCAAATGTACAAGGAAGAAGAGGTGGTCTCTTTTGAATATTTAGTAGATCAATATGGAATTTCTAGAAATCACTTTCATCGATATTTGCAAGTGAGGAGCTACCTAAAAGATTGTCTTAAAATCAGAACTCTTGGAAACCTTCACCCTCTCCTGAGATATATAATAAAATCACATCAAAGAAATGATTATAGAAATACAATTGGACAACTGCTGGAGGGAATGTGGGGAGAGCTATGCGAATCACACCCATATTTTTCTCACATGCCCCAAAATACAAACTTTCTGGTCAAGAGTGATACAAATAATAGAACAAATATTTGGGAGAGTTTTAAATTTACAAAACCACAATATACTTCTGGGAACACGTCCCCAAAGTCTGCAGAGCAGAGATCTATATCTCTTTTGGATTTTGAGAATTACAGCACTCAAACAAATATCAAGGGGTTGGAAAAGTTTGGAACCTCCCAGGGTGGATATATGGTTGGAAAAAATGGAGGACATGTACTCTATGGAGAAGGTGACATAAAATAAATGGTAAGGAAAATGTATTTGAAAAAAGGTGGGCCTCTTATCTTTTAAATAAGGATAACATGCCCACATAACCCTCCCTTTTTGTTCTGTTCATTTTATCTCTATTTTTGTTCAAACCAAGTAGTTCACACACAAACATCAAACAAAAAAGCCTCTTTAATTTATTATTATTATTATGTTTTTATGTATTTGGTCTTTGTGTAGTGTT
This sequence comes from Nannobrachium achirus, assembly GCF_963921795.1. NCBI lineage: Eukaryota > Metazoa > Chordata > Actinopteri > Myctophiformes > Myctophidae > Nannobrachium > Nannobrachium achirus. The sequence continues at coordinate 41,763,022 of NC_137823.1, forward strand.
TTGTCTTGTTATGTAGGTGGTGGGTTTTCTACACGTGTAAAAAAATAAAAAAAAATAAAAAAATGGGTCAAAATGTCCACAAGGGACACGACATGTAAAAAAAGAAATATATATGATGAAAATGTACACATGTTGATTGACCAAATAAAGTATTAAAAAAGAAAAGAAAAAAGCCCTATACTGTATATTGCAGCATACAGCGAATAGTAATAGTAGTAGTTTTATTTTGATCATTAGAAAATATACAATGTATTCGGGTCATATGAATCAGTGAAGCCTACACCAAAAAGGTGTAGGATTTATCATGTATGTCAAAGATCAAACGTAAAGAAAATACTAAAAGAAATGAAAATAAAATAAAAACACAACAAATGCTGAATAGCCAATACTGACAATTGGCGATCTACAAGCTCACCACGTGTTGCGATGCCATGCGTTGTGAGCTTGTAGATCTGCTAATACCACCAGTGGTTCTCAAAGTGGGGACCAGGGACCGCAAGGGTTCCTTGAGGGGGTTCCAAATGGACCTTTACAGGTCTGTAACTCTGAGAGTGTGCACACTCTCAAGAGTTATGGGGATCCTTGAAATTAAAAAGTTTGAGAACCACTGAAGGGGAAATTGTCGCCTATAACGACATGCCCAAAATAGGGACACCAAGTCGAAAGTGGATAATATCCCATGAAAAAAAGTTGCCTGCAGCGCTAATGGAATATTAAATGAGGTGTCTCACAGCCCGGGGCTCATGGCTCAGGAAGAGTTTCTTTCACGCTGAACAAGAACAAAAGAATAAACATATACTACAATCAACACAGAACAAACTGTTTCAAACTGTAAACACCTCTTTGTAGTTTTCACTCTCACAGTTGTATGTATCAAGTTTCACATACTGTATACCTTGCATGCAACACATTCTACAATTCCATATTCCTCACATTTTCCCGTTGCTGCTTAAAGTGTTTTTGAGCGGTGGTAAACCGCTCCTATACGTGGCTGTGCGTGTGTCTGTAGCCTTTTTCTTCAGCGTTTTGCCATAGCAAAAAGTGTGTACGTAGCATCATGTTTGTCTAGTGATGTCATCATCATATGTCTGTAGCCTTTTTCATAGCCTGTACATCCTAGACTCAAATCTGAAGACGTTATGCAAGCACGACCACTGCTCACTTCACATTGGGTGTGATTTTTTATCTTGTATCTGTACTATTGCCTCGTGACTCGTCTATGGCTAGATCTTTGCAGACGATAGTTAATTCTCTCTCCTACAGGTGCGTATCGTTGTTGATCTGCTTAAGGCCACTGATCGTATCCTGCCGGATTTGTTCCTGCTGCTCCGAGTCTTTGAGCTCTGCGCTATACCAGCGGCCAAGGCTTTTGATAGGCTTCTCCAGAACTGTTGGTATTGGCTCGTTGTTGACGTGGAAGTTGGAACCTCTCATTGACGAGCTGGCCTTTGACAATGGAGGTACTGCAGGATTTGCTGGGTTTAATTCGTGCCCATTTGATGTTTCCCCGGAGTTTATCCAGCGGGCATGCGTTTGTTGTTGTTATTGTCGTACGCCCTGATTGGAGCAAGACGCATCCCGCTCTTCAACCGCTCCCCTTCAAACACCAATCGGGATGCTTGAATAATGAGCTCCATTGCCATGCTGATCATTTGACGGGCCAGGTCGTTTTAATATCATATCAAAACTACCATGGCGGAATAGACCTCCAATGGCACTTCCAACGCCACTTCCCATGCCAATTACAATGGCACCTGCAGTGGCACGTCCAATGGCATGTCCAATGGCACCTCCCATGGCACTTCCAATGACACCTCCAGTGATAAATGCAAGGATTGCTTTTGCAATGACTGGCAAATTGGCAAACGTTAAAAATACCGTGGCGGACACTAGATGTCCAATGGCACTTCCAATGAGACTTCCAATGGCACATGCAATGGCATCTACAATGCCACCTACAATGCCACCTTCAATGGCACCTACAATGCAACTTCCAATAGCAACTCCAATAGCACATCCAATTGCATGAACAACTTCCAAATGGGAGTTCAAAAACCTTAACATGTTGGCTCTCATCTTCACCTCTTTGTCACAACAACTTATATGGGCAGATCGAGATCAGGTGTGATGTCACAACCAACATAAATCGCTCCTATGTCCATATATCCGTCCGTATGTCCAGACTCCCGCAAAGCTTGGCATTAGCCAAGCTTCACCTGACGTTTTGGCATGCATGTACACCAATTCTGTGAGATTCTGTGAGAGTCATTTCCAGCCTTGTTTTGGCACATTTGTACTCCTTCACGGGTTACATGTCTCCATTCCGACATGTCTGCTGTCTGACATGTCTCCATTCCGACACTAACCCTATCTCTAACCCTAACCCTAAACCTAACCTCTATGGAAGTGCTACCAGTCCGACAATAAGAAGTCACTGTCGGAGTGGAGACATATCGGAATGGAGAGCACTCTCAGAGTTACAGAGCCGTAAGGGTCCATTTGGTTCCATTTGTACACTCTCAGAGTTACAGAACGGTAAGGGTCCATTTAGTTCCACTTGTACACTCTCAGAGTTACAGAACCGTAAGGGTCCATTTGGTTCCATTTGTACACTCTCAGAGTTACAGAGCCGTAAGGGTCCATTTGGTTCCATTTGTACACTCTCAGAGTTACAGAGCCGTAAGGGTCCTTTTGGTTCCATGTGTACACTCTCAGAGTTCTAGAGCCGTAAGGGTCCTTTTGGTTCCATTTGTACTCTCTCAGAGTTACAGGGCCGTAAGAGTTACAGAGCCGTAAAGGTCCTTTTGGTTCCATTTGTACACTCTCAGAGTTACAGAGCCGTAAGGGTCCTTTTGGTTCTATGTATACACTCTCAGAGTTACAGAGCCGTAAAGGTCCTTTTGGTTCCATTTGTACACTCTCACAGTTACAGAGCCGTAAGGGTCCTTTTGGTTCCATTTGTACACTCGGGGGGTCCTTGCAAATAAAACATTTCAGAACCACCAGTACCAGTTGGACTCCTATGGGTCATAAGGTCAGTAAATCAGTGTCATACATATTGTGAATAAATCCTGGAGACTGACATTCAGTCATTGGGTCTGAATGATCAAAATACTGTAAGAACAGTATCATTAGCCATGTTTCCATAAGCTTATTCGAAAATAGGCAAAGCGAATTTAGCCCGTTTCCATTTGCGGGTGTCATTCGGATTAGCGACGGTCGCATGAGTTGATCGGGCTGATTTTTTCAGACCGAACCAAGATGTGAGCACTGCACAACTGCTGTGACTCGATCGCTGCACAGTGCACACTCATCCTGCAAGTTTCAGCGTCCTCTGGAAGGTGGCTGATCTGCAAGCTCACGGCGCGGAGACGCGGATGTGAGCTGCTGTGAGCTTGTAGATCGGTACTTTTGGCACGCAACACCGTGTGATGAGGAAGGATTAGCCACGGATGGCTTGATTCCGGGAGGTGAAAACGGGAGGAATTTACACACGGTCCGTGTCACTCCGTTTTTTTTGTGGGCTATAAACACTATACAATGGACGTTAAGCGGCAGGGGAAAGAAAGTGTTACGTTGGAGGACGATATGGACCCAGAACGTCATAATGTATTCGCATTTATTGTCTGACCCGTTTCCATTCACAAATGTGCATTTAGTTTATTCGATAAAGCCTCAAAATCCACCTCCTCCAAGCGGATACATTTTATTGCGGATAATGGAAGTTTATTCGCATTTTGAAGTGTTTCCATAAAAAGATTTTGCGAATAAGCCTTAAAAGGGCATTAAGAGGCTTTATGGAAACGCCACTATAGTTTATGTAAATATATATATATATATATATAGACCCATTTCTTGTTTACAAACATTGAGACTAAATGCACAGGTGACTGTATCATGTAATCAATTCCCAACAATCCCCAAACGTGTTGTTTTGGGAAGCGCTGGTTTCATTGGCTCATTTGGTATCGACCTGCTCGCGCATCTAGGTTCTTATCAATGTAACGTGGACCAGAAATGCACATACAGTATGTGTTTATTAGCATCTGTCATTAAGAGTCTGTTGTTTAACAGTCCATTCCAACTCCCAAAGTCCAAAATCTAATCTGAAAGTTCTGTCAGAAAATGTGTGTTTTAGTAAAATAACCACTTTTCCACGGGCTGCACACGAACAACATTCTCTGTTAGCGACGTCCCAAAATGATGGCTGCACTGAACATATGAAAGCTTCCTTTGGGAAGCACAAATGTACAGTATGGGGCACACAATTGACAAGTGTGATTAATTACCCCACACCAATCACAACGCACCTGTCAATTGTGCGTCCCATATGTTTGTGCTTTCCAAACAGACTGTTCCCAAAGGAAGTTTTCATAATTGTGTTCAGTCCAGCAGTCATTTCGGGTCCGGCCTCTCGAGGGCAGAGTAGCAGGAATTAATCATTGGGTGAGTACACACCCAGCGTGGAAAAGATGAATGCCGCAAATATCAGGCTAGCTACCCAGGCGGGCATGGGAGTGCTAGATGGCTGTGTATTTGGAATACATGAAATGTGTGTAATATAACAGCCATTCTAGGGCTATGCTATGTACCCTTTTCAGAGAATGTTTATTTTATTTACTAATTAATCAATTAATTGTCTTCCGGCTTGGATCAATAGAACTAACATACTATTACTGTTTATTGGTATAATAATGAAAACACATTTTCAAGGTTTTAACCCATTTAGGCCTAAGTCTGATTTGAAAAAAGCCTTAAAAACGTCCAATGTCCAATTTGAAAATGATCCCCTGTTTTACTCAGCCTCTGTAGCAGCTAGAAACAAAATTCCAAAACTACTTGATAGCTTATAGTACACCTTTGGCTTTCATAGAAGAAAATCAGAAAAACTTATTTTCAAAGAAAGGTTGTAACATAGGCTACTGTACATGTACTGTAATACACAAAAATGTGTTCCTGGCCTGAGGGGTAAAAGCACAAACATGTACTCCCATCCTGGGGAAAGAAATACCACAATTTTCTTATTGTATTATCATTAAACTATTTATGTTTTGCCAATGATTTGGGGCCCTACGTGGCTCTTTCAGCATCCCAAAGCCCACCAGTGGGCCTCATGGCCCAAAGGTTGAGTGATCCCTGTTCTAGAAGAGTGACTGAGATGTCCTCACCTCAGGCTGTAGAGCACGTGGCCGTCGGGGTAGACACGCAGCATGATGTTGTCCGTGGTGGTGTCGTGGATGAAGGACCTCTTGGAGTGCACGAAGAACACGTCAGGCACCCAGATCTTCTTGACCAGGCGGCCGTCGAACGTCATGCTCTTGTTGGTGGTGCTGGGGAAGGCCAGCCTCTCGTCCTTCCAGTAGTGTCTCAGGTACAGCGTCATGGTGAAGTCCTAGGGCACACGGAAAGACAAGGATGATCAGACGAAAGCAGTTCTGTAAAGTAACTAAGTACATTTAATTTACTAGGTTCTCCACTACATCTCAGAGGCAAATATTATACTTTTAATTCTTGTTTTCTTCTACATCTCTTCACCAGAAATAGCAGATCTACAAGCTTGTACTGTAGATCGGCCATTTCTGACGAATTCTGGTTCAAAGTAGATAGCCTATTTTTGGCATTCATTTCTACAGCATGGCAGATCTACAAGCTTGTAGATCGGCCATTTCTGACGAATTCTGGTTCAAAGTGATTACAGACAGCCTATTTTTGGCATGCATTCCTACAACATGGCTTAGTTATGGGACTACCTCCAAACAGACAAACAGGCAAAGCAATCCACTTGGCATAGGGGTTTATATTGTACATGCAGTACTACTTGTCAACCAGTAGGGGTCCCACCTGACAACAGGGTGTACATTTATCAATGGTAGAGTAGAGCAACCAATGCAGTTGAATTAGTTATAGTGTATTAGCATACTCTGTCATGATACAGATTGGCTAAAGTGATGTTTTGTTAATTTAGCTTTAATGCACAAAACAAAACGTTTTAGTGTTAAGGTTAAAAGTAAAAACTCTAATTATTCTGATATTGCCAGAGTGAGTGTTCCATAACTCTCTCCGTCTCTCCAGCTCTTTGAAAATACATTTTCAGGTGGATTGCAAATTTCATCCAAATTAAGTGTTCCAGTTCCATGCTCATTTCTTTGTATCATTACTTCCACTTATTGTACTTCCACTTGAGTTCTCTTGGATGAAATTGGTATCCCTACTTGAACTTGAATTTCCCCTGTTACTGAACGAACACTATAGCCAAGATTTCTATCAGCTATTTAACACTTATTTCAAGTAAAACAACATAATTTACTGGAATCTCTAACATGTTAGAGTGAATCAATGTGATTTAGTCAACTTCACATTGTAGAACGATACCAAAAGCCCTTGCATGAACCCTCATCCCTTGACTTCTGCTCGGTGGTGGAAAGTAACTAAGTACAATTACTCAAGTACAGTACTTAAGTACAAGGTACTTTTACTCCACTTCAGTATTTCCATACTTTAATGTCCGTACTTCTCCACTACATCTCAGTGATAAATAGGTTATTGTACTTTTTACTCCACTACAATTATTTGATTGAGTTACTTTGTAGATTTAGATTATTATTACAAAACATACATTAACCAATTACTGTAAGCCAGATTTTATACTTCAGCTATTCGAAAATAGCCAGTCATGTTGTAGATCTGCTTTTTGGGATTTTTCACGTACAAACATGTTTGGGGATTATTATAAGGTCTACTCAGGCTTTTGTGTGCACCCCAGACAGTTTTTAAGTTGCTTGATTGATTATTTAGATATTTGATATCCGTTTAATCAGCCCCCTTCCTATACAAAACCATTGTAACTTCAAACTCCATTTTAACCATGTTAGATTCATTGAAAACACACGTCCTTGGTTCTGGTGACTGACATTGTCCTGTGAGGGTGTAGTGTTTTTCTTTTATTACCCTTTTCATTAATTGTATTTTATTTTAATTGAAAATTGAAAAAACACAGCCCCCTCAAGCACTAGAAGCACATCAGTCACCAGAACCAAACACTGGTGTTTTCAATGAATAGTAGCCTATTTCTACATTGTGGTATTTAAGTAAAAACTAAAACTAAGTACTTTTTCCACTACTGCTTCTGGCTTGCAAACACTGGCTTACAGCATTGGGATTACCCTGCTCTGACCCTGTGCTCTCTGGATTATCATCATCGCTGTCGGACAGAAACCTCGTATCTCAGTATTTCAACGTTTTAGAATATATTTTCACAAAGCACTTCATCAAACAAGTGTCGCACGAAAGCAGTGAAAATCCACAAGCTCACAAACGCGTCGCAATGCAACGAGTTACGAGTAGGACTATCTTCACCATTTCATGTGGACATGTGAGGTTTCCCCCCAACAGCGACCTTACACTTGTATGGATTGTTTAGTATGATGAAACACAAGCTCAACATACTGTAAGCATGGAACATATGTTTACTGAGCATGGAACATATGTTTACAAGCTCACAACAACGCGCCCCGTTGTGAGCTTGTAGATCTGCTTTTTATTTCTTGTGGAGGGGGGAGGGCAAAAAAAGGGCAACAATTTGGAATATATATATATACATACAGTATATTAGGGCATTCACCAATTATTCGACTATTTGAATATTCGAATATCAAAGTCACTATTCGACTTTGTTCACCGAAGTCGAATATTCGCTTAGTTTTATCTTTTGATTGTTTTGTCTTTAAAAATATATATATTTCTTAATGGTTTATAAAGCTTGGCTTGATAGGAAGTCATAAGAATCCTGACAAGCACTTGGAATTGTAGGTATTACATTTAATGTGACTCGGTTCCGCAGATAAATATTGTGAAAATAGCAGATCTACAAGCTCACAACGCCTCGCAGCGCGAGCGTTGTGAGCATGTAGATCGGCTATTTTCACAATGTTCGCCTCTTGCTTACTATTAATATTTGACAGTTTAGTCAGTTTGGCCAGTCCTGTCGAATATTCGACTATTCAAATACTTTGAGGTCGAATAATTTGAATACTAAAAATCACTATTCGTGAATGCCCTAAGATATATATATATATATATATATATATATATATATATATATATATATTGTGATTAATAGTTTGTATTGCTTTTCAGTTTTGGACATACATGCTTGAAGAAATAATGAACAGAAACATTTTAACAACACAAATCTTTTTATGGCGGTCCCTAGCTGGCACAAGATATTATCATATCATGGTCCGTGGCCAAATGAGTTATCAATTGGTGGTCCTTGACATCAAAACATTTGAGAACCACCCCTCCGCACTAATCAGTTCTGTACCCCCCTCCCCCCTCCCCAACGGCTGCAATGCACACACACAATGGTCCTGAAGCAACATGGCTCTGCCTCTCAACATGGGAGAACATCCTCCATCCATGCCATTCTCCTCACATCATTACATAAAGGGAGACATGGGGTGGAAGAACTGCTGCTGGGGGTGACGCATTCTACTCCTGGCACCCACATGCCTGCCTGGTGTTATGTAAGACATTCATATGTTTATGCCTCGCAATGGCTCCGAGGAACAACTGTTTTGCAGGCTTATTGGTATGTCAAGGCTGTACTTTTTGTGCCTCAAACTGTATAGCTACGGATATTGGGTGGGAGGATCGTTTTGTTGCTTCTGTGTAATATTCATCCCACATGATAGAATCCAGAGCATTATTTTAATCACTTAAACCCAGATACTTGAATGTATTACCATTACAGCTATACAACAGTTTTTGCTCTATACGATAAATATACAGTATTAGCTGAAAATAGTCGATCTACAAGCTCACAATGTGACACGACGTGAGCTTGTAGTTCGTCTATTATCGCAGAATGTTCCAGCCAGAATAGGATGGCCAAAGCATTTACTCAAATTATATAGTTGTTCAAAATGTTAATTTATCCTGATGTTCCTTTAACAGTCATGCTAATGTTTACATGATCTTGTCAGTATGTAATCTTGAAACTGCTTGAGTTTGAGTGAATTTACCCTGACACAAAACTGATTATCCTACAATAAAATGCATGAAATCTCTGTGTGTGTGTGTGTGTGTGTGTGTGTGTGTGTCCGTCTGTGTGTATGTCTGTGCGTCTGCAGTTCACGCATCTCGAGAACCATCCAACTGACCGACTTCAAATTTGTCCAGAACCGCTGATCCAACCATATATGGTCATACACATATATGGGACCAACCGATTTCAAACTTGTGCTCGCATCACAGAGAGGAACCATGGGAAGCCAGCTGAACTCCCAAAATATCAATAATACCAAAATATCCCCACTTTCCCAAGAGTTTCACACAGACCACATTTCCTCCAGTGAGCACACCATCGACAGGTATCATTAATTATCCTGCAACAACCTTAACGCACCTGTCAATGTGTGCCCCATACCGCTATGTGCACACTGGAGGAAGTGGGAAGAATCATGTGGTTTGTTTGTTTTTTGTCAGCAACCTTCAAATGGATGTGAAACTAGAAGATATTTGCTGACCCAAGTTGCACCAATTATTTACTGGGTGAGTACACACACAGACAGAGCTATAACTTTTAAAGCCTCTGCGATGACTCACCAGTGCAGGAGGGCATGGGAATGATCTGTGGCTGTGCATATGGAATACATGAAATGTATGTAATATATCACAGCCATCGTAGGGCTGATAATTGCGACCGTAAGGTCGCAGCTTAGTATCAAAACCTCCACCGGCCGTCCGTCGGTCGGTCGGTCGGTCGGTCGGTCGGTCGGTCGGTCGGTCGGTCACACGTCACACGTCACACCTTTGCCCTGTAGGGCTCGTTTGTTTATTGTATGACATCACGCCACATCATCGGCTGAGGACTGTGTGATGTCATCATATCTCCATATATGGAGACATAAGTTGCTCATGCCCAAATATGGGCTGGTGAGGTCAGACTTAGTGTGATGCGTAGGTTATCTCCATATATGGAGATTCAACTTCAATGAGTATATAAGACCGGCATTATCTACTGACAGCTGCTATAAGCCAACCCTGGCGATAAGGTCTGAGTCGAAGAAATGCTTCTTTCCTGGCAAGAATTGCCCCTTTATACTGTAGGGCTCGTTTGTGTATTGTATGACATCACGCCACATCATCGGCTGAGGACTGTGTGATGTCATCATATCTCCATATATGGAGACATAAGTTGCTCATGCCCAAATATGGGCTGGTGAGGTCAGACTTAGTGTGATGCGTAGGTTATCTCCATATATGGAGATTCAACTTCAATGAGTATAAGACCGGCATTATCTACCGACAGCTGCTATAAGCCAACCCTGGCGATAAGGTCTGAGTCGAAGAAATGCTTCTTTCCTGGCAAGAATTGCCCCTTTATACTGTAGGGCTCGTTTGTGTATTGTATGACATCACGCCACATCATCGGCTGAGGACTGTGTGATGTCATCATATCTCCATATATGGAGACATAAGTTGCTCATGCCCAAATATGGGCTGGTGAGGTCAGACTTAGTGTGATGCGTAGGTTATCTCCATATATGGAGATTCAACTTCAATGAGTATATAAGACCGGCATTATCTACCGACAGCTGCTATAAGCCAACCATGGCGATAAGGTCTGAGTCGAAGAAATGCTTCTTTCCTGGCAAGAATTGCCCCTTTATACTGTAGGGCTCGTTTGTGTATTGTATGACATCACGCCACATCATCGGCTGAGGACTGTGTGATGTCATCATATCTCCATATATGGAGACATAAGTTGCTCATGCCCAAATATGGGCTGGTGAGGTCAGACTTAGTGTGATGCGTAGGTTATCTCCATATATGGAGATTCAACTTCAATGAGTAACCACGTATGTCTTGATAATTGGTAAAACAAACTTTTGGCCTATTTGTGGAGATAAGCGACCAACGGTCGCTTATCTCCCGATTAGGGAGTCTTACTGGTGTAATAGTAGAACAGAATAGAACACATACATACATACATAATCATGCAATGTAACACTGTTCTGACTAAAGAGATATGAATATGGACATATTCACTGGCTTCATTCAGCATGTTTAACCTATTTATTTCAATTATCCTCCTTATTCACAACAGTGTCTAGTACCTTTTACTTCAAATTATCAAGTTAGGTATATTAGATCCATTGCATTACTGTTTATGTGTAAGCATGCCCTGTCTGTCTTCTAATTTGAGATGGACTGCTCTAAGGGCCTGTGCATGTCAGATACCGTAGCGTATGCTGTCTGTTTAGACGGGAACAGTGTTTTCGGGGGTTGAAAGCACAACAAAGTGAAACTCCCTCCCAGGGTGGAAATGTTTGAAAACACTTCTCCTCGCGTTTCCATCTAAACGAGCAAGTTACAGGGAAACCGCGAAACGTGTGATGTCATGGCTCACGTTGGCTCACACTGCAATGCCGACAGCCGTGGATTGATTGATTGGATACTTTATTAGTACAACATTAATAAATGTCATCAACAGGGGGCTCGGGTGGTAAAGTGCCTCCCCACCATCACCATCCGGCTTTGTAGGGCGGCTATACGAACACGGTTGGCCTGTGTTTGGGGGGAAACCGGGTGGGGAGGGGGATATTTGTCATTGCACATAATCCTACGGGCTGGCAGCACTTGTCAGCAGGGAGTGTTGAGCAGGAAGAATAGGACGAAGGCTCTATACTTTGCAGCCTGCAGCACTGCAGGAAACCCAATAAGAGATTCTGATCCGATCAAACGTACAAACTGCCGTGGTCAAAATTAATTGTAGTCCTTGGTTGTCATCCCATCTCACAGGAGCTTAAGACGACACCAGCATGGCAATTTGGAATCCAATTTGGGTACCAAAAACAGAAGTCTCATTATAGTCATCATTATAGTCATTAAATTACACAACATGAGTTCACCCTCCCTGACACTGTATGAAATGAGCTACTGCCTGACAACAAAGGTTTCGTGATCTCTGGCATTGTGTCCCAAACAGTGAGTTGGGACATGTTTTTTGGTCACAGATGTATTTTTATGGGACTCACAAGTGAATATCCCTTTTTGTATGTTTCCTAATAAGCTGTGCTATTCGTGAGCAGTGCTATTCATGAGATAATTTCATTAAGCGTCCCGGGAAGCTTGGCCAATGTGACCCTGGGTGTACAACAAACTTTGAGCGCTTTGTGCCAAGATGTAGGCCAGATGTAGGCCACGTTTCAGTAGCCTCACGTAGCCAGACTATACCACAAGGGCAAATTTGCACTGGCGGATTCGTCTGATTCCAGGATAACGCTTCAGGGCCCGTACATTTAGTGGGCGATTGGGCGTACGACAAACTTTGATCACTTTGTGCCAATATGTAGGCCAGATTTAGGCCACGCTTTGCGTTCCGGACAAAGCCAGATGTTGGAGCTTAGCTCCTTCCAGGAGCACCGCTCAAAAAAGATTTAAATATATATACTCATTTTTTAGGGTGTATTTTTATATCTCCTGGTACTAGACACCAAATGCATCTTCTGGGTCTCGAGCTGAAAAAGTTTGCAGGGCTGTCTGGTTATCCAGCTGGAAACAACAGATGAAGGGGCTGTAGCTAAAAATGGCATATTTATCTTTGTTTGTTTACGACCTCCATTATCCTGAGAACTAACAAAAGCATGTTGCTGCGTGTCATTGACAGAATACATTCTGGGTGAAGCTCTAGTGTAAATTAACACTGATGACGGTGGGGATACAGATGGTGCCTTAATCAGTTTAGTACTCATGAGGTGGCCAATGAGGTGTCCACTCCCATGCTGTTAATGAGGAATGTTTCTCAACTTTCTTTAATGCTTCGTTGGTAATGTGTTTGTGTGTGCGTGCGTGCTCGTGCGCATGTGTCTGTGTTTGTTAAAATTTTGTTATTGGTATAAGGCTTACCATATGAGGTTTACCATCTCGTTTTTGAGGCAGAAAAGAGAGTATAAATTCACAAACAAAGACATCAGTAAACCATACAATAACCAATGCAAGCCCATATGAGAATTTTCCGGCATTAGTTCGCCACATTTTTGGCCATTCTTACCTTCACTAAACAAAAGTAAAGGTCCTATACCTGTCTCAGATGTCTACTTTTTTAGCAGCGGGAGTAATCCAAACAATGTGTTGAAACAATACTTTTAAAATCGCTCACTTTGTTTGTCAGTTCCATGTTTTTTCCAGTGAAATATTACGGAAGCAGTAATGCGCACACGTGACTCGCCATTAATCTGTGTTGCAGCCACCAAGCGGTCAGGGCGAGAAAAATGGCCACAGGCTGACAAAAACATGGAACTGGCTGACAAAACGAGCGATTTTAAAAGTATTGTTTCAACACATCACTTGGATTACCCCCTCCGCTAAAAAAGTAGACATCTGAGAGACGGGTATAGGACCTTTACTTTTTGGATACGATGTTTGGTGAATGTAAGAATGGCCAAAAACGTGGCAAACTAATGCCGGAAAATTCTCAGATGGGCTTGTAAAGGGATGTGTAATCTCGAAGCTGTATAGCGGAGGGAGAGGTCCCGAAAGGAGCTAGCAAACCCTGAAAAACATCACCACATAAGGTGGCCTAACCACATAAGCCCTACAACAAATAGTGAAAATAGCTGATCTGCAACCTCAGATCCGGTTGTATAGCTGCAAATGTTGCTGTTCTGGGAAATTACTGAAGAATGCTGGAAAAGGTTTCGGGATGTTTTCACCTACGATATGGCATGCCAAAATTAGGGATGCCAGGTTGAAAGCAACTAATAGGTAAAGAGTATAGGGTTAGGTTAGATCAACAAATACCATGAGCTATCCATATACATTAGAATCTATAGATAGTATAACAAACATTAAATTCAAAGTATGTTTAAAACAGTTTAAAAGAGTGACAGCTTCACTAATAACTAGAAGCAGTGCTCTTCCGAGCACAGGTCTCCACCAGGCCACACAAATCGGCCTGTTATAGCGCCACCATGAGGCTGATTTAAAAAATGTGGGGCAGAGGTTCTGAATTAGCATCCAGGGAGTGTGTGTGCTCAGTTTGGCAGCGATCGGGCCAACGGCGCCGGAGATTAGCTGGTAACAACCAGGCCACACAAATCGGCCTGTTATAGCGCCACCATGAGGCTGATTTGTACACAGAGATATTATGACATATAATGATGCTTTAGATAGTATTCTAATTTCACTGTATCTGCTCTATTTCCAGCCTGTGTTCAGCCATTCTATATGTCCAGAGCAGACCAGTGATTGATTTGTTTCTCTGTTTATCAGAATAAATCTGCTCAGATGAGAAGTCCTGGTCTGTGGTGCTTTTCAACACAACGCACGATCACGTCTGTTACACCTACACATGAACAGTGATGAAATGCATCTAATATCCACAGGTAAAATATTCCAAGTGTGAAGGAGAAAAGTGCCCAGCTAGATCATTTGAAGTAAAAGGTACTAGACTAGACACTGTTGTAAATAAGGAGGATAATTGAAATAAATAGATGTAAACATGCCGAATGAAGCCAGTGAATATGCCCATATTCATTCTGTGATGGCTGTGATATTACATAGCCTACGTTTCATGTATTCCTGGGGTGGCGAGTCATCACTGCGGCTTTAAAAGTTGCAGCGTTGTGTTTGTACTCACCTAATAATGAATTGGTGCAACTTGGGACACACAATGACAGGTGCGTTATGGTTGGTGCGGGATTAATGATACCTGTTGATGGTGTGCTCACTGGAGGAAATATGGTCTGTGTGAAACTCATTGGAAAGTGGAGATATTTTACATGTACATGTTCTCTGACAGAAACCTCAAATGGATACGAAATTAGATGACATTAGCTGACCCCCAGTCGCAGCAACTCATTACTGGGTACAAATGGAGCGCTCCATATTTGAATGCCACCTCGATGAGTTCACGGGAGGGCATGGGAGTGATCTATGGAGTATGTAATACGGAATACATGAAAGGCATGTAACATTCACAGCCATTCTGGCATCATCTTCATTAAAATGCCATATATTTTCCTGGATCACTGATCACTGATCTTTTTTAAAATGCCATATATTCACTGTTAGGCTATATAATAACTGGTTTATTGGTTTATGTGTTGTGTGGTGAATTCTTCTGCTTAGCACTTTGTGCAATACAAATAAAGTGTATAAATGATTATTATTATCTAATGATTATTATTATTATCTTCCCCCAAAGCATTTTGTATTTGTTTTTTGAATCCAAATGTAATGTATAACTAAAATACTCTATTTATAGTGTATAAATAGTAAATACTGTATGTTCTTCGTACACTGAAGGGTGTAGATGTATCACTCTAACAACACCGGGACACAAACCAGTGAAAGAAGCAGATTGGGGCGCCCGCTGTCCTAGTGGTCCAGGCGCATACCACATACGGGCCCTGTGCAGCCTGACAGCATGTTGCGGGTTCGAATCCTGTTCTCGACGACCTTTGCTGCATGTCACGCCCATCTCTCTCTCCCTGTTTCCTGTCTATCTCCACTATCCCCAATTAATAAAGGCAGTAAAAGCCCCAAAACATATCTTCAACAAAAGGGAAAAAAGAAGCAGCTCTACAAGCCCACAATGTATGGCTCTGAACCTTGCTGGCCCACAATAACCAACCTTACCTGGTGGAGACCTGTGCTTATTTATTCATTTTTTACAAGACATTACGAAACGAGACATTGACTCGAGACCCATATAAATTGGTCGGCGACCTGAGCATGTTTGGTAAACAGTGACTTAATGAATATCAAACAGGGGGTCCTTGAAATGAAAAAGGTTGAGAATCTCCTGCATTGCTGTGTTTTGCCACTTTAAAATTCAAAGCCACTTACCATGTCTACCTCCGATATGCTGTCCAAACTCTCCACCTGTACGTCCACCCCGACAGGAACAGCCGGCCCTGTGGGTACACATTCAAGTCAGCATTGGCAGATTTTGAGAGAAAAACAAGCAACAAGCCGGTCTATGAAAACAAAAAGAAGCGACTTTCAACCCATATACATCAGCTTTTTGAAAAAAGCCGATCTACAAGCTCACAACACGTCGCATCGATCCGTTATTGTCAAACAAATCAAAAAAGAAAAACACAAATCCGTTACAGGAGTCAATCTGTGGACAAATTACATATTGATCTGGGGGTCCCTGACATTGAAAATATTTGAGAACCACTGGTTTAAACAATATAATTCAAAGATTAAGTAAGCAAGAAACAAGCCCCCCCAACCAAACCACAACCACCAATCGGTATTTACAAGCATCTTTACAGAAAGAGAAGCCTAAAGTCTCTTATAATAAGCGAACATGGCAACACTTGTTCAAGTCTCAGTGATTCTCAACCTGTGGGCCGTGAAAAGTGAACACACATGTTATCCTCATTATTTATCTATCAGTCATCTAAGTTTGGCAGCTATCTACTCCTACATACTTACACCGAAAAACACCATTCAAACTTTAATGTGTTTAGCTTACTGTGGAGTCGATGTGTGCTATTACTTTTTACAACAATTAGCCAAAGGGTGGCGCTGTAGGAAGCCTTTGAAAGAGCGAACTTAGAACACACACACATACATACATGAGAAAAATATTATGCCTTCTTGAAGCACTGGTTGGGTTTTTCTTTTCATCAGGCATAATGTGAACTCTGTATTGAAAACATCTTCAATACACAGTATTTTCAGGGTTGTGCTGTAACTCGGGTGTGAATGTGGGTCATTCTGGGCTTGGCCATACCATGTACTCAATTCAAGGGAATCGAGACTGTATTTGAAGTGTAGTCTTCAGACTTTTGTTGAAACAACTCAAATCTGGGTGGCAGTGTGAGTTTGTGGAGGAGACACACACACACACACACACACACACACACACACACACACACACACACACACACACACACACACACACACACACACACACACACACACACACACACACACACACACACACACACACACACACACACACACACACACACACACACACAGCACATCAGCACCGTCGTCACTGAGAAACTGCATCCTAAAGTTTTAGTGTCCTTGGGTGGCTGATGGAATCTGATTTACCAACAGACAGTTAAGAAGTGGAAACTGACAGAGCTATCGTATCAAATCTGTGAATATACGGTATATTAATCTTGGCAGGTTTATTCCTGTCCGTGACAATTTGAAGACACGGCACAGGTTACAGTAGCTGCTCTTCACTAGACACCTGTCACACTGCAGGCAGAGAAAGTTTCGACACTCATTCTTCAGGATTTTTCCAAGTTTCCCCAGTGTTAGCGCGCTGTTGATGTTCCTCATTGACACCAGTACACAGCTAGCCGCGGGCGCTGTGCAACTTTGTCTGTCAAGTGAGGGGAAAAGTTCCAGCTAAAATATGAAATGGTGAGACTAAAGATGGAAATTCGACTTCTGAGTCAACCCTCTTATTATTCATTCTCATGGGAGTGTAAGTAAATGCAATTACCTGCTACTGTAAAGTCTTATTTAACCACATGACCCCTATTCTGGGTATGTCATAATAACAGGGGAAAATTCAGCAACTAGTCAACCATAGATTTTGTCCGGGTAGCTCAGTCGGTAGAGCACTCGCCACTCGCCTTTCGAAGACAAGGTCATGGGTGTAACTGCCCCGGGGTTGACCTAACTCTTGTGTCTGAAGGGTTCTGGTTCTCTCGCTCAGCGGTGGCGTTTCCTCCCTTGGGAACGAGCACTAAACGGACGCGCGCTTCAGCAGGAGAATTGTTTGACAGTCACGACGACGAGCCACGCTGCGGGGGTTCGGCCAAACAATGGAAATGTTTGGGGCGAACTTGCAACTTAAATAAAATAACGTCATACTATGTGAGGACGGGAACTTCTTTAACCTGGAGGACAAGTGAGTCTTTTGACGTTGCCGACAATCGCCTTTCTTAAACACACGCACTTGAACAAGTCTCTAAATGGGTATAACTCTCATCATTTCAGCCCGCAACTCTGTCCCACATCAAACAAACTAACCTCATCGGCATTCTCGAATGCGTTTGCAAATGAAGGAAGGAGAATGAGGATACTGACCTGGAGCAAGAGTGAGTCCTTAATCTGTCACCAATAACCGGGCATAATAGCCTACAAATGAATGCAAGTCTAATGACCAAATATACTGTTCCCCGACAGCATCGCTTGTGTCACACTGCACGGACCAAATGAAATAGCGCCAGCTGGAAAGGGCCACAAGGTATTTGTTTGTTTTATTTTGCAGAGCGCTAAATGTTTTGATACAATTGTTTCTTCTTTTGTTTTGTTTGTTTTCTTGATGCTGGTGTTGGCTCTTTTTGGTTATATGGCTCTAACTTCATGGTGATTTACATGATTTTAATTATTGGATTCATGATGAATTGTTGAAATGCACTGAAATATAATGAATTAGCAAAGGATCTGAACACAAATGTATTAATGTGATGTTTTCTAATTGACCTTTTTCTATGGTGTTTTTATAGTTTTCACGTTGAGAAAATAAAGGATATGAACTCATCAGTTGAGCTTGCTCTGTGTCTGGCTGGAACGCTACAGTGAAAACTTCACCCCGCCTCCCGATGCACCTGCCCTCCCCTCTGCTCTGCAACAAGACCGGGACATCAACTAAACCGGGCCATACTATCTCTGATGCACAGACCCGGTGATCACACACACACACATGAATACAAATCACACAAATACATGAACATATTCACAAATAACACAAATTGAACATTCTATGCCCAACGGCATGTGGACATTTACGCCTCAAAGGTTTATTCAAATGATTGAATGATTCCAATGCCATGAGTGAATCTGTGTCTTTCAAAGGGTTTAGGAAAAACGATTAAAAGGTCAATGATATGTGTACTTTTGCTCTGTTTGAAGGTTCTATTGCATGACTAAATGAGTCGATGTGGGATTATTTTCAACACAAATATTTAAGGTTCCGTTATTCGATTGGTTGATTTGTGCGTGGGACCTTGCACTTCGTTGCGATTAAATATCTCAAATCAAAATGACAATGCCAGAAGTAAGCGCTGGTAACATTTGGTACGTTGGTAACATTTGTTCGGAACTTGAAAAGGAAATAAAAGACTTGAAAGAGACCCTCCAGACCGAAATGGACCCCTCTAAAAAACAAGAGCTGGAGAAAGTACTAAAAACAAAGGAAAATGATTTACAGGACCTTCAAAATACACAGGAGGACAATACACTGGAGGAAAATGTTCAATCTTCACCCCTTCGGCGGTCTGCTCGCAAGTCAGCACCCACACCTAAAATGCTAGCACTTCAAAAGGAAATGGCAGAGAAAAAGACACAGGCGTTCCTCAATGCATATGAAAAATGGAAGCCAATTGTACGCAATGCAAAAACCCAGCTAAAGACCAGTATGATCGAAAGTGAACTGGAAACTTTGACCAACTCCTTGGTCAAAATGAAGGAGGACATTTTTCGCATTTACAACGATATACGGAAATATACTACCCCAGACCTCGAGATAAGAAGGAAAGTAGATGCATGCGAATCTGTTTCAAATGGCATACTCACAATAGCCTTCGACAGGATGATACACGAGGAAACGGATGCTCTAGAAGAAAACCAGCATATTCGTAAACTGCTTAAGTGTGATAATACTCACTCAATATTTGGTCCTCCATCTCAAGCACCGTCAGAGTGCAGCAGCCGCCGCTCTAAGGCACCATCTGAGCCAGCTGGCCGTGCAGAGGCAGCAGCGGAACTAGCGGGAAAGGAAGCTGAGTTTGAGGCAAACATGGAGGAACAGAGGAAAAAAGAAAGCATACAGGACCTGGAGGAACAACAAAGGAAACATCAGAGGGACCTGGAGCGGCTTCAAGTTGAAAGGGATGTCAAAATAGCCCGTGCCAAGGCAAAGGCCTACGATCAGGCAAAAAGGGGAGAGGATGTGTTGTCAGTCAGTGGTGAGGAGGCAGATGTATCTGCCCTCACACAGGCCTTTCGAGACAGCATGGCCTTGAATAGGCTCCCTCTGCCGGAGCCATTCATTTTCACTGGGGACCCCATTACATTTATTGAATGGAAGGCCTCCTTCACATCCCTGATCGGCCACAGAGCAATATCCCCGGCAGAAAAGTTATTTTATCTCAAGAGATACGTAGGCGGACCAGCCCGCAGGGTCCTTGAGGGCACCTTCTACAGGAGCGATGGAGAAGCATATCAGGAGGCATGGAATAGACTCAATATGCGATATGGTCAACCCTTCGTTATCCAGAGAGCTTTCAGGGAGAGACTAGCAAATTGGCCCAAAATCCATCCCAGAGACGCAGCAGGGCTCAGAGAATTCTCTGACTTCCTAAATGCCTGTCACGACGCAATCCCACACGTCAAAGGTCTGGAAATCCTAAACGACTGTGAAGAGAACCAGAGGCTTGTAAAGAAGTTACCTGACTGGACGGCCGCAATGTGGAACCGACAAGTAACTCAGAGTTTGAATCGGGACCAAGAATTCCCTAGTCTCAAAGTCTTTACAGACTTCATAGCACAGGAAGCAGACATTGCATGCAACCCCATAACATCATTTCATGCTCTCCGTTCCTCTGAGCCAAGTGGTGAGAGGCAAGGCGCCAGAGAGAACCGAGGAAACAACGCTCATGTTCTCAGCACTCAGACAGCCACGAGTAGTGGCCAGCAACTTCGCACAAGAGCCTCTTGTTTGCTTTGCCAGGACAGCACCCACCAGCTTCAGAGCTGTCAAGAGTTCATCGCAATGGCACTAAGGGAAAGGCGGAACTACATCAAAGAGAATAGGCTATGCTATGCATGCCTGAAAGCTGGCCATTACGCCAAGAGTTGTCGCTATCGCCATACTTGTGACGTTTGTCAGGCGAAACACCCCACCTGCCTTCATAATTTCAATTATGGCACAGAGTCACAAGCCCCTCAAGTGCAAGACAACACTGACCATCTACCAGCAGCAACATCACTTAGTGTGTCTGGAGAACAATCACTCAATACTTCAATGGCAGTACCAGTGTGGGTGTCAATAAAGAACAAGCCAAACACAGAAAAGCTCATTTATGCACTACTGGATACCCAGAGCGACACAACATTTATCGAGAAGGGGGTGAGTCAGGCCCTAAAAGCAGAAACGCACCCTGTAAAGTTGAAACTAACCACTATGAACGGCAGTAATACACTCGTAAATAGTGAGAGAATTTTGGGGCTTCGAGTCCGGGCATATGACTCTGCTACTTATGTAGACCTCCCGCCGACTTATACAAAGGACTGGATACCTGCCAATCGATCTCACATTCCAACCTGCGAGACGGCTAGGAACTGGAGTCACCTCTCAGAGATAGCAAATGAAATGCCATCGCTTCTAGACTGCGAAGCAGGCCTTCTAATAGGCTACAACTGCTCTGCAGCGATGGCTCCCAAGCGGGTCCTTTTGGGAAAACCTAATGAGCCTT
This sequence comes from Nannobrachium achirus, assembly GCF_963921795.1. Classification (NCBI taxonomy): domain Eukaryota; kingdom Metazoa; phylum Chordata; class Actinopteri; order Myctophiformes; family Myctophidae; genus Nannobrachium; species Nannobrachium achirus. The sequence goes on from NC_137823.1 coordinate 41,784,489, forward strand.
ATGCGGTGAAGACAGATCTGGGGTGGTCCATTGTAGGGTGCTCCTCCCCATCCCTCGATCCTTCAAACCCCATGGGTCTATGTCATCGACTCACCGCTAGGGAGCTACCCCCAGTCACCCCTGCTGACGCCATCCGCATGTTGGAGAATGACTTTAAAGACAGCGATGCGGATGACAAGAGAGTATCTCAAGATGACATTGCTTTCCTTGAGGTGATAAGCAAAGGCATACATGAAACCGATCATGGCCATTATGAAATGCCCCTCCCATTTAAGGAGAGACCCTGCCTACCAGATAATAAGCAGCTGGCTGTGGTGAGACTCAATCATCTGAAAAGGAAACTGCTCAAGGATGCCAACTATAGAAGGCACTATACAACCTTTATGGAGGAAGTAATAGAAAGAGGGGATGCAGAGGAAGTCAAAGATCAAGGGCCAGAAGGTGAGAGATGGTACATTCCCCATCACGGCGTGTACCATGCCAAGAAACCAGACAAACTTCGCGTCGTTTTCGACTGCTCTTCTAAATATAGAGGGACCAGTCTGAATGATCATCTGCTTTCGGGGCCAGACTTGACGAACAACCTGACTGGTGTTCTCATAAGATTTCGACGGCACCCAGTTGCATTGATGTGCGATATCGAAAAGATGTTTCATCAATTTTATGTAAACAAGGATGACCGAAATTACCTGCGCTTCCTTTGGTGGAAAGGGGGGGATCTGGAGACACAACCCAAGGTTTTCCGCATGAACGTACACCTGTTCGGTGCCGTTTCTTCCCCAGGATGTGCGAATTATGGGCTAAAGCACCTTGCAAGAGAAAACCATGACCTTTATCCCCTTGGCTCACAGTTCGTCATAAGGGACTTTTATGTTGACGACGGAGTAACAAGTGTGGACAGCACTGAAAGCGCCATCCAGCTTGCCAGAGAAGCCAGAGAGCTCTGTGCCAAGGGCGGTCTCAGATTGCACAAATTCATATCAAATGATCGAGCCGTCCTGGAGAGCATACCACTTATGGAACGTGCTGCAGACTTGAAGAACCTCAAGCTCTCCTTTGACGAGCTACCGCTGGAGAGAGCGTTGGGGATTCAATGGAATGTGGAATTGGATTGTTTTGGATTCGCAGTTAATCTAAAACTTCAGCCTGAGACTCGCCGAGGCCTTCTGTCCACAGTTGCGTCTGTGTACGACCCGCTTGGGTTCGTAGCCCCATTCCTACTGACAGGGAAGCGGATCCTTCAGGAGATGTGCCGGCGTGGCATAGGATGGGACGACCCTCTGACCGATGAACTTCAGCCACGGTGGGAGAGATGGAGAAGTGACCTGGCTGACTTGGATAAGGTTGTGATACCACGGTGTTATGCACCCGCTGACTTTGGGAAACCAGTCAAGACCGAGCTACATCATTTTGCTGACGCCAGCACAATAGGGTACGGCCAGTGTACGTACTTGAGACTTCAAAATGAGGAAGGAAAGATTCACTGTGCCTTAATTATTGGGAAATCCCGTGTCTCGCCAATTAAGATTACAACCATTCCAAGATTGGAATTGACTGCCGCAGTTGTCTCTGTGAAGATGAGCGATATGCTCAAGGAGGAGCTAGGATACCAAGGTGCAGAGGAGTTTTTCTGGACCGATTCGAAAGTAGTGCTGGGATACATTAACAACGAAGCACGACGTTTCCATACCTTTGTAGCAAATCGGTTACAGAAGATCCATCTCAGCACATCTCCGCGGCAATGGAAATATGTCCCCACTGCTGAAAACCCTGCCGACCTCGCCTCTAGAGGTCTGACTGCTGGCGAGCTCTCATCTTCCAGATGGTTTACAGGGCCAGTCTTTCTGTGGGAGAGAGAGATTAGAGCAGCTGAAGATCATGCTCCTGACCTGGTCACCGGCGATCCGGAAGTGAGAAGCTCCCTGGTGTTAAACACTGAAGCAACTAAGCAACGAAGCATCATAGATCGCCTGTGCAAATTATCCACCTGGTCACAGGCTACTAGAGCCATTGCTCGCATCATCAGATACGTCAGTAAGAACAAATCCACCGATCTCACCACGGTAGCAGAAAGGGAGAAGGCGAAGCAGGTCATCATCCGGGCGCTGCAGGAGGAGACGTATGAAGAGGAGTTAAGGATCATACGCAAGGGATCATTGTTGCCATGTCACAACAAACTGTATCATCTTAATGCCTTCCTTGATGTAGATGGCATACTCAAGGTGGGAGGAAGATTGCGCAACTCATCAATTTCAGATTCACTGAAACATCCCGCAATAATTCCAAGAAACCACCCGCTATCCAGGATGATAATTGCATATTGTCATAAAGAAGTCAAGCATCAGGGAAGGGGCTTCACCCTAAACGAGATGAGGTCGCAGGGCTTTTGGATGCAGGGGATAAATAAAGCTGTGACATCATACATCCAACGGTGTGTCTCCTGCAGACGACACAGAAGGCCGACGGAGGAGCAGAAAATGGCCGACTTGCCTCCCGAACGGGTGAACCCATCACCGCCCTTTACCTACTGTGGCATGGATTGTTTTGGTCCATTCCTTGTGAAGCAAGGACGGAAGGTCAATAAGCGTTATGGTCTCCTCTTTACTTGCTTCTCTTCCCGAGCAATTCATGTAGAAATGCTTGACGATATGACAACAGACGCTTTTATCAGTGGTCTTCGCTGTTTCATTGCCATACGAGGTACGGTTCGTCAGATCAAGTCTGATCAAGGGAGCAATTTCATCGGTGCGAAAAATGAGCTCAAAGAAGCTCTCAAAGAAGTCAATGAAGAGCGACTGGCCGTGTTTCTTTCTGAGAAGCAATGTGACTTCAGTATGAACGCTCCTTACACAAGTCACGCTGGCGGAGTCTGGGAACGTCAGATACGTACTGTGAGAAGCATCCTACAGGCAACTATCGAGCTCTCCTCAGGCAGATTGGATGATGCTTCTTTACGAGCCTTCCTGTATGAAGCTATGAACATAATAAATAATCGTCCTCTCACCATCGACAATCTAAACGATCCAAACAGCCTTGAACCACTTACTCCTAATCATCTCCTGACTATGAAGTCCGTCAAAGCCTTACCTCCACCTGGTACATTTGTACGAGAGGACATGTATGCCCGGAAAAGATGGCGGCATGTTCAATACCTTGCCGAACAGTTCTGGAGTCGATGGCGCAAAGAATATATGGCCAATATCGCAACCAGACAGCGGTGGCACGCCCCACGGAGAAATCTCCATGTTGGAGATGTGGTGATGGTGCAAGATGATGGCCTGCCCAGAAACGAATGGCGGCTGGGCAGAGTCGTGGACACCACTACGGACCGTGACGGACTTGTTCGGCGAGTGAAAATCAATCTTGGTGACCGGAAGCTTGGCAAGAAGGGCGAGCGACTATGCAAGCCATCAGTACTGGAACGGTCCGTACAGAAGCTGGTCCTTTTGTTGGAGGCCGGCGAACCTGCCTTGTAGGTCACGACTCTCACTCCCTGGAGCGTTAATACCTTTAAAATCACCTGTGCCTACCTTAAACCACTGTGATTTTAGGTGGGAGTGTAACTGCCCCGGGGTTGACCTAACTCTTGTGTCTGAAGGGTTCTGGTTCTCTCGCTCAGCGGTGGCGTTTCCTCCCTTGGGAACGAGCACTAAACGGACGCGCGCTTCAGCAGGAGAATTGTTTGACAGTCACGACGACGAGCCACGCTGCGGGGGTTCGGCCAAACAATGGAAATGTTTGGGGCGAACTTGCAACTTAAATAAAATAACGTCATACTATGTGAGGACGGGAACTTCTTTAACCTGGAGGACAAGTGAGTCTTTTGACGTTGCCGACAATCGCCTTTCTTAAACACACGCACTTGAACAAGTCTCTAAATGGGTATAACTCTCATCATTTCAGCCCGCAACTCTGTCCCACATCAAACAAACTAACCTCATCGGCATTCTCGAATGCGTTTGCAAATGAAGGAAGGAGAATGAGGATACTGACCTGGAGCAAGAGTGAGTCCTTAATCTGTCACCAATAACCGGGCATAATAGCCTACAAATGAATGCAAGTCTAATGACCAAATATACTGTTCCCCGACAGCATCGCTTGTGTCACACTGCACGGACCAAATGAAATAGCGCCAGCTGGAAAGGGCCACAAGGTATTTGTTTGTTTTATTTTGCAGAGCGCTAAATGTTTTGATACAATTGTTTCTTCTTTTGTTTTGTTTGTTTTCTTGATGCTGGTGTTGGCTCTTTTTGGTTATATGGCTCTAACTTCATGGTGATTTACATGATTTTAATTATTGGATTCATGATGAATTGTTGAAATGCACTGAAATATAATGAATTAGCAAAGGATCTGAACACAAATGTATTAATGTGATGTTTTCTAATTGACCTTTTTCTATGGTGTTTTTATAGTTTTCACGTTGAGAAAATAAAGGATATGAACTCATCAGTTGAGCTTGCTCTGTGTCTGGCTGGAACGCTACAATGGGCACCGCCAACTCAGCGCATGAGTAGCACAGCTTTGGTGCAGAAAGTCATGTGGCAAGTACTAGGAGCTGATGGTAGCTGTTGCGCTCCACCTCAGCATTCCATCTCCCAGGGGGTCTAGCGAAATTTTTAGGGCTGGGATGCGATTAAAATTTTTAATCTAATTAATTACAGGCTCTGTGATTAATTAATCGCAATTAATCGCACATCGATATTTGACCTGAGAAGCATTTTTTTTTCAAGTAAAACACATTTTGTTGTACCCAACAAGTGAGTTTTTTTAATCTAAATTTCGCATCCACTGGGCCAAGCAAAGCGCTCTGATCGGCTACTTTTCCCTTTGCGTTTGTCGTCTCTTCTTGGTTGGCATCGCTATGATCGGTATGCCCGAAACTGAAGGTTCTGTGGTGCAAAAACTAAGTGCGATTAAAATGCGTTAATTTTTTTAATCGCGTTAATTTTCTGTAATTAATTAATCTTAATTAGTCAGTTAAAGAGGTGGTGCCTGGAGGAAATATAGAGTTACTCTGGTCTGAGACAAGACCAGGCCAATGAGAGTCTGAGCCTCGGAGGAGGTGGTGGGTCTAACGAGACAGCAAATCAGCAGAAACAGAAAATCAACAGAAACAGTGGAGGGAGGGGGAGCTCAGCCAGAGCTCTTAATTTCTCCCTTTGAACTTCAAAGGCGGTTGTGCACACCTCGTTAGTGATCTCTCTAATCAATGAAAGCATCAAAGACAACGACCTATTTGATTCCTGTCATAGAGGGGAGGGGGAGGGGGAGGGGGGAATGGGACAAGGTCAGACTCAAGCTCCACAGCGCAGAGTCTGAAATCAGGCTAACATTCAGCGAAAATAGGTAAGAGCTACATTTGTGAGTTTGTAGATAGTCTATGCAGGGTTCAAGTGGTTCATCTGTGCAGTCGCAAGGGGTTGGTGTCTAGGACACACCATATGCTCCCTGTGTAGCGTGAGGACCCGGGATCAAATATGCCTCGCATGCCTCTCCTCTCTCTCTCTCTCTCTCTCTCTGCCCTTGGTTTCCTAAAAAATGCCAAAAATAAAAAAAAAGCTGGGTGGTGTCAGTGGCGGCCAGGCTTACATAACTAGTGGCAAAGCTGTTACCTGGAATAGGGAATATTAACTCATGCCCTGTGGCAGCTGTCAGCTGTGTGCCCCCACCCTCCGTACACTTCCTCATGCCCACAAGTTATGTCACCCATCACATGCCAGACAACACAGAGCTCAGTGCCAGGCTATACTACTGCATCTCTTGGGACGGTACACTAGGGGGCAGACAGTCTGCTGGGCGAGGGAACCGTCGGTCCTGACTCCTGCTACAGCCATGATTGTGGCAAGACCAGCGCAAGATTTGAGGTGTTACTTGAAATAGCAAGCAATAACACATTCCCATAACCTTTCTCCCGGTTCATTCGATGGGGCAAACAGGAGACCAGAGACCCGGAGTGTGAAAGGAGAGAATAATTGATTCTTTTTGGGTGGTGGTGGCCTGAAAAGCTTGAGAACCACTGCTCCAATGTCCACAGAAGCATATGAAGCATATCCAGAATGCTACAAAGGCATGCCCAAAATAGGGGTACAGACAAGAAAATGCATATACATGTCACGTAGATGGATGGCCATGAATTGAGATGCACCCTGCAAAAAATGTTCAGAGTTGGGTGGAAATATGTGTAAAAGAACTGAATTTGAGGTGGGCATGTCTCTCTCGCCCCCTCTGCATAGGAAAGTGACATTGATGAGCGGTGCTCCTCTCCTAAAAGTTGAACTATATGCTACCCAGAGCAGCCAAGAGCTCAGAAACAAGATGCTTGACGCTAGGAAGAAAAGCACTCCAGGACCAGCGCAGAGTCCTGCATGGGTCCGATTTTGACAACCCGCGCCCGCCCTGCCCGTCATTAATCAGATCCACGGACTGATCCGTTACCCGTCATTATATCAAAATCAAAACCAGATCCGCCCCGCCCATAAAAGTATTGACCCGGCCGTCTACCCGTAATTACATGCATTAAAGTAAATAGCCTACAGCGGTGCGTGCATGCTTCCAAATGGCATCGCACTCGATCGTCCCTGCACGCCGTCCTCAGTGTTTGCTACGCAATATACAGCAGTAGCCTATTTACATAAACGCCAGGTCGGCTGCCACTCTTAATTATTTTTTGACCGGTCAAATACCTGTCGGGTCCTCGCGGGGCCCCGGCACGTTGCAGGACTCTGCTCCAGCGTGTCTTTAACAAAGAAATGCGTCAATGTGTGACACATTGTGAGCGTGTAGATCTGCTATTTTTGCTATTTCCAAACGAATTGAAGAAATGAAGGAAAATCACACAGGCAATAATAACCACTACCACTGCTCTAAGGACATATAACACACAATTACAGTAAAAGGGATGGAGAGTTTTAGGCCTGATTCAGTATAGACAGCCAGGAATTAGCCAGGAGAACTGTGTCCACTTACCGAAACCTCCTTAGTCGTCTGATTCAGATTTTACTAAAGGTTATATTGAATAAGCTGGAAATGTTTCGCAAGGAAATCGTAAGTGCATTTTAAGGGAACTCTTAAAGCAGGCAAATGCACTCCAACCGGTTCAAGTCCCACTCATGAGCAACACTCTGTTGTTTCCTTGCCAAACCAATCACAGCTGGTAGGAATTTGTCTCCATTTGTTCAGAGTAGACAACCTACATGCATATCGTCACTGTCGGGTGGAAACCTTGTACAGTCTTATAAATGTAATTAAAATGCTGAAAATAGCAGATATACAAGCCCACAATATATCTGCAATTGTCACTACTTAGGTTATGACAAAGTAGGGCATTCATTTCCAAAAAAAAAAAAAAACACACACACACTTGTGTGCCATGTGTGTGCCAAAAAGAATTCCACACCAGGTGAAAACGATTTACGATGACGTACAGTAGGATGAGTGACAATATGAGGACTCTCATTGGTTAAGTCTTATCTTCCCCCTGATACCTTGTTACCCAGGCTTTTATTTTCAGGCTTTTATTTTCAAACAGCCGATCTACAAGCACACTTGTGCTGTTTTCACTACTGTTGTGTGACAGCCTTCTATGATGAAGCAGGGTTTACTTTGCAAAGAAACGTACAAATTTCTTCCCGACAGTGACGATATTTACAACCCCGTATTATGTTGGTGTGCCCATGGATTCTTGGGACATGAAAAGTGTGCCCATGCAGAAAAAAGGTTGAGAAACACTGCCGTAACGTACAGAGCTTTAAGAGGCTGCAGCACAGTTGTGCAAACAAGCTGCCTGGACATAGGCTTATGTCAACATAAAGGTCAACACACCAGGGGTTAATGTGAGAATGGATGACCGAGACAGCAAGTGTTTTGAGTCACTGCAGACAGAGGTACATACATTCTTCTGGAGACACATATGTCATGTCCTGACCTAGTATGAGCGAATAACTATTGATATTGTGTCAGCATTCGGTAATAATGGTAAATCTTTTTTTAATTGTCATAAAAATATCACAAACAGCAAATCTACAAGCTCACAATGCTTGTGAGTGCAGTCATGTCTTTTTTTTTCAGTCAGTAGAGCACTCGTCTTTCGAACACAAGGTTATGGGTTTGATCCTTTGAAAAGAATATTCTCTAAAATATTAAGCCCATATTTGAAACAGTTCATCATGCTTTTATTTAATCACAGGTAGATTATGGCAACTCCATTTTCTCTGTCTGCTCTGCAGCAGAAAGCTTCTCTCTACTCTATTAAAGGGGTTATGTCATGCCCCGTAGAAATTCACCAAAGCGATTTTTATCATTTCAACAAATAAGCATAAACAAACTACTTCACATGAACGATATTGATTTAACTAAGATATCCAAACTTTTCTTTCTTTCTTTTCACACAGTGAAAAAAGTGTAAATTAATTTCGCTTTCACATCATATTGCTCAGGTGCATCTTGACCTTGACAACAGTACTTAACAGACTGCAGAGAATCTAGATGGAAAGGAGATTTAGTAGAATGATTTAAATAGAACTATAAAACATCTGGAAAAGGAGGATGAGGACCAAAATTCTGAACCTGCGGTTCCTCTCATACTGAGCGGCATTACTATTGCAACAACACATCATCAGTAGGGTAAAACTAGCCTGTCTCACGATGGTCTAATCCCGGCTCACGTTCCCTATTTGTGGGTGAACAATCCAACGCTTGGTGAATTCTGCTTCACAATGATAGGAAGAGCCGACATCGAAGGATCAAAAAGTAACGTCACTATGAACACTTGGCCGCCACAAGCCTGTTATCCCTGTGGTAACATTTCTGACACCTCCCGCTCAAAGCCCCAAAAGCCAGAAGGATCGTCTATTTTGTTCTTTTATATTCATGAATTTCTTTTTATGTTTTTGTTTTATTCGTTTTATTTGTGCTTTAATCTGTATTTTACTTTTTTGATATACTTTTTTATTGATGGTGATTTGATTTCAGTTTTTACCCTGTAAAGCAGTGGTTCTTAAAGTGGATTCCAGGGACTCCTTTATGGAGGTCTAAATTGACCCATAAAGTCTGTAACTCTGACAGCATTCAAATGGAACCAAATGGACCCTAACGGGTACATTTGGTTCCATTTGTATGCTGTCAGAGTTAATGGGAGGCCTCGAAATGTAAAAGTTTGAGAAACACTGCTGTAAAGCACATTGGAACCCATGATGTCTGGAAAGGTGCTATACAGATAAAGTGTGTTGTTGCTATTATTATCTCATCCATACATGTATACTGCTGTACTGTGCTCTGTACCCTGTGGCAGAGCACTGCCTCTGTGAGAAAGCGAGTGTGTCATCATTTGACACAATCTGTTAATCTTTCAAATGGAATTACCAGTAAACAGTAAACCAGGCATACGAGAGAAAACAAATCCAGATAATCCATATGCATCCATGTGACACAATATTCTGTTTGTATTTCCTCGCTGTCGGGCAGATACCTCTTATCTCCATATTACTCCATAATACATTTTGTGTGTGTTAGCTGTTTTGGAATGAGTTTTATGAGAAAGTGAAAGTAGTTCATTTGTCTGTACATAATATGAAAAGTAAATGGTAAATGGTGCATTTATATAGCGCTTTTATCCAAGGCGCTTTACATAGATTGTGCATTACATTCACCCATTCACACACACAGTCATACACTGATGGCGGAGGAAACCATGCAAGGCACCAACCTACTCACCGGGAGCAATTAGGGGTTCAGAGTCTTGCTCAAGGACTCTTCGACATTAACTCAGGGGGAGCCCGGATTCAAACTGGGAACCCTTCGGGAACCCTTCGTGCTCTAATAACGGGGTTTCTCTACCCCCTGAGCTATGCCACCCCTATAATAAATAATAAAAGTATTAACCCCATTAAAACCAGGAAAGCATCTGTGTAATTCTAGATTTGGCCTTGGCTATATTAAAAAATACCAGATATAGGCTACGGTACATTCGGTACAAGCTCACAGCTCAAAGCTTACAATTACTGAGAAGCAACCGTTTTGGACATACAAGGTTTCCACATGACAACAATATGCTGCATTGGGGGATTTATTCAGTAGTTGTTTTTTTGTTGTTTTTTTATTTTTTATCATGCAAAGTCCTCACATGACTTTCTGTGAATATAATTTCGCATCACTCATATTAACCACTTAAACTTGGACTGCTTTTTTCTATCTACAACAGATCGCTTTGCCAAAAATAACCGATCTACAAGCTCACAACGCGCGTGCCAGTGGTGCACTTGTGCTGGAGACCTGGGTTGAAATCTGGGGTGGAAAGGGAAAGTTACATAGAGCAGCTTTAAAGTGATCCCTGACTAATACGACAAATATGCCATGAGCAACTTATGTCTCCATGGAGATATGATGACATCACACAGTCCTCAGCCGATGATGTGGCGTGATGTCATACAATACACAAACGAGCCCTACAGTATAAAGGGGCAATTCTTGCCAGGAAAGAAGCATTTCTTCGACTCAGACCTTATCGCCAGGGTTGGCTTATAGCAGCTGTCGGTAGGACCATATATGGATTCTGTTAGTGTGGATCTCCTAACAGGGCATCATCTGGGATACAATCCCTTTTATGCCCATATATGGAGATCCCTAACAGAATCCCTTTCATGCCCATATATGGAGATCCCTAACAGAATCCCTTTTATGCCCATATATGGAGATCCCTAACAGCATCCCTTTATGCCCATATATGGAGATCACTAACAGCTAACAGAACCCCTTTTATGCCCATATATGGAGATCCCTAACAGAATCCCTTTTATGCCCATATATGGAGATCCCTAACAGAATCCCTTTTATGCCCATATATGGAGATCCCTAACAGAATCCCTTTTATGCCCATATATTATGGAGAAATCCCTGCTCTGAGTATCTGACATCAGTGTGATGTCACCTGTTTATGCCCATATATGGAGATCCCTGCTCTGCGTATCTGGTTGCTATGGTAAACAGTTGGTTGCTAGGGTAAAAAAACATGGTTGCTATGGTAAACAGTTGGTTGCTAGGGTAAACAGTTGGTTGCTAGGGTAAAACCATGGTTGCTAAGGTGGTTGCTAACGTACACTAACAAACCAGCAACAACAGACTGTTGCCACAGCAACGTACACAAAGGTTTGTGTACACATGTGGTGTGATGTCATACTGATGCGGAGATATGAGCAGGGCAAAGGTGTGACGTGTGACGTGTGACGGACGGACGGCCGGTGGAGGTTTTCATAGTAAACTGCTCCCTTACGGTCGCAACAATGTAAAATTAAAAACACCTTCAATATTTTATTTCTTCTAGAAATAGCTAATCTTTCACTCAACAGGAGAAATGCCTGTCGCAAGTTGATGATGTCATAAATGTCATGTGTGATCTAACCCTATGGAATTTATGGCATGCATGTGCTAAAAACACATTTGAAATATTGAGTTGATGCTCATATTAACCATATGAAGTATTAAGTTTGTTTTTATTTGCACATGCATGCCATAAATTCCATAGGGATAGATCACACATTACATTTATGACATCATCAACTTGCGACAGGCATTTCTCCTGTTGAGTGAAAGATTAGCTATTTCTAGAAGAAATAAAATAATTAAGGTGTTTTTAATTTTACATTGTAGTTATAGAGGACAATTATAATGTATTAAGGCATATTTGTCGTATTAGTCAGGGATCACTTTAACACTTTTAACACTAAAAATATCACTTCCTGCAGTCAGTGTGATGTGTTGCCACAGAATTCTAAAACCTCATTAACATACTTAGTCGTGCATTGCATCTCACATGGAAAACAGCAGATCTACAAGCTCACTGCTGTGTCGCACAACTAAATCAGACTTAAGCAGCTTCCCTGCTCGCAGTTCTCTGCTCTTCTAATCCAATGGAATGTGTTTACCATTTGTCTCTGCTGCTCCTCCATATAGCTCTTTAAATGCTGCATGTGTAGGCTATGTTAGAGGATTGTGTCACATGTCCCTGACATGTCTAAATAATGAATGGTAAATGATGTGTTTATATAGCGCTTTTTATCCAAAGCGCTTTATATAGATTGTGCATTACTGCACATTCACCCATTCACACATACATTCATACACAGATGGCGGAGGAAACCATGCAAGGCACCAACCTGCTCATCGGGAGCAATTAAGGGTTCAGTGTCTTGCTCTTGGACACTTCGACACTAACTCTGGAGGAGCCTAGGATCGAACTATCGAAACTGGGAACCTCACGGTTCCCATCCGGCCACTCCACCCCTGAGCCATTGCCGCCCTAATGTATGTACATTATGTGTATGTCATTGGTTCTCAATGGTAGGTCCAGGGACCTTCAGGGGTCCAAATGGAAACAACATTTGAACACTCAGAGTTAAATTAACATTGGGGGTTTTACAGTGTCCCAGGGGAAAAAATAAGAAATCATATACTGTATACTGTATACCTGGACCTGACATGGAGAACCAGCCAATGACTACATCGACATGGAGTTCCATTGTTTGTTTAGTGTTTGAGATGGCTGTATGGTGCAAATAATTTCCTTAATGCAGTTGTTCTCAAAATGGTGTCCGGGGCCCCCAGGGGTCCTGGAGGAGGTTTCAAGAGGGTCCCTAGCAAAAGGAGGAACAGTTTATCCATTCACACCCTATTTTATATAAGCTACGTATAGTAGCCTACTTTGGATATTTTGTAAGATTTATGTAAAATGTATATAACAAAACAGAAGTTAGTCCCATGAGAGAACGTATAACAATCACTGCTGAAATCATAGGTTTCTCTCTCCACCTTTACAGCACATGGAGAATTTGGTACAAAATCTAATCTAACAACAGAGATCTCTTATGTCGGGCAACAAACCATTTCAAAAGGGTCCTTGACATGAAAATGTTTGAGAATCACTGCCTTAATGGACTAATAAATCTATCTACGGTATCTTTGTACACTGAGCTGTTATCCTCTGTGTGGAAGAAAGCCTGTTTTTCTTCCAGGCTACAGGCTCTGCAGTCTCCCTCCCCACCACCACCCCCACCACCCCCACCACCACCACCACCACCACCACCGCTTTGTCCTCAAGATATGTCTCCACCTTTCCAGTCATCGTGGCACCGCTCACTCACTTCACGCACAGACAACTCGGAGCGCAGCGCAGCTCGTAAATCCCTTGGGGAAAGCCCTTGTGGGAATTACAGCACAATACCAAATATCACAGATTAGGATGGGACTTTGCAATGAAGCTGACTTGCTCCTCGGTGCTGTCTGTGTTGTTGGAGCACTAAAAGCAGTGCTTCTTAAACATGCTCATGTCAAGGACCCCCTTCTGAAAATATTTTGTTTTATCCACCTGTTTCCGTGAGAATTTACTGTAGAATTATTTGTGGGACACTTCCAGAGAACAGCAGACATACAAGCTCACGTCGCGTCGCAGATGCAACCGTTGTGAGCTTGTAGGTCACTCTTGGCTGCGGTGCCGGATCAGTCGCACTCCTTCTACGTAAGTCCGAAGGTTCATTAGTCCGAAGAATACTATGCCTAACTCTAACCCTAACCCTAACCTTAACCTCAGTAACCCTAACTCAATTCGGACTAATGAACCTTCGGACTTATGGGCAGTCCCCATGCACAATGGGACGTTGGAAAGTTGTGGATATAGTTTTCAAAATGTTTCAAACATAGCCGATCTCTGAGTGCGCCATGATACCCATTTCAAGTTCCCCATATGGTCCCTGGACTCCACTTTTAGAACTACTGTTGTAAAGGACTAAAGCACGCAACATCTAAATTCTAAAGATGTGTTTGGAGAGAGATAAAAAAGCATCCATTTCACCTAATGATGTTGAACTGTTCCTCTTTCAGTAGATTAATCACTGAAATATGTCCTCTGCCAGTCAACGCAGATTAAGACAATCCCAAGCATACTTTAGACACCACCGTCAATGCAAGACATTGAGAGAATCATAATATTGTGGCATCATCTTTGTTGGGACGCCTTGCGTGAAATATGAGGGGAAAAGGCTGACAGGCTGTCTCTGCAATGTGACAAGAAATGCATGACGGGTCTTTTCACATCTCCGGATGGTTTTCTTGAACATGAGGTAAACAAGGACGTCTTGACAGAAGCCTGCTTCCAGAAGCAGTAGCACCACAAACAAAACTAAAAAACAAAGCATAAAACTAAACAAATCCAGCCCAAATAAAATCCTTATTGATTTAGCCTAGTATCTTAAAGCTAATTTGTGTGATACCACTGTGAGGGTACTGCTTGTTGGCCATGTTTGCAGTGGTAGAAAGTAACAAAGTACATTTAGTCAAGTACTGTACTTACTTACAATTCTGAGACACTTTTACTTTATTTGAGTATTACCATTTTTCAATACATTATACTTCTAGTCCACTACATCTCAAAGGCAAATGTTGTGCCTTTTACACCACTACAATTACTTGACAGCTTTTGTTTTGAGTATTACCATTTTTCAATACATTATACTTCTAGTCCACTACATCTCAAAGGCAAATGTTGTGCCTTTTACACCACTACAATTACTTGACAGCTTTAGTTTCAAGTTTCTTTGCAGATTTAGGTAAATAGGTAAATAACCAGTAAGACTCCCTAATCGGGAGATAAGCGACCGTCAGGTCACATGTATACACAAAGAGGGCTGTAACTGCCATTGCTTCCTAGACATACTGTGTACCGATTTGCGTGATTTTAGGGCAAAAATTGTAGGAGCAGTGTCCACAAATGTGTTTTGCAAGAATCGGCCTCATGGTGGCGCTAGAAGAGGGCCATGTGACAAATGAGGGGTGGGGTGTCCGCGTTGCCTTGGCGGACAAATAGGTACCGGCCCCGGCTCTCCCGGACGCTCCTAGCCCGAGTTACAGCATTTTATGTGAGCTGCAGTGTAGGGGGTCCTCCACTGGGGGCGTCACCACTTTTGCATCCGTTCTGGAGCACCAGGAGTGGGTGGTCCCCGGGAATTCCCCGTGAGCAGCCCCGTTGGGGTGGTCATTTGGTCATTTTTGCACATTTGGTCATTTTTTACACTTGGGGGTCCCCCAGGGAGCTGGGGGTCCCTGGAGCTCTGGGGGTCCTTGGAGGTTGTAGTTTGGCAGGTAAGGAGTGTCTGTGCAAAATGTGGCATGGATGGGGGCAACGGTTGTGGAGATATGAGCAGGGCAAAAGTGTGACGTGTGACGTGTGACACCTGGGGGTCCCCCAGGGACCTGGGGGTCCCTGGAGCTGCGGGGGTCCTTGGAGGTTGTAATTTGGCAGGTAAGGAGTGTGTGTGCAAAATTTGGCATGGATGGGGGCAACGGTTGTGGAGATATGAGCAGGGCAAAAGTGTGACTGACTCACAGACAGACGGACAGCCGGTGGAGGTTTTGGTAGTAAATGCGACCTGACGGTCGCAATAAAAAACATTCATTAACCATTTAAGCGATATGTTATACTTTGGATATTCGAATATTTTCAAAAGATTCTGACAAATTTCAGTGCATGGCTTTGCTTCTGTAAGTTTATATTGATGCCAATACTTTTGTACTTTTCCTCAACTAAAATGGAATACCGGCCTTTTACTTGTAACAGATAATTCTTGTATTGTGGTATTGGTATACTTTCACTTAGGAAAAAATACTTCTTCCACCATGGACTGGAGAATATTCCCAACTGGCTGCACCTGCACACAGTTGATAATGAAGCCTCATCCACTGACTGACAGTGGCTCTCTATAGCACACAGCAGATGCAGCACAATCTGAACGAAACAATGAACAAGACAAATACAAACAACAAACGTGTTCTTCAGGATAAGGATTCACAGCCAAGCTGTTTCATCATGTATAATTGGAAGACAAAGTGCTCGAACGTGTGGGATTTGCGTGACTAAGTTGTCCATTCTTCTTCTCCGCCGATACAATAAGAGAGCCTGGCCTATGATGGATTCTTGGCTCTGATGCTGATTCTGATTAAGGAGAGTGCTAGACCATCGATTACCAATGTTTTTAACTATTTTGTCAAAAAGTGCTAAATTGATTGTAAAACACGTGACATGCATGCATAGAGGTGCACACACACACACACACACACACACACACACACACACACACACACACACACACACACACACACACACACACACACACACACACACACACACACACACACACACACACACACACACACACACACACACACACACACACACACACACACACACACACACACACACACACCACATACTGGGCCGCACACACACACATCCTCCCTAAACAAATTGATTGAGTTTGGTCTCATTGGGGACATTCACATATGTCAACTTCTCAGAATGTGTTTGAACAAGACAAGTGCATGATGCAGAAGCAGAACAAAGCTGTCTGCTTCACTGATAAGCCAGATGCAACAACGTCAATCCTAGAGGGATCCGTGTCTCTCATCTGTTCCTGTCTAAGCCTGATTTATACGTGTTTGCGTGCCGGTGTCGTCCAGCGCAAAATAGCCGATCTGCATACTGTATAGATGTGCTATTTTTAGCAACACGACAAGATACCGGCGCACAACCTAGACTGTTAGTCCCACAGCACCAAGAACATTCACAGTGAGACATCCATTTATTTCAGCCCCTCTTCTGGTGGTGAGAACAAGTTTGCATTCAGGCAAAAGATATGAGAACAACATATCCTTCACTTCAGGTAATAAGATTCATAATTTCTAAATCTCGGCTGCGGGTGCCAAGCAAAGCGTAGAGCAGGGATAGAAAACAAAACAGTAGACATCAGGCTGAATTGCTACTACTAGAGCAGGGGTCTTCAACGTTTTCAGGCAAGAGAGAGAGATGAAGCAGGGACCCCCACAACCTTCTCATAGATTCCATATAGTTTCATCGTTTGACAGCACAGTGGATTTTGGATTCATGTCAATTTAATAGACCTTTCACTCTGTACTTATTCTGCTCTTTTTCCCCTCTACACCAAACCTCTTTGCCGAAAATAGCCGATCTACTGCGAGGCGTTGTGAGCTTGTAGATCTGCTATTTTTGGCAACAGTTCTCAGAATATGGACACTAGGGTTCAAGTTGTTAATATTAAAAGTATTGGAAGATTTGGAGGACCCCCTGTAGTAACTCTGAGGACCCCCTAGCTGTGACCCCCTGTTGAAGACCCCTGTACTAGAGAGTGTAGCGTTTACTACAGCAGATGTTAGAGAGACACTGTCACAAAGCCAAGAAGTCAGTCTCAATCCCTGCAACCTTACTGTCCTTGCATTATTTTAAATTACACGTCAGAACAAATTGCTTCCAAGCTGGCCCACACCTCTCTTGTTCCATCACACTAAAACAAAAAACATGTGAGGGCAATAAAATCCTTATTATAACTCAGAGACTGTAGAAATGTAACCAAATGGACTCTTACGGGTCCCTGATTTAAATTAACACTCTGGATTTTACACATACAGCAGTTGGGTACAGTCTTACACCATCTCAAGAACAGTGTGTTCTTCTACGGTAATAAAATACAAGAAAGAAGTGTGTGACTGTGAGCTTGTTATAAGATGACAGATTTCTAGAATTTGAGTTTGGATAATTTACCACCAAACAATATATTCATGGCTTCATATTTCTTAGTAAACTCCCCATAGTGTAGTTCAGCTGTTCAGGGGTGGGCATGCAACCACCTCTTTTTGGTCTTCCAGGTGGTCAGATTGGACTATTGAAGCGATCAATCAATCAAAAACAAGCATTATTTAACCTTTATTGTTTGACCAACATAAAACTTAATTACTTCCCAGATAGTCCAAAATTATATTACATTTAATGTAGTCGGCACTACTTAAGTTCAGGAGGGAATACTACTCCTGATAATAATCTCCTCCCCCTCATAATCACCTCCAATTAGCCTGATATCAACTCCTCCCAAGCGCATCTGATTGTAATATTTTGATGACAAAACCTCCCCTATTCCTTCTCTCGAGACAATCAAGGGTTGCATATTCATACCTCCCTGTGCTCACTTGCACAGAGATTTTAATTGAACGTGAAATTGTCCTCCGTCATACACTAGGATGAATTAGCTTTTGTTGAGCAGCAAATTCAGTACCACTTAAAACGGACCTGTAAAGAGCACATCTGTTACTCTCTATTTCACCCTACACAAATTGATTCTATTTTTGCTGAACGTTCCCTCCAGAATAGGGATGCTGGGGGTTCATGTGGTTAACAAAAGTGTCATTTTATGTTTTATGCATAATCGCCCATCCCTAATCCTTTTCCTCCTCTTTTCTATGCATTCTTTGCCTATCCTTTTCTACAGGTTCCTGATGGGGGCTCTCCGAACATCCTTGCCATCGTGGATCCCAAAGCCAAAATGACTCAGGGATTCGTGCCCCTCAGAACCAACAAACTTCAAGTGCCTCGGCCCCTCGCCCCCTTCTCTCCATCCCTCTTCCCCACCTCCCTGCCTCTCCTCCTCCCTGCCTCCCTCCATCCACCTTGTCCTTACATCCCCTCATCCCTGACCCTCCATCTGCCAGCTCCTCCATCCTCCATTCCTCCTCTCCTACCCAAACCCCTTTGCCCCTTCACTCACGTGCCCCCTCTTCACGTCATCCCTTCGACGCCCCATCATCATCCCTGCCCCCCCATCATCCCATTCCTGCACCCCTTAAAGCAGTGGTTCTCAACCTTTTCAGGCCGCATGCGCATGTAGATCGGCTATTTTCACAATTTCTGCCTCTAATATTTGACAATTTGGTCAAGAAGAACCACTGCCTTCAAGGACAAATCCGCACTAAATAACATATAATTATGCTAATTTTCCTACTGATCCCAAATGACTGTCCATGGGGTCTATTAGGCAGAAATACCCCTGTTGTCCTGTTTCCCCAGCAGCCCTCACGTCAGCTTTGGAAAACGATCGTGTGCCCAAAAAGGTTACGCAGCCCTGGTGTATTCGTTTGTAGTTACCAACTACTCTATGAGGGCACATAGGTGCAGAGCTGAAAAGATTATTCATAACTACATGTTCAGGTCGCTACGCAGCCTTCAAATCTAGTTTAAAGTGGTCTCCAAATATGGGCATGTTACGTTTGTAACGTTCACGTCACCAACCATCAGCCACCAACAAGGCAGGTTTCAGATAGGTTCAGCAATATTTCATTCAGACGACCACATTATTATCATAATAACATATTTTTTGTGCATGACCTGGCAGAGATTAACCACTTGAGGCTATTTCATACTTTGTCTTACGACTATGCTGCACAGCGAAAATACAGTTAGTTGACTGGAGTAAATGGTAAATGGTGCATTTATGTAGCGCCTTTATCCAAGGCGCTTTACATAGATTGTGCATTACATTCACGCATTCACACACACGGTCATACACTGATGGCGGAGGAAACCATGCGTGTCTTGCTCAAGGACACTTTGACATTAACTCTGGGGGAGCCCGGGATCGAACTGGGAACCTTACGGTTGCCAAGCAGCCACTCTACCTCTGCTGAGCCACTACTGCCCAGTACCCCAGGAGTACCCCAGGGTTCTATACTAGGACGCCTACAGTAGATAGGCTGTTTTAGCTATTTTCAAAGGTATTGTAAACCATTTTTAAGTCTTTGCCTATAATGAATGACATTCCCACAATTAGAGACACCAAGTTGAAAGCAGTCAAGCACTTAAACCATATAGGATGCCCCAGGCCCAGGGTACTTGGTCCGCTCCTTTTTTTCCTTTACAGCAAATCTCTTTGTCAAATTGAATACACACACAATGGCAATAAGCCCTCTGAGATTTTTGTGTTATCTTTTTAGCACCGTAATCATACCACTGTACCTTTTTTGACAACTGTTAAAAAGGTTTTCCATCAAAAAGGAAGATCTACAAGCTCACGACAGGTCAGGTTGAGACGTGTGGTGAGCTTGTAAATCCGCGAAATGTTCTCCGCAAGAATAGGGTAGGCCATTTGGTCATTTTGTTCTCTCAACGTCTGGTTCTGGGCCCACCAAGGGGTCCAAATGGACCGTTATGGGAGGTAAATTAACACTGAGAATTTTACAGTGTAGAAAGATTAAAAGAAATCCTCGGACCAGAGGTTGAGAAACAGTGGAGGCTTTTTACCTGCAAAAGCTGGCCTCATGGTGAAGTCATGGTCGTCCACACGGAGCAGGTGGTCTGTCGTCGCCTTGCGAACTTTGGTTCCATCCAGCATCTTCTTGGAGAGGGGGCTGAGCAGAGGGTGGAGAGTAGACACACAGTGAACATTTCTGCACTGGCTCTTTCATGAGAAACAAAAGCATCTGCACATTGTGAATTACAAAGGCTAAATGATTTAGGCTACTTGTATTAGATGGCCTATACAAACATGCACAATGGCTTGGCCAGAATGGCCACATATTCATATAGCATAAAAGTATGCTACTCTATATTGTGTTTAGTGAGCCAAGTAGCCAGATAAAGCTTTATAAAACAATGTTTTTAGGGAATATAGCCTAATATGGGATCATTATTGTTTAAAGTCAGAGAAACATCACACATTTTAAATTAGGCCTACAATATTTTTGAATATTTACTGAATACCTCCACTGTAACCCGGGGCTGTCTTTCTTCAGTGACAGAAATAGACATATTTACTCATTCAAAAATAAATAAATAAATAGTCTTAACTATCACATTCCCTCCATATTTGAGTGAAGCTCCCGGGGAAGCATATATAAAATGTAATCTCCTACATATCTTTGCTGATGCTGTGGGATATTCTACAAGCAGTCAAAGATCATACTCCATCGGCTCCGTCTGCGCTTTGGATAAGCACATCCATACGCACAACGCACTCACCTCTCTGACATTAGTCCTATAGATGTTGATTTTTGTATCAAACGGACCGAACGGCTGTAGCCTACTATGAAGGTGACCTTATTGGAGACGTGTAAAATAGAGACAAAAAAATGAAATAAAATAATAATAAAAAATAAAATAATTAGACAAAACAGAAACACTTACTTTCCGGGCTTGACGACGTGGGAGTCCACTGCTGCAGACCACCGCTTTTTACGACTCCTGGTCTTTCGGCATTCCCCGATGACAATCAAGCACAAAAGTAAAAACAACATCCTGGTATAATATGGCATTATTATAGACGCGCACTTCAACAGTCCTCGAACGAGTAGAGGCGCACAGCGAGAGCCCTGCTGTCACACAGCACTGAACCATCTCCTTGTCAGAGGCGGAGGTGTGATGTTACGCATGGTAAAGTGAACCAGTGCGCGCCGCCCGGCTGCTCGCAGAGATGATCCGGCTCTAAATGGACCGCTGCGCTGCAGCGCACGCAGCATCAGGACCAGCAGACAAGCCAGGGCAGCCACCCTCCTCACTTATCCTGACGTAATACCAGGATTTGTAGTGCTATCGTAGCCACTATAGCCTCAGTGGTGGAACGTAACTAAACTGTACATTTACTTATAAGTACATTTTTGAGATTTGTAGGCTACAAATCTCAAAATTGTAGCCTATAGGCTAGCCTACTTGAGTATCTCCAATTTTCAATAGGCCTATATTTTCTTTTACTCCACTACATCTCGGATCCAAATATTGTAGACCTACTTTTACTCCACTATTAATATTGTTTGAAAACAGAGTAGCAGTATGACACCTTTGCTAATAAATAAAACATTTGAGTAGGCCTAGCAACTTTTTCCACCTCTGAGTAGCCTAGCCTGCAGGCTTCTGCAGCCACACGCCGCCTTCCAAAAGTATTCCCCTAACCTGCGTTTCCTAACTCCATGCGCTTCTGCGCTAAGACACAGCACAGCAGTTAGCCAACTTGGCCAGTGCTCGTTTTGGAGTCGACGGGGGAAGCGCTCGATCTTGGCCGCTGAAAGAAAGAAACCACTATCATTAAGCTTAAGTCAAGCAGGAGGATTCCCCAGCGAAAAAAAACATTTCAGGTCTCCCACATGGATCTAAGTATAGCCCATCTCTGTGGATTATGGGTATTAGCAAGTCACAAATCAAGTTGAATTGAGCTCGGTGTGATGGAGGCCATTCAAAAGAAGAGTCAGCAAAATATGAAATCTAAAAAAGAACTTTCAATGAGTGTGGAGGAGCTGCAGCAATTTGAAATGTTTTCCTTGCCTCTTTTGTGAATTTCTTCTAGCTTTAGTAGCCCAATTGGATGCAAACTGTACACACCATGGGGTGGTCATCCATATTGCCTCCCAATTGAAACGTTTCCTTTCCTCTTTTTGTCAATTTCTTCAAGCAAGTATTACATGCACAAACGGTAGGCCTACACAATCATCAGTGATTTGATTGTTGTCCATCTCCCCCCAAAACACTCTCCCTCTTTCTTTCTTTCTTGAGGGGGGGGGGGGGGGGGGTCTCTCTGCTCTATATGTGGATTGTGGAGCCTAAATTGTCTTGAGACAACCTCTTGTTATCTGGCACTATAATACAATGTTATTGGCAGCAGTAAATTACACAGACATTGCAATACTATCTGCATGCTCTCTTCAAAAAGGGACCAAATGTATAAAGATTCCAAGCAACTTCCAGACCATGTATCAACAAATAACACAGAGACAATATATAATTATAATATTTTATTAAAGTGAATAATTTTCTAGTGTGTGTGTGTCTGTGTGTGTGTGTGTGTGTGTGCACTGTGCACGTGCGAGAGAGAGAGAGAGAGAAATGCACTTTTGCAGTGTGTGTGTGTGTGTGTGAGTGTGTGTGTGTGTGTGTATTTTTCTTTCTTCACCAATGCCCTAGATAAAATACCTGGACATAACATAAGATATAACACATGGCTCAAGTACAATGGCAAACATAATAAATGTACTGTAGGTCCATCACAGATGAAGTTGTTCCCATCTACAGGTAAAGTGTCACAGCTACCTCTGGCCCAGTGATTCTCAAAGTTTTCATTTCAAAAGGACACAAAATAACTATTTGAGAGCGCACAAATGGACCATTTTGTATGCTCTCAGAGTTGCAGACCGGTAAGGGTTAAGTTGGAACCCCCCTCGAGGAACCCCGGGGGTCCCTGCTGGACCGCTCCTTGAGAAAATGGGCTGTTTGAAGGCAGTCATGTTGTTGTACATGTGTAAATTGGAGTCAAGAGACCCAGGCTACAGTACGATGTGAAACATTAAATTGCTTTCCCAGTTATTCTTGCATTGACATCAATGAGAGAGAGCGAAGCTTTAATGGAAAAACAACACAAATATAGGGTTATAAGCAGTTATATAGTCCCTTGGTTGGATTGCACTGGTAAAATAAAGACGGGCAGTTATAAACTCAAACTAAAAGATGAATTACTGGGGGGAGGGGGGAATTTAAAAAAAAATCATGGCTAAAAGGAAGTGATGACTAAAGGGAGAGATTTGCGTCTGGAAATCAAATTAGCCATTATATTTACATGTTAGGCCTTTGAGTCATATTAGATTGACTAAAAAATAATTCGTAAAATTGGGGCTGTTAGTTTTAGGTCACTTTCATGACAGCGTGCGTTATGGCCGTGGCAAATGTCAGCCGTCGGGACTTTTCAGTCATGGGAGTGGGATCAGGACCCACTTTGAGACTGCCAATGTCACCCATGCATTCGTAGAGCAGTGGTTCTCAACCTTTTCAGGCTGTGACCCCCAAAATAATCATATTTGAACTGGGGACCCCCCACCCTGACGAGCACTAAGAGTTGAGGCGATACATTTTGTATAACACGGTTCTATTGTGAAAATGGCGGATCTACATGCTAGATCCACCATTTTCACAATTTCTGCCTCTAATATTTGACAATTGGGCCAATGTTTAATTTGTCATTTTAGAGGTATTAAAATGTCCATAAATTGTCACTTTAGAAATGTACAGATACCCTCTATACACTTAAACTTTATGTTGGTTTGTTTACTGTTGAGTGAGAAAACTATGTTACATATAGCTAAACATCTGGGGACCCCCAAAAATAATTTGGGGACCCCCCTGGGGGTCCCGAACCACAGGTTGAGAACCACTGTCGTAGAGGATGTCCTCTGTGCCACATTGAATCTGTCCATTCACGCTGCAAAAAAAGAAATCCATCTTTGGCTAAAGTCTCATTAATTTCTACCAGTGCAAACGGCCCTTACGCGGTCACACTACTATTAAGCGCTGCTGTGGTTATGAACACATCAAAGCACATTTTCTCATCTTTTTCTTCGGTAAGCAGATTTAGCCAGCACAGAGTCACTCGGGCAAGATCGTATTCCCTTCAATAGGGACTTATGGGAAATCTCTACATTGTATGCCACAATGCAGTGAACCGATTGCGGCCCCCACACAGACTCAATAAGACGATACATATCCTGCACACATATCTACAGCAGTGGTTCTGAAACTTTTTTCCCCTAATGGCCACCATTATTCTGAGAAGGGAGAAAATACCCTGTCAGAGTTATAGACCTGTAATGGTCCATTTGGAGCTCCCTCAAGGAACCCTGATGGTCCCTGGACCCCACTATAAGAAGAACTATAAGAACCACTGGCCTACAGTATATTTTCGCGTAATAAAATAATTTTCTTGCAGCAGCCCTCACCACCAAACCCTTACCTCCCGATATTCATTAAACTTCATTGTTCAAGTTATATTACAGTTTTAATCAACAGCTCTAATTTAATAAGGAGAGCAAGCAGCAAACCCAAGTCAAGACGACCGCCTGAAAAACTAAAAGGACAGAGAGGGATAGTGATGTTATTATGTTGAATAAGCCACAAACATGACTCGCTCATTTAAAAGGTGCAGGACACTCTAGAGCAAATTTTCAATGATTTCACTTCGACCCGGCGCCCCTACTTTGGGCATGGCATTGGGTGAAAAACCTTTTTGATAATTAAAATAAAAACGATCAGGCATACAAACAAGCTCACGATTTGACACGCACATCGTGAGCTTGTAGACTGGCTATTTTACGCAACATTTTTATATATAAAATACGGCTTCCATGGTTTAAAAACACACCAGCTCCTGGATCTCCATACATGGAGGGGTTAATGAAGAGTCAACCGGCCCTCCTCCTAGGGAATGAAAGTCTCCCCCCCCCCACACCCAGTGAAAACAGAGCTTCCTGCACACGATTCAAGCAGTGAAAGAGAATGTCTGCAACGCCAAACGCTGACTGGTTTAGTACAGGGGCAAAGCCGTCCGTTTTCTTCCTCTCTCTTCAGTCTGGCGTCGGTGTTGAAAACCAAGACTGTCCATGGTCCGGTCCGGTCAGGGGGCGGGGGCAGCGGCAGAACTACAGTATAGCAGGAGGAGAAGCGGTTAACTGGAAAGCTATATATAGGCTTACAGGCAAGCTACAGTATTGGCTTTGCGGGTAAGCAGGGCCTGGCGAGCAGAGCGTCACAGGTCATAGTCAAACTTGTACTCCTGGGCCAGGTAGATCCGGCGGAAGATGAGCACAGCCAGGGCCAGGGTGAGGACCGCGATGAGGACCGCTGAGGCAGTGTGGCTGGCTTCCTGCGGGTGGGAGACAGGACAAAGATTATCGTTATTAACGTTTACCACTATAATAATAATAAAAAAAAAACATGGAGATTAACATTTATCGTGAAATTGTCCCTATACAAATAGCGGATCCACACATGTTGTGAGCTTGTCGATCTGCTATTTTTGGCTAATGTTCCCCTCCGAATATCCATGCTGGTTGCTAATAGGACATCGCAGTGAGGTCCCGGAAGTAAACTGCCAATTCATTTACACCATAGGGGATTTCATTATCAGCCATACAATCATAAAAACTTACCAGTAGGCTTGTGGTTGTAAAATGGTTCTATATGCTCCTGTAGATCCCCCGAGTATGTATGCAATCACTCTAGTTTTAGTAAAAACGTGTTTTAACACAATTACTGCCTTTTAATCTGAAGTTTGCTTGGTGCCTTGGTGCCGCGCCGTTTCCTCCGTAGGCCTCCGCTATTATTTTGAAGGGCCAGAAGGGGGTTGTTTTTGTTTTTTTGGATTATCACTTGACGGCAACGATTACGTCATCTAGTCACATGACAGTGTGAGCCCAGAAGAGAAACATGTCTGCGCCCAGCCCGAGTCTATTTGTGTACAGTCTCTTTATGGGCCTCTCAATGGATTTACTATGGAGGACGTTCACTTCGCGTGCACGCCCGATGTGCGTTGTAAACAAATCGCGGACATTACCGATGCGGGCGGGTGCGGAGCGACGTACTGTAAGTAACAATACCTTTACTGTATATACAGTAAGATTGACAGTCCTCACCGTCAACGGCACCATGGTTTTAACCCTTTCAATGACGGTGAGGATTGTCAACGGCAGCAGAACAGTTAATAAAGATCGCACGGAGAAGAACTGCATTACCCATACGGCTAAGAATGTACATCCGGTCACATCGACGTCTGTAATTGGTTGAGCTCGCGGCTACCTCGGAAATAGATACTGCCCCCTGTCGGGCCCGGCAGATTAATGCACTTCATGTTAACTCCGTGAGCGAGTCTTTTTTTTACAAATATGATGCGCTATTTTAAAGATGAAGATAAGAGCGGCCTCAGAGATGAAAATCACTACAAGTCAGGCCATATCCTGGCCTGGATAACTAAACTGAGCGTGGTTTATGGCTTATATTTCAGGAAATAAATGTCATTCGCAATGCTTTGTGGGATTGTAGTTTCTGCAGTTTTGACAAAAATGATGTACACAGTGTTGTACCTTGCCCTTTTTTCAGCTTTCTAATTAATTGTTGCATGCAAAAAAATGTATTTATTGTCATGATTCCTCACAAGCCGGGGTGGCTTTGTCCGAGGCTTAAAAGGTGTTTAAATAAATACTTTATGAAATGTCTATGGATGAAATGCATAGGGAAAACGCTTCCGGGACCAGAGTGAGGACGGGGCAGGGCTTAAACTGCGATGCCCTATAGGCAAGGCAACACACTATTGTTCTCGGTCAGAGAATGACTTGCCAGCAAAGTGAACCTGCTTTCTGTAAACTGATGTTATCTGGGTTGTAAGGCCGGATACCCTGAATATGGGCCAGTCTGATTAGACAATAATGTCCAATCAGACAGGAGTGACATCAAAATATGTAATATAAATGGCAAGAAAGAATTCATCAAGAACAGAACTTTCTAATATTATAAACCCACAAATTACAATCACAATATGTAAATATAAATATAAAAATACCGAATTAATCAAGAACAGTACACAATACTTTCCCAGCGAATTCCTTGCGATTCGTGCCAGTGCAACCACACTTGCAATTTCCCATAATTGCACCTTTCAAGTTTCAAGTAATTTTGAGTTTTTTAAGCATATTTTGGACTATTGCGATAATATTGTTTAACGCAATAATTTTGGCCACAATAGTATGGTGCTGTGAATGTTCACATGGTTCCACCTGCGGGTGAGGGGCATGAGGGTGGGCGGGGAAGGCAGAGAAGGCGGGGGGCCGGGCTGCTCTCTGGTCCTGCTGCTGCTGAGCGCGGCGCTGCCGGGGGCTCAGAGACTGACCGCTGCTCCTGGAGGTCGCAGGGGGACACGGGGCCTCCTCACTGGCAGCTGGCGATGACGAATCCTCTTCTGACCGCTGGAGGGAGGGCGGGAGAGAAGGGACGTAGTAGTGAGTGTGGGAGGGATTCACGACGGAAACACTGGAATCTACATGAATACAGGAGGTATATTGAGTCATAGACTGGCGTGTGTTGCTTCTGTCATGCACACAAGGACCCCCACTTTGATATTCATTAGGCCACGAACCCCCACTATACAGAATTTGTTTCTCTGGGACCCTACTCTAATCAAAAATCGAGAAGCCTTAAGCCCAATGCATAATACAGCCGAACAGCCAAAGTTTGTTCGGTTCAGCTGGGTTCAGACTACAACGTGACATCATTCAGAGGTTCGGATGGGCCACAAGTTCCACATTGTTTACACATTGATTCCGCCCAGCTTCAAGTTCCTTCTGTCAGCACTAGCAAGTGAAAAGCGAAAGGGAAAGCCTCCATACCTCCGTCCCAAATTCCCCAAAGCAAGTTGCAATATAAAAAGGTATTAATTTAACCATCTGTTCCACTTCCAGCAATGCTTGCGCGAGTCTCCACTCACCATCAACAGTGCAAGCCGTGAGCCACAGAACTGTTTGTGGCAGTATCAAATTACATTTGAGTACCTGAGACGAAAAACAGTCTAAGTCCATATTTTAAAATGTTGAATTTTTGATTTACCAGACTGTAAACCACAAACTAGAAGTTTTTAATCAGTTAAATTCTTAATGCACTCCCCCCTCATTTTGTTGAATTAGATTTTTTTACTTAACTCATATATATTAGGAATTATAAGACATAATACTTATGGAAAGTGGAAAAACAGTATATCTCCAACAGTTTGTGGAACAACTAAACACAGTATAAGACCGTACAAGCAATATTCAGCAGACAAAGGGAGCAGATAACATTAAAACAGACAATTGAACAAAATGAGGGGGGAGTGCGTTTACAATTTAACAGATTAAAAATGACTAGTTTGTGGTTTAGTCTGGTAAATCAAAAAGATATCTATATTCAAAAAATAATAATATGGACCACCGTTTTTTTACTTTCATTTTTTGGGGGTTCGGGGAGCCCAACCCAACCGAACTGATGTTGGTTGTTCTAGTGTTAATTTAACTCTGGGAGTTACAGTCCCATAAGGGCAAATTTTGCATAATGTAGCTGGAGACCCCTGGAACGTTCTCAAGGACCCCTGGGGTTCCCTGGACCCCAAATTGAGAACCACTGAATCAGGATGGGAATCAACATGAATACAGGATTTTCATGCAAAACATGCAATCAGAGACCGGCTCGTGCTGTTCTCTCGCGCACATTCAGTGTGTGCATGTGTTGTGCACGCACACACGCAAACGCACACGCACACACACGCACACAGGTTTGTATTAGTATTCTCTAACCCCAACCCCTAAACCTAACCTCAAAATGCTTAATCCTAATCCCAACCTGAATACATTCCTAATTGTAATCCTAACTCCCCCCTTTTTTTAAACCACCATTTCTCAAATTCTACTATGTTTGTGAGAAGAACATTTGGTCCTCACAAGTATAGTAACACAAGTACACACACACACACAAGTACACACACACACACACACACACACACACACACACACACACATGGAAATGACAAACTGGAGCATACAGACATTTCTGTCATTGGTTTATCTTAAGAGGCAGCTGTTATCTAAACACCACAGAGTACAGACGGCACGTTTTTGCTTTTGTGGTCGTTCAAAGCCACGCCGTTTCTTTCAAGAGCGACACCGTTACCGCTGCGTTTTATGAAGAACGCTGACTTTCTGACTTTCAACATCCTCGTTTCAACAAAACTAATGACTAAAGTTATTTTAAGAGAAAATAAGTTATAACCTTTAAAGCCCCGAAAAAATAAAAAGTTCTGAGTGCACTGCTCATTATACAGAAAGCTAAAGCTGATGAAATCCTCCCTGAGGATTTTGTTTAGCTTTCATATCGCTGTCATTTTATTTATCTCTTTAAACTAAAAATAACACTTCAGCCAATTAGAGAATGACTACAGGGAAGCCTGTTGAACTCATGGGATGATGAATATAGGAAGAAGGGTTAGAGAGCGAGAGAGAGAAAGAGAGAGAGAGGGGGGGGGGGAGAGTTGTAAAGACACAGAGAGTAAAGTAATGGAGAAAAACAGAGAAAGAGAAGTGGAAGAAATTATATAAAGCAGTGAATCTCAAACTTTTTCATTTCAAAGAGTTTTCTATGCATTAGGCCAAAGACCTTTGATACAAAATGTTCAGAGTTACAGACACCCAAGGGTTCGTTTAGACCCCCACTTTCTTCCAGTTAAGGGGTAGTTTTTCGTTGCCACTCAGTGTCGCAGAAATTGTTTTCTCAGTGAGGGACAATGTCGGGACACTGCTCTATATATGTAAAGTGTCTTGAGACAGGTTTCTTAGGTTTCCTCCCCACAAACAGTGGTCTGTTTGAGTGAAGTGTGTCAGCATCATAGACGGACAAAGAATTTGCATGCATTCATCTATAACCAGACAAAGGCAGAATGGGATGGAAAATAGGCCAATTTTCCATCAAATACAATTCTGGCATCTAGACTACAAAGCATAGAGTCTATGCCATAGACAATGCAGACCCTGAAGGGTTGCTCACTGGCACAGTAGAATTGTAAGGCATTGTCAACAAAAACGTGAGAGAGGTTCCTTTTCCTTTTAATGGATTATTTGAAATGGATCATTCCCTCAGCAAGGTAATCATGCCAGTGTTTTGAGTATTTTCCCTCGCTTGATGGCTGAGTAGGGATGGGACGATACGCAATATTATCGTTTATCGTGATAAAAAGCTTGTAGATCTGCTATTTTTTGGCAAATGTTCCGCCCCAGGATAATGGATTTTGATTATCGCGATAATATCGTAAATCGCGATTTCTTTTGTCACAATAATCGTGATATGAAATTTTCATATCGTCCCATCTCTAGAGGGATCTCTTGGAGGGATTGGATATATTGTTATGAAATATCCAATCCAAGCTAAAACATTGATCTGACACTAGTTTATCGCCAATTATAGCGGAAAACATCAAGTAAAACCTTTCTTTTCCAGAGATATTTGGTTGATCATCTGGCCCAGCAGTTCATCAGCCTGCCTAACGTCTTGTGCACTGCCACGCTCTCTGTTCGACACCTCCCTGCCCACATGCACACACGGCCACAGGATGGATAAGAAAGTGGGATTTTGCAGTCCAGAAAAAAGAAAAGAAAATGAAAATTAGCATGATTTATTGGCACTTGCGAGCCACCGGGAGAAGTCTCAGGCCCCTGGGCTGCAGCCCCGTGAGGTGTCAGGCCGTGCCTTAATCGGGGCCTGGAGACAGATGCAGTATTTCAGCACCTTTATAATTGGACAGCTCCAGTACGGGTGGCACAGGAACACACAGACACTGAGGCAACAACCGGGCAATATTTCAAGCAGGCCACGTTATGGTACAAAATAAATAAACTAAATAAACTACCGGTAGTTCCTTTTAGTTGTTGTTGGTGTCTGCACAGCCATGTTGAAAAAGAAAAAAAAAAAAAAACGCGAATCACAATGGGCTAAAATAGCTTACAGTAATTTACTAATTTTGGCCTTCACGCTAATGGATGTTTTATTCCATCGTTTATTATTAGTATTGAACTGTCTGGCACATTTGCAAGCTGCGCTGATCCCGGTGAAGTCGAGGGCCATTAAATGTCTCGAAAGACCGCTTCCAGCGGGTCCATGGCACTGGTGGTTCACATGGCAAGGCAAAGCCTAAAGTCAGCCGTTCCAGGCCACAAAAGGGACTGTTTGGCAAACAACACGCAAGACAGTGAATTGTTCTCTGTAACAATGCACGACCAGAGACTCTTAGCAGCTGTCGTAGGCCTAAACACGTGCATGATATGCAAACAGAACAAAACAAGAGAGGGGACCAAAACATCAGTTTTGAAACGTTTCTAAAATGCCTAAGCCCGCCCCTGCCGGGTTGCAGCTGGCGCCAAAATCTATCCTCTTAGCTAACATCAACCCCTTGGCCATTATTATCTAACCACTTTCAACCTGGCATGCCTATTTTGGGCATGTCATACAGGCCCAAATTCAAAAATAGATCAAATAGACGATCTACAACCTCGAGCTTGTAGATCAGCTATTCTTGCTATACGAATTGTATCGATCACTTAAGTCAATAAAAATGACCCTGTGAAAATGCTGGCATCTAGATATGATAATAGCTGGGGAGGAACTGGTAAAGTTTGTGCACTTGGTGCAGAGTTTTTGTACGGTGTTCTGTTAGGTATGGGTATAAGGTTTTCAAAAACCATCGCAAAAGTTAGGCTTGCCCCCTAGTGGTCTGTTTGCAATTAATCAAATATTAGATACGTCAGTATATGGTTGAAACCCCAAATAATTGATTGAGATTTTTCTATGGATTCTGTTACTATTGGGTATGATCAACATAATACTAAAAAATCATGATAAAAATAACTACCGGAAAGGCATCATTTACAAAAGGGGCGTCCACGATGGCTGCCGGGAGCTAAAAATGCCTATAAACTGGGTTTTAATGTGTAAAAAATGCATATAAAATATGCAATTGGTAACTCGTTTTTGAATTTTGGCATGGTGTTAGGTATAGGGATGTGAAAAAAAATCGAAAATCGACTAGAAAATCGACTCATACTCACAGCGACTCAAAAAGTATGAGTCGAAAAATTGAATCTTTTTTTATTATTAATTTTTTTATTATTTTTTTCTAAAGTTTTTCCCCCAAAAAATGTTTTAATCGCTTCAAAAACGTTATAAGCGTTAATGTTTTCCAAATGTGAGAGGACCGGTGTGTGGGTCTCTGTGTCGGAGACGAGTGCATGTCTGTGTTGTGCATGCTTGCATCGCAGATTCGCATGCATGCGGCGCTAGTCAGGTCCGCGGACTACTGGTTGAGAAACACTGCTGGACTGGTCTGATGCGCGCGTCATAGCAGTGCGCGCTGACTTGTTTTGTTTACGTGCCTGTGTGCATGCATGCTTGACACGAAAGCTCGCTTGGCAGCGTCGCCTCGTGTGCAGTGATTTTGTCAAGATTGACAATAAAACAACACAAAATACACTACTCGTCATTAATGCGAAACACACGTGGACGCGGTCGGGGAAGGAGAGCGGGGCAGACAAAAGCTCCACATTGATACACCAGCCTGGGGTGCCAGCCACGGCAGCCAGAGCGTTCCCACTACGTTCCATGGACTTTGTCACTCCGCTTCTAGTCTCTAGAGAACAGACTCTGTGCGCTGTGGACACCAATGATTTCACCTAATCCTTTCCATCCCTCATGGTGGCTCCCAGGCGTCCACGGGGCTCTCCGGGACGCCCCTCTGCGCTACTTTATGTTGACTGGACTGTATTTCATAACCAAGAGAAGCCATAACAACTATGTGCCAAATCGATGAGCCCGTTATCTTCTATGATAAAGTGACACCCCCACACACACTCACAGCATGGAAAGAATGTCCCTAAAGCATCGTTCCACCCTACCCACGTTGGTAACGGAGATAGCTCATTAAGTAGACGTGGGTGGATTGTTGGGGGATTCTGGGCTTTATTTTGTCAAGAAGAGAGGGGGGGGGGGTAACTTTGATTTAGAGCAGGGAAGCAAAAATACACTCTCGAAATGTAAAGATGAAAAATCAAGATCAGATGAACGAGTTTGAAACACTCCCTGGTGGCACGGAGCTCAGCTAGGCCTGTCACAATTATAACATGATCACAATTATTTGATATAAATCAACATAATCGTCACAATGGTTTGCATGTGGAATAATCAACACACATATTCAAACATTTTCCTTTTCTTTTCTCTGAAGAATCAGCTGATCTACTTATAGACTACTTATAAATACTGTTTTGAAAGTATAAAATTATTAAATATGTTAGAAATGCCTTTATATTTAAGTGATTTGTACTTATCTGCTCAGGGCAATTTTTGTTTATGAAGCCTAACAGCACTTGAAATGTGGTTCCATTCATACACTCTCAGAGTCACAGTCCCGCAACTCCTTAGCCCATTAACTCATACCCTGCCAAAAAATACGTTTTCTATAATAAAAACGTCTTTTTAACTATGGACCTCCCTGCCAGACGTCTTCTGGACGTCTTTTTTTTTTAAATAATAATAAAAAAAAGATTGGACCTCCAACAGTGCGAAATTGCATGTTTAACCCCCATACCAACCCCATCTTTCAAACATGGCAGCCATGTTTGTTTACATTTGAAGAAAACATAAGGGCTGCCTTCTCCTGAATGCCTGAACGGATTTCCAAGCGGATTTTTTTGTTTGAAAGCTGTGAAAAGCATGCACATGCATAGTGCATGATCTGTGCACGAATGTGTGCACCAGCGTGCACACTATTTGTTTAACCCTTTGTTGGCGAACCGGCAATATAAGAGGTCCCACTTTAAATATGGCACTGACCGAGTTAAAACCAGGAAAGCATCTGTGTCGTTTTAGATTTTAGCTATATATCGTCTCTGTCGGGTGGAAACATCATGTCCAAAACTGTTACTTTTCAAGATTCAAATTCAAATGTACCAGATGTACAAGCCCGAAACGCAGGGTGATGCAGTTTGAGCTTGTAGATCTGCAATTTTTTATGTTTTTGAGTGCTGCCGTAGTATGATCAAGTACGGCATTCATTTGACGGGGCACCCTGGGGTGCCGTGATGCCAGTCCAGGGGTGCCGTGAGATAATTTGACAATATTTGGTATTCATCAATATCACTACATCAATATCACTTTACTATGCTTAGTAAAACAGACCTGATTTGCACTGTACACAATGAGTTATTGTTCGCTCTTCACCAAAAATAGCAGATCTACAAGCTCACAACGCGTCACGTTGTGATGCGTAGTGAGCTTGTAGATCGGATAGTTTTGGTGAACCTTCCCAACCAGAATAGGCATGCTGGGATGCTGGGAAGTATAACGTTATTTTCAGTCAGTTTTGATGGAAACGGATATTTCTCCAATATGATGTAAGATTCTAACCATTGTAACTCATGGGTGCCGTGGATGAAAAAGTTATTTACAGGGGTGCCCTGAGTCAAAAATGTTTGAAAACCCCTGCCCTACCCTACTCTGGGAACCACTGGTGTAGGCAGGCCCCACTCCTCTGTCCACGTTACCTGTTCTGCCGGGACCCCCTCAGAGTGGTCCAGGGTCTCTGAGGTGGACGTGGTGTCTCCCTCTGTGTGTGTGGAGGAGGCCTCCTCACTGCCCTCTGCTCCTCCTGTCTGGCTGGCCTGTCTGGACGAGCTGCTCTCCGCCTGCAGTAGCACACAGGGGAACACCAGGCCACCAGGGCTCTCACCATTATGGAATTTTGTAATGAACACAGGAACACGAATAAAACATTACATTTAGGCTTTGAAGATGCCCAGGCCAGGGCAGATATGACAAATAACCTAAATATACAAAGACATTACTGACAATAACTTTACAAAAAAACATTAGTACTGGAAATAGCTGATCTACAAGCTCACAACACATCGCATAGCGACACGTTGTGAGCTTATACATCTGCTATTTCCAAAAGAATATGGCACATGTTTTTTTTTAAACGTTTAAAAATATATGAAAATTTTTCAAGATGAAACGTTATGACGATTATACAAAATAATTGCGATCATGTAATACTTGTGACAGGCCTAATGGCCACCATTGTCAATGTCAACGTATCGACAGCAATTCCCTCGTACACCCGAGTTACACCCATGGCAATGTACTGTATCTTACATGCAATTAAAGCAATTATCAGAGTAAATGGATGGCGTAGCTGTAGGGATAGGATGGTCACGCGGCTCACCTCATATCCCATTTCTTCTTCTTGTTCCTAGACTATACCGTTTCCTTCCGAGCTTTCCAACGGTCAATAAGAACACAAAGTGGAGTGCAAAAGAAGTTTCTTTAAAAAAAATAGCTCCAACATAAGCGATTCCTTCTGGGGATTTTTCAGATGGTTTACTGCCCACAAATGATATCCCGACTTTACTGTGAATCAATGGGTGATATTTCTTTGTTAAAATGAGTGTCAAATGCAGCACCTCCATATCTCTCACACATTGGGTTCAGGATGTCATGTCTCACCACAAGCTGGAGAAGTTAAAAATATATCACATGGATTCACACAATAGAAATGTGAAACTCCTGAGTCACTTTGATAAAAGATTTACCTCTAGTAATCTGGGTTAGAACGCCTGATCCCCCCTCCCAAACTATTGGAATAAAGATTTGTTTCTTTTCACATTATTATTACAAAAACAAATCACTTACGCCTGCTTCAACAGGAGCTGGTGTTTGGATTCAGAGATTCTATCAGTGAGTGTTTCTCTACTCCTCAGCACATAGTCAACAGGCTTTGCCCCAGTGATTTGTGTACTTTATTACTGGATAAGTAGCATTGTGTGTGGGGGGATGTTTGTGCTGTGCACGTTTGAACGGAGTGTGAACCTTGAAGTTGATCTGCCGGGCTAGTTCTTGGTCCTTGCGGTCCTCTGGGCTGGAGTCGCTGTTGGGGGAGGGAGCATGTAGCGCTGTGCGCATGGAGCAGCCACATGCCTCACAGCAGAAGTCCTGGGACCTGGTGTTGAGCAGGACAGTTGGTCATTACAAGGCAGGTAGATGGCAGCCTCAACCCAACAATACATACCATTTAAGTCCTACTTTATACTTCATATACTGGTGTGTGGTGTCACACAAATTCCACTGTCACACACTGTGCCTATCGTAATCATAGATGACAGCTTTGCTACTGACCTTCCCCACTACTGGCTAACCCTGTCTGCAATCCATCCTGCCAACTGTCCAGAAACCCACATGTCCATTTGCCCTCCTTATCTGTCCTCTCAACGACCACCAGTCAAAGCTCCCTCACATGTGACAAAAAGTCTGATCAAAGCATTTCCAGTGGCAGTGGCATGACGGGAAGCATCCATTTGCTCCCATTTGTACACTTTCAGAGATATGGGGGTCATTTAAAAAGAAAGTTTGAGAAGCATTGAACTAGGCTAAAACAATACAGACTGTAGAGCAATACTATTCTTCCATAACTATACAAAATGTAGCCACGCGCATCATATTTATACAATACAATATGCCATAAAAGAAATGTGTGGTGGTGGCAGCGAAAGAGTGGGGGGGCGCGGTGGGGAGGGAGGCTGACTGACAGCTCTCGCAAATCCCTCCGGGGCAACAGAGAAAGTAGAGATGAAAATCAAAGTGAGGTGCTATCGCAGCCGCAGGCGTCACAGGGGATAAACAACCAGGTTCTAGACACATTCTGTCTCTAGCTTATCTCCATGTGCTAATGAAACTCCTAAATTCAGTTTGTGTTTTAACTCTGGGGAGTGTACAAAATGGAACAAAATGGACCCGTGTACACTCCCAGAGTTACAGTCATTTCAGAGACCCTCTGGTGGGCCACGGACCCGAGGTTGAGGAACAGTGGTCTGCACACAGCTTATCTCCATTAGGGATGGGACGATAAGCGATATTATCGTTTATCCTCGTGATAAAAAATACTCACAATAATCGTATCGTGGAGATTTAATTTATCGTGATATCGTCCTCTGTCATGCACTGGGATCAATTCACCTTTTATTTGCCGAGCTGCATATTCCGGTACCACTTAAATCCTTTGGTAAAAGGTACTTAATATACGCACTTACAGTCTTTTTTCACTCTCTATCAGATGTCTTTGCCAAAAAATAGCCGATCTACAAGCTCACAACGCGTCGTGAGCTTGTAGATCTGCTATTTTTTTGGCAAATGTTCCACCCCAGGATAAAGGATTTTGATAATATCGCGATAATATCGCGATAATATCACGATAATATCGCGATAATATCGCAAATCACGATTTTTTTTTTGTCACAATAATCGTGATATGACATTTTCATATCGTCCCATCCGTAATCTCCATGTGCTAATGAAACGCCTAAATTCATCAGCACCCCTGTAGCCTCTTCTGCTAATAGGACAGCGACATGGTGTTAACTCTCTCTGGCTTCTCAGAACGGGTGAAATCAAGAGCAGAAAACTAGCTGGCACATGCCTGCGATAATTAATTTGTCAAATTGAGAACACGGAGGGCTGGCTCAATTTTCCCATATAATTGGACGTGGTGGAGGGCAGGTTTATTATGGTCAGGGGTTGATTACATAATAGTCTAGCAGCCAGAAAGTGAACCCGGACATTTTGAGTACCCTAAAGTTTTATGTTAGAAATGTTGAGTATGGGTCCCCAGCAGTTAAAAACTGCCGGAAGCTAACTTGCATTATGTTGGGCAATTTTCATAATTAGAATAATTCGCTTTAATTAGCATAATCACCTATAATAATGAAAAATATGTCAAAAACTGATTGGCCGATTTGAACAATATTGGAGTGGTTTTGGGGGTTATTGAGGATGCTGAATCCATTTCTGACATTTTCTAAATTCAAAATGGCCGTTTTAAACCGGAAATGGCCATATACCAACTTAAATTGGGATGATTTTGATACTTTTTTGTTGATTTTCCAAATGATGAAGTGACTATTTTTGATAGGCTATTGTGGCAGTCATTGTTCTAATAATTTGTGTGGATTGTCTATATTTTGCTTTTGAAATGCAGATAATCTATAAGCATATAAATAACCACATTTATAATTTAATTCATAATCAAAATCAACAAAAAAGTATCAAAATCATCCCAATTTAAGTTGGTATATGGCCATTTCCGGTTTAAAACGGTCGTTTTGAATTTAGAAAATGTCAGAAATGGATTCAGCATCCTCAATAACCCCCAAAACCACTCCAATATTGTTCAAATCGTCCAATCAGTTTTTGACATATTTTCCATTATTATAGGTGACTAGCCCTTACCCGTTCAAAGATATGAGCTCTGAAATGATGTGCAGTGTGTGGGTTATAGGGTTCACTGTGCATACAGTATATGAGGGATGGAAAGTAACTTTAACTGGTGCTTACATGATAATATGTAGGAGCATCAATGTAAGAAATACCCGTTTCGTTTAATGGCTATAGAGATACTGTGTACCGATCTGCATGATTTTTGGACAACATCTGTAACAGGGCCATGACACTCCCCCCCACCCCCACCCCCCTGCCTGCGCGCGCATACACACACACACACACACACACATCACACACACACACACACACACACACACACACACACACACACACACACACACACACACACACACACACACACACACACACACACACACACACACACACACACACACACACACACAGAGCTGGTTAAACATGTTGCCTCATGCTAGATGCAGAATAGATAAGCCTCATGCTAGATGCAGAATAGATAGTAGATACACCATAAAAATGCTAATATACAGCATATGATTTGTGAAAGTGACAAACGGGCTTCACAGTTATGTCAGGTGTGTTCATATGCTAATGGTGATGCGATTTCAGATCAATTGCTCCAGCCACTGAGGAGAAATGCTGTTTCAGACAGACAGACACTCAGACAGACAGACAGACAGACATTTGGAAAATTATATGTTTGATTATGCTAATTTAATCTAATTATGCTAATTATGAAAATTGCCCAACATATGCAAGTTAGCATCCAGCAGTTTCTAACTGCTGGGGACCCATACTCAACATTTCTAACATAAAACTTTAGGGTACTCAAAATGTCTGGGTTCACAATGGGTCTCTATGGGCTGGCTACTGGACTATAACATCAGTGGTTCCCAAAAACTGGGTCGGGACCCATTTTTTGGTTTGCGGACCCATTTTAATGGGTCACAATTCAATATTATTATTATTATTTCAAATGATAAAAAAGGGGGAATCCTTCATTAACACTTTGACTGCCACAATGTTAAGGGTTTTAAGGGTATAACCCTTGCCACCATAGACGGCCATTCATTTTTGACGGAATAAATTGAAAATGGTAGGATGTACGAAAATTGACAAAAATTTCAGAGAATATAGAGTCGGAACCTTAGCTTTCACCATAAAAATTTCGTCCTGCTGTGGTGTTCTGCTGTGGAGAAACCTGAGGGAGAGCGAAAGCTGTACAGATGAAAAAGGAGCATCAGAAATTTACTTTCTGAGATAATTGAGGTCAAAGGAAAAAAACTTTCAGAAGCCCTAGAAACAAATTGGTAAATGGTACAAGAACACACAGTACCTCTAAATGACGAACAGGGTGCCGGCCATAATGCTGTAAAAAAAAAAGTTAAAAAAAGTTGTACCGTGGTCTAGTTATAAGGCAGGAAAGTGGAAGAAGCCAGGAGACTGACAGAGGCTCTTTTTTCATCTTCCCAGGATGAAGGAGAGACAGAGTAGAATCCACTGTGTTTTGACCTGGGATTTTTTATTCAAGCCTTCAGTTAGACATCAGACATCTCAAAAATAAAGATAAAAACTCTGATAAAGATTTAAAAAAAACTTTACATTGCTGTTTCACTTCAGTATAGTTGTAGATGTGTTCCATTGCAATCATCATTTTAGTCACTTCAAACTAAAACGGTCAAACTACCCTGAGCAATTCAAAGTCATAATACATAAAATTAAATAAAAATGTATGTACATTCATATGGAAATGTTTGTATTGACAAATTCAAGCCAACTGCGACAAACTTCACCATGTTAGAATCCAGACCAGGCAACTGCAAGTAAGAGTAATTATGAAAAAAAAAACATAATTACCATAAGGTATATATAATTATTTGCTATACATTTTATATACACAGGTACATATATTTCCAAAATAGCAGATCTACAAGCTCATAGCCCGGCACCGCGCTATGAGCTTGTAGATCTGCCATTTACATATGATGCCTAATAGCCGATCTACAAGCTCATAGCCCAGCAAGGCACTATGAGCTTAGTATTTTCATGGCTCTCCTTTTAGTAGACCTTGTACCAGTGAACTGTACCGTCATGAAACTGTACCTTTTCCTATGCAAACTTCTAATAGTCTTCAATCAATCAATCAATCAATCAATCAATCAATCAATCCCTTCTTTGTATTTACCTACTGTATGTTTTTATACTGTTTTTTATTTCCCTCTTTTTTCCTGACTATATCTACTGCATAGTACTGTGTTCTATCCGTCTGTCATTCAATGTTATATGAGATACTGCAATGGTTTACTATGGAAATAAGCATAGTCTTTTCATGGATCTCATGATCTCCTTTTAGTAGACCTTGTACCAGTGAACTGTACCGTCATGAAACTGTACCTTTTCCTATGCAAACTTCTAATAAAGTCTTCAATCAATCAATCAATCAATCAATCTCTCTCTCCCCAACTTTCTCTCTTGTATCATGGCTGTAAGGTTTATTCTAACGTAGTTGGTTCTCTAGCGAAAAAAAAAGAGAGAGAGAGAGAGAGAGAGAGAGAGAGAGGGAGAGAGAGAGAGAGGAAGAGAGAGGAAATCTGAGCAGGCTTAGCAAACAACGTTGGCACCGCTTCGATGGGTTACCTTTAGAATAAAACACGATAAAACTATAAACATACAATGAGGATTACCACTGGGATTCTTTTTCGATCTCCATCTCGCTGGATTGGTCAGACTGCGACGTTTGCGAGTGACTTATAGTGGTTGTTTTGCTGGGATGTGTTTGTTTTGCACTAAATGGAGCATCTGTCCTCCTTTCTCACCAAGCTAAGCTAAAGAGGCGTCAATTGGGTATGGCAAGCTATGGCAGCTGCCATACCTTGGCTACAGGGGGAATATAATAAAATGTACTGTAATCGTGCCTGTTGTAAAGTTATGGTAACATGACTGGTGTCTTGCACGCGAGCCTCGCGCGCGTGAAAGACACCAGTCATGTTGCCATAACTTAGCTTTTTCTGAACTGACGCCGCTGAGCTAAACGCCCTGCTCGATCGGTGGTCCGCGCGCGGACCACCTGTTGTGATCCGAGATGAGCATAATCATCTCTCATCTCATGCTTGCTCTCGGAGCGACGTCCCCAAACACGCCAATACACCACTGTATATCAATCAATCAATCTAGCAACAACCACTTACTTAGCAGTTATTTTCGCTGCGACGCCGCGGCTCGGTGGTCCCTGGTGGCCTGGTCGATGAACCATGACGATCCAGTAAAACTTTTCAGATCACATGTAAGTAGAAGTAGTCCTCAGTAGTATAGTAAAGCACTAAACTAAACCCCCCCCCAAACACATGGCTGCAGCTCCTTCCGTGAATGCCGTCCATCCAGCAATCCCAGGCCTGGGGAGGACGGTCATGTACCAAATCACCATGGTAACACAAGGTAACACAAGCTGATTGGCCACACAATGGTAACCATGGTGATTTTAGTCATTCCAGGGCCCAGGACGGCTGAATCCAAGCGTCAGTGATACATATGCTCCTAATCTTGTGTTTAATAAAAAAAAGACATTTATGTGGCATATGCCGTTCGTGGCGGTGAAGGGGGGGTAAAAACGTATGTGGCATATGACCTCCGTGGCGGTCAAAGTGTTAATGGAAGAAAGTAAAAGTATTTAAATATACAAATTACCATTTTTATATATTTTTTTAATTAGCTAAAAAAAAAGAATTACAAGCTCAGCTCCGTATGGAAATGTATTATCTATTTTATTTTAGTTTTTGGCCACTTGAATACCAGCATCCATATTCTATGGGGAACACGAGTTGTGAGCTTGTAGATCTGCAATTTTTAAGATATTTGGTGTTGACTGAATGAAGCACAGAGCCAACCAGGTTTAAGTAGATAAATAACACCAAGATACTGTCTATTTACAGTACACCACATTGACAGGTTTATACACCGAAATAAGGCCATCGTAAGGAAAAGTAATACATTTATAATTCACCATCAATACCGATTTTCTCCCACAGAGTTGCTTGTGTGCAAATTGAGACGCGGAGGGAATGGTTATTCATCAATACCGATTTTCTCCCACACTTGTTCCCTTCATACCCATTCCCTTTGTGTCTCACTGTGCACACAAGCAACTCTCCCTAAACCGAAGAAAACACTGTAATGCCTTTTCATAGCCTGAATCTTACTTTTTGGCAAGGGCTCTCCTCTCCTCGGGGGTGTAATCAAGGGATCCTATGGCACCTTCTCCTTTGGTTGGCATGAAGCCAATTATAGCTATCAAGGCTGTTCGAACTGAAAAAAAACAAGAAGAGGAGAAAACTAAATGTGTGGGGGGAAAAAGAGAAAAGAATCAGAACCTGCGTACACCAACAGTACCGGATAACACGGTCGCATCAT
The DNA here is from genome assembly GCF_963921795.1 of Nannobrachium achirus. Lineage (NCBI taxonomy): Eukaryota > Metazoa > Chordata > Actinopteri > Myctophiformes > Myctophidae > Nannobrachium > Nannobrachium achirus. The sequence goes on from NC_137823.1 coordinate 41,827,342, forward strand.
GTTACCACTCACTCACTACAGGTACAGTACATGCAGTGAAATGTTGGAAGACTGTTAAATACATGAATACACTATAGCAAGCTAATGCAAATACAAATACTACTACTACTACTACTAATAACAACAACAACAATAATGTTAATAAGTATGGAGTAAGGAAGTAAAAATAAGATTTAAGTTAAAAATACAGGTAGAACAACAGGTATCATTAAAAAAAACTGCTGTTGGAGGTTTAAACAAATACCATCATATGTATCTTTTGCAGCAATGGGGACTGTGCAGAATAAGGAGGAGGGGGGGCATGGAAACAATTTGCACAGAAGGCAGAAAGATATCAATTTCACTTGCCACAACATTTTGAGCAGTTACTCAGAATGCAGATTGAATGCAGTTTTTGGTTTTCTCTTTATTTTTCGTCTTTATTTAAGGCTCAGACAGCCTCGGGGCAAAAAAAAAAAAAAACTATTTCCAGCCATGAGCCCCAGGCTTCGTCTGCATCACCACAAACAGCCAAATGAAAAAAAAAAGCCAGTGCATCTTCGTGTTGTCAGGTTATGCCAGTGGTGTTACGTAAGAGGGAGTAATGCTTTGGTTTCTGTGCGTAAGCCAGGATTTGCACCAGCCGTCTGCTGCGAGGACACCCCCCCACCCACCCACCCACTCACTCACCCACCCACTCACCCACTCACTCCTCCAGCTCACAGAGTCACTCAGCTGACACAGAGTGGGGCACGCTGTGCAATATGTTTTGGGTCAGCAGGCTGCTGTGATGTGTTCATGTTATGACTGCGGTTATGTTTTGTCTATGATCTGCTTCTGGCCAATACAGACTAAATTGATCTGGATGGCCATATAATATTATTGTCTTTAGATGGAACGGTGTGCTTTTAGAGGTTATTGCATCATCTGTGATCATTATCAAATGGTGTCGTTAATAACGTGCGGCCAATGCCACATTCTATAATCCCTGTGGGCTGCTTTCTACGGTTAGGTTTTGTCGTTTTCTCCTGCACATTGCAACTTATTGGTCTGCCGGAAGGGCTTTCAAAGATTTTGTAATGGAATCAAGGAGAGAAACCGAGAAGTGGGCCATGAAAACACGAAACGGATCACTGAGGTGACTCTTTTCTATCAGAGATAGTTCCATTATTTCCTAGCATTTTAAAGACTATTTTCTTGTACTGCAGGTTTTGCTTTATGATCCTGGTATCTCATTTATCAAAAACAGTGGGGAACCGACGCTTTCAATGTATATTCCCAAACAAAAAAAAGTGGAAGCTCCTTGCTTGCAAGAAGTGAAACTTTTATAAATGTGACAAAAACGTGTTTACTTTTAAAATAGTAAATGGTGCATTTATATACAGTAGTGCCTTTATCCAAGGCGCTTTACATAGATTGTGCATTATATTCAGCCATCCACACACACACATACACTGATGGTGGAGGAAACCATTCAAGGCAACAACCTGCTCATCGGGAGCAATTAGGAGGGTTCAGCGTCTTGCTCAAGGACACTTCGACACTAACTCTGGGGGAGCCTTGGATTGAACTAGGCACCAAGTGGCCACGCTACCTCCTGAGCCACTGCCACATTATTCACAATCTATAAGCTCATAATGTATTGCATCACGTGATTGCCTATTTCAAAACAGGGAAGCCAGGTTCAAAGTGGTTAATGGATATTTCACTTTTTGCAAGCTTGTTGCTTTTCATTTATGATCCTACAATGCGGGATGAGTGAAAATGTTTATTTGCTGACTGACAGACAACTCAATATGTCTTTTAATGTCATAAAGAAATAGGAGCTCTATAGTGACAAATACAGTAAATGCTGTTGAGAGAATGTTGAGCAGACAACCACCTCCTGCTCAATTTAATGAAAGGATGACTTGTCAATATGATGAATTAACTACAGGAACAGAAGAGAGCTCTGAGAATAATGAAAATGTCTTCATTAAGGTTGAAAAGTAGCTCCTGTTCAAGTGGAGTTCAGTTGTATTGCCTGTCTGGGCTTTATCTCACTATGAAGTGCTTTGCTTCATTGCCTTCAAATCTTTTGTTTAGTTTAATTCAAGTTAATAAAAAAAACGTTATGGATTGGTAGTTCACATACATGGAATAATGTTTTTGACAATTTAATAAAATCTTCATTTAAAAAGTTGGGTTGTGCAATATAGAAGGCCATTGGACTATTGTTGGCACTAGAGGAAAAGGAATGGGAAATTTCCATGGCAATACAGGCAGTGATTTTTGAGATATGTTGTTTGAGACCAATATGACAAAGACAGCCCTTAGAGTCGCTATAGCATTATATATAAAAAACAGGGGAAGGTTTATGCAGGAAGCGCATCTTTTCTGCAATGTAAACAAATAAAATAATGATTAAAAAAAGCAGAGCTTTTCTTAGAAAATACTTACTGCTCCAGGAGGGCTGCCAAGTCTCCGGATGGTGGCCAGAGATGCTCAGACAAATCTTCTTACCAACTTCAAATCTTCCGTTTGGCTAAAAGAAAAGACGTGGGAATGGGAGTGAGTGGGTATTCTAGAGTAGGTTTGGTTGGTAAATTAGCATATCAACTACAGAAAGCACAGGAAGATATGAATCTTCAAACATTATAATGACAAAAATAAGAGAAAAGGTTAATTGTGAATAAAGTAAGCCTTCAAAGAGCAAATGGACACTTGCCAATTGCACAGGTGCAAAGGAAAAGGGAGCTTTGCGTCACTCCATTTCTCTCTTGTCGCATTATCTTTTGATGGTACGTCTTTCATGAACAAAAGGTCTCTTGTTCTCAGAAAACCATGGCAATTCTGTCAGACAGTAGCATTGACAGCCTGCGCTTTGTTCCAACAGTCGTCACTGTGATATGGATATAACTAAGATGTGTTTTTTGTCACTGTCAGGGTGTGTGTGAATTGTGTCAAAACATGCAAGAGCAAGAGTTTGGAGTTGTGTAATACAGTATGTGTGTGTATGTTTGGACATGTATATAAAGATGTGTGTCTCTCGCAACATTCACCCTGGCATCCCTATTTTGGCGTATACATACGCACGTGTGCGTGCGTATGTATACTATAGGCTACATCTTACTGTGAGGAGAAGGATGCTGGGAGGTTTCATAGGGTACTCCGGGGGCAGGACAATCCTCCCGTGATAAACCCCACCATCGAAGTCGGAGTCAGGGGGCCCGCGGACTGAGAAGTGCCATTCAAAAAGGTTGTCCTGTGGGTGGTAGAGAGAGAGAGAGAGAGAGAGAGAGAGAGAGAGAGAGAGAGAGAGAGATGTCACGTTGACCCACCGCCAGGCGACATGTCACGAAGGAGAAACTGAAGACAGTGATTTCACATGTGTCACTCCGAGGGGCTAAGGGTGGATGATGTATCCGTTTTGTCATTTTTCACCGCCAGATAAGCAGTGAAAATGTTAATGTTCTTAATGGCCCTAAATTGCTGAGCGAACAATTTTATTTGCTGAAGGAATATTAACTACTAGTGCTAGTACATGTGACGTGTGGAACAAGAGAGGCATAGGTCTTGGTGTGTGTATGTGTGGGGGGGGTCCTGGACCTACCTCCAGTGGCTGGGCATGGTAGTGTTCTGTTGGGTCCCTCAGTTCAGCTGCCTCCTTCATTAGCCTCTTCACCGCTAACACCAGGTAACCGGAGTAAGGTAGGTAACACACACACACACACACACACACACACACACACACACAGGTTAATGCCCATAAAGTGAACTGGGTGTCATATAATGCCAGGCATAAAACAAATACCGTACACGGTACACACACACAAATATGAACTCAGACTGAACACACAGAGGTAGCAAGGTAAAGAATTAACAGCAGGTGACAGTCTGAGTCAATCCATGGTCGTTACAGCTGCTGTAATGACTATCAGCCCTCACTAGGGTCTTACTGCTGCCATCCCAAAGGTCTCAATACATTCCTGTTGTGTGCCTGTGTTGCACTGGCTCACACTGTCCCAGAGCGCTGCACATTAGGGAGGCTGGAAATGAGCTGCTTTGGGGACGCTCACAAAAGCCATCAGACAGAGCAGTGGTTTCCAACCAGTGGTCCATGAGGAGGTTCCAGGTGGTCCCCAGCTAAATGATGGACAGTTGGTAACCAAATGGACCCTTATTGCGACCGTCAGGGAGCAGTTTACTATGAAAACCTCCACCGGCCGTCCGGCCGTCGGTCGGTCGGTCGGTCACACGTCACACGTCACACCTTTGCCCTGCTCATATCTCCGCATCAGTATATAGGGCTTGTTTGTTTATTGTATGACATCACGCCACATCATCAGCTGTGGACTCTGTGATGTCATCGTATCGCATCAGTATATAGGGCTTGTTTGTTTATTGTATGACATCACGACACATCATCAGCTGTGGACTCTGTGATGTCATCGTATCTCCATATATGGCCATCTCCGTATATGGAGATATAAGTCGTCCATGCCCAAGTATGGGCTGGTGAGGTCAGACTTTGTGTGATGCGTAGGTTATCTCCATATATGGAGATTCAACATTCCAGGCAATGCTCTCTTCCCTGGTGAGAATTGCCCCTTTATATAGGGCTTGTTTGTGTATTGTATGACATCACGCCACATCATCAGCTGTGGACTCTGTGATGTCATCGTATCTCCATATATGGCGGCCATCTCCGTATATGGAGATATAAGTCGTCCATGCCCAAGTATGGGCTGGTGAGGTCAGACTTTGTGTGATGCGTAGGTTATCTCCATATATGGAGATTCAACATTCCAGGTGTAACTATGGCTACCCGTATGACGTGAGAGGTGGAGGTTGTGATATTTGTGGAGATAAGCGACCAACGGTCGCTTATCTCCCGATTAGGGAGTCTTACTGGTAGAATAAGTCTTGAGAGTGTTAAAATGTTACGCTCTCAAGAGTTACAATTAGACAATATAGAAGAATTGTTCATTTGATCAACGTTTGCCTTTTATCTCTCCTATGCTTGGATCGAATTGTGGACAAAATCTTATCCAACAACAACAAAATATTCTAAGTTTTGGGGTCGGAGAGGCTGAATCTCATCAAATGGTGGTCCGTGGCTCAAATGCAGAATACAAAATCCATGGGTTGCATTTGTAGTCCTAAACGGCCATGTTGAGGACCAACACAGGTGTTTCAATTTGTCTGATTGGCATATGACTAATGTTCTATGCCAATCAGAACACCTGTGTTGGTCCTCAACATGGCTGGTGTAGGACTACAAATGCAACCCATGAATATAATAGACCTCGATATGAAAAGGGTTAAAAACCACTGAGACAGAGCACACACAAGTCTGTGTGTGTGTGTGTGTGTGTGTGTGTGTGTGTGCGTGCGTGCGTGCGTGCGTGCGGTCTCTTCCACAAACTCACACTGCCACACTGGATTGTGTGGTGGTAGAATGAACCCTGTCACAGGCAAATTGAATTGAGGTGAATTAAGACTGAATGACACTGTCGTTGCCCCCCAACTATTCCCTTGAATTGAGTACATGGTATGGCCAAGCCCAGAATGACCCACATTCACACCCGAGTTACAGCACAACCCTGAAAATACTGTGTAATGAAGATGTTTTCAATAGAGAGTTGACATTATGCCTGATGAAAAGAAAAACCCAACCAGTGCTTCAAGAAGGAATGTGACACGTCGTTATATAACTCTGATTTATGCTCAAGTCAAAAGAAGCCACAGCATTACAAAAGCCTGATGGAACTCATTAATGGCCAAAATAGAGGCCATTAGCAGAATTCAGTCAAATCCTCAATGTTAATTTATCCATTGGTAATCTCTCAAGACAGACTCTGATAGCTCTGATAGATATCAAAGGAAGAGGAACAGACCGAGAGGGTATTCCCTTTTCTTTGATGATGGTTTGCCAGATTGATCCATTGGTAACTCTTAAAAAGGTTAAAAAATATACAATAAAATAGACCCATACATGTCTATTTGGTTATATTTGCGGTATGCCGACACTAAACCGGTTCCCAGGCTAAACCCTGCACTATACGTAGTTTTGGTATTCAAAAATAGCTGATCTACAAGTAGATCGGCAATTTTTTAGATTTTTTTTTTTTATATATATATATATATATATATATATATATATATATAAATAAATAAAAATTATATATATATTATATATATAAAATTTTTTTGGGGGGGGGTTGACAGGCATTCATTGTCAACACAATATTCTTACAATGCCTCATAGATCTTCATTATCACAATATACATCTTACTTATGTATTATTTTCTTAAATATTTTTGGCTAAACATTTTAAATAATATTTTTGGCTAAACATTTTTGGCTAAACATTTTTAAAAAGGTAGGGTAAGTGATATATTTGTGTTCAAATAAGTGTTAAATAACTACATATTCTGATCATTGATATAGAATGTTTGTTCAGTAATAGGAGTGTTATGGCTCACCTGCTCTGAAAACTTGAAATGGGACATTCTGCATAATGCGTACTTTTACTTTTGGTACATTTTGAATTACGGACTTTTACTTGTAACAGAGTATTTCTACATAGTAGTGATACTTTTACTTAAGTAAAACATTTGAGTACTTTTTCCACCACTGGTGAATGATGCCGCAGAGAGAAGGAACCACAGCTGAGGTTGTAAAAGCCCGATTTATACTTGGCTGCGCGTCGTGTCGCCCAACCAAGTATAAATCTACCTCACAACTCTCAGGCTCAAGGCGAGAGATGTGACGAGAGGAAGTAAACACGTTTTGGGTTATGTTAAGGTCAATTACTACTACATGGAAGCAGTTGGTTTTTTTTGGAAGCCGGCGTGTAGACGCAAAAGGCCCAAGGGATTAGGCACCAGAAGAAGCATCTGCTTGCTTTAACCCCTCATGACCCTGCCACGAGCAGAGGCATGTTTAAAGCCCTCTGCATTAATCTGAATGCTTACTGTATATCCTCTCCTCTGTGTGGGACGGTGGGGTTATACTGTCACAGCATGTGGCGAATTTGATTATTGTGACGTTAACAGTCATGAGAACAGTTATGATAGTTCATCTCCATAATTGAATTTTTTATGATTTTTTTCGAAAATTATGTTGGTTTGTTAAGTACTTAGTTGGAACTGATTGTTGGTATTATATGTGCTCCACCTCAGCATTCTCCCCGGGAACTAGCACACTGAAAAGGGGACCCTCATTCACAGCAAAACATAGCAGATAAACAAGCTCAGACGCATTGTGATCTTGTAGAAAATAGAAAAGCTATTCTGCGTACGATGACGTTTAAGTGGCCAAGGGGCAGCAAGACCTGGCCTACAGCTGATTCCTATCAACACTCAAAACCATCATCCTCCTGACCTCCTCCAATATGAGGTCACAGGCCGTCATAAATGGCAGGTGGTGATGTCACAGGCTCGCGTTAACAAAGCGCTTTCCGCTAGGCCAAAGGGGATCGTTTGAGCCTGTTGGAGCACAAGGTCAATTAGGCTCCCCTTCTGTGCGTCACCCCGCAGCCACCGGCCACCAACCAGCACACAACAGGAAGATGAAACAAAGATCGGGCTTCAAATTTGTGACACATCATTAGCTTGTATATCTGTGCTCATCCATCCATACTATAATTAGGGAGAGCAGTCAGTCAGTAGGTCAGTCAGTAGGAGGTCAGTCACAAAATGCATTATCTATTCACTCGCTTCAGCGACTGATCTCAAATTTAACATGGCATTGGCCATTAGCATTATACACATGGTGACGGAGCCCGAATTTAATTTGTCCCAAATTCTAGCTATTTATTAGCGTTTCTTCACTCTACAGCCTGTTGTCAGGGTTACGGTCCGTTCCTCCAGGCCATGGGATCTGTAGCCCCGGGCCCACACACACCTCTCTCACAGTTATGAATGTTGCAGTCTCTCTCTCTCTCTCTCTCTCTCTCTCTCTCTCTCTCTCTCTCTCTCTCTCTCTCTCTCTCTCTCTCTCTCTCTCTCTCTCTTCTCTCTCTCTCTCTCTCTCTCTCTCTCTCTCTCTCTCTCTCTCTCTCTCTCTCTCTCTCTCTCTCTCACACGCATGCAACGGGTGATGTGTGTCTCATCTTCCAACGGGTATAGAAAAATTATGTGGAGCAAATACATCCTCATACTTCTATCCACCTAATTTTGCTGTTAAATTATTTGTATCAATCATAAATATACACTCCTCCATGGGCTGCTCCTTACATTATGATGCTCCCACATATTCTCACGCACGCACCATGCAGTTACAGTTACTTTCCCCATAACCCACACTCTGCACATATTTTGCAGCACATATATTCGAACGGGTAAGGTCTAGTATATATATATTGTATATCCTCACTGTTTTTTAAATAAGAAAAAAAGGTAATTAATCGTTTTATTTTTTATTATACTTTTTTTACTCTTTTTTGTTTGCCTAGTGAAAGTTACAGGTATGGTGTGTGTGTGATATCAAATGTGATCTTAACAAAATCACAATAATCTTTAATCATATTCCATCATATTCAAGGGCTTTGGGTAGAAATGAGACAGACTCCATAGAGCACTGCAAAGGCGTTTTGATTTGAGGCATTTTGTTCAAAAACGGAGCAATCCTGCAAACTTTGGAAGCCAATATTAGCCAATTAGGATGGAATATGAAATATCAGACGGATCGGACTTGATCACATGACTATAGAGATACTGTGTACCGATTTGCATGATTTTTTTAGATAATCTCAAGGAATAATAGGAAAATTTGTGTTTTACATAAGTCGGCCTCCTGGTGGCGCTATAAAAGGCTCATGTGAAAAATGCAGGGAAAGGGTTTTTCCTTGGCCTCTAGGGAGTGCGCTTACCAAGTTTGAAACTGATCGGTGGAGTTATAGGTAAAACCACAAATCGGCCTGTTATAGCGCCACCATGAGGCTGATTTCAAAAATTTGAGTGGCATTTCTTCCTCGACCTAGTGGGAACGTGTGTGCGCGATTTCATGATAATTGGACTTTGCGTTTGGGATTTGAGGCATTTTGTTCAAAACGGCTCAATCCTACAAACTTTGGAAGCCAATCTTAGCCAATCAGGATGGAATATGCAAAATCGGACAGATACAGATCAGTCGAGATACTGCCTTCCGATTTGTAGGATTTTTGGACAAAATCTGTAAGAGTACTGCACAGAAATGTGTTTTGCAAACATCGGCCACTAGGTGGCGCTAGAAAAGGCCCATTTGAAAAATTTAGGGCAGAGGTTCTAGATTGGCATCCAGGGAATGTGTGTGCTCACTTTGGCAGCGACCGGGCCAACGGTGACTGAGATTAGGTGCTCACAAACTGTGAGGACGCACGGACGGACGCACGGACGAAGGGGAAAACATACTCTCCCCCATGCCTTCGGCTGGTGGAGACAAAAATACGGTTGTGCTGCCATGGTGTTAAAATCCATGAGACAAACTAGAGGAGGAGGACTCTGTGTACCTGGAGAACGAAAAAGAGAGGAGGAGTAGAATAATTAGTGGCAAATCTGTCAAATTATTATGGATGAAAGCGATGACAGCTTAAGTACCCGCAGTGTCTGCAAGCTGGAGGAGTGAAGAAAGAAGGCATTAGAGTAGAGGAATAGAAAGAGAGAGAAAGGCTAAGTTCAGACCGGCTGCCCAAATCAGATTTTTGGCCCATCCATCCACCGATTGGAAACAGATTTCCTTCTTTTTTAGATTTCTAAAGATTACAGTAAAGATTATCAATAGTTGCCGTGACGTGAGCCTGTGCTCATTTCACTTTCCCTGATCAAAAGGGGAAATTTATGGTAAAAAGGCTTCCACACAATCACACAACACAGTGAATCCTATGATGACATAACCGTTACAGAGCCATGGCGTCTGAAGGCAAATCCCTCTTCAACCTTTTTCTTCTTCTTCTTAAATGCAGCCAATTTGGATGAATAGCAACCTGCCAGGCCATCTTCTCTGAGGAGACAGTTTGTGGTACATATCCATCAGAATAATTCATCTATTCTAGACTAGAGGACGCGACATGCCAGTTGGCCCAGTTAGTTGCAGTTCAGTACGCAAAATAGTTATTATAGTTTTTCAGTTTGGTGTTTGAATTCAGTTTAGTTTTAGTTCTGAAGGACATCATTGAATTCAAAAAGTGCCAGAGTACACGTTTGCAAACCTGAGAGATGGATTAGAAGTTTGTGTACAGTACACACACTACACACAATTTAGGCAAAATTAGCCTGTATGATAGTAGACATACTGTACAAGCACATAAAATCACCCGAATGGTTCTAAAACTTCAACAACAGCAACGTTACCAACATTTTTACAGAGCTCCAGTCCAGAGTCAAACATACAGTAATATGACTCGTCTCAAATGTACCATGATGATGTGTTGTGAATGTGTTTGTAATGCACAACACACGTAGCACCACACACAGCTATGATGACATCAGAGCCAATGTATGGGTTTTACTTTGAGCACTGGTGCTGCTGGAGGTGACAGTAGGGCTGATGTGTGGCGTAAGCCATCCTGACAGCCACCCCCCCCCCCCCCTCATCTCCGTCCAAACTGGGCCAATGACTACCCAGCAGGCCTTCACACTAGCCCACAGAGCCAGGGCTTTATACCTCCCCCAAGCTACTGTACAGCACAAACGTTGCTGTTGGGTGGAAACCTCATATGTCCAACCCAAAACTGTTCACTTTTCAGGATTCAAATTCAAAAACAGCAAAGCAGCAGCTCTACGAGCTCAAAACGCGGCACATGGTTGCGCATTTTGAGCTTGTAGATCTGCTACTTTTGATACATTTGTGTAACACTGTGTGGTCAATTGGTGTAGCAATTTACAAGAAAAGTTGAAAACTATGAATGGAGATAAGAGGATTCAGCCCTACAGCGATGACAAGCAAATTACTGTAGAAGTAAATGAAGCATTTACTAGCTAACCATTTGGAACTGTGAAGGACACAGGCAAACTCTGTCGAGCGTTTAAGTAGAAAATAGGCTTTGGCCTCTCTCATCATCAAACCACAAGAATATCTATACCTCTGACTCCTCTAGCTGTATTACTTCATTGTATGATGAATAGCCAAACCAATCGATCTAAAATCTCATAAAGCATTGTGATGCAGCATTGTGAGCTTGTATTTCTTTTTTTCTTTTTTAGGGGAATATTGTTTATGAAATCGTTTTATTTGTGTGGTTAAAAAAACTAGTTCTGTCTTTCTTCTGAACTCTGAGGCTGGATGAAAGCTAAGCCCATGATTGACTGTAAAGCCACTTTTGCCCCCCAAAAAATCTTATATTTTGCATAAAGACTGTTACATAATCAAAAGGAATCTTCAGCAAGACACACATACAGAAGGAGAGAGAGAGAGAGAGAGAGAGAGAGAGAGAGAGAGAGAGAGAGAAGCGAGAAAGCAGGTGAAGGGGGAAAAAGCATGGACGCGCTGAGACCGAGGGAGACCAACAAAGGAGAGATAAATCAGAACAGAGAGACAGCAGGGGAAAAACACTCTAGCTAAGCATTAAGGTATTATTATTTAGGTTAGAACTTAGTTTCTAACTCCCGGCATCCCAGCTAGCTGCAATACGACACAATTCATCACTTTCAGTTTCAAGTTGAGTGGTGAACCTGCAGCAGAATATCAGAATCAGACGGATGTACCAGGCTGAGAAAAAAAGCTCCTTTGGGGATGTCTACGTTCTCCCTCATTCATCCAGACCCCACAGGGAAGGAGGGGGGAGGCTCTGGCTTTGAAGACAGCGCCAGCAGTGGCTCAGACTCACGCCTACCAGACCAGACTCTTAAACCCCTCAGGTCATGGGCCCTGATACCTTGGCCCGTGGCTGCAGCTGTCGACAGGGGAGAAAGTTGTGGGCAATCCATCAGTCCACCACTTCTCTTGGGTGGGTGACAGACTGATTTTTCTCAAGTTCTGATTCCAGTGGCAAGAAAAACATGGATGATCATGTTAACATTCGGTGGATGCTTTTAAAAGCACCTTATAGTGCAGACACACATCAGTGTGGATCAGATGACATAAATCAACGGGCCCATTTCATTTTCCACTGTGGAGCAGGAGATCTAGCTGCGCAGGACACGATGAATACAGCAAGGCAAGTTGACAGACCAACTGCCGTATATATGAATTTGCATAATCAGGACTCGACCTCAAATTCATGCAAATGAAGTCTGTCCAGAGCAACGGGGCCGGCTAGTGTAACTCAGATCACACTATCAAACAAGGCAGTGTGGACAAAATATGAATCAAAATGATGTTACTGCATTGCCTTTTTTATGATTGAAAATGTTTTGCTTAGCTTAGCTATAAAATGAGATTGTCGGTGATCATGCGGTTGCCATGTTAAATACGTTCCCAGAGCAAAAACCAAGTACCTCCTCCTAGCTCGTAGTGCAAAACTGCTTACAGCACCTCCCACTGGCCAGAGGTGGACCAGTCAACTCAATATTGCACTCAAAGCACCTAGTGTAGGTAAATATAAACAGTATTTCACTAATTGTATGTTTGATTAATTCATCTGTAATAAAAACGTAAGCTTTTTGGCTTGAAACATCTTGCCTTTGTAGTGTCCCTACAAACCCCTAGACCCAGTGGGTCGTAACGGTGTCATAGATCAAGTGTGTCACTATTACAGTGCCAACTGCCAAGTGTGCACAGCAGGAGGGAAATGAAGCACTAGGCTATCTCTGGCAACATCAATACCTGATCCAAATAGTAAATACATCTCCCTGCGAATCTATAAACAACATCAGTCAATTAAGGGACAATCATCCTATAGCTGATAGGTTAACTTGGAAAAGAGTTTTGAAGCAATCAGAAATACATAGGCCTAAACACTCAGAAACACCAAGCTACTTCATCTAGCATCACAAAACAATACTTGCTATGTCATGACTCATGAATCTTTATTTGATTGATCTGTTTTCTTTCTTTGTAGCTCTGAGACCACTTCTGAGACTACTTTTGCCAAAAGCTTGGTGTAAACAAATAGCCTAAATTTAAGTGAACTTGGGTTTGCAGACAGATTTCTTATTTGTATCAGGCTTTCCATTTCTCAGCATGATGTCCCTTCAATGTTGATGTAACTGTGCACGGTTGGATACAGTAGGCATTCAGCAGATACTTTTACAAAGTGCAATTGCATTGGAATTGCAAATGCAATGTGACAGACGCTCCATGCCTGTCCCTCCTGTAGAGTGAGTGAGTTTCACATCCCGTTTTCATTTTTGGCTCTTACTTCTTTGTTCTACCAAGGAATAGCTTAGTAAAGTAGGAGTGACAAGTTTTTTTTTGCCACTGGGGTTAGTCTGATCGCTTTTAACCACTTAAGCCCTATATCGTACAATAAATAGTGAAAATAGCCAATCTGTGAGCTTGTTATTGGCTACTATGAAACCATTGAAAATGTTTGAAAGCATTTGATATTTTTAGCCTACGACATGCCCAAAATAGGGACGCCAGCCTGGGCTAAGGTGGTTAACCTCTGCTGCTTTCAACCCACTCAGCTGGAAATAATAGGGAACAAAAGAGAGCTAATCCCACTCTAGACTAATCCCACTAATAGATATAAAATGAAAATTAAATAACAAAGTGAACTGAAGTATAGAGTACACAGAGCAAAGGAATAACAGAAGCTGAGTGGTTTGATCCTCTGAGAGTACACATAGTACACAATATGCATTTTTGATATTTTCATGACTAATCTAGAATAAAAACAATAGTAGTCCATCTGATAAATAACATTAATGTATGACTTCTTGGTAACTGTTCTCGCATGCACATTCTGTGCTCACAGAGGGTGATCAGAACACTGTACAACTAAAATCACCTAATCATTACTAGTTGAGATCATCCATCAATTCTTTCCAAATGGAGCTATTGAAGTTTAGACACGATGTGAAGATCTGAATATATCATGCAAATTGCCATTCCTGATTTTTCTACATACAGTACTAGTATATATAATTGCAAATAAACAGAAACAAGAAAATTGCAATGTGAATTGCTTTCCAATATCGTTCAGCCTTAATGCTCTCCCAAAATATGGAGCTCCACAAGGCTCAAGATTTTCCACAATGACATGCCCAAAATAGGTACTCTAGGTCAGTGGTTCCCAAACTTTTTAGCCTGTGACCCAAAAGAGAAATCTACACTGAGCTGGTTCATTATACATTATACAAATTAATTTTATGGACTAATTCATTATAACCTTTACTTCTAATTATTACACTGCAAAAGACTGTAGCACTTTGTTTGTCTGACACAGTACAAGTTTTAGTTCAACGGAGCTGTACAATAAAGTATTTAGTACTTAGTTTGACCACTTTGAAACTAGCAATCGCAACTGAAAACTTAAGATACCCGTTCCAAGCCAGTAAGTCTAAACAAATTTGGAGTGCCAGTCAGGCAGATGGGGTAGTTTTGCACCTGCTTGCACGTGCTTGTGTGTGTAAGCTGTTAAGGGGAAAGCAAACATCAAGTTTTCACAACCCACTTCCACTAGTTCTACGTGGCATTAACCCACTGCTTAGGTTCTCTCTTATCTTGCTTTGGCTTTTGCAGTTTCAATACCTTCTGAGCCCTGACCTTGACAGTCAGCCAGCCTATCTATCACATGCCCTAAATCAGGGGTTGACACTAAGGTCTCAGAGGCATTTGCCCGTCGGGCAAGTACAGGTCAATTTCTATTTGCCCAAAGGTCATTCCCACTTGCCCGAAAAGTAAATTGTCCATTATAAAATGATAGTAAAGATTTTAGTTCAATTTAACACTTTCTTTACTTTCTGGGTTTGTGCGAAAATGTCATACCTCAAATAATTCTCAATAACTCCAAATCCAAATGCCAAATACCTACATAGCTATGATTGACTATGTCTATGGTTTCACACTTGTTATTTTACATGTTTAAAGGAGCTATAGTCAACTTTTTCATTGTAGGGCCGACACTTTGTTTACATCCTAGTCTATAGACTAGAATGTAAACAAAGTGTCGGTCTGACAATGGCCAAAATGATTATTTTATCATTATTTTACGCTTTTTGTGGTCATTTTTGAATAGAAACACATATATGAAGCTTATTTTTTTATAAAATATTTTCGAAAAATTATTTTTATTTTAGCATCCGTTTTTCAAGAAAAAGTTGACTATAGCTCCTTTAAGTAAAAACAGCACATTATAGGTAAACAGTGTTCTTATTTTACATTCCACAGACAAGAAAACAGAGTGCTCTGGCCATGTTCAGGTGTTTAGACAGATATCTCATGTAGGCCGTTGCGTCCCCTCTAAAATGAGCAATTGCCCGGTCGGGCAACCTGAAAGCAAACTCCACCTGCCCTAACATTTTATTTACCTGCCGGGGGCAGGTGGGCAAGCCTTAAGGCATCTCCATACTTCGACAGAACCGAACTTTTCGGTTGAAAAATAAACTTTTTTATTTTTTATCTTTTCCGGAAAAAAAAACGTCGGATGTTCTTACTTCGCTCCTGTTCGGAGGGTTGGCACGTTGGAAGTTGGAAGCGGTGGCACGTATTGTGGAGGAAGACCAAGAGGAAATGTTAGCAGAGGCAGAGAGGAGGAGGAGGATTTTGCCCTGCTTTGTGCGGCTGAGGAGGAGGCGAGCATGGCCTGTATCAGACTCTCTTTCAGGGGATGAGAGGGGCATGGACGAGGAGAAACATTTTGAAATAATGAGAATGTCTGCCAGTCGTTTTGACGACCTTCTCGTCCTTCTGCGTCGTGTCGCACCGCTCATTGAGCATGCACCGACACAGACAGTATAGTAGCCTACTAATAGTAGTTTTCGCGGGTCGCAAAACAAAAAACAAAAGCTAAAATGTACAGTAGCCTCGCGTCACCAGGCTTTCCAATGTACAGTAGCTGGGGGGGGGGGGGGGGTCCAACCGACCAATCACGTTGGCCGTTTCACCGAACATGATTTCGGCGAGTGACAGCATCTCGTAGTGCAAATTTCAGAACTATTGTTCGGGGAAAAAGCATTCCAGAACTTTCGAGGAATTAAATTGTATAGTTGAAAAGGACCTTTTGACCGAAAACGGCGGGTTTGGTCGAAGTATGGACAGGCCTTTAGTGTCAATGCCTGCCTAAATGTTACATTTCCCCGGAATAATTGCTATGCCAAGTGGCAACATATGATTGAAAGACATTTTGGCAAGAAGTCTAATAAATAATGGATATTCTGCTCCATTCTGAATTGGGTCCTAGTCATAGAACATTGAAAAGAGGGGAAATGCATAATTAACTGTCACCAAACAATGCTGTGTTCTCTCGATAGGGAAACTTTGGGTCACTTTCACTGGCAAGCTACATCTCACAATTTGACACCTGACCTCTGCATTGTTGTTGACTTGTTTGCTTATTGCCTATAGGCTATAAACATTTTGCTGATGTGGTCAAGTTAAGACACAGATTTTATTTTTTAACTAGGAATGTTCTACAAATAAAAATGACTGAATCTAATCTTGCAGATGATTCACAAACGGCAAGTACTCGGCAACAGCATCTATTGGAGTCGTGAAGCTCAGTAAGGATGTTTGAAAAGTAAAAAGTATTAGTACCGCACTGTTTTAAGCTTACAAGTATTACCACACTGGTATAAACTTAAAGTATTGCAACATCTGGTTTTACATTTAGGCCCAATTAAATGTTATTTGTAGTACCCCACTTGTTTCCAATTTACAATTTTAAGTATGACTGTTGCTCTGTGTTTTCCTTTGGGTGTACATTGTGATGACATTGCGTTGCATTGTGAGCTTGTAGATCTGCTATTTTCAAAAGATTTGTGTACGTTTTGACAACTTGAAATGGGACATTTTGCACAATGCAAAGTTCTCTTATGAGAACTTTTACTTTTGGTACTTAAAGAACATTATGAAGCCAATATCTGTGTACTTTTACCCAAGTAAATTGTGAATTCAGGACTTCTACTTGTAAAAGAGTATTTCTCCATTGCGGTATTGAGTTCTTTTACTTGGGTAAAAATGTGAGCACGTGTTCTACCACTGATGAAATAATCAATATTTTAGAGGAAATAATAAGGTAAAAAGCGACAATGCGGAAGTGGTTGTTCGATATTTTAGTCACATTATTATTATCAAACTTGGAGAAGTAGAACAGCCGGTTATAACTTACCCGGACTCTTGAGGTTGTATTTATTCTCCATATAGAGGCGGTATGCAAAGCGTCTCCTTAGTGTCAAATAAAAAATATACTGTTGAGCTTACTGGGCTACTATACTGCTAGCACAGTTAGCCACCTGCTGCTAACTAATTAAGACAGTCCAGATATGACGTGTCGCACACTTATGACCAGTTAGCGCATGGGTTGACAATCTACACCGGTAGTCTATAAGCTGATTCTGATCAGATTCGAATATAAAACAATAATATCCCAGCGAACTTGTTTTAAAACGCGAGGTTAGTCAGCTTGCTAGCGGTCTGTTTACTGTTAGATGTCAGCTGTGACGTCATGTGTTAAACGTAAACAGGAAGTTCACTGGTGTTGAGCTTCTTCATGTGGCCTTTGCAGCAGAGCATGATAGACAGACACATCTTAGGCATGTTGCTGCCCTCCACAGGCTGATGATAGGTATTGATAGGAAAAACAATAAATAGGCTACATACATACATACATACTGTACATAATTAATATATTTATTTGTATTTCTCTCTTTCTAATCTAGGTCTATATATATATACAGGCCTATATGTTTTTATATTATTTTGTCAGTCCCTCTGTATGTCTCTCTCTGTCTCCATGATTTTTATTTGGTCTTTTTTTTTTATATGTCACTTAAATTATGAAATGTTGCAAACATTGCAAAATATGTCCCCAGGAAGCTGGCATGATGAGAGACAGTAGGTCTTGCAGAGCAGAAGCAACATTTCAGATCCCTCAGGGCACACAGAATAAATCCAGCTGGTTCATGAGGGGTGCTTTTATGGGCAGGCACGATGAAGAAAATAACTCTGGAATTATTTACGCTCTGTTTTGAGCTCAACATCATGACTAGTACTCAAACAGTAGTATACTGACACTTCCCTTAAATGGAAAACAGCATCTATGTCATCATTATTTAACGGTACCAAATCTACAAGCTGCATTATGGGTGGCATCCTCTGCTATCTGTACAGCTGCATTAGTGTTCCCAACTCTCCATAGCCACTGAATACTGTAGCAAAGAAAAATCACAATTTGTTTCTACTGAACCCCATAGGCCTATACTTTGTTGACCGGGGTCCCGCAGGGTTAATTGCCTCCCTTATTTTTCCCCCTCTCCGGCTCGTTCATCTTCTATTTTCAGCAGCATGCGACACCATCGTTCAACAGAGCATAAATTAAGCATAACATTGGCACCCTTGGTGCCTGGGCCCTCAGCACACATCAGCGGATTGTGCATTACGGAGAAACGGTGACACACTACAGCACATCAAGTACCGTAGCTACCCCGCACAGTGGCAATTAATTATGTCAAGATGCACATGGTGAAAACAGAATAGCATAGGCAACTATTTATTGGGGAGGTGTTTTGTGGCACTACCAAATCAAATGCTAGTCATTGTTGTTATACTCCTGCACTTAAAGAGATTTATTTTAGATAGGTTGTAATTAATCATTTGACACTTTGAGTCCTAAAATGATGGGGGCATTGGCAGTGAAATGGGTTATTGAAGCGTCCTTTATGCCTTGAAGCATGTCTATTGGCCCTACTGGATCATTCTAGATAAGTAAAGGGATTGACATGCACCCAGAAACCATTCTATCTTCCCTTTGTGGTAGTAGTAGGTAAGGTCTATAATTGGGTTATGTCTCCTTTCCGACATGTCTCCATTCCGACACTAACCCTATCTCTAACCTTTACCCTAAACTTAACCTCTATGGAAGTGTCGCCACTCCGACAATAATAAGTCAATGTCAGAGTGGCGACATGTCAGAATGGAGAGCAGTCACCCTATAATTGTACTGAACAGTATGCATCACACTGCAACAGGGTTGCAGGAGACATGAACTGTGATCAGCCTGCATACCCCCTCATAGGGTGGGTGAGTGGTGGAGTCAAGGGCCACAGTATGTAAAAAGTAAATGCCTCAGAGAGGCAAGAGATTATCTTGTCATTTGAGCTTTCTATTTTTGCACTAGGCCTGCAACCATCACCGCCTACATTGGAGTATTGGCGCCTGTCATTTGACAACATAGATACTGTATATCACATATTTTATTGTCCCAAAATGTTGTAAATGTCATAATCTTTGTTCCTTTGTTAAATTCAACAAATATATACAGGGTAAATCTATTTTCATCATCAAATCATACATCATAGTGCACACTACCTCTTTAAAGGCATTCCTATCAACACACCCACAACTGTGATGAACCTCCCATGTCATTTGATCTCTGAAGAAGTGAACCAGCTCAGTTCTGCATGTCAGACAGTCTGCTGTAAAATGGCGCAGCAAGGAGTTCAACAGTTCTGCTGTTCTATCTGTCAGGGTCAGCTGAAGAATCCAGTGAGTGTTCCCTGTGGACACAACTACTGTAAGAGCTGTATTAAAGGCTACTGGGATCAGGAGGATTTGAATGGCGTCTACAGCTGTCCACAGTGCAGAGACACGTTTAACCCAAGACCTGTTCTGAAGAAAAACTGCATGTTGGTTGAACTGATGGCGATACTGAAGAAGACAGGATTACAAGCTGTTGTTCCTGAGCACTGCCACGCTGGACCTGGAGATGTGGTCTGTGATGTCTGCACTGGGAGAAAACTAAAAGCTGTGAAGACTTGCCTTCAGTGTCTGGCCTCTTACTGTGACCCACACCTCCAACCTCACTACCAGTCTCCTGCCTTTAAGAAACACAAACTGATCAAAGCCTCCAGCAGGCTTCAGGAGAACATCTGCTCTCGTCACGACGAGGTGAGGAACATTTTCTGTCGTACTGATCAGCAGTGTATCTGTTATCTGTGCTCCTTGGAAGAACACAAAGGTCATGACATGATCTCAGCTGTAGCAGAGCGGACTGAGAGACAGAAGGAGATCGGTAAAACACAGCAGAACATTCAGCTGAGAATCCAAGAGAGAGAGAAAGACATGAAGGTGCTTCAGCAGGAGGTGGAGTCCATCAATCACGCTGCTGATAGTGCGGTAGGGACATGTGACACCATCTGTACTGAGCTCATCACTTGCATTAAGAGTAGACAATCTGAGGAGAGGGAGCTGATTAGAGGCAAGCAGAGACGTGACCTGAGTGATGCTGAAGAAGCGAGGAACCGTGTGGAGCAGCAGATTACTGAACTGAGGAGGAGAAATGCTGAGCTGGAGCAGCTCTCACACACAGAGGATCACATCCATTTTCTACACAGTTACACCTCCCTGCCAAGGATCAGAGCGTCAGCACTTCAATTCAATCCAATGGAGCTTTATTGGCATGAGAAAACGATAAAAGAATACATTTGCATTGCCAAAGTCATATCAGCAGTAATGTCCTTCCTCTACTCACTACTTTGAAGATGTGACTGTGTCAAAGGTGAGAGATGAACTAGAATAAGAGAAACTCAGACGTGTTAAGCCCGGATCATAGTCGGGTCCGCCTTCCACCGCGGTGTAGTCTTTTTGAGTCATGAAACTACAACGTTACATCAATCCTCGCGGTGGAGAGCTTTCCACCGCGAGTCCCAACACATCTCTCTGTTTTTACTATCAGACAGACAGGCTCTACTCCCCGTTCACTGATTGGTCGACCTGAACCGGTCTAGACGGGGTAAAGGACTTCACCGTGGACCGTGACTATGATGGCCTGCACTTATTTTCTGACTTGAGGTGGAAAGCTTTCCACCTCAAATTTGCGGTGGATAGCTCTCCACCGTAGAATCTGATCCGGGCTTTAGGGTCGTGCTTGGTCTTCCTCATCGGGCCCACCTCACCGCTACTTAAGCGTGGGGTGGCTTAAGCCTGTATCAGAGTGTACGGTGGAGAGCTATCCACCGCAAATTTGAGGTGGAAAGCTTTCCACCTCAAGTCAGAAAATAAGTGCAGGACACCATAGTCACTCACGGTGGAGTCCTGTACACCGTGACTGACTGGTCTAGATCGACCAATCAGTGAACGGGGTGTAGAGCCTGTCTGTCTGATAGTAAAAACAGAGAGATGCGTTGGGACTTGAGGTGTAAAGCTCTCCACCACGAGGAATGATGTAACGTTGTAGTTTCATGACTCAAAAAGACTCAAAAAGACTACACCGCGTGTAAAGCCTTCCACCACCCAGGCGACTATGATGCCGGCTTTAAGCCTCGAACAGAGTCGGGTCCGCGGTGTAGTGCGGTGTAGTCTTTTTGAGCGTTAAAGTTGACTACACCGCACTCCACCGCGGACCCGACTCTGATCGAGGCTTCACAGTAGCTGACAGAGTACAGCACCTTGCAATAGGCCTGGTGTACAAGATACCCATGTACCTGACAAACTACTTCCTAAAGGTCAAGGATGTCCACAATCACACTAGAGGCAGCGCCACAGATCATG
Organism: Nannobrachium achirus; assembly: GCF_963921795.1. Classification (NCBI taxonomy): domain Eukaryota; kingdom Metazoa; phylum Chordata; class Actinopteri; order Myctophiformes; family Myctophidae; genus Nannobrachium; species Nannobrachium achirus. The sequence continues at coordinate 41,848,877 of NC_137823.1, forward strand.
TTCAACGCAGATTTAACACTAAACAAGGCTCTAATTCGTTCTCCAGCTATACCACCAACATGTGGAACGCCCTACCGTGCAAATCCCTATAGCTTCCTTCAAAATTGGTCCGAATCATCTTCAGCCGGCTGCTACTCGTGACTTGTAAAATGACAAACTTATTTTTATTCTTTTTCTTTTCTGCTTTTGTAATTGATGTTATCCTATGTAAAGTACAAGTATGTTCTATCCGTCTGTCTTTCAATGTTAAATGAAATACATAAAGTGGCTCCTGTGTAAATAAGCCGTAAAGCTTACTAGGATCTTTTAGTTGACCTTGTACCAGTGGTGAGCTGTCATGAAACTGATCAATCAAGCAATCAATCAAACAAACCAGCAGAGCATTCAGCCAGCTCAACACTAGGGGCCAGTCGGGAGCGCAGCTAGACCTTGCGCCGGTCGGGGAAAATAAATAAATAAATAGACCACTACTAGTGGAGGCACATTCAGACCCAAATGACCCCCCTCCTCCGGTGCCTAAGGTACTGTCTCTTTAAGCCGAAAGTTTATCACGTCACACAGACAGGCTGACACTGTGACACAGCTGCATGCAGAGATTCACTGAGAAGAGGTCTAAAGAGGTATTGCTCCGCCAGATTTATGTTTTTATTTCAAAATGTGTACTCATTACACAGTATGTAGTCTCGCGTGGCCAGACTGTTGCCTCCGCGATTTGGTCAAATGCTCCCAGCATAGTCTCGCGTGGCCAGACTGTTGCCTCCGCGATTTGGTCAAATGCTCCCGGCAGCGAGTTTAGAGACTCTACGCTTGCTAAGGGAAACCACGCCCCGCACGCGAGTTTAGAAACTCTAGGCTTGCTAAGGGAAACCACGCCCCGGACTCATTTTTGAAGCTTGTGATTGGCTGAACCGGAGATAGGGAGCGCTCCATTGTAGTCGCTTGGACCGCGGCAGAGGTGCACCAAAACCTGAACCTATCCTCAACCATTCCTAACCCTAACCCCAACTCTTACCCTAACCCTAACCTTAACCCTAACCCTAACTCTTACCCTAACCTTAACCTTAACCTTAACCTTAACCCTAACCCTAACCCTAACTCTAACCCTAACCCTAACCCTAACCTAACCTAACCTTAACCTCAGTAAAACAGACGCTGAGTAGCTAACCTGCCAACGCTGGTGAAAACGAGCGCTCCTTGCCTTAGCTCTCCTAGAATTTAGAAACTCGCGTTCGGGAGCTGCTCTTCCAGACTCTAGTTGTCTGGCTACGCGATCTGTACTGTCATGGGATGGTGTTTTTTACTGGTGTTTCAGTCCGAGTGTGGGGAAAGGGTGCGTTCGGAAATGCGCACCGGACTGCGCGGGCGTTTATCGTGGGCTTGCCCAGGCCTTACGGCCTGGGCATGAATATAACGATTGCATTCACCACGGCTTCGTAACTCGCTTATTCTTGTGCAGGGCCTTAGGGAAATTAATCAGTGCAAACGCACCAAAATGTAACCCAGGGCATGCTCTATTTAGAAAGGGTGCCCAGCAACTCTTCAGGGTTGTCATAGCAGACAAATCCAATATGGCCACCATCTCAAAACTGGTTTGGCCATAACTATTGAACCAGATGAACTACAAGTGCAAACTTGTCGTTATCGTGCATATTTCAAAGATGGTGTGTGTCTGATTCTTTTTTTTTTTCTTCTTTTTTTTTACTCTACCTTGGTATAAAATGCTTCTTGAACATCAAATCAAATCTGCTTTCTACAATCTTTATTAGTGAAACTGTAGCATATTTCCTTTAGATGGTTGCATATTACACCTTTCAGGCCATCAGTTTTTATTTACCACAAAAATAGGGTTAAGAGATTACATGCAAAAATACTCAATCAAAACCATAACATTTACTTTCTTCAAGATGTATTCATACCTGTGGCATGTTCAATGTTTTTGATTCCAAATAAACAAATATTAGCTCTTTCATGGGAATTGGCAGAGTACTAACCTAACCCTAACCTAATTAAATAAATACAACGATAGACCACAATTATTCCACCAAAATTAATAAACATGGTCTGCTGAATGATGTAGCATTTTTTAAATCATTATTAAATCGTTACAGCTATACATGCTGTATTATCAATTAATTGCTGTAGGCTACAGATTATAACCACAATTCATAAATGTGTAACTTTTTCCTGCTACGCATGGCTTGATAATACACTATAGGTTTACTATTAGCTGAAAGTGGGCTTTCTGGTGACCTGACCTTTCTGAAGTTCCTACAGAATGTGCGTGCCCTGCAGTTGAAGGCTGAGCCAGTGCAGAGTGTGATCACAAATGAACATTTTAAGAATGCACAGGACCTGATGAGAGCCCAATTGGATCAGATTGCAATTGCTGTCATATATCTAGTCTGAACATGAGATGACTGCCTTAATTGTGCCTTCTCCATCTGATGGTATGGCCTCTACTACCTGAATGTCCAAAGGTATTTTCTCTAGGGGCAACATGTGACACCCCCCATTGCTGGAACATGGAATGGTCAGTGGACAAACCAGTTCAGAGTTCACCTTCATAAGGAATCTGCTACACTTGTTCAACAACTTTTATGAACGTGTATTGTGGTGAAGTAAGTATGCATGTACATTTCATTTGTATGGCACTTCTCTCAGAGATAAAGTGCTTTACATACAACAGGACTAAAGACACAGCCTGAAGTATTCAAATGATTAAAAACGACAACAAAATCTAATTACATTACATTTGTTCACGTTTTGGGGAGCAGTTAGGGGTAAATATCTTGCTCAGGGCCACTTCGAACCTTAGGCTTCCCAGGCAGGCTCACTATAGCCTAACAACAACTGAATTTAAGACATTCCACAAATGTTTGTTTAAACGGTATAGTCAGGGAGCCGTGGGGGTGAACGTGGAATCGGCTGATGAAGTTTTTTTCTCAACTGATTCTTGTAGCTTGGGGTCACCTCTTAAGGATTCAAGACGATGACCAGCGATATCCATTGAGCATTTTTTGTTATTAATAACATTTTTTGTTATTAATAACAAAAAATGCTCAATGGATATCGCTGGTCATCGTCTTGAATCCTTAAGAGGTGACCCCAAGCTACAAGAATCAGTTGAGAAAAAAACTTTATCAGCCGATTCCACGTTAAGCCAAAAATCACCATTTGGCTCCCGGACTATAGTGTTTTTAAGTGGTTCTTAAGAATGTCCAGAGAGGCTGCAGCTCTCAAGACCTGTGGAGGGGCATTCCATACATTTCTGTTTTTGAGAGCAGTTATGGGTTAAGAATCTTGCTCAGGGTCAACATTTGTAGCTCATCTGGTTCAATAGTTGTAGCCAAGACTATTTTGAGATGGTGACCATATTGACCCTGTAGAGTCTCTGGGCACCCTTCCTAAATCATTAGAGCATGCCCTGGGTTACATCTGGGATAATAAATGTGGTGCTTTTACACTGATTAGTGGAAAAGGTTTCCCTAAGGCCCTGGACAATAATAAGTTGAACATTTTCAGCGTTTCTTAGTTGTTTTGTCATAATATATTGAAATTAGAAATGTTACGAATGTATGTCCTCCTAAACGGTCAGGTCCTAGACTACATTTGCTGCTTGCCTGCTCCTCAGTGACACGCAAACGCACGCCACATCTCTTACTGGTATTGCCGGCGTACAAAAAAATACAAAAGCTTGAATTATTACCCTAGAAACGCGCACGTGCATCTGTTCCCGTGCAGGCGCTTTTGTGTGTGCACCCCACCCCTAGCAACTTCTAGCTACTTCTGGGAGAGCCACTATAGCTACTTCCATTACTGGGGAGTTGGCAACACTGGCACCAACTGCACACGGGAAAGTCCTGTTCTGGCGAAGCCCGAACTGGCGAAGTGGGGATTTGTCTCCTACCGTAGCCATCTGGCGAATCGATTGTCCACGACACTGCAAGCGGCGCGAAGGCCAGCGGACCTTGGTCCTGCTCTTCGCCCCCGAGCGCCGCAGGCGCGAGTGGCCGCGAAGAGCGGGCCAGGGGAGTTACGAAGCCGTGGTGAATGCAATCGTTATATTTATGCCCAGGCCGTAAGGCCTGGGCAAGCGCACGATAAACGCCCTGTCCAGAAGACGTTCGCCAGATCGCTACGGTATCGGACATTTCCCCACTTCGCCAGTTCGGGCTTCGCCTAAAAGGTACGTGCCCGTCTCAACGACGTGAATTAACATAAGAATGAGCCATCGGCTGGATGCATATCTGATCCATTGTGTGACCTGATAAATTAGTGCTAAAGGTTCAGTAAGATGTTCTATCTAAAGCAGAGGTGGTAAAAGTACTCACAATTTGTACTTAGTAAGCTAAAAGTATCAATACTTCGCTGTAGATGTACCCCATAAGCAAATGTCCAGAATTAAAAATGTACTTGAGTAAAAGCATGAAAGTATTGGCATCAAAATGTAGGTCTACTTAAAGTAGCCTACCAAAAGTAAAAGTAGGCTACTAAATGTTTGAAATAGCCACGGTATAAAATAGGGCTAAAGTGGAATAATGTAGTCTATATTTTATGATATAATCATTCATAGCTGCAAAGTAACTAGTAACTAAAGTTTTCAAATAATTGTAGTAGAGTAAAAGTACAATATTTGGATTTGAGATGTAGTGAGTAGAAGTAAAAGTACTGAAAACTGGAAATACTCAAGTAAAGTACAGATAGGCCTACCTCAAAATTGTACTTAGTGTAAGTAGGCCTACAGTAAATCTACTTTACTTGGAACGTTACACTCAACTCACCATGCATCTACCACTACAGTACAAAATGAATTGTAGGCTAACATGAATCAATTCAAATGAGAATGTTACAATACTAACTGACTAACTGTCTGTCTGTCTGTCTGTCTGTCTGTCTGTCTGTCTGTCTGTCTGTCTGTGTGTCTGTCTGTCTGTCTGTCTGTCTGTCTGTCTGTCTGTCTGTCTGTCTGTTTATCAGCATAAAGATTATCCATCCATCCATCTTATCAGCTGTTTCGACAGCACACAGATCAGGGCACTCTTTTGTCCACAGCTAACTAATGACAGTGAAGTGGCAATTTAAGGACCTTTTTGATTTTTTAAACCTAAAAAAATATGAATAAAATACCAAAACTGCATCAAAAGTTAGCAACTATAAAAACTGGTCAAACATTGGCCAAGTTGACAAACGCCTTGTGTTCCGAGGTGTTGTGAGCTTGTAGATCTGCTAATTTATCGGTGGAACAGAGAAACTAAATGTAATGCCCCAACTCCTAATTCCAATTGCTTGTCAGGGTGGGGTCCCCAGTTCAAATAGAATTTTTTTGGGTGGGTCACACTGAAAAGGTACACATTTAATTTAAAAAGTAAATGAAAGGATGACACAAAAAGCCAGACATGAGGGCTTGTTTCCAGTTTTATAATAATCAATCGAACTGAGCATTTTTGCCTGACTATTTGTTTGTTGGAAAGTTGCACTTGATCATGAAGTTGATAAAAATAAAAATAAAGTAGCTTTGATGTAGTTAGCTACTTTTTCCGTGTAGCTTGTAGCTTGCTTTGCTACATTTTCTGTCGGTAGCTTCGTTGTAGCTTAAGCTATATTTCATCAAGAGTAGCTTGTAGCTTAGCTTACTACATTTTCCAAGTAGCTTGCCCATCACTGAGGATATATAATATGACAGGCAAAAATAATAATTATTATTACAATTATATGTGTGTGTGTGTGTGTGTGTGTGTGTGTGTGTGTGTGTGTGTGTGTGTGTGTGTGTGGGTGTGTGTGTGTGTGTGTGTGTGTGTGTGTGTGTGTGTTTGTTTGTGCGCGCGCATGTTATATTTCTTAATAACGGCTACATATCATGGGTGAATATATTTAATTTATAAATAAAAATAAATAAAATCATTATTACATTAAAACATATATTTTAATTTAATATGTAATATATATATTTAATGTCAAATTGAAATTATGCAAATTAATTACTAATTCGATCATTAACAGACCCCTGATGACTATGAAATTCTTCAAACAGTGTGACATTTTGATAGAACACGAATTCTCAGATGAATGTGTATTATTTATTATATGATTCCTATATGTTATGCGCAGCGTCAACCAATGACGTGCAGGGAAAGGGAATATGTAATATATGAATAGGATGATGAAAAATATAAAACATTTAGACATACTTGGATTTTAGATTTTAAAAAAATAACATAGTTCAAATCAACTTTTGGGGTTGATTTGCTCGAGGGGATGGATGGAATCCATTCCTCTGCTTTTGATGTCCCCCTATGTTTTGTCCCTACTTCTGGTCATGGCATGAGTAATCAATAGAAGGAATGGTGAACTATTCCTTTAATTTGAGTGACCAAGATTTTTTTAGGCGGCTAATGCTTTATCACTTTTTCCTAACATTTAATTGTCTATTAACTACTATGAATAAACACTATATAGGCTACTGGGTAGGGTTGTGACAAGCATGTTCCTGGCTCATTGCTGAAACTGTCTTAGGCCTGATTTGTGCTTAATTGTGCGTTGTTGTTACCATAGAAAGGTAGACGCCTCCTCCAGGCTCTTGGGTGTTGGTAAAAGAGGACTGGCAAGCTTCCGGAATTCTGAAGGACGCTTCCTTGTGCGTCACAGAATGGGATGCTCAGTAAGCCAATCAGATGCGGGACTCCCTCTTTCCCACTGCAGGGGGAAGAGCGCCTTCCACAGTTCTGCACTTCGGCCAGTCCTGTTTTAGCAGTCGCGCCAATGAACTGCAGCGGCAGACTACGTATCTAGCTTTTTATATCTGTGGCTGTTACACTCCGAAAGTACACTAGCTCACCCCAAAAAGTCTTCTCTTTTGATTTTTAAGAGAGTTGCTCATGCTACACAAACCTGGACTTAAATGGAAGAATGGAAGCTAATTTCTGCCCAAAGCAGAAATTCCTCTGTCATTGATCGGAGAGCCATAGACTGATAGACATTTCTCCAAATTTAACCACTTAATGGGTAAATACTTAGCTGCCTGGGGTCCAGCAGGGGTCAACTAATATTTCCTTTTTGGGGCAGTTTGTGAATTCATCTGTTCTGCCGCACCTCTATGTTTGGGATCCATGCTGTTGTTAGAGCCAGTCTATTCCAGTTTGTACTGTTCATTGCAGTCTTTAGTGATGGCATTACCAAAGGGAGTAGGATACATGGTTGTTCTTCTGGTGATCTGCTACTATCTGGAGAAACTGAAATTGGGAGAGTCTCTACATTTGTACTTAGAGGTAAGTGGGTAGTGATTTTTTGAATTAAGTTCAGTTCAGTTCTTTGATGTCGCATCACAGGTTTACAGGTGAAATTATTAGACCTATTTTGTGCAAGCTCCATAATTAGTTTTTGTCGTTTTCAAGAAGAGAAAAGAAAATAAGAGGGGAGGGCAGGGAGAGCAATGAGAAAAAGAAATCAAACGGCAAAGGATCGGAAAAGAGGATAGGAAAATATATCAAGGCTATACATTGCATAATCCAGTTGATACACAAGTTAACCTACTTCAGGTTGGTGCATCATGTTTGACGTGGTTGCACTTTGGTACGTAGGTCCACATGGCAGTAGCTGTTGAAGTAAAGACATGGCCTAAAGACATACTGTAGCAGTAGCTGCTATGTACAGTTTAGAGATTAGACATTAATATGCAAATGCGTGTCTGTGCATTGAACTGTACATGATAAAGTGCCGACTGTCTACGTATTGTCAGGTTCAATCACATAGTCCACAATGCCAGAATAAAATGAATGTTACATCGCAGGCTTTCCACCACGGAGGAAAGCCTGGTAGGCTATTCATTCTAAAACTGAGCTGTGTGATTTGGTTTAGAAAAAAGTGTTCCGGTTGGTGTCACATTCTTTTTGAGTAACCTGGCCAAGAGATAGCATTATTACAAGAACGGACAAACAATTCAAAACAATACTATCAACTAGACACAAGTGACCAATATCCAGTTAAAGTGCAAAACAGGATCAAAACTAAAATGGTTACAAACAACTTATAGTGCGGCAGTTGCCGCTCGCGAATGTAAGTCCGGCTCACTGAGTCTGTGAATGACTGACTGTGTGGTGTGCTGTCCAGCCACTCCTGTGTGCGACTTGACATTTAGGCCGGTCGGAAACAGTGCTGTATGCATACCGTGGTGGTTCTGTCCGCCTGCGGCCCACTGTGTGCGCTCCAGTGACGTTGTTTAGGCCAACCCATTCTCACCCCCTCTGCTTCACCCATCCGAGGCTTTCCTTTGCTTCACCCCTGCGACGCTCTGGGAGTGTCTATTGCGTCAAGGGTGCGACGGGAACGGAGAGTTTTTGAACGTGAACGGTGTCTTAATACGCATGCGCCGGCATGTGGTTACTGGAATATTTTTCACTGACGGCCGTCACGGGGAATCAAACTCCGGTCGTTGGATTTGTATCTCTATGCTCTACCGACTGAGCTAACGAGAGTGACTGGGAAGTCCTTTTTTTTTTGTGCTTTTATCTTTGACAAAACGTGGAATGATAACGTAGTCCCTTCTTTGAGCCACTTTCGGAGGCGGAAGCAGTCCCCTGGTCAAGCTTACTATTCTGTCCATAACGGCACGTAATTCTGTAACGCGGCTGAGTCGGCTCATGCGCCGTTCCCACCGCTCGTCGCGGCAACTCGGCTTCGCTATCGCTCGCCTCGGTGGCGACTCACGGGGGTCATCGGCGCCTGAGACGGTGCTGCTCCGTCGTTTATAGTGGCGTGAACGGTAGCGACGGGTGGCTGGTAAACCAAGAAGCCTTCAGAGCGGTATCGAATCCCGCATCAGGAACTACTTTTTTTTCTTTCTTCTTAGACCACCCAATGCGTCTATCCCTTGAGACATTAGGCAATCCGTCCGCGTCTATGGTCAGACGCCTACAGCCTTTATCATCGCGTCGGATGTATGAAGCATTGAGGGTGAGAACCTGTTGTTTAGGCAGAAACAGTTGTCTGATCTGATTTTCACAATAAAATGTCACCCGCCCGTGTTTAGTCTTAGACCGCTCCCGACCCGTTGCGGGTACAGACGGCCAGGCCATAAAACATAGTATTCATCATGTACTCATATCATGTACTCATACATACAGTACATTTTACGGCCATTTTATTTCTCCAAAATGTACTTTAGTGGCAGTTATGGCGCTTGACCTGGAAATGTTATTATGATATGATAACTGGGCACTATACACACAGTGCCACAATGTCTGGATCTAATTCTCTCCCAAGATTTCATATGTGAAAACAGTCTGCCCCTAGGCTACTGCTCATTATGGAGGGCAGTGAGTTACCCCCGCCACCCCAAGAAAGTGCCCAATTGCAGGTTTCTGTGACCAAAAAAAAGGTTATTTTGATCGTCAGACATCAGATAATGAAGATGAAATACCATGAAGTACTCTCAACAATACCATTTATCTCACTAGGAACACACAGACACAGAGATACCTGGCACTGAATTATTTCATTCCAGAGAAAAAAGAGAGGGTAAGTCATTTTCTAACTAATTAATGCCAGATGTGAGGATTGAAGAATGTGCAAAGATGTTGATTGGAACACAGTATAACCCAGAGGCAGGAAGAAAGATTGTGTAGAGTGTTTAACCCTATAAAACGGTTTCACTCGATTCGAAGAACTTTATTTTCCTTTCGGAACTTTGTTTGTGCAGTGTTTAAAAACATACATTCACAAAACATAAAAACATAAATGTCACTATAGTAAAAAGCACTATACTACATTTAAAAACTGGTGCACACACAACCACCTTAACTTTGCAGTGAAGATATTTTCAATTACAGAGGCACTACTCTGATACTTCAAAATTCAAATTGAGGGTCAAGTGGAATAGGAGGGGTTTGTCATGCTTCTTTCTGTAAGATAAGCAAGAAGAATTCAATCTAATAGAAATTAAAGCAAAGACTCAGTGGCAGACAAGATAATGCAAACAAATACATTTGCGTTCCTTTCTTTCTTTTTTTTCCTTTTTTTTAAAGAATGTTTTTTTAAAGAATGTTTTGTTTTTGACCCAGTGCTTGGAAAACAGTGGTCTAGAGGGCAGTGCAAAAGCCTACAAATAGGCTACGTTAGAACCACAATATGAATATATAAGGCAACATTACTAAACATATCTCAGCTGAGGTTTGACCCTAACACCTGGCCTACTGGCCTTTAATCCTTAACCTCAACAGTGGACAGGTAATACATAGATTCAGCCACATCACTAGATCCAAAACCACAGTAAAGAATACTCACACAGTATCATATTCAATGTGGAAATGCACAGTAATCATAATGGCTTTTGTTTTAGTCTTGGTGGAGAGGACTTTTGAATTCAGGATGGACCATAAATATGAGGATGCTCTCAATAACCAGAGTAACACGTTCTACATCAATATCAATGAAGCTGTGAGTCTCTTTTTTTCTGTGTGCGGGTGTGTGTGTGTGTGTGTGTGTGTGTGTGTGTGTGTGTGTGTGTGTGTGTGTGTGTGTGTCTACAGTGTGTGTCTACACATGTATGCAAGTTAGTGCCAAAGATGCCCTATCGTGTGTGTACAGTATCTAATTTTCATGTTCACATTATGTGCACAGACAGACAGACAGACAGACAGACAGACAGGCAGACATACAGTACGCCTACATACATACATACCGTAAATACATATTGTACATCTACATACAGTACTTGCATCCTTCCTTTCTTCCCCAGGCCTAGTCTCATTTGCATAAGTGCTCCCAGAGAAAAAAATCAAACCCATGTTTGAAGTATGAGTGGTGGTGGATGTGAGCAGTTCATTTAGAGGTTACGTTTCCTAACTAGTGTGTGCGTGCGTGCGTGCGTGCGTGCGTGCGTGCGTGCGTGCGTGCGTGCGTGACTGTGTTTACAGGTTTACCACTGGTCACCAGTGATTTTGCAAATCATGCTACAGACATAGTCAGGGACATATTCGGGGAACAAAGTTAATAGTTCAATATAATGCCACAGTGTCAGAATTATTCAAACTGTTCATGATAAGTGTCTCTAGAATCAGCTTTACAGAAGTAAAGAAGGGGGTGAAATTAGTTTTTGTCATAATATTTATTTAAAATGTCTACGTTCTGGTGCTATTGTATAATTTATGAAATATCATGATCCTTTCTGAAACAGATTCAAGCAGTTGCCTCAGGAGACATGGATTTCAGTTCAGCAAGACTCATCCGCTTTAGGTATCAAAGTATCGCTCTTTTTTTCAAGGTCATTGTCTAGGTTAGGGTTATCTTACTGTAAGAGGAATCTATCTTGATGAAGTTGATGCACTACACTGAAGGAAAACTATAGAAATATTTCAATTACTTATACATTTGTCCATGCCTCCAGGTCTTATAACAACAATATTCATTAATTATGTTCACTTCTTTCCCAGACAGGGAAGTGTCATAGCAGAATATGTTGTGGCTGCAAGTTCTGCAACCTCGTTCTACAACGCAAAAATAACTGCTTTACGGAAAAAGATTTTCACAAAGATAGAAACAGACTATGGATACAAAATAATACGTGAAGGTAAGAATGATAGCTTATTTAAATATATTTATCACTTCTATTTGCAAACATTTACACAAATAAAATAGTCTCTTACAAAGTTGCCAAAAGGTTACTTTATTATTGTTGGTAAGTCTGTGGCATAACCACAGAGACCACTTTCACTAAACTGTTAATGACAAACTGTCTTGATATTTGTGAATCGGGTGCTGGAGTCAGAAAACCTTTTATTTCTTTCCCTAGAATATGCATGTCGTGATTCAGAAGAGTTTGGTGATGGAAAGGTTGGGGACGAAGCTGAGGCAGGTTGCAAAGAGGATGAAGTGGGAGAGAAGACAGCAGTTTGTACAGCAGATGGAAACTGGGATCTTAGACAAGACACGTGCATCCTGAAAGCGATTAACATTCTGGTTGATCAGTCTCAGGTAAAAAAATAATAATAATCTTTTTTACTTTCTGGTTTCTGTTAACAACCCAAAATATTATAATCTTGTTTAGGGCAGCTTACTGATCTACCAAACTATCTAGCTGTTATTCATGATGACCTTTCAGATTTCTACGACAAAGTGTAAACATGATACTGTATATCTATTTATTACTATAGTACTAAAAACTACTGCCTTTTATATCTCAGAATCTACAGTCTCTGACTGGGGAAGAGATTTCAGTGTTTCTGGGAAAGTTGAGCTCAGTCACTGAAGACAACACCAAGGAAGTTGTTTCATCACCTGCCAACATTGGTGCCATTGTTGGCATACTGAATAGTGTGGCAAATATAAGTATACCCATAAGTAAAGCACTAATGAAGGTAGGTCAACTAATTATACAGTATTATTTGTTTATTTTGTGTCAAAGTTACACTATTTCTGCATTTTAATTTATCTAAAATGTTTGAAAAGTATATCCAAAATGGTCCCTGGAGAGCAGATTTATTTTAATAACTGGACAAAATGTAAACAAATTCTATAGTCTATCTTTAGTTATACACAGTTCTTGTATTTCTGGCTGAGGAATACCAACCAACTAGAAATACATCTTCAAAACAACATTTTGTGCATATTTATTTTTCTTCTTATTTTTTTTAGGATATCCTGACTACTGTAGATGTTCTCATATCTGATGCATCAAAGGATTCATGGAAGGTTTTAAATGACGACGCCACTAAAAGCAAAACCTCAGAAACAAGAAGTGTTGCTGCTCAACGTCAAAGTGGCTCAAACTTACTCAATGCTATTGAAACAATAACCGGTAACCTGAACAATGACTCTTTTGTCATTGAAACGACCCTCATTACCATGTTAACAGGCGCCTACAACAACGCTTTGAAGTCATCTGTTTTTATAAACATACCAGATTCTAACATTCCTCGCAGTGTAAATATCACCACTGTGATATTTGTCTCAATGCATAATGTCCTTCCCACAAGAAATGCCACCAACAATGATACAAATTCCACTGTCATCAATGGAAATGTGGTTCTAGTCAAGACTAAAGCCGCTATCAAGAATGTGTCTTTCACCTTTGATATTTTTAATGAGACTCTGGGCATTGACCCTCAGTGCGTCTTTTGGAACTTTAGTCTCTTCAGAGGTCTTGGCGCATGGGACACTGAGGGATGTATGGTGGTGAATCATGCTAATGGGACTGTGACCTGCAACTGCAATCATAATGAATGGCATTTTTATAGCGCTTTTCTAAGTAAGTTGCAAACTCAAAGTGATTTACAACCGTCCATTCATTCATACTCCTTATCTATCCTCATGTCGCCCTTTATTCCGTTTGACCAGGCATTTCAAGACATTCTGGATTACCTAACCTATATTGGAGTGACCATATCCATGGGTTGCTTGGTCTTATCTCTCATTATTAAATGTGTTGTCTTAGATCACATACGAAGGAGACAAAAGAAACGAAATTGGAGGAATGCCAGCTTGCGGCATGTGTGTGAGCTCAACATTGCTTTCTCGCTCCTGTTTGCAGACATTTCGTTTATTATCGGGGCAGGCATTTCAGAGTCAGAGAAAGTCAACGTACCAGCATGCACAGCGGCAACTTTCTTTATCCATTTATTCTACCTGTCCATGTTCTTTTGGATGCTGACATTTGCTTTGCTGATGCTAAGCAAAATCACAATAGACATCATGGGGCGTTGGTCTTTTAAAGTCCAACTTGCTGCTGCCTTCTATATAGGCTACGGAGTACCTCTCATCATCGCCACTATAACCATAGCCGTAACTGCACCCGATAATAATTATATCAGAAGAAACGATGTCTGCTGGCTGAACTGGGACCCCTCCAAGTTGGCGTTTGTCATTCCTTCCCTCATGATAGTGGCCATAAACTTCTTGATCCTCATTGTAGTGACGTGCAAACTTTTTGAAAGAATAGGCCTATTTGGACTATGTAGGAAGAAAGATGTTTCGGCGTCTGAAGAGCAGCGTAACCTCAGGACTGATGAGCAGCAGCGTGCTGAAGAGCAGCGCGCTAAAGAGCGGCGTGCTGAAGAGCGGTGTGTCCTCCTGAAGACCGCCAAAGCCAGCTTTAAGATTTTGGCTACGCTAACGCCCTTTTTGGGAATTACATGGGGTCTGGGAGTAGGAACCATGACTTCTCCACACGACAAAGGAATCCATCTTGCGTTTGTAGTCTTTAATTCACCACAGGTATTTGACTTTATATTTGACAGTTGATATTCTGGAGTAATGATACTGTATGAATAACACCATGTTAGGAATGCTCTTTAACAGTGTTTAACACTTTACCAGAGCAAATGTTCAATATTACCTGTGTTTGTACAAAATTCAATATATCTGTGAATATCTATGGGGACCAGGGGTCTCCATATATGGGTAACTGGTCCGATATACATCACTGGCCAGATGGCCAAGACATGGCGTGACCTTGCCTTTCGCCCTTAGGCATCTTACTCTACATATACTGTACAGTATATTACTCTGTAAATACATAATTTAGATATTGTAACATTACAATATGGCAATAGCACGAGGCCATTGGAAAGTAAAGTGTTACATATTTAATCCAGGCTTTTAACTCACCACAATGTTTCTTTACAAAGGGATTATTCATATTGTTTAACACACTGCTGGACAAAAAGGTGAGTACATAACATGTGTATGGGACATTGCAGTGAATGGCTTTCTGAAAGCATTTACACTACATACACTACACATTGACAATTTCAGTATCTGAAGATTCCATGCCATCCATTCTCAATTGAAAATGATTCTGCAGTACTTATCTTTGAATTTGAGGATCTACTTCAGCACTCACTGATTTATTTATTTACACAATAAAGCAAATTATGAAAGAAATAGGCTAAGTCCTGCAAACATTATTCTGGGAAAACCACAGCCAGAGCCAATTCAAGAAAGAGATAAATACTTATATTCTACGAACTGCAGCTCTAAAACAAATCAATTGAAATCACTGCAATAAAAAGTATTAAAAAAAAGAAGGAAAAAAGTTTTTCCAATATTTCAGAGAAACATGGTAAAATTGATATTTTCCGATATTTATAAAACATTCTTGGATCACCAGATTTATGCAGGGGAATAACTTAATTGGCTATTTTTAAATCAGTTGGAAACTCCCCAGACTGCAGCGATAGGTTGAATATGTGAGTAAGGGGTTTAATAATTGAAGAAGATACCGATTTGACCAATGAAGCACCAATACCAGCTGCTGATACCTTCCTTGTAACCAAATATTTTCATATAGGGGCCCACGGTCACATACACTTGGGGGTGAACCACTGATCTAAATGTAAAGTACCAAGTGAATGCTGAACTGACACAGTGAGCATCCTCTCTGCTAAGGAGTCACCATGTCAACCTTGGCTTTCTAACACGGCCGTTTGCTTTGGTCAAATAAAATAAATACATTGTCACCCAGCATTGAGTGTTGCCCTTTTTATGCAACTTTTCTGATCTCACTTTTCCGATTGTATTTCAGATTCTAGACCAATTAAAAAGAGATCTACGTGCACTATATGCTACAGCAACAAGGGTAAGAGTTGTTTTGTCTTTGAATCGCTATTCTGTGGTCAACAGAGCATCAGAGCTTTCCTCAGTGTGATAAGATCATTGCATGCATTTGCATGCTGCTTGTTTAGAACCCTTGAAAGATGCAACTGCACATTTAAAGATGCAATAATACAGCTAGAAAGATGCAATTACGCATGCTGCCCTGGCGCAGCAGGGCATTAGAGGCCGAGCTTTAGAGGCTTAAAGGAGTAGTTCACCCCCAAAATGACTTTTTTTTCTATTGATTACTCACGCCATGGAGACTTGAGTTCAATGTTATTTTTTTGTATGTCACATTCCTAAGACAATAATTTCATTACAATAAATGTAGCCCCATTGATTCCGGATGGGGACCCGAATGCATTTGGGTCCCCATCCGAATTCAATGGGGGTAAATTTACTATAATCACATTTTTGTCTTGGGTCCCCATCCGGAATCAATGGGGCTACATTTATTGTAATGAAATTATTGTCTTCGGAATGAGAAAAATACAAAAGCATATTATTGAACTCATTTTGGGGGTGAACTACTCCTTTAAGAGCGACTGCTCGGCATTGTCGCTATCTGACCTACAAAGTGTTGGCTCGCGGTCCAGCGGGCCTCATTGAGGGGCCACAGGACTGCAAAACCGGGTACCACATTTGGTGTCCCACGTCTCGCCGAGGATTCTTTGCCTTGGAGGGACGTGGACTCATTAAGTCACGTTAAAGGGACTGTTCAGTCAAATAAAGATGATAACAAGGGTATTCCCAGTTTGTCAAACAACAGAGTAATGTATTATTAACCAACAGACAAAATTTGAATGATGAAAAAAATCGAAAAGTTGTAAAAATTACGTTTTAAAATGTGTCAAATCCAATACATATTTTTCTGTCCTTTCTGCCTAGGGCTGTAGGGGCGTGGCCTATGTACAGTATGAAGCCACGCCCATTCACAGAGGTTTCTGCTTTGGTTTTCAGTGATGTTAAAAAAATAAATAAAAAAAAGGCACTAAAGTACATTTACTCAAAAAGAAAGTAACTAAGTATATTTACTCAAGTACTTTGTACTCAGGTACTTTGTCTTTACTTGAGTATTATTATTATTATTATTTTCAAATTAAAAAAGAAAAGTAAAAAGCTCACAATGTGTCAAGCTTGTAGATCTGCTATTTTCAAAATACTTGATACATTTGAAAACGTTTGCAGTAGTAGTGATACTTTTACTCAAGTAAATATTTGAGTACTTTTTCCATCACTCCAGTGATTTGTCGTCACAGGACGTGCAGCGTGCGCGCGCGCGCACACACACACACACACACACACACACACACACACACACACACACGCGATGGGGAGAGGGAGAGAGAGAGAGAGAGAGAGAGAGAGACTTTCTGAACGTAGCTAATGCTAGCAGCAGCTAAACTCTGTGGAGTGTGGAGGCTATGGTGGAGGCGTGATATTGAAACGTAACGGCATTGCCGCATAGAGCGCTCGTTTTCACAGTTATTGTCCACGACACTGCAAGCGGCGCGAAGGCCAGCGGACCTTGGTCCTGCTCTTCGCCCCCGAGCGCCGTAGGCGCGAGTGGACGCGAAGAGCGGGCCAGGGCCGCGCGGCCGGCGGAGCGCCACGCGAGTTACGAAGCCGTGGTGAATGCAATCGTTCTATTTATGATGATCTCACTTTTCCTGATTGTATTTCAGACTCTAGCATGTGCATCAGCTACAAAGGTAAGAGTTGTTTTGTCTTTGAATCGCTATTCTGTGGTTAACACAGTGCATCAGTCGCAAGCTCAAATATCTGTATATTTAGGTTTCCATTCAGATCTCCAGCGAAAACAAATCAAGCGATTCGACCTTCTTCGAATCAACCGGCATCAGAAGAGGAAGAGCTACAGGTATGATATCCATCCTAAAATTGCCTACATGGGCGGTCGGGCGGTGAAAGTCACAAACGTAACATGCAGACTTGCAAGGTGCACCGTTTCCATCCACACCAAACGCGCCACAAACACTGGTCAGGGGTCTGGCATGACCAGGGGCCACATTATAATGACAACACTTTTTAGGGACAAAAAGTCAATAGTCACTAACAGCACACAATATAGGGCTGGATTTGAAGTCTTTGTAGCAGCCTGAAAACCTTCTCTGTTATAATCACTTACTTCTGAAAGATCATTTAAACTGACTTAAACTGTTCTACATGTCAGTGTGAGGGAAATTGGCACTTCAACTGAAAGATTGTGTTTTTTATTCCTTGTTCACAGGCGTTTGGAATAATACTGTAAGTGCAGGCAGAAAATAGGATTTTGTATCAGATCAGAGCATCCATTTTTTATTAATCAAGAAGGACTCAGTCATTCTACAAATGTAGAAAACCTTTCTAGTGAAGACAATGCAACAAAATGTGTGTCTAGATAGTCTGTCTGGTACAGTACATCTTTTAAGATGTGATCTTCCTTCCTGCATCACTTGTTCCATTACTGTACTGAATACTGTATGTTCTCCTCTCTTTTATATCAGATGGTAACAGACTTCAGGTGCAACATCTAGCAATCGTGCATCCAGGCCCCTTTCCAACACTTCATTTGAAATAAAACCACACGTGTCAAGTTCCGGTTTAGCTACAAGGGTAAATGTTTTTTTTTTCTATGAATCACTATTCTGTGGTTAACAGTCAGTCGCATCTCAAATATCTGTATATTTGGTTTTACTTTTAGAGCATCACAGAAACCCTTCCAACGAGACTGGGCTTCTACCGGAATTTGAGAAGAGACGCCAGATGGGCAGTATTTGAAATACATGTATTTGAAATACGTATTTGAAATACTTTTTTGTATTTTGAAATTTGTATTTGGCTGGGACGGAAAAAATTGGATGTAATTTGTATCAAAATACTTTCAGGTCTAGTATTTTCTGTATTTGAAATACAAAATACTTTTTATGTAATTTTATTCTCAAATGGACACATTTTAAACATTCACAAAGGTTTAAACTATAGGGGGAAAGACACATTTTCTTTCAATCTAATTTGCTGTTGGTTTGTGTGTGATACAGCCATAGCACTTGACTTTGGTTTTGTATTGTGCATTATGATTACAATTTCGAATGACTTGCGCGCAAGTACTGCGTTCATCTGCGTATGTATGTAGGTTGGTAGGTAGGTAGCTGTGTGTGTTTAAGCATGTAGCACAACTAGAGGTTTGCGGCGCTACGCGCCGCTCACATCTACGCCCCCTCGCCTCGTTGTTAACGTGAAAAGCTCATATGGCTAAAAAAATGGCTTTTGAAAAAAAAATGAAAAAAAAATGTTTTGGGGGGGAACTATTGTGGCGGAACTATTGTGCCGCAGCACGTTTCCGGTCGTACATATTTGACGGCCGGACGCACTTCCGGTGAAGAACTCCGCGAATTAAAAAGAGTAACGTTACGTTGCTGTAATGGGATGTACATACATGAAGATTATGTTAATGTGATCGGGACTCGTGCCTAAGTGATGGAATGTACTGGAATGTGGACAGTAGTGCTATTGACTATGCAAACGTGAGTACATCATTTGTTTAGCTAACTGTTAGCCTGGTGTTGACTCTACGTCAGCACGTATGGCGCTGGTTTGATGTGAGGACGTCGGCACGTGTGCCACGTGATCAGTCCTAGCCAATTGGACTGCTTTGGGTCGTCTGTATGTATGTACATGTATGTCGAATGCACCGTTCTGTCAGTTTCAAATTGTATATAGAGATAAGGGACCAGCATTTCTGGCAATGTCATCATTAACAGCCAATGAGGGACCAGCATTCCTGGTGATGTCAGTGATGATATCACTGGCATCGCCAGTGGTGATGCCAGTGGTGAGCGCACCTCATGGCGCTCTCTGCTGGCGTGCAAGCAGGCCATACATGGCCTACTTGTGCACAAGGAGCAAGTTGGCACCTCAACAGAGTGCAGTTTTAGTAATTATAAGGCTGGCAGAGCGGGTTTTGCACTCTATGAAGTACTGGCGCAGAGGCAACTGTGCATTCAGTCTCATGCCATAGTTCCTTTAGAAGATAACGGTAAAGTGGGTTCCAGACGATACGCGGTCACCGCCTCCTAGTAATTCATTTTCAATGAGAGGCGGGCGGCTATTTCTGCCGCACAGCGAAGTTTTGAGGCGGCGAGGCGAGCGGGCGCAGTCCCGTGAAAATCTCTGCAAGCGTGCTCGTTTGTGCATGCGTACATGGGCAGTGAGAGTTGGATTTTGTTCATCTTTGTGAAATACCTTGTGGCGTTTACTCACTGAGCAAGTGTGTTTGTGTCTCACCGCGGTGCGGTAACCCAAGCGGCAGCCGTAGCGTTGACCGATTATCGTGTGGAAGGCACTTCTGGCCTGAGCTCTTTTTAGGCAGCCTGCTCAAGACTAACACCATAGTATGGTCAATTTAAGTGCCTTCCACACTATACGCGGTCACCGCTATGGCTGCCGATTGGGTCAGCGGTTACCGCACGCGGTATTTCACAAAGATGAACACAATCCATCTCTCACCGCCCACATATGCATGCACAAACTAGCACACTCGCGGGGAATTCACGGGACCGCGCCCGCTCGCCTCGCCAGTTAATTTAATACTTGGCAGTCAATCTATAAAAGTACTAATCATTGCATCAATTTTTATAAAAAGTATTTATGTATTTTCAAAATACAAAATACGTATTTGAATCTTAAATACATTTCTCTGGCCTGTATTTATATTTCGTATTTTGATACATTTTTTGACCCAGTATTTGTATTTTGTATCAAAATACTTTTCAATGTATTTTCGCCCATCTCAGACGGTACAGTATGATATCCTATATCATGCCTTAAGGCGAGAAAATGGTAATTTCGTGCATATCAGTCTAAAAGTGCCACATTTTGCACAGATGTAGCCCAGGGCATGCTTTAATGATTAAGCTATAGGGCGCCCGAGTTGGCGACCTTCGGGGTCGCCACAGCAGCCAAA
Organism: Nannobrachium achirus; assembly: GCF_963921795.1. NCBI lineage: Eukaryota > Metazoa > Chordata > Actinopteri > Myctophiformes > Myctophidae > Nannobrachium > Nannobrachium achirus. The sequence continues at coordinate 41,869,425 of NC_137823.1, forward strand.
TAAAGTTGGGCTCCCATCGACTTTCACAAAACACCCACAAATTGACTTCCACAAAACACCCACAAAACTGTGAAAATTGATGACTGTGTGGCCATTTGTAGGCAAAGGAATGTTTTTTGTGCAAAACAAATGCTTGCAATGGATTCAGAATCATGACAAACCACTAGTTAGACCCCTCACATCCTACTTACATCAAATAATTTTCTAGGTATTTTCCTCCTGTATAGAAAGTCGATGGGAGCCCAACTTGATTTGGCCACTGTGGCGACCCTGATAATCGCCGACCAGCATACCCTGGGCTACATCTGTGCAAAATTTGGTGCTTTTAGACAGCTTTGCACAAAATTATAATTTTCTCCCCTTAAAGGACAACTTTGTTTTTTTACAACCAGGGTTCATATTTTAGATTGTAATTAGAGAAAAGAAAATGTGAGTGTTAAAATGTTTTCATTTGCTTTGTTCTATTGTTTTATCGCGTTTACCATGCTAAAATGTAGGGCATGCGTAGGCATGGAGGCTAAATATGTATTTTTTAAGACACAATAAGCCTGCAGTTTCTTTATTGCTATTTACAGTGACACTTCTAGCCCCCATAAGTCACATCCAACCATGAAAGGTTGCATTGTATCTTGGGAATGGGCTTATTCTGTGTAAAATTGACATATTTAGCCACTTGTATGCATGCCCCCAACCACTGAAATAAAACATCTCTAAAACAATGGAAAAAAGTAAATTAAATAATTGTAACATTCATCTTTTATATTATTTAATTACAATCTAAAATATGAACCCTTGTTGTAAAAAACGAAAGTTGTCCTTTAAGGCCACCGGCTATCGGGCGGACCAACGGTGGACGTCACAAACGTAACATGCAGACTTGCAAGGTGCACCGTTGGTCCGATCCGCATCAAACTTGGCACAAACACTTCAGGGGTCTGCCATGACAATACTCACACTACACACAGGGGCCACGATAGGGCTCCGGGGGTCACAGCCACACTGTTGCTTCAATCATCACCAAGCACAAATGCTGTTTAGGGAACACACACACACACAGACACACCGACACACACACACACACACACACACACACACACACACACACACACACACACACACACACACACAGGAATCAGCTAGTGTCTGTCTTACAAGCCCTGTCTGGCTCGGCTTATGTCTGGTTCAGCTTTTAAGGTGTTATCTTCCCTCCTGCATCACCTGTTCCATTGCTTTACTTACTGAACATTTCATGTTCTCCTGTCTTGTAGGTTACAACGTGACTTCAGGTGCAACATCTACAGTAGCAGTACTGGAGCATCTTTGACGCTTGCCACATTTTCCCGCCCCGGTGGGGGCGGAGGGGCCTGCAGACACCTTTCACTGTGTTTTCAAGTGTGTGTGTGTGTGTGTGTGTGTGTGTGTGTGTGTGTGTGTGTGTGTGTGTGTGTGTGTGTGCGTGCGTGCGTGCGTGCGTGCGTGCACGCACACACACACACACACACACACACACACACACACACACACACACACACACACACACACACACACACACACAGTACTTTTACTTTTGGCACTTTAAGTACATTTTGATACCGATACTTTTATACTTTTACTCAAGTAAATGTTGAATACCAGACTTCTACTTGTAATAGAGTACATCTGCATTGATCTATCCATCTTCTGTCTAGCGAACCAGCGAACTGTCACTTCCTTTTATCCAAGAGTCTAAGGAGCACGATGGCGGTCCGAGTAGGAGCTAGTTTGGCAAGGCCACGCCTACTTCTCAGTGTCAATATTATAAAGATATATATTTTAATGTACCGGTAATATGTATTATACATTTAATGTACAATTGAAATTATGCAAATTAATTACTACGTCGATCATTAACAGACCGCTGACAACTATGACATTCTTCAAACTGCGTGATGTTTTGATTAAACATTGTTTGGAAGTATTGAAGACAGGCACATTTTCACAGATTGATGTATAATATGTATCAATATAATTCCTATGTTTCATGCATAGTGTAAACTAAATATTAGGGCTGGGATGCGATTAAAAATTTTAATCTAATTAATTACAGGCTCTGTGATTAATTAATCACAATTAATCACATTTTAATCGCACATCGATATTTGACCTGAGAAGCATTTTTTTCGTTGTACGAGTGAATCAACGAGTACATTTTTTAAATCCAAATTTCGCATCCACTGGGCCAAGCAAAGCACTCTGATAGACTACTTCTCCCTTTGCATTTGTTGTCTCTTATTGTTTGGTGCATCGCTATGATCGGTATGCCCGAAACTGAAGGTTCTATGGTGCAAAAACTAAGTGCGATTAAAATGCGTTCATTTTTTTAATCGCTTTAATTTTCTGTAATTAATTAATCGCAATTAATCAGTTAAAGTCCCAGCCTTACTAAATATATATATATACTGTGAAGTACAGTAGCTACTACGGGAAAAGAATGCCATTGGTGTATACAATATACCAAACTTTATGCACATGTACAGCTGAGGATGCTTTTTTCTTTCTCTTTGCTCTTTTGCCTTTTGCACTCTCTTTTTTTTCTATGCCATTATTACTTATTATTTTATCTTTAGAAGTGTTGTTGTTGTTTTGCTGTTATTTTATATGTACCACTGCAAGGAAGCTGAACAAAAATAGGTTTTACTCTTATGTTCCTGTACAAAATACGTAACAATAAATACAACCTTGAACCTTACATTGTTATGCACAATTATTTCCAATAGCATTATACGATTGTGGTATAATGACAAGTGACTATCTAAAATCATTCAAATTGGAGGATTTCTATTGTGAAAAACACACCAGCAGGGCTTGATGGGTGGGTCAAATTCAATGAATATTGGAATGGGGCTTTTAAGCCGTGACATCATTTTGTAGACAGACCTCCAAGCAGTTTATGGTCAATATCTGTCCCTCGCTATTTCAACAGATCCGAGACAAAAATAACGACTAAAGTATAATTCTACCACTTTCCTTTCAACAACAAAGAGAAGAAAAATTAGTAAATAGTAAAAAGATTTGCTTTTTTGGGGGGCAAAAGTTCTCCTCTGCCTACAAAATTATGTCAGACTTAACAGCCCCATAGGGGCAATTAGCTTGTCATTAAAGAGGGGGGAGAGGGGTTTACTAGAGGAGGTTACTAGTTTGAGGACCTGATCAGGAGAGAGAGGAGAGAAGGAGGACAGACAGATATGATATGCTGGGGATAGAATTGAGGGAGTTAGATGCAGATTTGGGGGAGATGGGAGAAGGAACTGCTGATGTCATCAACCTTCTTTTCAAAGTCTCCATTGACGAGTTCTACTAGGATACACACTTTTCTGCAGCACAATAACACGTAAGACTTAATGTACTGTACAGGCTACTTGGAATGTAAGATGGAATGAATGCACAATAATAATCCAACCGCTATTACTTATTCTGTCATTATTTTCTCAACTGATTCTTGTAGCTTGAGGTCCCCTCTTAAGAATTCAAGAGTGTGCCCAGTGTTATCCCTTGGGCAGCTCTTAATGGCCGAAACACTAAAAATTCACCCAAAATAAAGGGTTTAACGTATAAATACTTAATTGATCTAAATGCATCAAATTAGCCTTCTACAGAATGTATCCATGACATATGTGTACAATGTGTCATGCTCAAAACAGCAAAATCCAATAAAAATACAATTATATTTGATGGGTTTTTTGTTTATATCCCATGTATTAATTCCTTTAGAAAGTTATCCTTTCCCAGAAGACTCAGCTTCCACCCACAGAGTAAAACCACAGTTAGAGTCTGAGTCAAAGAAAGAGGCAGCACACCAATAAGTCTGTTTGAAATAATTGTATTAACAGAATAGTTCAATAGTACAGCAAGTCAGTTCACCTATAATTGCTTTCTGCTCTAATAGACAGTTGACATGTTTTCATATAGTTACTGTAAGACAGTAGGATGGGTCCTGTCATGATGATGAAATATCGTGACCAGTGATCACCTCATGGGCTGCGATGACCTTTATCAGTGGTCAGAACACAACAGAGTTGTTGACATGGTGTAATCTGGTTGTTGACAGCTCCTGCCGTCACCCCATAAGGATAAAGATTGTTTACTTAAAAATGGTTTACCAGTTAAATATCAGACACTTGTACAGTGTCAAGGCTGTTGGAATAACAATGTTAGAACAACAGGGTTTTTGTTGGAACATAGAGGGACAAACAGCACAATTAATAGATGATCTGTCCTGTACAGTAGTTTGACCTTTAGACAAAATTGGTACAAAATATTGTATTAATATTATATTAACTAGAAGCTCAGCCGCGGCCGAGCATCTAGTCGGCGCCCTGGTCAACTCGGGAACAATGTAATTAGGGAATGAATGCCCCGCCCTTTAATGCAAACCCCATTATACCTGTTGTCATAGGATCTGTTTTGACCATCTGTTTGCGTGTGTCCATTTATGCCCATAATATATGGAGATATCTGTTTGTCTACGTCCATTTTATGCCCATATGGAGATCTCTGTAGGACCCGTTTTGACCATCTGTTTGCCTGTCTCCATTTATGCCCATAATATGGAGTTATCTGTCTGTCTGCGTCCATTTAATGCCCATATATGGAGATCTCTGTAGGACCCGTATTGACCATCTGTTTGCCTGTGTCCATTTATGCTCATATATGGAGATATCTGTATCTGTCTCTCTGCATCCATTTTATGCCCATATATGGAGATCTCTGTATCTGTTTGTGAATGAAACATCAAAGACAACAACTTGATTCCTGTCATACAGGGGGAGGGGAAACACAACCCCTCCCACCAGATCTCTGATTGGGAATTTCAAATTTTAAATCCCCTCCCGTTTTAAATCAAATAGAATAGGGACAACTTCAGACTCAAGCTCCAGCGCAGAGTCTGAAATCAGGCTAGATCTCTGTATCTGTCTGTGCCTCCGACTGTGTTGCAGACAGTGCCGGTTCCCCCTTTAATGCAAACCCCATAATACCTGTTGTCATAGGACCCATTTTGACCATCTGTTTGCCTGTGTCCATTTATGCCCATTGACTCATGTGGTGTACGTGATGCCTTTTATGAAGTGATGTCACAATAAGTCAGCGATTGCGGCGATTTCCTCCGGAACAGCCTGATGTCAACAATCAGCTCCGCATAAGGAGGTTCCGAACGTTTTGCGCCGGTTTCGGAAAACCGCGCATCGGTTCGAGTCGAGGCCCGGCACTGCACTCCGCGCCGCGGCGGGGAACGCGCGTGCCGAATCTGAAGCCGGTGGGAAGAGCGGTTCTCGAGATACGCGGATTACATACAGACACGCACGCAGACAGAGATTTGTCGCATTTATAGATAGATAATATTAACCAAACTTTTCCAACAATATTGAAACATTCTAAACAACTTTTATGAATGTGTGGTGTGGTGAAGTAAGTATTATTTGTATGGCACATTTGTATTTTTACAAAGAGAGAACTCATAAAGTGCTTTACATACAACAGAAATAAAGACAGCACACAGCACTTAAAAACACTACTGTTTAAAGTTAAAGCCATACTGTGTAAGATGCCCAACTAGTGGTCATTAGCCCTATAGCAAACCGCGGTCGCGTCCGCGTCTTTCGGACGTTTTTCGTACCTTCAGACCCCCGCGTCTGCCTCCACCTCGCTGAGATCTATCTTAAGGGGTCCCTTGTTCCTGTGCGTTCAGTAATTCCAGAGATACGGACTCCTTCACCCTGCCTGGTAGGCGAAATTACCTAGAGAAGGGATGGTACAAACGGGCGACAACAAATATGGCTGCCATAGCGACCCCACTTCAAGATGCGCTGTGATTGGCCGGCAGTTGTATAACCCTCGCTGTGATTGGCCGGTAGTGTGATGACGCAATTTTGGCGCGAGATCCGGTCCACGGCAAGGATCTCAGTTTACATACAGAGAAGGCTTTACAGGCTGAAATTCACGGCGCGGATCTTCTAAAACTTTTGTGATTTAATAGTTAGGAGAATTTTAAGATTTGTTTTATAAAAAAAGTTACATAGTACAACTTTAAACAAGCATTTGTGGAATGTCTTAAATGTTGTTGTTGTCAGTTGAAAAGCTAGTGAGCCCGCCTGGGAAGCCTGAGGTTCGAAGTGGCGCTGAGCAAGATATTTAACCCCTAACTGCTCCAAAATACAAAACGTAGTGAATGTATTTGTTGTTGTTTTTAATCATTTGAATGCTTCATGCTGTCTTTATTGTATGTAAAGCACTTTGTGAGTTCTCTCTGTGAGAGGTTCTTCACCAAACTACATGTTCATAAGGGGAGCGTGTCGACATTGCGACCTAGCATCTGTTTGATGGTTCATCCTTTCGACACGGGTGAATTTAAACCTGGTGAAAAGCTAACCTGCCAACACGGGTGAGTAGCTAACCTGCCGACGTGGATGAATGTTAACCTCTATGCCTAAACCTAACCGAAACCCTAACCCTAACCTGAGTAACCGTGACGCGGGTGAGTAGCTAACCTGCCGACTCCCTTGGCCCTCTTACATCTAACGACTTGGTAAAGATTTCACAATCTTAATCAAATCGGGGCTATTTGCGGCGCGCTCCCGTGACTCAGTCGTTACTCAATCGTTAAATGTGAGGTAGTGGTCCGACTCGATTTTTACCCCGATTTGAGACCCAGATTATGTTACGAGAATATCAAACAGGTTTGATATTTTTACAAATCGGGCTCGAGTCTGAATGAATACAATGACGTAGCCTAGCCTACAACCAAAACAACAAGCCAAAAACCAAGCCATTCATTCCCCCAAAAAGACGCTGCCTGAGCTGCCAGCCTGGTCGTTGTTGGTGCGGCTGTTACCACAGCCCTTTATTTATTAGTTATTTCTCCGCGTTTCCATTATTCCAAACATTCAACGTTGATAATAGTTGATATGATCGAATCGATCGATCATATCAACTATTATCGCTGCGATGACCTTTATCAGTGGTCAGAACACAACAGAGTTGTTGACATGGTGTAATCTGGTTGTTGACAGCTCCTGCCGTCACCCCATAAGGATAAAGATTGTTTACTTAAAGATGGTTTACCAGTTAAATATCAGACACTTGTACAGTGTCAAGGCTGTTGGAATAACAATGTTAGAATAACAGGGTTTTTGTTGGAACATAGAGGGACAAACAGCACAATTAATAGATGATCTGTCCTGTACAGTAGTTTGACCTTTAGACAAAATTGGTACAAAATATTGTATTAATATTATATTAACTAGAAGCTCAGCCGCGGCCGAGCATCTAGTCGGCGCCCTGGTCAACTCGGGAACAATGTAAATAGGGAATGAATGCCCCGCCCTTTAATGCAAACCCCATTATACCTGTTGTCATAGGATCTGTTTTGACCATCTGTTTTTTTTTCCATTTATGCCCATAATATATGGAGATATCTGTTTGTCTACGTCCATTTTATGCCCATATGGAGATCTCTGTAGGACCCGTTTTGACCATCTGTTTGCCTGTCTCCATTTATGCCCATAATATGGAGTTATCTGTCTGTCTGCGTCCATTTAATGCCCAATGATTTAGGAAGGGTGCCCAGAGACTCTACAGGTAGGGTTGCCAACTCTGAGAGTTTCAAATACGGGACACCTCATTATATTTCTGAGGAAAGGTGCGGCGGCAAAGCCGCCGCCGAAAAATCAGATATTTTCGGTTATAAAGTTGGCTAAAACGGGCATTTTCCTATATTAAATCATATTTTTCCTTTCACAATATAATTTCGGGTGTCATTGGGCCATGTCCTATTACCTTAAAATCATGTAGTGTATTTTATTACCAGTAAGACTCCCGAATCTGGAGATAAGCGTCACGGTCACGCTGTGGACCTGACGGTGATGTCAGCGAGTTGTGACATCACTTCCTGTACAGGGCGGCTACAAGAAATGTGGATAACACTATATATGGAGTGTGACGATTCAAGGCATCTCGGTTAAGTTCTTACCGGACACCACTGCATCACCACTACATGTGGAGCCAGCTTTTCAGGTATTAGGCCAAAACATCAGATGAAGAAGAAGGCAGTCAAGAAGGCAGTCAGCTCTTGTTCAGACCAGATGTATGATGACATCAGCAACTGCAATCTGATCCAAGGCTCTCATCAGGTCCTCTGCACTCTGAAAATGTTAATTTTTGATCACACTCCGTTGCACCAGCTCAGCCATCAACTGCAGGGCACACACATTCTGAGGAACTTCAGTGATCCTATACTGTGTGTGTGTGTGTGTGTGTGTGTGCGCCGGCTGAGAGGTGAAAACTAGAGAGGAGAGAGGCACAGAGGGTCCCCTCTTAAGAATTCAAGAGTGTGCCCAGTGTTATCCCTTGGGCAGCTCTTAATGGCCGAAACACTAAAAATTCACCCAAAATAAAGGGTTTAACGTATAAATACTTAATTGATCTAAATGCATCAAATTAGCCTTCTACAGAATGTATCCATGACATATGTGTACAATGTGTCATGCTCAAAACAGCAAAATCCAATAAAAATACAATTATATTTGATGGGTTTTTTGTTTATATCCCATGTATTAATTCCTTTAGAAAGTTATCCTTTCCCAGAAGACTCAGCTTCCACCCACAGAGTAAAACCACAGTTAGAGTCTGAGTCAAAGAAAGAGGCAGCACACCAATAAGTCTGTTTGAAATAATTGTATTAACAGAATAGTTCAATAGTACAGCAAGTCAGTTCACCTATAATTGCTTTCTGCTCTAATAGACAGTTGACATGTTTTCATATAGTTACTGTAAGACAGTAGGATGGGTCCTGTCATGATGATGTAATATCGTGACCAGTGATCACCTCATGGGCTGCGATGACCTTTATCAGTGGTCAGAACACAACAGAGTTGTTGACATGGTGTAATCTGGTTGTTGACAGCTCCTGCCGTCACCCCATAAGGATAAAGATTGTTTACTTAAAGATGGTTTACCAGTTAAATATCAGACACTTGTACAGTGTCAAGGCTGTTGGAATAACAATGTTAGAATAACAGGGTTTTTGTTGGAACATAGAGGGACAAACAGCACAATTAATAGATGATCTGTCCTGTACAGTAGTTTGACCTTTAGACAAAATTGGTACAAAATATTGTATTAATATTATATTAACTAGAAGCTCAGCCGCGGCCGAGCATCTAGTCGGCGCCCTGGTCAACTCGGGAACAATGTAAATAGGGAATGAATGCCCCGCCCTTTAATGCAAACCCCATTATACCTGTTGTCATAGGATCTGTTTTGACCATCTGTTTGCGTGTGTCCATTTATGCCCATAATATATGGAGATATCTGTTTGTCTACGTCCATTTTATGCCCATATGGAGATCTCTGTAGGACCCGTTTTGACCATCTGTTTGCCTGTCTCCATTTATGCCCATAATATGGAGTTATCTGTCTGTCTGCGTCCATTTAATGCCCATATATGGAGATCTCTGTAGGACCCGTATTGACCATCTGTTTGCCTGTGTCCATTTATGCTCATATATGGAGATATCTGTATCTGTCTCTCTGCATCCATTTTATGCCCATATATGGAGATCTCTGTATCTGTTTGTGAATGAAACATCAAAGACAACAACTTGATTCCTGTCATACAGGGGGAGGGGAAACACAACCCCTCCCACCAGATCTCTTGTGATTGGGAATTTCAAATTTTAAATCCCCTCCCGTTTTAAATCAAATAGAATAGGGACAACTTCAGACTCAAGCTCCAGCGCAGAGTCTGAAATCAGGCTAGATCTCTGTATCTGTCTGTGCCTCCGACTGTGTTGCAGACAGTGCCGGTTCCCCCTTTAATGCAAACCCCATAATACCTGTTGTCATAGGACCCATTTTGACCATCTGTTTGCCTGTGTCCATTTATGCCCATTGACTCATGTGGTGTACGTGATGCCTTTTATGAAGTGATGTCACAATAAGTCAGCGATTGCGGCGATTTCCTCCGGAACAGCCTGATGTCAACAATCAGCTCCGCATAAGGAGGTTCCGAACGTTTTGCGCCGGTTTCGGAAAACCGTGCATCGGTTCGAGTCGAGGCCCGGCACTGCACTCCGCGCCGCGGCGGGGAACGCGCGTGCCGAATCTGAAGCCGGTGGGAAGAGCGGTTCTCGAGATACGCGGATTACATACAGACACGCACGCAGACAGAGATTTGTCGCATTTATAGATAGATAATATTAACCAAACTTTTCCAACAATATTGAAACATTCTAAACAACTTTTATGAATGTGTGGTGTGGTGAAGTAAGTATTATTTGTATGGCACATTTGTATTTTTACAAAGAGAGAACTCATAAAGTGCTTTACATACAACAGAAATAAAGACAGCACACAGCACTTAAAAACACTACTGTTTAAAGTTAAACAAGCATTTGTGGAATGTCTTAAATGTTGTTGTTGTCAGTTGAAAAGCTAGTGAGCCCGCCTGGGAAGCCTGAGGTTCGAAGTGGCGCTGAGCAAGATATTTAACCCCTAACTGCTCCAAAATACAAAACGTAGTGAATGTATTTGTTGTTGTTTTTAATCATTTGAATGCTTCATGCTGTCTTTATTGTATGTAAAGCACTTTGTGAGTTCTCTCTGTGAGAGGTTCTTCACCAAACTACATGTTCATAAGGGGAGCGTGTCGACATTGCGACCTAGCATCTGTTTGATGGTTCATCCTTTCGACACGGGTGAATTTAAACCTGGTGAAAAGCTAACCTGCCAACACGGGTGAGTAGCTAACCTGCCGACGTGGATGAATGTTAACCTCTATGCCTAAACCTAACCGAAACCCTAACCCTAACCTGAGTAACCGTGACGCGGGTGAGTAGCTAACCTGCCGACTCCCTTGGCCCTCTTACATCTAACGACTTGGTAAAGATTTCACAATCTTAATCAAATCGGGGCTATTTGCGGCGCGCTCCCGTGACTCAGTCGTTACTCAATCGTTAAATGTGAGGTAGTGGTCCGACTCGATTTTTACCCCGATTTGAGACCCAGATTATGTTACGAGAATATCAAACAGGTTTGATATTTTTACAAATCGGGCTCGAGTCTGAATGAATACAATGACGTAGCCTAGCCTACAACCAAAACAACAAGCCAAAAACCAAGCCATTCATTCCCCCAAAAAGACGCTGCCTGAGCTGCCAGCCTGGTCGTTGTTGGTGCGGCTGTTACCACAGCCCTTTATTTATTAGTTATTTCTCCGCGTTTCCATTATTCCAAACATTCAACGTTGATAATAGTTGATATGATCGAATCGATCGATCTGCGCCGGCTGAGAGGTGAAAACTAGAGAGGAGAGAGGCACAGAGGGCACCACAGGGCTGAGAGGGTGGGAGGAAGGCGGAGCTCGGTGTGTGTGTGCAGACTGTGCACGGCATGTGCAGTGAAAAAGTAATCAAGTAAAAGTATCAATACTGCAATACTCTGATGCGACGCGCTGTGACTGAGCTTGTAGATCGGCTATTTTCATTTATGCATGGTTAGCCTAATGCTTTATAATAATATTATAATTTATTTAGGAACACAAGGCTATATAATAGGCATATTTCAGCAAATAAAAGGGAATCTTGAACCAGTCTTTACAAAATCTTTAGAGGCATACACATCTAACAACTGTAATCTTTGAAAAACCATCCTACAATCTTTGGGGAGTCTTTTTCAAATCTTATAGTGTGAGGGGTAGTCTTTAAGAAATCTTTCCCAAATCTGTCCACAATCTTACCAAAGTTGTTAGGTGTAAGGCTAGCTTTAGTCGAAATGATGGGACGTAGGAATTTCCTCCTGAATGTGAACTGAACTGGTTGGTCCACGACAATTCCTTGCTCCAGCAATGGCACATGTTGCCCCTAGAGAAAATACCTTTAGACATGTGGAGCCAGCTTTTCAGGTATTAGGCCAAAACATCAGATGAAGAAGAAGGCAGTCAGCTCTTGTTCAGACCAGATGTATGATGACATCAGCAACTGCAATCGGATCCAAGGCTCTCATCAGGTCCTCTGCACTCTGAAAATGTTAATTTTTGATCACACTCCGTAGCACCAGCTCAGCCATCAACTGCAGGGCACACACATTCTGAGGAACTTCAGTGATCCTATACTGTGTGTGTGTGTGTGTGTGTGTGTGTGTGTGTGTGTGTGTGTGTGTGTGTGTGTGTGTGTGTGTGTGTGTGTGTGTGTGTGTGTGTGTATGTGTGTGTGTGTGTGTGTGTGTGTGTGTGTGTGTGTGTGCTTTTTTATATTTGGGAGCCTAGGGCATGTGCACAAGTTGGTTGTGAGGGGCCTTCAAATGGCCAAAGGAGGGCCAAACAATTAGCAAGGTACTGCTCTAGTCTGTATCAGCCATTATAGAAAGTCGCTCCATTTGGAGGAGTCGTTATCTTTACCCATGATTGTTGTCTGCTGTGCTTGACATGTACTGTATGCCAACAGTATTATATGTAACAATGTTCTGGCCAGTGTTGCCAACTCCCCAGTAATGGAAGTAGCTAGTGGCTCTCCCAGAAGTAGCTAGAAGTCGCTAGGGGTGGGGTAAGCGCCTGCACGGGAACAGATGCACGTGCGCGTTTCTAGGGTAATAATTCAAGCTTTTGTATTTTTTTGTACGCCGGCAATACCAGTAGAGAGAGAAAGAGATGTGGCGTGCGTTTGTGTGTCACTGAGGAGCAGGCAAGCAGCAAATGTAGTCTAGGACCTGACCGTTTAGGAGGACATATACATTCGTAACATTTCTAATTTCAATATATTATGACAAAACAACTAAGAAACGCTGAAAATGTTCAACTTATTATTGTCCAGGGCCTTAGGGAAACCTTTTCCACCTATCAGTGTAAAAACACCACATTTATTATCCCAGATGTAACCCAGGGCATGCTCTAATGATTTAGGAAGGGTGCCCAGAGACTCTACAGGTAGGGTTGCCAACTCTGAGAGTTTCAAATACGGGACACCTCATTATATTTCTGAGGAAAGGTGCGGCGGCAAAGCCGCCGCCGAAAAATCAGATATTTTCGGTTATAAAGTTGGCTAAAACGGGCATTTTCCTATATTAAATCATATTTTTCCTTTCACAATATAATTTCGGGTGTCATTGGGCCATGTCCTATTACCTTAAAATCATGTAGTGTATTTTATTACCAGTAAGACTCCCGAATCTGGAGATAAGCGTCACGGTCACGCTGTGGACCTGACGGTGATGTCAGCGAGTTGTGACATCACTTCCTGTACAGGGCGGCTACAAGAAATGTGGATAACACTATATATGGAGTGTGACGATTCAAGGCATCTCGGTTAAGTTCTTACCGGACACCACTGCATCACCACTACATGTGGAGCCAGCTTTTCAGGTATTAGGCCAAAACATCAGATGAAGAAGAAGGCAGTCAAGAAGGCAGTCAGCTCTTGTTCAGACCAGATGTATGATGACATCAGCAACTGCAATCTGATCCAAGGCTCTCATCAGGTCCTCTGCACTCTGAAAATGTTAATTTTTGATCACACTCCGTTGCACCAGCTCAGCCATCAACTGCAGGGCACACACATTCTGAGGAACTTCAGTGATCCTATACTGTGTGTGTGTGTGTGTGTGTGTGTGTGTGTGTGTGTGTGTGTGTGTGTGTGTGTGTGTGTGTGTGTGTGTGTGTGTGTGTGTGCTTTTTTATATTTGGGAGCCTAGGGCATGTGCACAAGTTGGTTGTGAGGGGCCTTCAAATGGCCAAAGGAGGGCCAAACAATTAGCAAGGTACTGCTCTGTATCAGCCATTATAGAAAGTCGCTCCATTTGGAGGAGTCGTTATCTTTACCCATGATTGTTGTCTGCTGTGCTTGACATGTACTGTATGCCAACAGTATTATATGTAACAATGTTCTGGCCAGTGTTGCCAACTCCCCAGTAATGGAAGTAGCTAGTGGCTCTCCCAGAAGTAGCTAGAAGTCGCTAGGGGTGGGGTAAGCGCCTGCACGGGAACAGATGCACGTGCGCGTTTCTAGGGTAATAATTCAAGCTTTTGTATTTTTTTGTACGCCGGCAATACCAGTAGAGAGAGAAAGAGATGTGGCGTGCGTTTGTGTGTCACTGAGGAGCAGGCAAGCAGCAAATGTAGTCTAGGACCTGACCGTTTAGGAGGACATATACATTCGTAACATTTCTAATTTCAATATATTATGACAAAACAACTAAGAAACGCTGAAAATGTTCAACTTATTATTGTCCAGGGCCTTAGGGAAACCTTTTCCACCTATCAGTGTAAAAACACCACATTTATTATCCCAGATGTAACCCAGGGCATGCTCTAATGATTTAGGAAGGGTGCCCAGAGACTCTACAGCCAGGGTCAATATGGCCACCATCTCAAAATAGTCTTGGCTACAACTATTGAACCAGATGAGCTACAAAATGTTGACCCTGAGCAAGATTCTTAACCCCTAACTGCTCTCAAAAAAAGAAATGTATGGAATGCCCCTCCACAGGTCTTGAGAGCTGCAGCCTCTCTGGACATTCTTAAGAACCACTTAAAAACACTACCGTTTAAACAAACATTTGTGGAATGTCTTAAATTTAGGAAGGGTGCCCAGAGACTCTACAGCCAGGGTCAATATGGCCACCATCTCAAAATAGTCTTGGCTACAACTATTGAACCAGATGAGCTACAAAATGTTGACCCTGAGCAAGATTCTTAACCCCTAACTGCTCTCAAAAAAAGAAATGTATGGTATGCCCCTCCACAGGTCTTGAGAGCTGCAGCCTCTCTGGACATTCTTAAGAACCACTTAAAAACACTACCGTTTAAACAAACATTTGTGGAATGTCTTAAATTCAGTTGTTGTTAGGCTATAGTGAGCCTGCCTGGGAAGCCTAAGGTTCGAAGTGGCCCTGAGCAAGATATTTACCCCTAACTGCTCCCCAAAACGTGAACAAATGTAATGTAATTAGATTTTGTTGTCGTTTTTAATCATTTGAATACTTCAGGCTGTGTCTTTAGTCCTGTTGTATGTAAAGCACTTTATCTCTGAGAGAAGTGCCATACAAATGAAATGTACATGCATACTTACTTCACCACAATACACGTTCATAAAAGTTGTTGAACAAGTGTAGCAGATTCCTTATGACGGTGAACTCTGAACTGGTTTGTCCACTGACCATTCCATGTTCCAGCAATGGGGGGTGTCACATGTTGCCCCTAGAGAAAATACCTTTGGACATGTGAAGGTATAGCTTTTCAGGTAGTAGAGGCCATACCATCAGATGGAGAAGGCACAATTAAGGCAGTCATCTCATGTTCAGACTAGATATATGACAGCAATTGCAATCTGATCCAATTGGGCTCTCATCAGGTCCTGTGCATTCTTAAAATGTTCATTTGTGATCACACTCTGCACTGGCTCAGTCATCAACTGCAGGGCACGCACATTCTGTAGGAACTTCTTTCCCATTCAACATCTTGGCAAAAACATTTGACAGGTCACCAGAAAGCCCACTTTCAGCTAATAGTAAACCTATAGTGTATTATCAAGCTATGCGTAGCAGGAAAAAGTTACACATTTATGAATTGTGGTTATAATCTGTAGCCTACAGCAATTCATTGATAATACAGCGTATAGCTGTAACGATTTAATAATGATTTAAAAAATGCTACTTTATTCAGCAGACCATCTATACTATAATTTTCCAAATGTCTGTCTGAGTGAGTGAGTGAGTGAGTGTCTGTCACAGCGTTTCTCCTCAGTGGCTGGAGCAATTGATCTGAAATCGCATCACCATTAGCATATGAACACACCTGGCATAACTGTGAAGCCCGTTTGTCACTTTCACAAATCATATGCTGTATATTAGCATTTTTATGGCGTATCTACTATCTATTCTGCATCTAGCATGAGGCATATCTATTCTGCATCTAGCATGAGGCAAAATGTTTAACCAGCTCTGCCTGTGTGTGTGTGTGTGAGTGTGTGTGTGTGTGGGGGGGGGGGGGGGGGGGGGGGGCCTGTTACAGATGTTGTCCAAAAATCATGCAGATCGGTACACAGTATCTCTGTAGCCATTAAACGAAACGGGTATTTCTTACATTGATGCTCCTACATATTATCATGCATGCAAGCACCAGTTAAAGTTACTTTCCATCCCTCATATACTGTGTGCACAGTGCACACCCCATAACCCACACACTGCACATCATTTCGGAGCTCATATCTTTGAACGGGTAAGGACTATTGTTTATTCATTTTGGTGGAATAATTGTGTTCTATCGTTGTATTTATTTAATTAGGTTAGGGTTAGGTTAGTACTCTGCCAATTCCCATGAAAGAGTTAATATTTGTTTATTTGGAATCAAAAACATTGAACATGCCACAGGTATGAATACATCTTGAACAAAGTAAATGTTATGGTTTTGATTGAGTATTTTTGCATGTAATCTCTTAACCCTATTTTTGTGGTAAATAAAAACTGATGGCCTGAAAGGTGTAATATGCAACCATCTGAAAGGAAATATGCTACAGTTTCACTAATAAAGATTGTAGAAAGCAGATTTGATTTGATGTTCAAGAAGCATATTATACCAAGGTAGAGTAAAAAAAAAAAGAAGAAAAAAAAAAGAATCAGACACACACCATCTTTGAAATATGCACGATAACGACAAGTTTGCACTTGTAGTTCATCTGGTTCAATAGTTATGGCCAAAACGCGTGATTCCTAAACCCACCAGGCTTGAGTTAAGACCCGCCTCACGGAAACGCGAGGACTTCCAGGAGTGGCTGAAATCCCTGCCTGACACATGGAGGGTGGATAAATTCAGAGGCATGAAGACTTATACTTGAGAAAAGCCTGCATTTGCACAATGCACAACTATTAATTTCTCACTGCAGTGCTAAAAAAAACTTGAAACTGACTTAATTGTACTGTGCTTATTTAATAAAGGGAAAACTTTGTAACTTTGCTAAAGAGAAAAACGTAGGCCTACTGATAAAGCTATTCATTTGTCACTACTGTGCTCAAAATAAAAACTCTTACTGATTATCAGTTAAATTATTATGGTTTGGATATGGCTTTGGGCGTATTATGCTGCGTGTATTATTGTAATGGATCAGTAGGTAGTAGGTACTTTGCACTTGAGCGAGCAGCACTAACGTTCATGGGCACTTTCATACTTAAGATTATCGAGAGGAGGCGGGTCTTAACTCAATCCTGGTAGGTTTAAGAATCACACGGCCAAAACAGTTTTGAGATGGTGGCCATATTGGATTTGTCTGCTATGACAACCCTGAAGAGTTGCTGGGCACCCTTTCTAAATAGAGCATGCCCTGGGTTACATCTTGGTGCGTTTGCACTGATTAATTTCCCTAAGGCCCTGCACAATAATAAGTAGACATTTTTTGGTGTGTTTCATAGCTGTTTTGTCATAAAATAAAGAAATTAGAAATTTCACAAACTTAGATGTCCCCCTAAACATTGGTATTCTGAACATTTTGAGCACCTCAGAAAACGTGTAGCTCTATAGAGCCATCTTGGAAGTTGTGGTCATTTTTTAAAAGGCGCAGTCATTTTCTAGTATTTAGTCTCGGATAGAGAATTTCTCACAGTTCTTAAGTTGTTCCTTGGGTTCATATTAGCGAAGAACAGTTGAGATATTCTCTCCTAAATGAAGTGCATACATATCTTAGCCAGGTCCTCTACTAATGGAGGCAGAGAGAGGGAAGGAAAAATAGGGTTTTATCTCTGGCTCCTGTAAATAATATGTGTCCCCAAATCAGCAGAAAATGTAGCTAGATTGGTCTCTAGAAGCTTTTCACTAAGTCTCTAGTCTAGGGGGTTCTGGAGAGTAGCTAAATCTAGCGACAAATCCCCTAGGTTGGCAACACTGGTTCTGCCCTACATGCACTTTGTACATACATACATAGGCCTACATACATACATACATACATACATACATACATACATACATACGTGTGTGTGTGTGTGTGTGTGTGTGTGTGTGTGTGTGTGTGTGTGTGTGTGTGTGTGTGTGCGTGCGTGCGTGCGTGCGTGCGTGCGTGCGCGCGCGCGCGCGCGCGTGCGTGTGTGTGTGTGTGTGTGTGTGTATATATATCATAGCTGTAATAATTTAATAATGATTTAAAATAGCTACTTTATTCAGCTAACTGTGTTTATTACTTTTGGTTTAATAATTGTGTTCTATTGTATTTATGTAATGCGGTTAAAGTAGGCTACTCTGTCAATTCCCACAAAAGAGTTAATATTCATTCATTTGGAATCAACAACATTAAACATGCCACATATATAAATACAACTAAATGTGATGGTGGGATGTAATCCCAAACCCTATTTTTGTGGTAAATGTTCTTTACAAGAATCAGTTGAGAAAATAAAATGTTACAGGCAAAACCAGGTCCAGCAAAGAATCACCCGCCTTTGGCTCCTGCTATAATGTTATCCAAAACTCACACAAAAGACAAAACTGTGAATATTACAAATAATTCTGGAGTCATATGATCAAAATATATCCATCAGATTTAGCCAATTCCATTCCAATTGGATAAGACTGCCTTCCAAATGTTGCAGGCCCTGGGTTAGGAAACCCAGGGCCTGTACGCAGGCATTTGCTTGCTTACAGGGAAGGTGTGTGTTTGTGGGAGGTGACATCACTCACCTGACAACATTCTGAACATTGCAGCTCATATGCACTCATCAAGCCTGCTTGAATGCACTTGCTACGCCTGTCAGTGCTCTAAACCAATCACAATCTCTACTGATGATATGTTGTCTTTATTGACAGGTGCTGTGTCCAATGTGAGAGCCATAGTATAAAAGTGTCAGTTTCTACTAGGATACACACTTCTCTGCAGCACAAGAACACAGGTAAGACTTAATGTACTTGGAATGTAAAATGTGGAATGAATCTAATTAATCTGTGATTAAAAAGCTATTATTTTGAAAGTAAAGCTAAACTTAAAACACAAACCAAATACACATAGCATATTTTATGTTACACTGTGGAGAAATGTGGAGACTCAAAATGACGTTAGATTAACAACAATTTTCCCACATAAGGATTAAATATCACTTCATAGACAAACACAGCAGTTCTCTTATATATTATGGGTTGTGTAGCGTTTGCATTATGGGTTTTAAGGGAGTTGAGTGGTAAATACTTTATTGATAAATATGGTACAGCTCAGGTTTATGAAATTCTTTATTCAAAATGTCTTATTATCGCATGGTCACATTCTAGTTCTGTTTAATACCTGTACACATCAAGATATTTACATTTACTTGTTACTGCTCTCAAATGGAAGTTAAATTAAATATGTACTCAAATGGTAAATAAAAGTTAAATAAAATATGTACAAGTGAAAGCAGTGAAACATCATGTATCAGGTTACATGCAGGCAGTGCAGGGATAACATGTGCACTGTGCCCGGCATGGCATGGCATATGGAAGTACCAGACTCATATCCACGCAGTGATATTTTCTGTCTACCTGTGCCTGCGAGTGTCTAGCGCCGCCGGTGTGGGTTAGTTCTTTGAAAATAATGTGGCTGTATGTTTTTACGCGCCGCCTCCGTGTCCGGTGTGTGTTTCCTTTAAGACTGCCTTCCAAAGGCAGCATGGGCCCTGGGTTAGGCAACCCAGCCTGGCGGAAATCTGCAAACATTTGCTTGCTTACAGGGAAGGTGTGTGTGTCACTTGCTACGCCTGTCAGTGCTCTAAACCAATCACAATCTCTACTTATAATATGTTGTCTTTATTGACAGGTGCTGTGTCCAATGTGAGAGCCAGAGAATAAAAGGGTCAGTTTCTACTAGGATACACACGTCTCTGCAGCACAAGAACAGGTAAGACTTAATGTACTTGGAATGTAAAATATGTAGATTCACAACAAACCATTCCCACATAAGGATTAAATCACTTCATAGACAAACATAGCAGTTCTCATATGAATTATGGGTTGTGTACAGGGGTCATCAACATGTCTGTACATGGACAAACAAGTCTGTGGCATGACCTGTCTGTGTCCATGGCACTTTTATTTCTTTTTTTGTTTTTACCAAAGATATTGTCTATAATTTCCTTATTTAAAATAATAATAATAATACATTCACTATGGTGACAGTGTGGGGATGACATGCTCATTAATAATATACAGGTATGTCACAGAAGAATTGTGGTATTGTACGTGATACCTGTACCACGTCTGGTATGTGAGTCAACACAACGGTACAGTGGAAAAGAGTAAAAACATGGCATCTGTTGAGAAGAAGCACAACTATTAAAGCTACGTTGACAAACTAGTTTAGCTGGTAGAAGTCGATCTCGTGTCCTCAAGTAGCCAAACCCTGTCCTCTGAAAAGCCATCTATATAATAATAACCATATGCAGTATAACACACCCATTCACTTTTGCATCTAAAAGTGTCCCTTTTGCTCCTGCGATGAAAGATGGAAGCACTGTCTGTACTGTTAAGACCCAATTATTGAATTATTGAAATCCCAAACATGGAATACTTGGACCATTATGCCATTTCTAATGCTTGTCTCAGGACTGCCCTCTAGCTGCCAGTCAGTCTCCAGGTTTCTAAATTTTAGGGATGGCCATTATAGGCTAAAAAGAAAATACATTTTAAAGCTTTTATTGTCGCATGGACACATTCTAGTTATGTCTAATACCAGTACATACTGTATCGATATATTTACATTGACTTGGACATTAAATTAGGCCACTGACTGACTGAGTTAGTTTCTGAAACTTTGTACACAAATGGAACCAAATGGACCCTTACTTACTTACCTACTGTAGGCCTTTAAATTTAAAATCCCCCCCCCCACACACACACACACACACCAGACTAGAAGAATGTTCAGAATGTAGGAGAGACTCAAACCCATTTAGTGACAACATTGTCTCACACACACAGAAAATACTGATTTATAAACTCACAACATGTCGTGCTTTGAGGAGTTGTAGCTTGTAGATCGGCTATTTCTGTTCTGGTGAGAATGTTTGGTACGCAGACCAGGTGACAGGTGTCCATTTATAATTATTGGCTCAGGAATGTGACAAATAAAACAAATCTCCATGAATTCAAGGCTTCATGGAGTGAAGTACTCCTTTAACCTGTACAGTATGATTGGGAAACCAGTTGAAAAACTAATGTCTTTGAGTTCACCTCCTGCGCTCCCTTGTGGCAAGGCGGGGCAGGGCGGGCGGGGCAGGGACCCGTCCCCCACCAAAAAAACTAAATGGCATCTTGGAGGTGCCCATACTAGGGGAGGATGGGATGATCATTTACCATTATATGTACATACAGTAGGCTACATTAGACAGTAACTCGAGTAACTTGACAACGTTTGGCACGATGCCTGAGCGTAACCAAATGGATTCCTCTGTGTTTAATCAACTACTATAAACACGTGTGTCATTGTGTAATGTGTTGTTAGAAACAATTGTAAACTGTTTTCTGGATGAAAAACACATTGTAAATGTAAAAGTAATTGTTCTGTCTTTCTATTTAAGGGAAATTGCTGCAAGGAAGTCATCAAGATGGAGAACCTCATCTCACATCGCACAGTACGTTTATTTACAAACCCAACTAAATGATTTAAATATGTATTGTCTGTTTTAAATATGTATTTTTTTTGTTACAAACCCAACTAACTGAAGTCTGTTTTATGTATTGCCTGTTTTAAATATGTATTTAGTTACAAACCCAACTAACTGAAGTCTGTTTTAAATATGTATAATGTAAGATATGCATTATGTTTACATGAATTCAAAGAGGTCAGTTGTTTTAATGTACATCTTGCTGTGGATAGACGGACGTCGGATGCACTCATGCAACTGTTTCAGAACCACAACATATGAATTGTGCACAAAACCTGCTCAGAAAAGCTGTTGTTCAGTTCAGTTGTTGATGTGTGTCTCATCTAATGTCCTTCCTATTCATTCATCCTCAGCCTGGAGCTACAAGAAGACATGTGAATAAAGCTGAAGGTGAGCTGATACTATCAATATTATGTCTTATAAGCTGATTAAACTGCCTGGTCTCTTTTCACTATATTTACATGTAGTCTGTAGATACTGGCGGGCTTGAAGCCCCTATTCTGAAAGAAGAAGTAGAAAAAAGTTAGGTATTAGGCTTTAGAGGGGAGAAGAGATTTGATGTGGAGGGAAATACTAGCAGACCTAGTAAGGAGCTCTCAGACTGCTAATAGGGGTTTAAGTGGTTAGATCATAGCATGTTTAGACCCATGTTTAACATTAACCAACAAATGTTCATTCCACTTATTTTCAGCGAGTCGCTTTGTTGTGCAAAACCGGCGTGAGCTGATTCAGAAAGTGATCCTGATCAGTCCTATCCTAGATCAACTCCTCGAAGAGAAGGTCATCACCAAAGAGGGCTACGATAAAGTGAGGTCTAAGGCCACCCCCCAGGAGATGATGAGGGAACTCTATGCACTCCTGAACTCCAACAAGTCCAAATACATTTTCTACAAAGGTCTTGAGACACATGAGAACGGTCTTCTAGAAGATCTGTAAGTATTTCTCATTCAAATACATTTTTTATTAAAGGTCTACTCCACACCTCCAATGTGTGGTTTAATTACCAGTAATTCTCATTTATCAATTAAACTATATGCTAACCATTTTCCCCACCCCAAAATGTTCCTAAATGAACTTTATAGGATCTCAAACTTTGACCTATCTGTACCCTCGTTTACAATGCCAGGATCTATTGATATACCACTATGCCACACCTGCAGGAACAACCCCTCATGAATATGCCACATCATTGTTTCCCATACAGTACTTTCAAACGAAACTGTGCTGATGCACAATTACAATAAACATGGGCAAGAGAACAAAAGGTGCAAGTTGGTATCTCTACAGAAATGGTCTTGCTTTCAAGATTATTAAAATCAAAAGCTGATGTAATAGGGCTAAGGTGGAAAAAGTGGTTGCTTCCTTTGGGCTTGTTTTCATTAACCAGTTTGCTTGTTTCACTCACAAAATGTGGCAAATGTGGCAACACACTTTCAACCTCGTTAGCAAACAGTGATTTCTCTCCATAGCACTATTACTAGCCTCTTTGGAGTTGATTAGTATAGGAAAGTGAGAGTTGAGATTGTGAATATGGTATTTAGTTAAAATGTGCAACGGGAAAAAGTATCTGGCTTATTTGCTTCTGGAAGTTCTGCATTGTAGCAGACTATTCTACAATGGAGGATTTACCACTGACGCCAAGCAGCCCTTACAAGCTCAGTGTGCTGTTAAATGATGCCTTAACATGTTTTACATTCCACTGCAGGTACACTTCTCCTCCACTACAACTCAAAGAAGAAGCTGCTGCGTCTGTTTCAGGTCAGTGCTGTTTAAACATCTGTCTATTGGATAGCCTGGGGAGCCAATGCCAGCCCAATGCATGCTGCTGCCTGTTTAATCAAAAATTTAAAAGAAAGGGCTCAAAATGTACTTTTTTACTTGGCAGCAACAGTGCTACCATTTTAAAAATTTGGGAGCACCAGAAAATAATTCCCAACTAAATTCAAGGAGCACCAATATGTAATTGATTTTTTTAATTAATAAGACTAAATATAATAGTATAGCCATTTTGTTTTTGCACAGATGGAATTGGCTGCCTTTCCGTGATGGACGGAATAAAATCCACATTCAAAGACATATTTGAAGTGTATTTAATGACGGCGGGTTGCGGGGCAGGGTGGTCTGTGAAAATTCACGTGGTGGTGTGGGGCGGGCTGGGTTGAGTATGGCGCGTTATGAACAGAACTGACTGCCTGCAGGTGTCAACATGGCCAACGTGAAATCGGCAAAGACACCCAAATTTATGATTTAATAAAGACAGCGTGCCAGAGAACGAACGCTCGCGAGCATGTGGATCTCATGTGGACCACACACACACACACACACACGCACACGCACACGCACACGCACACACGACAAGTCTGTCTGTCGTTCCTGCTGCAGATGAACTGTTTGTAAATAAGTAATAACAGTTAATGACTAATCAATTAAATATTTGGATCATTACTGTCAGTTGGAACTGGGTTTCTTATAAAAGTCTTTTGTCTTTTCTGACGATAGTTGTAACGTTTGACCAACATGGAGCTACAGGCGCTGGCCCATCAAGTTCAAAGTCTACAAGGGGAGGAGTCTCCGAGGATGAAGGTGAGCTGACATTAAGTGTCTTATCTGAACACTGAACAGAAAGGTCTTAGAAGCAGGCACCATAGAAGTGAGTGGTACATAGCTAGAAGTGTGTGTGTGTGTGTGTGTGTGCGTGCGTGCGTGCGTGCGTGCGTGCGTGCGCACGCGTGTGAATTACATGGGTAAACTGTCAATACAGAAACAGGGGCAGGCATAACATAGATGAATGGTTAGAGAGGCCTTCTGGGAGTCCGAAGGTCCCAAGTTAATTCTAACAGACACAGTGATTACTCGTCATTCCTGTTTTCCAAACAACAATGTTAACATGTCAAACTTATAAAAAAATTATATATATAATAATAAAATATAGAGATTAAAATGACAAATGTTTTATTGTATTGTTGTTAAGGCTCTGGTAGGTCCCCAAGTCTCTCATAGATCTTGTTCCCCTTGGCTAAAGATGCTTAAGAATTGCTTTGTTCATTACAGATTTCAAAATATCAGGGCATCCCATCACTTACTGGGAAGGCATGCTTCAAGCTGCGATGGAAAAGACATATCGATGTGTAAAATTGGACAATGAGCCTAAGATGAAGCTTGACGATGTCTATGTTCCTCTCTACAACATAAACATAAACAGTTTCACAAACATGCTCAACAATCATGAGGTCAGAATGATGGAGATGAATAAGGCAATAATGGGAAAACCAATCGAACTGGGTGAAATATTTAAAGACCCTTCTGGAATAAATGATGAAAGAACCGTGCTGACTGTTGGTGTCGCAGGAATTGGAAAAACCTTCCTCGTAAACAAATTTATTCATGATTGGACCCAGAAATGTTTTCCCCAAGACCCCCATCTGTTGTTCCCATTGACATTCCGCCAGTTAAATCTTCTCGAGGGAGAAATCTTTAGTTTGGCTGAGCTCATTCACGAATGCATTGAGGCAACCAACTTCATTAAGAAAAAAGCTCTTAATGAAATCTTCACCCAATTGCAGAAGTCAAACGACTACAACAAAAGTCCCGTCAAAGTGATATTTGTGCTTGATGGGATCGATGAAAATCGGCTTCAGTTCGATTTCGAGAAAAAATATAGCTTCATTGAAGTTGATGAAACCTTCCCAGTGGAAGTTCTACTTGCAAACCTCATCACAGGGAAACTGCTTCCCTCTGCTCACATCTGGATGACCTCACGACCTGCAGCAGCTGGTCTGATCCCTGAGGGGATTGTTGACAAGATGACAGAAGTGCGAGGGTTCACCGATGGCCAGAAGATGGAGTACTTCAGGAAGAGGTTCATGAAGATCTTCAGTGATGACAGGGACGAGGCCAGCTCAATGGCCAGCTTAATCATCTCACACATCAAGAAATCAAAGACCCTCTCCGCCATGTGTGAAATCCCAGTCTTCTGTTGGATCATTTCCTTTGCTGTGCAGCACAAAGCAAAGACAGACAAGCTGCCGGAGACCTTGGTTGACATATACAGTCAATTCCTGACGGCTCAGACAAAGCAGAAGAAGAAGAAGTATGGCGCATCAGGGGAGACTAAGCAGAAGAAGAAGAAGAAGAAGAAGTATGGTGCATCATGTGTGACGAAGCAGAAGAACAAGACATATCATGCATCAAATGAGAAAAACAAAGAGAAGCTCATAAAGGCAGAAGGAAAGGTCATTCTGAAGCTGGGCAGGCTGGCGTTTGACCAACTGGTCAAACAGAACATCATGTTCTACCGGGAAGACGTGGAAGCCTGTGGTCTTGATGTGGACAAAGACTTGCTGAACTCAGGCATGTGCGCAGCGTTCTTCAAAGAAGACCGTGCTTACTTCCACAAAAAGGTCTACTGCTTTGTTCACCTAAGCATCCAGGAGTTTCTGGCTGCAGTCTACCTGTACCATTGTTTCACACAGAGGAACAAGAGGCAAAGGACCCACTTGTTCACAAAGAGGAACATGAAGGTACTGAAGGCATTCCTGAAAGATGAAGAGCACAACAGTTCAGACAATTTCGGGTCCCTCTCTGACTTCCTAAAGGCTACTATGAGAAAAGCTCTGAAGAGTGAAAGTGGACATCTGGGCCTCTTTGTCCGCTTCCTTCATGGTCTTGCATTGGAGAGATCCAATGAGAGTCTGTTAGGTGGCCTACTGGATCAGACAGAAAACTGCCCACAGGAGATCCAGAGAATCATCAGCAACCTGAAGGAGATGAACGATGAAGACATCTCTCCTGACAGATGTATCAACATCTTCCAATGTTTGATGGAGATGAAGGACAGCTCATTAAGTCAGGGGATCCAACAGTACCTGGAGTCAGAGAACATGGAACAGGGGAAAAAACTCTCTGAGACGCAATGTTCCGCTTTGGCCAGCATGCTGCAGATGTCGGAGGAGGTTCTGGATGAGTTGGACGTGGAAAAATACAACACATCAAAGGAGGGGCGACAGAGACTGGTCCCAGCTGTGAAGAACGTCAGAAAGGCTCGGTTAGTTGTCTTGTTGTTTTGTTTTTGTTTGCCATGTCAGAATACAAAACATACCTCTCCGTTGCACCGATAAGATTTGATCTCCTGAAACTCAAACACTATGCGCGATTAAAATGCGCGCACGCACGCACACACACACACACACACACACACACACACACACACACACACACACACACACACACACACACACACACACACACACACACACACTTCTTGACCAACACGCAATAAAGCTGGTAGTAAATGAGTTAATCTGTACTTACAGACTTGTTGACTGTGACCTCGGGGACACACACTATGAAGTTGTGGCTTCTGCTCTCAGCTCTGATCCTTCACCTTTAAAACAACTGGACCTCAGTTACAACAACCTGGGGCAGGAAGATTCACTGGAGCGGCTGTGTGCTGGACTGAAAAGTTCACATTGTTGTCTAGAGATTCTCAGGTCAGATTTATTTAACAGTTATTTTGTTTTTCATACAGTTCTGTTTTATTATTTGAATAATGATGAAGTACACTGATCACAGTTTGTAAAGCCATGTTGATATATGCTATTATAGTAATAATTATTAATATCTGATGTTTGATTCTTTATTTAGACTCACTCACTGCTGGTTGACAGAGAGATGCTGTGAAGTTCTGGCCTCAGCTGTAACTTCGAATCCAACCCTCCATCTCAAAGAACTAGACCTGCGTTTCAACGTCCTAAATGACTCAGCACTGCAGCTCTTCTCTGGACAGAAGACTCTCCTGTGAGTAGAATGGGTAACACTTATAGCCTATTTGTTTCAATGGTTGTTAGATACATAGATTGATAGATGCCTTTATTTATCCCGCTGGGAAGATTCAGTCCAGATTCGGCACAGCAGTTACAGTAAAGGTTACAGATCGAGTGTCAGGTAAAGAGTAAGGAAAATAAAAAGTGTTGTCGTGTTCAGCAATACAAGGCAAAAAGACAAAACAAGAAGCGTTTGTGTTTGTGCGTGTGTGCGTGTGTGTGTGTCGTCTGTGGGGACGTGTACATGAAAGGGAATGAAGCGTGCGGAGTAAACTATTTTCTATTGGCTTTCCTTTCGTCGTTATAGGTCATATTCCAGTTGTTCTGGTCGTAACATTTTAGTTTTTCCGGAATATTTAAGAGGGTGTTATTTAAATGACGGTCGGTTTCAGCCGGCAATGCTGAGATCAAATGTACGCTAGGAAAAAATCTCTCATAATATAGGGTTGTGCTAGAAAAAGGTTTGAGAACCCCTGCTTTAAACCATAATGCTTTGGTAGGTTATACTGTATAATACTTTTTTAGGTCCGTGGTTAGACCTACAACCAATCAAAGAAAGAACGTGAATTGTTAAGGAAATAGTAACTAATTAATTCTCTATGACCTCATGCACACCAGCTCCGAATTTTCCATGCGGCAGATGGCTGTGGCAGTGCGTTTTTTCCCCAGATCGAACCCAGTTCTATTGTGCGTCTTGTCGCATGCGGTAAAAACTCATCACTCCTTTTATGACTCATTTTTTAATCCGCAGCACGGATTCCGCACAGCATTGCACACCAAATCCAATTGTTGAAAATCGTGCCTGTGTGCAAAGCCCTTTACTCTGTTACTCCAAAATGTTGTGCAATTCACCCTTTGTTAGCCTCCTGGTTGGTCCCTGACTGACCAACCAGCAGGCTCTATCTGCCTTGTCCCGCCCTGGTTCCGCCTTTTTTATGTTGAATTAGCTAAAACATAATTTTTGGAGAAATAAAAACATTTAAAAACATGCTGATTCACTATGCTGCCACTGAGCAGCTCCAATTGACTGAAACAAAGTTTGAAATTAGAATTGAGCACACAGAATAACAATATGAAGCAACTGAATTAACATGGCAGTGGATGGAATGTCCCACTGAATGTCCCTCCAAGTCAAAGCAACCAATGGCTGTGGAGAGGGGCAGGACAATGGGCGGGACTTGACAAAGGGTGAATTACAGTAATGATGTTACTTGTAACATGTTACCCTAAACACTGATATCAAGTCATATTCATATGTACTTATTACTTATTGTACTTTCTACAGAGTGAAACATGGAGGAGAAGACTGGATTAAACCTCATCTCCTTACAAGATGTGAGTATCTGTCTGTCTGTCTGTCTGTCTGTCTGTCTGTCTGTCTGTCTGTCTGTCTGTCTGTCTGTCTGTTAATTGACATTTTCTACCCTCCCTTGTTGTCCTGACTGACTAAGGCTAGGGCTCCACCAAAAAGACAAGGTTGTGCCGGCGTCGGACGGCATCAAAAAATATACAGGGGCGAATTGGGCATGGACGTCGGCAGTGGAGCACCCTTCATTAATTAACACTGGAGCGTACCCAGCCCAGTGGAGCCGAGGCATTCGAAAACCTTATCGTTTCCATACATACAGGCTTCCAATTCCATCAAAAATGTAGCAGTACTTTAAGAGAGACAGACCTGGTTCTATTATCCTGTTGTATATGTTGTACTTTGAAAACTGAAAAGAGACCTGGAATCTCACAACACGTCACCCTGCTACGCCTTGTAGATCAGCCTTGTAGATCAGCCTTGTAGATCAGCTAGACATTATGTTTAAGGTTTTAAGGAGAGACAAAAAAAAAACAAGTCATCTAGCTGACTCAGGCAATCGAGTCATATTTATCTGCCTTATTTATATCTGCCTAAGGCGACATTCACACAGGCACGTTTTATGACGATTAAAACGAATCCTATAACGTATTGTTGGAAAATACACAACGGTTGGGCATGTGTGAAGACGCATCCGTATTCTTTTTCGAATAAAAGAAACGAATGCAAATCCACAAAAAAACGGTGGTTTCGATGCGCTACCGCAAACGCTTCCCTGTTGGTGTGAATCCATCCGTCTCAAATACAGGCAATGAAACATTGTGGTAGGCTATATAGAGCCATGTGCGGGTTAAATCCATAGTTATTTATAAAAGGTTAAATCCCCCCGTCTGTTCTCATTAGATTTCTGACGATTCTGGCCGCCTCCTCCCCTCATTGATTTCTGATCACCGCTCCCTCGATTCGCACATGGTGTATTATTTGTGAGGAGTTGTTGCTCACAGTTAGATAAAAGGAAAGTGCCACTGGAGTCACTTGTATATCATATAGGCTATAGGCCTAATAAAATATAGGCCGATGTGTGGCTCTCTCGCCCTTGCTGGCGCGCGCGCTCTCTGTGCCAAATCATGTCCAAATGGAGACGCTTAACGCTGTTATGCGCGGAGCGCAGAGGGAGCCAGCGGAGGGCAAGAGACGAGAGAGAGAGAGAGAGAGAGAGAGAGAGAGAGAGAGAGAGAGAGAGAGAGAGACGTTGACGTCCTCCTCTTCGTAGATATTCATATCTTGCAATTAAAATTATTTGCTGTCTGGTTTATTGCTGGTAGATTTTGGGAGTCCCTCCGCCCTCCGCTGGTTTTATTTTGTGATCGCTCGTTGACGACCTTCGACCGCAGATAAATCGGCTAACGCCTGCGCGGCAAATTTTGCAGGGGTCCTGTGGTTATATTGTGAGTTGAACTTGAAGAATTAATAAACACAGGGAGATGGAGGAGGCATTATTATGCAGCTTGGATATACTGTATGTCCCGTGGACAGACGTGGACTCAGTGATTCCTTGTTTCGGATGATAATGTGCAGTGTGAGGGCAAACGTATCAATTAAATATGCAAGAATGTGGCAACTTCACCCCTCCCATTCGCACGACTAAACCGAATTATATTATGAGAATGTGGCCTAACTCTACTCTTTTAACACTGCTGCTTCACCCTGGCTCATTGCCTATGTTCTTCTCAGAATTTGTACAAAAGAATTACGTAACAGCGCTTTCTGTGTAATTTTGGAATTTAAAATGCATTCTGATTGGCTTAGTTCAGGAGATAGGCAATAAGGCACAAAGATGCAGCAATTTGACCAACAAGTTGCT
The DNA here is from genome assembly GCF_963921795.1 of Nannobrachium achirus. Taxonomy (NCBI): domain Eukaryota; kingdom Metazoa; phylum Chordata; class Actinopteri; order Myctophiformes; family Myctophidae; genus Nannobrachium; species Nannobrachium achirus. The sequence goes on from NC_137823.1 coordinate 41,900,056, forward strand.
TAGGAATTGATTCTATGAGGCTAAGGATTAAAAAAAATAGTAAATATACAGTAGCCGATCTACAAGCTCACTATGCGTTATATTATGATGTGTTGTGAGCTTGTAGAGTTCCTATAGTTCCAAAATGCTCAATCTACAAGCTGATCTACAAGCTCACAACGCTGTGTGATGAGAGACGTTGTGCACTTGTAGATACTATACTTTAAAAATTACACCTGTGCAAAGCGACACACATGCATATCTCCTTTTATGAGCCGTTCTGTCTGTGACATCAGCTTTGGTGATGTCGGTCTCTACCGTACCGGACCTAGGGACATCTCGTACTACGGACATAAGGGCTATGGGACACACAAAACCAGACGTTGGAGCCAATCTACAGTACAAGTGCACAATGAATCACATAGTGACATGTTGTGATCTTATAGATGGTCTTATAGACTGAAAATTAAATGAAAAGATTTGAATTAAAACACAAATAGCCGACCCTCTCCATCACAGTGTCACAATGCCACACTATGAGCATGTTTTTTTAAACACATAAATGATCTGCTATCTTTTGCTATTGATGTGACCTGTCTGCCTGCCTGCCTGCCTGCCTGCCTGTCTGTCTGTCTGTCTGTCTGTCTGTCTGTCTGTCTGTCTGTCTGTCTGCATCAAGATGAATGTCAGCTTGTTGATAATTTCAAAACAACAAATATAGTAGAAATTTGCTCGTTATATGCTGTGAGCTTTAGATTGACTGTCATGTGTGTCTGTGTGTCTGCATCAAGATGAATTCTGAGCTTGTCGATAGGCTGTTTCAAAATAACAAAAATAGAAGATCTACAAGCTCACAACATGTTGCATTATTCAATGTGAGCTTTAGAGCTTTTGTCTTTATTTTGCAAAAATAGCAGATCTACTAACTGTAAGCTCACAAGATGTCACACGTTGTGAGCTTGTCGATCATCTTGTAGATAAGCTTTATTTAAAACATGTATATTGTAGACAAGAAAAAGACTGGGTGAAGATTCAAAAAACTGAAGTGTGATGAAGGTGCTCTTTGGTAGAGAAAGGAGGAATCAAAAGAAAAAAGGAAACCAAGGCACTCTTCTTTAAACATTTAAAAAGCCTTTAATATTTCATGGATAGTTCATATGAATAATACAATTAAAAATGGGATAACCCATGCGTTTCGGCTGACAGCCTTCCTCAGGGTATTGTAGATTTATGAATACAGTGGTTCTCAAAGTGGGGTCACTCAGTGAATGATGTTTTTAATGTTTACTGTATTGTTTTCTCATCAGATTTCTATCTGCTCACACTGGACGCAAACACAGCACACAGAAGTCTCTCTCTGTCTGAGGACAACAGGAAGGTGACTCGGGTGAAACAGCGTCATTCATATCCTGATCATCCGGACAGGTTTGAAGGACAGGTCCAGGTTCTGTGTACAGAGGGTCTGACTGGACGCTGTTACTGGGAGGTAGAGAGGAGTGGAGAGGTTAAGATAGGAGTGACTTGCAGAGGAATCGGTAGGAAAGGACAGGATGAGGACTGTATGCTTGGATACCAGGACATGTCCTGGATTCTGGCCTGTAGTGATGGTGACCTTGGTAACAGTTACTCTGTCAGACACAATAGTAAGGTCACTTACCTTCCCCTCTGTCCATCTGACTCCAACAGAGTAGCATTGTATCTGGACTATCCTGCTGGGACTCTGTCCTTCTATGAAGTGTCCTCAGACACACTGACACACCTGTACACCTTCCAGGACACATTCACTGAACCTCTCTATGCTGGGTTCTATTTGAGGTCTGACACCTCAGTGTGTCTGTGTGAGCAGAGATAGTCTATGTGAGGACGACATCAGGTCGCCATGGTTACTCAACATGTTTAAGTGAGTCCAGGTTGTTATCGTTACCACTTTTGCCCCTAGTGGATTAAAAATGTATTGGACCTCTGGGGGTCCAATAAAAATAGTCCCATTTCCTTTGCATCAGTCATCACCGCAGCTTTAGATCTGAGATTAGATTAGATCAGATTAGATTAGATTCAACTAGAAAGATGCAATTCTTGGAAATTGCTAAAGTGTGGTTGCACTGATCTACTGGGAACTGAATTCCGTCTTACCATTTATAGTATTATATATTGCAATGTCACATGAAGCATGACAACAAGTGAGTCATGACCAAAAGCTTCACTTTTCAGTTTACAAAAAGCAGGTTCACATTGCTGGCAAAAAATCCTCTGGCCGAAAATAGTATGTTGCCTATAGCTATATAGCAACCACACTAATTAGATTAGAATAGATTAACTTAACTGCAGCGCTGCTCAAACCTCCACTCCTCACATTTATAAATATGTATCATAACTACTGTCAATTGTGATTATGTAAATAGCACAGTATCATACTTGTCTCTTATGTAAACACATATTTTGATACAGTATGTGATATTTGACACAATAGACAGAGGAACAGTGTTTATTTTATCATGTAATTATCACAGTATCATTGTTGCTGACTGGGGTCCCACATGTTTCTGTATTTGGGACCCTCCTTTTATTCCCCCCTCTACACCAGACGGACACAATTGTGAGCTCTTAGATCTGCTATTTTCAGCTAATTTTGATCTATTATGATAACAGCAGAACAGTGACTCTAGGGTTGATATGTTTAACTCTTTCCTCTCCTAATGTTGTGAGCATATTGTTGTTTGACCAGACTTCATGTCATTTACTCTCATGTTTGTAAATCACTCTGGATTCAAACATCTACTAAATGTCTGTCTGTATTTATTCATAAATTAAAGGTCATATGAAATCAAAATGTCATGTTTGTAATTTTATTGTTTTTCTTAATGTTTCCTGACCTCAATTACACACAAAAAAAACATAGCTTTTCAAAATTAACTGGGACGATGACAATGTAGAGGATGACTTTAGTCTAGTAAATCTAGGGGAAAAATACACTCAGGTTGGACAAAATTGTATTATTTAGTTTTTCAACTGATTCTGTTAGGAAATTAGGTCTACTAGCCAGGATAAAAAAAATCAGCTTTAAGTAGGATGTGAGGGGTCTAACTAGGGGTTTGTCATGATGCTGAATCCATTGCAAGCATTTGTTTTGCACAAAAAAACATTCCTTGGGCTAAAAGTGGCCCCAGAAAATGATGGTTTAGTGATGAAAAGTGATGAGTCATCAAAGAAATCTTCTTTTGTTGGCGTTTTCTGGGGCCAATGAATGTTTTTTGTGCAAAACAAATGCTTGCAATGGATTCAGCATCATGACAAACCCCTAGTTAGACCCCTCACATCCTACTTAAAGCAGATCTTTTTTCTGGGTATTTTCCTCCTGTATAGAAAGTCGATGGGAGCCCAACTTGATTTGGCCACTGTGGGTATTTGCAGTGAGCAGATAATGGTAGATCTTTTATCCTGGCTAGTAGACCTAATTTTCTAACAGAAAATAATACAATTTTGTCCAACCTCTGCCTTCATTTTATCGGACTGTCAACTCAAACTCAAAAACATGGTTACAAGATGGAGACAGCAGGGTGCCCCTAGCCCTAGGACTTTGGGGCAAGGCAAGACTGTGCAGTGTCTGCAGCTAATCATGAAAAACAATGGACCAATCGTTGATTTTGTTTTGGTCCATTTTCCCCAAACTTTGTGAAAATTCTAGTGCTGTCCAAAGATTAAATATTTTAATTGCGATTAATCGCATGATTTAGCTAGTTAATCGCGCGATTAATCGCAAATAAGTCATCAGCTTTTATCAGTTCACAATGTAACTTGATATCTTTCAAGTCTTTTGTGGCCCTATTAACTTTGGAGTGGAAAAATATGCTGGCTTTATGTGAAAGTATGTTAATCTTTTATTCAAAATCAATTAAAAACCCAAATAAATCATAATGGTATTGCATTAAACAGACTGCAGCTGATGGGTATACGGATCTGCTTAATTTACTTAATCTGATTACTGTTGTGTCCACCTTTATGCTTTAATTATATTTGATATCAAGAGGGATGGACCTTTTAGCCAAAATAGCCAATATTGAAGCCAATGTTTGACCATTTTAGTTAATTACTTGTGAGACAATTAGAGATATTAATAAAATAATTAATTGTCACTTTATAAATGTGCAGATACCCTGTATATGTATGTTGGAATGTTTACTGTTGAGTGAGAAAACAATATTGCACACTAAGCTAATCATCTGGAGACCTCCCCAAATAATAGTTGAGATAATAATGTTGAGAAACAGTGTCCAGATGCCAAATGGCTATAATATATAAATATGCGATTAATTGCGATTAAAATAATTAATCGCGATTAACATAACAGTGAGTTAATCACGATTAATTTAGTTTACTCGAACAGCACTAGAAAATTCATATCTGAGAATGAGCATCTATTTTCAGTGTCACTCAGAGGCGTAATTTGACCAATATCTAGGGTGTTGCAAGGAATGGAGTTTGTCCACTTGTGTGAAAAATGTCGGGTTTTATCTGGTTTTGGGTGTTTTTTTTTATTATTTCAGTTTCGGGTGTTTATTCCCCACACAACAGTCTAACAAGTATGACAGTTGCAGCAAGATATTTGGTAGGCTACGAGAGATATTTGTTTAAGAAGTGCCAATAAGAATAAACCATTTGATAATCTCTGCTATAATTTCTAAATGGCTACAAAACATTTTGTTTGATGCAGGACAATAATTATTTTAATAACAATAAGGGAATATCAGTGAATAATAATACTTTAATACATTTTAAACCCCCTTTTAATTATTATTTTTCAAAATGTTGAAAAATAAGTTATTTTCTTAACATCATTAATTTTCAAGCCTAATCTTTAAGTACTGTTCGGATATTGCAGTTATGTACAGGTATATTCATAGCCAGACAACCAGAGAGAGAGACAAGAGAGAGAGAGAGAGAGAGCGATTGAGAGCTGATCACTTAACATTCCAATCAATCAACTCAATTGTCGCCAGCTGATCTCTGTGTGAAACCTACTGTAGACTCCAGTGAGCAGTTGGTTAATTCTTTAAAAAATCATAACTCTTGACAGGAATGAGCTAGAGACTTACTTTTTTTCCTAAATACTCAGAAATGCTAGGGTGTTGACACCCTGGAGGCCCAAATGACGCCCCTGGTGTCACTTCAAAGAACTGGTTCGCTCAACTCATTTGTAGAATGGTCGTGTTTCAGGGTATCTTGGGTGCGGAATTCGAGGTAAAGTATGAAGAGAAGCAACCCGCACTCACGTTATAAGAGTCTTTTTTAACAAATAAACAGCAGCAGCAGTAGTCAGGACATGCAGACGCGTTTCGGCCGTTAGGCCATCATCAGTGTAACTGAATTACTAGTTCAGGGTACATATAGATTACTATGCTTTGTCATACAATCAATACAGCTGTGTCTCATTATCAAATGACATCACTAGGTAAAAAAAAATAATAGTAAAAGCGAAAAACAATCAATGCATCCTTATCTGTGGGGATATGAATGCCCATACACAAGAAAGAGATGATTTTGTCGTTGTAGAGGGTGATAGGTGGAACCCTGACGAAAACATTGGTGAAATTGAGTGCCATACGGGAAAGATGGAAAGGTTCAACATCCCTTTAAAAAGAAAATCAGCTGATGTACACAGAGACTTTGGAAACTATGGCAACGCGTTGTTAGATCTATGCAGAAATCTTGAGTTATGCATCATGAACGGAAGATGTGGGGCCGACAGAAACATTGGAAAAGTAACTACAAGTGAAAATAGCCTAATTGATTATATTATTGGCTCCCCATTTATTGTGAGCAAGGTCAGAGGTTTCTGTGTACATGAATTTGACCCCCTGTTCTCAGATAAACATTGTTTGGTAGAAGTGTCTTTGGAAGCAAATATTGAAAGGGTTCATCACCAGGCCAAGGGCCCAATGAAGTATGCTGAAAATAGTGATAATCTAATTGGGAAATGGGATGCACACAAGGTGGATGAGTACATAGAACATATCCAGATTGATAAAGTGAACAAACTGTTAATTGATCAAGATGAACTATCAGTAGATGTAATAACAAGGGAAGCAAGTAGTATCCTGATTAGTAGTGCAGTAGCCACATTTCCTAAAAGCAAAGCTAGACCTAGAAATGCTCAGAAACGGTGCGGAAAGGGGGGGGGGGGGCTCGGAATGGGGCTTCGGAAGGGGGGTGTTAGAAGTGGGGGTGACAAGTGGGGGTGACTGTGTGTCTCTGTTTTGGCATAATACTGTGTATTTCTGTGCATCTGTGCTTCCGGGTCAAAATGACCCGAACAGCACTTAAGGTTCAAAAAATATGAGGGGGGTGTAGCATGGGTGTAGTGCAAAAATATTTTTTTTACATGTTCATCTCAGAAGAATCTTTAAGGCCAGTGAGTTTCAGGTGGAAACAATTTAAACTTCTACCTTTTTTTTCCAAATGAAAATGTAAAACGGGTCAAAATGACCCGAACAGCACTTAAGGGTTAAGAGAACTGTTGAGTACAAAGACTAAAAATCCAAAGCTTTACTGGAAGATGCTTAATGGCCCTGGTGGAAAGAAGGAACATTGTCCAATCCCACCGGAAGATCTCCTCAACCACTTTAGGGCACAATCAGACTGGGAGGTGCAAATGAGCCCAATACCAGAGATTGACTCTGAAACACATCCCCATGATGATGGTGTTCTAAATGTTAGGTTTACAGAGCAGGAAATCAAGGAAGTTGTTTCTAAATTAAAATCGGGCAAGGCAGCAGGAATTGACCAAGTTCTGAACGAGTACATTAAAAGCACAGCAAACATATTCATGCCACTATATGTATCCTTGTTTAATAAGATTCTTCACTCTGGTATCTTCCCTGAGGATTGGACGCATGGTCTGATTGTACTAATTTTCAAGAAGAAAGGAAGTATTGATGATTGTAATAATTATAGAGGCATTACGCTTCTGGGTTGCTTGGGCAAACTGTTTACAAATATACTAAATACAAGACTGACTAACTTCTGTGAGAATAGCTCTATCCTGAGTGAAAATCAGGCAGGATTCAGGAAAAACTACTCCACTACTGACCATATTTTTGTCCTGAAGCATATTATTGATCTAGTATGCTTTAAGAAGAAGAGACTATTCTGTACCTTTATAGATTACAGCAAGGCATTTGATACAGTTTGGAGGGATGCCCCCTGGTATAAAATGTCAAAAGTAGGTATCAAGGGTAAATTTATGGAAGTTGTAAGGAATATGTACGAAAATGTTAAATCATGTGTTTTTGTGAATGGTTTAAAGTCAGAGTTCTTTGTAAGTCTAGCAGGAGTCAGACAGGGAGAAAATCTCTCGTGCCACAGCAGAACAACGCCTGTCTCTGTCTAAAGGGAACAGAAAAGTAACACTAATGAACGGACAGCAATCATACCCTGATCACCCAGAGAGATTCATTGAATGGCTTCAGGTTCTGAGTAAGGACGGTCTGACTGGACGATGTTACTGGGAGGTAAAGTGCAGTGGAGACTTTGTTAATATAGCAGTCTCTTATAAAGATATCAGCCGAAAAGGAACTTGTGGTGAATGTGGATTTGGATTAAATGACAAATCTTGGTCTTTGGAGTGTTCTAAAGGAGAAGGTTATGTTTTCAGACACAGAGGCTTTGAAACTCAAATATCAGGTCCTGTGTCGTGCAGAATAGGAGTGTACCTGGATCACCGTGCAGGCACTCTGTCTTTCTTCAGCATCGGTGACGCAATGACTCTCCTGCACAAAGTTCAGACCACATTCACCCAGACCCTCTATCCTGGATTTTGGCTCCGATCGCTTACTGATGGTTCTGTTGAGTTTTGTAATCTGTAATAGATCAGATGGAGTGTTCCTCCCTCATGACAACATTCACCAAACAAACACCAAATGGTGTACTTACTTCTAAAACAAACAACAAAAAGTAAAACTAGCCAACTGACAAGAAGGTGTTGCCTTGTGTTGAAAGTTGTTTTATTAATAATTTTGAAAATGTTCGCATACTGTATTTAGAGCTCAATCATTAGACAATTCTTGAACATTTAAGCTGGCATAGCCGCCTGGGCACCCCTGACAGACAGCATGTCGCAGTAACGAGTCCCGATCTCGACAACCCTTCTGTTCATCTATCAAAAAAGGCAGCAAAAGACCCCAAAAATATCTTTGAGATTAAGGAATCAATGAATAGAGTTTTCAGTCAGTTTTGTTGGTGGAGAAGAGAAGATGTTTTCATATTTTTGTCATATCATTTTGTCATCCTGTCTGGATGCTGTAATAGTTCTTTCTTGCATTTACTTATCTGATAATTGCCATCATGAGCATTAAAAATTGTCAGTTTGATTCATTACGTCACACAATGTTCACTTGGGTTTTGTTTAAATCAACAACGCAAATCTAACATGATTTATTCTATGAACAAAACTGCTTAATAAAAACAAAATGTTTGTAATTCATACTGTAATATGTTATTCAATCATCTGACTACTGTATAATCATCAACGTAAAGGAGTAGTTCACCCCCAAAATAGTCATGCCATGGAGACTAGAGTTCAATAATTTTTTTTAGTTTTTTGTCGCATTCCTAAGACAAAAATGTGATAACAATAAATTTACCCCCATTCATTCCGGATGGTGACCCGTTTCGAAACGGGTCACCATCCGGAATCAATGGGGGTAAATTTACTCAAATCAATTTTTTGTCTTAGGAATGTGACAAAAACCAAAAAATATTATTGAACTCTAGTCTCCATGGCATGACTAATCAATAGAAAAAAAGCCATTTTGGGGGTGAACTACTCCTTTAAGTTCTTTCCAATATAGTTGGAAATTCTTGTAGATTTAGGTAGTTAATTATTGACTTGGTGTAAATAATTATTGACGGATGGGGCCATGGGGGTGTGGCACACATGCTTACATTTTTTTTTTCTTCTTTTGTTTCAGTATACCCTGGTTCATTTAGGAGTGGGTTTGTGACCAATCCAAATCACATTGATCCCAAGGCACTGAATGGAGTTTAAAAGCCTACTTATTTTGAATAAATAATTGATTGAAGTAACACATCTGGTCAATGGTCATTCCATGAGATGGGTGCAATATGTTCTCTCAGTTAAATGAAGTAACCTATTTCATTTCATCAGTAAAACACTTTAACTTCACAGAAAACATGGTTTTCTCACTTCAGCACAAAATGTAAAGTATAATTACAGTATACACTAAATGTTCATCTCTAGAGTTTGCACTTATGTCTCACTACCAATCCGACCAATATGCCCATATACTGTATGAAGATACATTTATCATTTGTCAGATCACTGATTGAGATCACTGATGTCATCAGTATATGCCCATATTTCGCCATGCCCCCTATATAGCTGACTGATTTGTTTGCGCCTGATGCCATGACACTTGAGGTTACACTCCATATTTGGGCGTAGCTGCATTTGGAACTCCTTATTTGGTTATGGCTGAGTCATGAGCATGATGACATGGGCTGCTGGCCTGCCAGTAATTCTATCCACGAGTTTCCTACGCCCCATAGTGCATTGCGCAAATGTCTGCATCGATCTTCCGCCGCCGATTTACAAGCTCACAACGGATTGCATCTGCGACGCGACGTGAGCTTGTATGTCTGCTTTTAAACCCGGAAGTTTGGTCCTGATAGTCTCCAGTAAACTCCTGCGGAAACTTGTGGATATAAAATTACAATGGTTATATTGCAAATATCCTTACACCTGACCCAGCAAGCAAAATTACATCATGATGACATTGTGATGACATGTCATGTCATGTCATGTCATGTCATGTCACAACGTAATTTGGTTTGCTGGGGCTCGTAGCCTACAGTACAAATTCGTTTATGGTGTCACACATGGCAAATAATTCTGACTTTCAATAAGAACAGATCAATAAGAACAGACCAGGATAGAAAACATTATGTGATTTGGTCTCAATATCACACATTTTGTATAAAATAGATATTGTACAGAATAGCCATGTATAAATTAAACTGTATATTAATTAGTTCAATCAGAAACGTATGCCGACATGTAGACATTACTGGAGGATCTGTTCTGCAGAGAGCACTATGTTCCAGTGCAGTCAGGTTCCAGGAGGAGACAGCCCCGTCCATCACAGATGCTGGACAATCATCCAAAGAGTTCAGTCTCTACCCACCGATACCCGGTGAGGTCAGCCCACTGAGGTGGGCAGGGCAGACGTTTGAGGAGCTGCCGATTGCTCACGTTAAAGCCACATACAATAATACACATATCCAGGTGACAGACAGTGCAGGTGTGTCAATGGTGAGGACTTCTTGTGGGACAGAGGGCTTCAAGAACGTTAAGAAGTCCACCCCCATTGCTGCACAGACCGCTGGGATATCTGCAGCCTCTAAAGCCACAGGGAAGGGAATCACCTATGTCCGTGTGGTGGTGAAAGGCCTTGGACCAGGGCGGTTGGCTGCCCTCAAAGGTTTGACCATGGGAGGTCTGGAGGTGGTGTCCATCACAGACAACACCCCTGTACCCCACAACGGATGTCGCCCACGGAAAGCCAGAAGGATATGACCTTATCACCATGGCTGCACAACATGATAATAATAATAATAATGATAATAGGTGATTTGATCAAGAGTACAGTTATTCAGATACCCTCTAGGTCTAGTGGTTCTCAAACATTTTCATATCAGGGACCTCCAAATGAATAGGCCTATATATTTGTCCACAGACCCCTAAATATTTTGTGCCAAAGACCACCATACAAGATTTGTGATGCACTTCGTAGGCTATCTACTCTCTCACAATGTGTCACACCGTGACATGATGTGAACTTGTACAGAAGCTATTTTTAAATATATCATGTTTCACTGCCCACTTTGAAAGCCACTGCTCTAAGGAGATATCAGAGGCAACGTATTTTTACACTAGGATGTATGTTTCTTGAAATACAGTGATACAGTTACTGTATGTGCAAGCTCTGACCAGTTATGTTTTAGTTGAACAGTTGTTATTTTATTTTATTTTAGTTAAGTTTAGTTTAGTTAAGTTTAGTTTAGTTTAGTTATGCTCTATCAAGGTCTGTTTGTGTTTGCACCCCATCTTTAATTTTCCATCCAAAACATACGCTGGATGTCATTTACTTATTATTTCTGCTATCAATTAATCAAAATATGTAATTAATTAATGCACAAAACAAAAATATCCCAATCAGAAAAGGATAGACTACGTCAGAAATTACAGTGAGATCAGATTTTTACTGCTTTTGCCCTGTTTACATACAGTAATGAATCACAGTGAACTACACACTGCCTCCTTTTGACGCACTCACAGCCAGGAATAACCTCCCCATGTTATGTGATCTCTGAAGATATAAATATGAACTTAGCTCAGTTCTGTTATGTTTGTCAGACAGTCTTCAGTAAAATGGCGCAGCAAGGAGTGCATCTGGATGAGGAACAATTCTGCTGTTCGATCTGTCTGGATCTACTGAAGGATCCAGTGACTGTTCCCTGTGGACACAACTACTGTATGGGCTGTATTAAAGGATGTTGGGATCAGGAGAACTTGAAGGGCATCTACAGCTGTCCACAGTGCAGGGAGACTTTTAACCCAAGGCCTGTTCTGAAGAAAAACATCATGTTGGCTGAAGTGATGGAGACACTGAAGAAGTCAGGACAATCTGTTCCTCCAATTCACTGCCATGCGGGACCTGGGGATGTGGTCTGTGATGTCTGCACTGGGAGAAAACTGAAAGCTGTGAAGACTTGTCTTCAGTGTCTGGCCTCTTACTGTGACACTCACCTCCAGCCTCACTATCAGTCTCCTGCCTTTAAGAAACACAAGCTGGTCAAAGCCTCCGGCAAGCTTCAGGAGAACATCTGCTCTCGTCACGACGAGGTGAGGAAGATTTTCTGTCGTACTGATCAGCAGTGTATCTGTTGTCTTTGCTCCTTGGAAGAACACAAAGGTCACGATATGATCTCAGCTGTAGCAGAACGGACGGTGAGACAGAAAGAGCTCAGTAAAAGACAGCAGAACATCCAGCTGAGAATCCAGGACAGAGAGAAAGACGTGAGGGTGCTTCAGCAGGAGGTGGAGTCTATCAATCACTCTTCTGACAGAGCAGTGGAGAACAGTGACACCATCTTCACTGAGCTCATCACTTCCATTGAGGCGAAACGATCGGAGGTGAGGGAGCATATCAGGGGCCAGCAGAAAAGTGGAGTGCGTCGGGCTGAAGAACTGAGGAAGTGTGTGGAGCAAGAGATTACTGAACTGAGGAGGAGACATGCTGAGCTGGAGCAGCTCTCACACACAGAGGATCACATCCATTTTCTACACAGTTACACCTCCCTGCCAAGGATCAGTGAATCTACACACCCAGTCAGCAGCATTGTCTCTCCTGCTCTGAGCTACTTAGAATACTTGACTGCAGCTGTGTCAAAGTTGAGATATAAACTAGAGGACATACTTAAAGGGATATAACACTTTCAAAACTTTTTTATCGTCTAATCAGGCTTTTATGAACAGCATGAACAGTTTTTAATTTACTTGATTCAATATTTAGATATTTGATGTAAATGTTACCAGGCCCTCCACCTCCAGGCCCTTTCCCCACACACACACATTGTAACTTCAAACTTTATTTTAACCATGATAGATTCATTAAAAACACCCATTATTTTTTCTGGTGACTCACAATACCCTCCTAATACGTGAGCAGGCCGTGTTTTTTCAAAAACCTTTTTCATTTATTTTCAATAAAATATAATTGTATTTAATGTTTTCCATTTTCCAAAAGAATTATTAAAAATACATGAAAAACGTTATGGAAGAAACACGGCCTGCTCACGTATCAGGAGGGTAGTATGAGTCAGCAGAAAAAATAATGTGTGTTTTGAATGAATCTATCATGGTTAAAATGGAGTTTGAAGTTACAATGAGTGTGTGTGGGGAGAGGCCCTGGGGCCTGCGCGTGGTGGAGGGCCTGGTAACATTTACATCAAATATCTAAATACTGAATCAAGTAAATTAAAAACTGTTCATGCTGTTCATAAAAGCCTGATTAGACGATAAAAAAGTTTTGAAAGTGTTATATCCCTTTAAAGAGGAAGGGCCAAATGTCTCCAAGATACAGAATAGATGGGATGTTATAGAGTCAACAATAATCCCAGAGCCCAAGTCCCGATATGACTTCTTTCAGTATTCATATCCATTCACACTGGATCCAAACACGGCACATCAACGCCTGTCTCTGTCTAAAGGGAACAGAAAAGTAACTCTGATGGATGGAGAACAATCATATCCTCCTCACAGAGAGAGATTCGTTCAATGCTTTCAGGTTCTCAGCGGAGAAAGTCTCACTGGACGCCGTTACTGGGAGGTAGAGTGGAGAGGACTCGTAGTTATAGCAGTCTCCTATTATAAAGATGTTAGACTGCTATGTGAATGCGGATTTGGATTAACTGACCGTTCCTGGTCTTTACAATGTCTCAAAGGAGGTTGTGTTTTCAGACACAGAGGCATTGACACTCAAATCCCAGGTACTGTGTCATCTAGAGTAGGAGTGTACCTGGATCACATTGCAGGCACTCTGTCCTTCTATAGCATCTCTGACACCATGACTCTCCTTCACAAAGTCCAGACCACATTCACCCAGACCCTCTATCCGGGATTTTGGCTTCAGTCACCTAATGGAGCCTCAGCTGAATTACACTTTTGGACTACAGAATAGTGTAATTTACACACACACACGCATGCACGCACTCACGCACAAATGCACACACACGCAAGCACACACACGCAAGCACACACACACACACACACACACACACACACACACACACACACACACACACACACACACACACACACACACACACACACACCCCTCTGGATGCCCCTCTTCCACACACACACACACACACACATTTTTTCTTTCTTTCCTGTAAAACAAAGAAATGATGGATTTTGCACGAAAATATAATTTCAACCAGTGATTTGCATCTGTGACAATACATTTCATTCTGATTCCGAGGTGCTGTCTTTCTACTACGACACCACATGACTTTCTTCCACAAAGTTCAGACCACATTCAGTATTCTATCACCTACTGCACGTTCTGCTGAGTTTTCAGCAGAACATGAATAGATCAGACAGTCATGATCAAGGCAATTTGTTTTTAAAGGACATCATGTTCTTTTATTCTTTTAACTGTGGCTATTATATTTCAGTTATTTATAATATTGACATTAGGTAATAAACAATGAATAATATTTTCATTCTGTTTTGTTACATTTTGTCATTCTGTTCTTGTTATTTGATGTACCAGTAGATTTGCATTCATGAAAGAATTGGAGTTTTGGGCTTTGCCATGTTGTAAATGTCCTGACCTTTAAGAAAGACACTTGTCATGTCAAATAACATTCACTGAAGCTTTTTAATTTAAGACTGGAGTCTAAGGTATGAAGTTAATTCAGAAGAACAAATGTTGGTTTAATAATGTAGTGTTATTCAGTCTTCTCACCACACTGTGGCACTATATGATCATTGTCAACCTCTTTTAGGCTGATTATAGCAGAATTACCAGTTGATAGTTTGTAAGTTATCTCTCTATTGACTCTTGGTTTGTGAATCAGTTTTATGCTCTCAGTTATTGTCTCCACCAGCCGAAGGCATGGGGGAGAGTATGTTTTCCTCTCCGTCCGTGCGTCCGTCCGTCCGTCCGTGCGTGCGTCCTCGCAGTTTGTGAGCGCCAAATCTCAGTCGCCGTTGGCCCGGTCGCTGCCAAAGTGAGCACACACATTCCCTGGATGCCAATCTAGAACCTCTGCCCTAATTTTTTCAAATGGGCCTTTTCTAGTTTAATTATTTAATTATGCATGAACAAATCATACAAATTATTTAACTTAATTTTAAAGAACGCTAAGAAAACCATCATATCACAGTGGGCAACAAACCACATTAGGCCTATTCATCATTAAACAATATGAGGACCAATTTACACAGATATACAGACAAACTCACGAGGCTCACTGAGTTTGCAATACTTATAGTTTAATTTTCAACAAAACATATCCTCAACTTCATTGTCACAGAACCCAAGTTTACAGACATAAAAGAGCATGATGGGTGAAATATGCCCTCAGTCTAAGCAACATAATTCATAGGTTTTATGCAATTATGTTTTCTAATAAAGTTGAAAGAACAATGGCAATGCCTGTGTGTTGGCCTGTGACGACAAGACTGACATGGGCTCAGGGTTTGCTCAACAGACTGATCTTAACATCACATATTGACATACTGTATATTCTCAACATATAACATATGTTGAAAATTACCATACATATGTTGTTGCTAATTAGACATATGTTAATGGAAGTATAGACATCTGGGGGCATGAAGGGAGCCAGCTGGTATACTACATATATTACAGGCAGTGTCAATCATTATGTCATGGGTTCACAAATAACATTTTTGTTTTGTATGTATTCCCTCTCTTTCACATTTCGCTGCACTGTACTAGTTATTAAATCTTTATATAGTTTTAAAAATATATATACGTTATAAAACGTACATGAACCAATTCAGCCCTATATTATACCTATGCTACTTCAAAATAGTTGATCGACAAGCCCAGAACAGAGTATTTTTACATTGCAATATTGATACTTTTACTTAAGTAAAACATTTGAGTACTTTTTCTACGACTATTTTTAGTGCTATACTGACATCGACCCGATGAGTATTGAATGGTGGCATGTGGCTTTTGGGGACCTCCTCAAGTTTCAAGCTTTCTTGAAAGAGTGTTGACCAACACTATTGATGCTTTTGTATCACATGCCAAAAGGTTGAGGTTATTTATACTTCAATTCTGAAAGACCGCAGACAGTCCATAGTTCCTCTGGCAAAATTCAAGAGTTAAGCCGGAAGGTTATGCTGTAATGCAGAATCAGATTTCTATCCTGGTATTTGAGACCAGACTAAAGAAATGCTCTTCAGGCAAAGGGATTCACCACTTTTGTTAAAGGAGCTTTCTTTCTTGAATATCAAAGGTCAGGACTGCAGAGATTGGCAGGCAAAGCTTGTTTAAACTCATGAAGGCTGCAATGACTTAAGACTACTGAACGTAATGATAAAGGTTTTACAATAATAATTATATCAAAACCTTGTCCTTGTTGGTTTACAAAGATGTACTGTAGGAGATATTGAATGGTGAACTTCAATGACACTCTAGTAAATTAACTCTTAAGACTAACTCTTAAGACTAAACTCTCTCAGTTAAATATCAAAACATTGTAGTTTGACTTCCGGCGGAACACATGAATGTGGGGTGATATTGTGGGGAGGAGAGAGATCAGGTTACAACTGAGTTTGCTCTTATAATCTCCAGAGTCAAATCACAAAGGAGCTACAGTAGCTGCTCTGCCTCTCAAGTTACACTTGAGATTTGGGGGCAAAATTAACTTAACCGGTGGTTCTCAAACGTTTCAATTTCAAGGACCCTGATTTATAATTCTGAGAGAGTGTAAATGTTTAATTAATTTGTACATGCTCAGCATTACAGAACTGTAACTTGAGGGTCCATTTAGTATCTCCTCAAAGAACCCTGAGGGTCATTGGACCCCAATTTGAGAACCGCTGAAGTAAATAAAATTGTGGAGGTATATCTTCGTCAGCCCTCCTGATGTAGTGTGACACATAATTTTGTTGTTGTCTTTGTTTTTGTTTTTTACTATAAACTTTCCAAAACCGATGACTCATCCATCAGGTTCCAGTAATATTCCAGTGTTTTTCCTACCTGTTCTCTGAGGTATACTGGGAAATTCATACAATAGACATTGAAAATGCCACACTTTATCACTCATTGACCAACTTGTGTCAATGATTTATCTTTAAAAATGCACAGCTCACACCCCTTCATATTGTATGTTTTCAATGTTTGCATGTTTAGAGAGCTAAAGGGGGGCAGTGAACCACAAACAAATTTACTGTCAAATATGTTCAGTTTTGTATGACATGGTTCAAGAAATTGTGAGCTTGTAGATCTATCTATTTTCTCTATTTTTGAAAGAACTTGTTAAGAGAGACAGTAAGGTGAGTTGATCCTTGGCTGGCTAAACTATGTGGCAGATATCTTAACCACTTTAACCTATTGACCGGAGTCCCCACTACACTAAATATCTTACAGCTGAATATAGCCGATCTGCAAGCTCACAACGCATTGCTTGTAGATAAGCTATTTTTGCTGAATGTGAAGCCCATAATAGGCAGTGGATCTTGAAGTGGGGTCTAGGGTCCCCCAGGGGTCCTTGAGGGGGTTCCAGGGGGTCCCCAGCAAAATGAGTAAAGGTTAGGAACAAAATGGATGCTTACAGGTTTGTAACTCTAACCCTAACGGTTCCATTTGGTCTCTCAGCCAGGGCAGTCTGTGGCCTAAAGCATACCAAACTGTGGATCCTTGAAATTAAAAAAAGGTTTGAGAAGTACAGCGCTATGGTTCATGTGGTTAACCACTCAACCATCGACAAGCACACAATTTGTCAGTGTTTCTAACCTTCCCTGTTCTGAGCACGTCCAGTTCACCAGTAACAAGAGACATCCTGGGGCCTCACTCCATCACCCACCCACCCAAAAGGAATGCTGGGAGTGTGATGTAGGAAGTCACCTGATAGTGTTGGGACATGGGATGTTCGTGCGGAAGATTTATCACTCTGATGGAGGCATTTCAATGAAGTCATACGGCATTTGGCTGAGATGATGTATTATGTTTTAAACGAAAACAAACCCACGAAACATCACAGGTTGTTCATTTAAAAATAGTGCAGCTGTGTCAGAAACGTCTTTTCTTTTTTAAGTTATAGGAGGGACCTGACAGGCCATAAACTTCACAGGCTGTAAATTAAAAATATAAGGGAGAACGCTGAATTTCAAGGCAGAGAAGAATGTGAGGAATTCAGTGGGTTGTCTTTTATACAGAAACTTGTAGGCCTACATATATAGGCCTATTTCTTGTACATGGAGGACATATGTGTTGTGTTAGTTTTCTGTCTTTTATTATTCATAATCCCCTGCTTCCTGCCTTATATTAGTCCCCAAGTCCATGTCTAAGATAATTCTATTCCAAATATCAAAGCTCATGAATCTGAATCTATTCTGATGTCCTTCATTTCTTTTTCATATATAGCGTATCTGTTTCTAAGCTACCAGTGGCTTATCCTCTTTCGACATTCACCTACTATTGGTGCCTTATAAGCGTGAGAGAGGTTTTGCTGTGACAGTGCCATTAAGTTCAGAGCTTTGTGCCAGGATCAGTAGGCTACTGTAAAAGCCTTTGGGTTAACAGTGCAATGTAATTGAGAATGGGTCCCATAGCCTATCTCTGACTCATCATCGGATGGGACGATAACGTTTCCACAGCTTAAGAATTTGCAATGATAGCTATATTGCAAAGTAGATTTACAAAGGGCTCATTAATTGACATTCTCACGGTGTAGCTATAGCTACTATACTGATCTAATATTAAATTCCATTCTTCAGGAGGCTATTGTCTGGAAGTGACGGGCAGGCGAAGAAGAGCACAAAGAGAAGACGAATGAGACATCCAGGTTGTTTCAGAGACACACCCTCCTTCTACCCTGGGACGGGCCCCACTCTGGTCTGCATACCTGGAGGGCAGGTAGATGCCGAAAAGAAATAGACAAAAAAGGCGACATGCTCAGATGTCACATCTAAGCACACTGTTTAACCACTTTCAACCTGGGCGTCCAAATGTGTCATTTGGGCGCACATTTTCAAAAGAATAAATCACTAGACCTATTATCCAAAAATGTATACATTTTCTTTCTTTTTTTCATAGCTAAGATCTACAAGCTGACAAGTAAGTTTGTATATAGGCCTGAGCCGCCTGATATATATATTTTTAAATGTGCATGATCAAATGTGCTTGTCTTGAAAATGGACCCTTCAGCCAGCAGCACGATGGATGAAAATTAGCTCTTGCACAGTCCACTGTGTGTGTGTGTGTGTGTGTGTGTGTGTGTGTGTGTGTGTGTGTGTGTGTGTGTGTGTGTGTGTGTGTGTGTGTGTGTGTGTGTCTGTGTGTTTGTCTGTGTGTGTGTGTGTGTGTGTGTGTGTGTGTGTGTGTGTGTGTGTGTGTGTGTGTGTGTGTGTGTGTGTCTCACACACCTCGTGAAATGTGAATAGAGCTGTCCAGCACGACTCTGCCTTCCTTTGACTTTTCAAAAATACTATATCTTATTTACTTTATCAACAAAAACTGTTTTTTTTATCAGCTGCAGGTGAGAACACACACACAACTCTTCAGACCACAGTTGTTCAGCGATAGTTAATGATGAACCACAGATAGAGTTCATAGTTTTCGTTGAGTGAATGGAACAGGCAGCAGCAGCAGCGGCAGTTGCATTGAGCCATTTGAGCGGCAGCCAAGCGACCCAGCAGTGCAGCGAGGAATGGAACTATTACGGACTGCGTTTCATTTGGAGAAAGTTGGACTGTAGTCAGAACCTCATTTCACCTTATTGACAGGACCTGTCACTGGGACTATTGACATGCAAATGAGCTCTCAGAGCAGGAGGAGGCTGGTGCGGGTGAGAGCGTCCTGAAGGAACCGGCTGCGCAGCCACTACGCGACTGTTTTCACTTTCTCGTCGTCTTCGAACAACAGAAGCTTTGCCCTGGGATTCTTCTTGCTCCGTCAGGTTTCCTTTCGTCTCCGCGCTCTCCGTGGTTCTGCTTTTTCCACCGCACCCGTCCGATATATATTAGATATATATATAAGCTCTGGAAACCAAACGTCCCAGGAAAAGGATTTAACGCGAAACTTCACCACTAGCAGTACCCAATGAGGCCGAGGTTTGTTGCTTTTATTACACTGGTTTTGTTGTTTTTCCTCTACTATAACGCATGTGGGGTAGGTGTAGGCTGCTTGTTTGGTCTGACTTGCTGCGTAGGACTACATGTGGGGCTAAATGCAAAGTATGTGGACTCACTCAGCTAGTGTTCTTTAAGTACCTCACTCTGCGGTCAGATTAGAGATTAGTTCAGAAATCAGAATGATAGTTTATTGAGTTGTAACACTGTAGTCGTAGCCTATTTTAAGTGAATGAGACTGTGCTGTGAAAAAGGTATGGCGTGTCAAGGGAAATGTGAGTGCAATCTGAGTGAATTAGGTTAGTTAAAATATTAAGAGATAAAGTCGAGCTGAAGTGAAAATCCTCCAACTTCAAGCCAATTCCAAAGTGAAAATGATTTTAACAACGTCACTAGGTAGTATCGCAACTGCTAGTTTAGCCATACCATAAAACAAGTTTATAAAAAGCACTTTAGCTTTACAGTCTGTCAGAGTAGATAATATAGGCTACTACACTAGCATCCATAGACATCCATAAACATTAGACTATGACAGTTAGAATTTATAGCATATATTTGCCTATATTTGCCTTTTGGTGAAAATGTAATTCCCCCTTTAATCAACCATCTTTATATGCTAACCAGGGGTCCAAATGGACCCTTTTGGGTTGGTAACTCTGAGAGAGTGTACAAATGGATGAATCACATAATTGACAGGTCCATTTGGTTCCATTAGCCTACACTCTCAGAGTTAAATTAACACTGAGGATTTTACAGCGGGTCCCAGAGATAACAAATTGTATAAAAAGAAATGGAGGGCCAAGTGGCCTAATGCATAGCCTATC
Organism: Nannobrachium achirus; assembly: GCF_963921795.1. NCBI lineage: Eukaryota > Metazoa > Chordata > Actinopteri > Myctophiformes > Myctophidae > Nannobrachium > Nannobrachium achirus. The sequence goes on from NC_137823.1 coordinate 41,920,774, forward strand.
AGACTGGAGGCCCTTGACATTGAAAAGGTTGAGAATCACAGCTCCATATTATGCAGCAGCATCCTAATCAACGCGTCCTCCTCTCCTCACAGTCCAGATTGTGTATGAGCGCCCCTCTCTGCTCGTCTACCCGTCTGTCAGACCCCCAGGGAGCTGATTAGTGGACTCTTATGCTGCCGGGGTCAGGGGGGCACCAGGTGTGTAATGGAAACATAATGGACCTAATGGCGTCCAGAGGAGCGTAACTCCATTTGAAAGGCTCCAGAAATAATTGTATATGCGGAGAGAGTCGATGCAGAAAAAATTGATAATTTGATTTGACTGTCAGATGGTGAGACAATGAATGCCTGGTTCTCAAAGTGGGCCAGGGGTCTTTGAGGGGTTTCAGGGGGTCTTTTTAACACTTAAAGGGACCCCAAAATGACTTTTCATTCCTATCAATTACTCCCCCATGGAGACTTGAATTCACATTCAAAAATATATTTTTAGTTTTTGTCGCATTACTAAGCCAATCATTTCAGGAGACTCTTTGTGTCTCCATAGGGAACCACTGCTGGTCATCAAATTATTGGTTTAGGAATGCAACAAAAACAATATCCATGAATTCCCCAAGTCTCCATTGGGTCAGTAATTGATAGAAAATAGTCATTTGGGTGTACTATCCCTTTAAGCCCTATTTTTAAGCTGTTATAAAATAGCCGATCTACAGGCTGACAAATCTTCACCTATGGGAGTCCCTGGTACAACATTCTTTTGAATGGGGGACCGCAGCCAAACACATTTTTGGGGTCTGTGACATGAAAATGTTTGAGAGCAACTGCTATTAAGCTGTGCTGGGTGTTTGGATAAGTCAGATGAAAAAATCACATTTTATCTTTCTCCAATTATTGTATTCTTATGCGTTCACTTTAGAATGAGATTCACATTCACTCACACTCACAGCATTATAAAACCAGCTTTAGGAGCGGATATAATTGGACAAACCCATTAGAATAGTGGTCTATTTGTCATAGCATTACTGCCTGGTGTGGGCAATTCAAGAAAGACGCAAGTGAATAGCTTTGTGGCAGAGGAGCTTTCCCTTTTACTCTCTTGCCTTGAGGGGACTCTAAAACCCCTTTATTGGTACCTTGAAACAATGAGCTCTTGTCGGTGTCCAAGGCCCCCAGTAGGTCTTTCAGAAGGAGACTGCATCTGCCATCATTATTATTATTTCTGTGCAAAGGATTTACGGAGAGGGGGTGATGTTAGTGTTTGGTCATTCTTTTCATGAGCAATGTGAAAAGAGATTGCGCAAACAAAGGAAGAGGGCTATGGTGCGTGACATGTGTGTGTGTGTGTGTGTGTGTGTGTGTGTGTGTGTGTGTGTGTGTGTGTGTGTGTGTGTGTGTGTGTGTGTGTGTGTGAGACTATCCCTCAGCTGACTCACACTCACCAGAGACAGTGGCAAGGCATGAACTCAACTACACCCCCACCACCACCACTACTTGAATGTTTGGGAAAACCAATCATCTACCGCTCAAACAAAAGAGAAAGCCCCTTGGGCAGATGTTGGGAATATGAGCTTAGACTCTGTGTTCAGGTAGGACCACGACTGGTTGACAAGAGGTATGGCCCGAAGTTCAAAGCGTCAGCTCTCCCCTGCACAAGCGTGTGTTCCAATTCAGCTAAGCAGTAGAAACGTAGGCTTTGTGAGGGAGACATGCTGGATAGAACATAAATCTTCTACAAAATAAAGCAAATCTCTGCCAGCTCGCAATGCAATCTTTGAATATTTAGAAATTGTATTTTTCAATTTCGCCTATTAATGACATGCCCAAAATAGGGACGCCAGTTTCAAAGTGGTTCAATTAACAATCAGGGCATCAGGCCACCATGATGGGTGTGTGTAGGCTGCACTCTCAAAAGGCTCCGTGCACGCTTGTGATTTAGTGAATGTGTGTTTAACACAGCTCATGGGTGGTGAAGCTCATTGTTCCACGTCTCTAAAAGGAAAGGACTCTTGTTGAGGAAGACAAGGGGTCCTTTCTGCTCAGTGGTCCTGGACAATGAAGCAGGTCCAAACAGATGATAACTAGACTGACCAGGGTCTCGTGAGGTCCTTTCGTCTTAAACCTAATTCATACTTTGTCGTAGAACCATGTCACTTGTCAAAAATCTGTTATTACTGGCGAATGACAGGGTCGTACTATAAAGAATAAATTAGACCTTAGTGGCTGCTACACAGAGCGCTCATCTAAGACTGCCTCAACCATTATCATATGATAAATAGAGAAAATAGCTGCTTTGTGAGCTTGTAGATCTAGTATTTTTGTAATGTTTTCAAAATATGAAATGGAATGCCAGGTTATGTGTTTATCACATGAAACCAGCGTCCCGTACTCGCTATTCTGGGGGGAAACATTCAGTGAAAATAACAGATTACAAGCTGACAATGCAGCATGTTATATACTGTAGGGTTTAAGTGTGTAAGAAGTGATTGTACCTTGTGGGCCTATTGTCGTGAGAATTGTTGTTTGTTTGATTATTTTTAAACAAGACAACATTTAAAATGAAATGAAAATGTTTATCTGTTATTGATAATAATAATAACTAGAAGTTCGCGGCCGCTGTGCGGCCGCTCACATCTAGAAATCGCGCCCTAACGGGCGCTCATATTAAAAAAAAGTAAAAAAAAAAAAAAAAAAAAGTTGATGGTCAGCAAGGAACATGCGTTGTTGATTTTTGTATTATGTTTTTGAGACAATTGAACAACTGCTGAACGTGGAGTTGCAGATGCAAGACATTGGGACATACAGACATACAGACATACATACACACGACCCCATTCTGATTAGGTTGTGAGATTTGTAACAGTTCAATGTTAAAAGAAGATATTTGTTCTACACTCTTATCATGATTATGTATGTCCCTTGCCTTGAATGAGCTTCATGTTTAAAGTTTTGCTCTGCAAGGGAAGAGGACATTGTGTCACATATTTAGGCCTATGTGACAAAATATGACATAAAAGAAAAGAAATTAAAAAAAGCAAAATCAGATGTTATCATGATGTGACAAACATTAGGCTTTGGAAAGTAAAAGAAATAGAGGAAAGAGATAAGACATACTGTACTGTATGAAAGAGAGAAAAACACTGGATTAAGGAAACACCTGCCACACACAGCGTACGCACCCCACACGCGCACACACACACGCACAGCGTACGCACCCCACACGCACACGCACACGCACACACACACACACACACACACACACACACACACACACACACACACACCCACACACACGCACACACACACACACACACACACAACTTAGTGGCCGGCAGTCAAACATACCATAATCCTACGGTTCCTACCACAATCTCATGAGAAGGTTATTGCCTTCAGCAGCAGTCATAACACACATGATAACATGCCCCCACTGTGTTCCAGGGGTATACCCAAACACCACACTCTTCTCACTGCTTGGACTGTGAGAAATTGATATACTGTAGGGCATAAGAGGATTTAGCTTTTCTATTATTTAACCACTTGAAGCCTAGTCCCTATTCTGGGCATGTCATAATAGGCATATACAGATATGGTGAAAATAAAGGCTAATCTACAAGCTTGGCAACAATAAAAGCCAATCTTGTTTCATAGTATGATGTAATACAGCACATGTTAATCCACAGCACATACAGTGCATAATAAAACAGTTAATGTAATAGGCAGAAAGGGATCTACTGTATGTTGGTTTAAAGGGGTGGACAGAGTAGACGTACTGATCAGACTAGTGTCTAAACAGCAAAAAAACACATGGAACCAGATTCAAATCCCTTTCCTTACATCCCTTGCCTTGTTCAGGCTGTGTAAAACCAATCTGACTGAAATCTGGATAGCAAACCAGTAAGACTCCCCAATCAGGAGATAAGCGACCGTCAGGTTACATACACAAACTTTAGAAGGCAATGGTATCCAATCAGGAGGGAATATGGGAAATGGGACAGATCCATGTTGGTGACATGACTTTAGAGATACTGTGTACCGTTTTGCATGATTTTAGGGCAAAATCTGTAGGAGCAGTGTCGAAAAATGTGTTTTGCAAGAATTGGCCTCATGGTGGCACTAGAAGAGGGGCATTTGAGAAATGGATAGGGGCAACAGTGGCGGAGATATGAGTAAGGGAAAAGTGTGACGTGACGGACAGACAGACAGACTGACAGACAGACAGACTGACAGACAGCCGGGGGAGGTTTTGATAGTAACTGCGACCTGACAGTCACAATAAGATTTGGTCTGGATTTGTGTTGCCAGTCTGAACAGGGCAGAAATTCGCAAACGGCAACAACCACTCATTCCCATTGAAAAGCATTGGCAGATCTGCCCTCATACAGTAGGTAGAATTAAACTTCTTGCCCTTTGTTAACCTATAAGTAAAAGGTAATTTGTCCACAATTGGCTGTGTTCGTGAGAGGGAAGTCGATTGGGGAGGGGGGGATTGATTTCTGTCTCTGCATTAATGGTTTCCACAGCGGTCAGGGCGCCTGTTCAGAGAGGGGTGGAACTGGGGAGGATAGCGTGTACCTCCACATGCGTTACGCCCCCCCGGTGATGCTCCTCAATGTCAGGTGAAAAGAAGATAGTGGCATGACGGCTCAGGTATCGGAGGAGACCTGTTGTTGTCTTCACCCTCCCAATGACTACTATGGGGATTAGCATGGATAGATCTAGCGTAGAGTAACAGGGCTTGGGGAATTGGCTTCAATACTAAGTTGGGAATACAGAAGGGGAAAAAAATATTTTCTTTTATTACCCTTTGTTATGGGCAGGATTTTCTTCATTCTATACTAGAATGTTATGTTCTATGATAGCTTCAAATCTCATGCTACTTTGTGTCAATAACTATTGTGATGGGAATGGGATTTAGGGTGTCATCACTTTGTATACCTGCCTTAACATGACACTGCATTTCAATAAAAAAGATTTGAAAAGAAAGAAAAGGTAATTTGTCTACAGAAGCCAGGTTTAACTTTGTCATCATCTCTCTTAATGCTTGCACATCTTTTAATTTTGGTGTGGGTGTCTCTTTTCTGTTCAAACATTTCGGAATTAAATCTTAATTTTAAGTAAACATGGATGCCACAAAGAAGAGGCGTTGACTTATGTTTATGAGTGAAACTCTGCGTGAAGTCCTCTTGAAGATTATGAATCTATAACCTTTTGGTAAAGGAGCAAAATAAACACACAGACAATGGCTAAATCTTCAGGCCGCCCGCTATGCAGCCTTCAAATCCAGTCCTATACTGAGCTGATCAGAGCAATGGTTACAGACCGAGTTATGATCCTTTGAAATGTTAGACACTGATGTAACACTGCTGTAATTTGTGCAGAATACAGTATGTGTGAAATTTAGTTTTTTTGGTGAGACAATTGTCATGGCAGACCCCTGAACAGAATTGTGCCAAGTTAGGTGAGGATTGGAGAAAATGTGTTCCTGTGGCCCCTGGTGTGTGACTATTGTCATGGCAGACCCCAGAACAGTGTTTGTGCCAAGTTTGGCGCAGATTGGAGCAACAGTGTGCCTGGGGTCCTCAAGGGCCCCTAATGTGGCTAATGTTATGACAGACCCCTGAAGAGCATTTGTGCCTGATGTGGCTCCTGGGGGCCACACATGGCCCCTGGTGTGATTATTAATGTAATTCATGGCAGACCCCTGAACAGTGTTCAGCAACGGTCAGCCTGTGGCACCCAGGGGCCCTGGTGTGGCTTTTCTGATGGCAGACCTGTGACTAGTGTTTGAGCAGAGAATCAGAGCAATGGTGCACCACGCAGGTCTGCATGCTACGCTTGTGACGTCCACCATCCACCGGCGAGGATAGAAAGATAGAAATTAGTTTAATCTGTGTTGTGCTGTACTAATATGGAAGGAAACTGATGTAGCCCAGAGGGTCAAAATTATGTAAAACATGATTAATGATTCTGCAAAGTTGAAATATTAATTTTCCTTTTTTAATAACCAGTCTATAAAGCTTACAGCCTGATTGATTAGAGAACACTGCCAACAGAATTAGCCCGGAGCTTCCAACCCTTTAGAATTCACAGCCAAAATGCATCACTTCCTACTTACTATTGGTTGAAAACTTTTTCCAGAGCTGAGCGTGCATGCTCTTGTTCTACAATGTTCAGCACACACCATAATGCAGTCATGGTACAATAGTATATCATCACTGTCGGGTGGAAACTTTGTATGCCTAAAACAGTTACTTTTCAGGAAATGGAAAAACCTCTAGTTGGTGAACCTCATTTAGCTGGTTGCTCCAATGTACTGTAGTTATTATTTAGTCACAAGCTTTTGTTAATATTTTATAAAAACTCACAGACACTCAGATTTAACCACTTTAAACCTAGCATCTTTATTTTGGGCATGTCATTATGGGTGAAAATGTTCGATATTTTCAAACATGTATTTTCAATAGCCGATCTACTAGCTCACAATTCATTGCAACGTGTTGTGAGCTTATAGATTGGCTATTTTAGCTGCTTTTGCATGACCCTGTTCATGTAACAGTATAAAATGGGGCAATGATTTATGAAAGAAAAAAAAACAATACAAAAGATGAAATAGGAATGGAGGTACAAGGCTTTTGCCAAACAACGAGAATAATCAAGAAGTAGCAACGTTCATCTTTGCCCAACAATACATGTGTTCCCTCTCCTTCAGTCTTCACCAGCTGTATGTCCACTGCTGTGGTAAGGCACCTACAATAGAGCTGAAACAGATCTTTGGGATTAGTGAGGGAGCAAAGTATTGTTTTAATCTGGCCTGGCTCTCTTCGGCCCCAGAGGAACTTCTGGTAGTGCAAGGAAAGACAGATGGCAGAGCCGGAGTGGCACACAGTGGCTTGTATTGTGGTGGCAGCAAGGACAATCCAAAACCTCGCTCTATATGGTAGGGGCCACGCCAAATGGCCCCCACCCCATTGGAACTACTTAATATTCATTAGAAACTGACCAGAACTCTGACCACGGGACTCTGGTAATCAATTAATACATTTTTAACCACTGTTTTAATGGCAAGTATTTCACACAGCTTTATGTCAAAAATAGGTGAACTATCACTTTAAGTAAAAGCAGCAATGTAGAAATACATCAAGATATACTTGCAGCAGTCAGCAGTGATTCTCAAAGTGGGTCCTTGTGGGGGTTCCAGGGGATCCCAAGCAAAATGAGGAACACCAGCTAGAAGTTACCAAATGAGAGGGTGTATAAGACAATGATTAATACAACAATAACAACCTTCTGGGGGTCACTGGCACAAAACCATCTCAAATCGGGGTTGATTCATTGGTATTAAAACAAATGGAAATCACTCAAGTAAAAGTACCTCAAAACTGTACTTGAGTACAGTACTTGAGCTCAAGGAGTTAAATGTACTTAGTTAATTTCCACCACTAGTCATGTGACTGGTTGGATGTGATGGCCACTATTGTGACACAGAACCCTCATCCTACAACCAGTGAGGGAAAACTCTAGTCTACACAGTAAAATCCTCAGTGTTCATTTTACTGTTTTTTACCTGCAGGGGAATGATCACAATTAGTTGCTGAAGGATGGCTTGGGGACAATGCTTACTGGCCGGCTCTCTTGTCATTAAAACCACTTTCAGTCTGGTGTCCCTATTTTGGGCATGTCAACTTTCAAAATGTAATTGTTTTTTATTACAGAAATTGTATGAAAAGAGGAAGTCCTGCACTGTCCCGCACAACATAAGTTGCTCTGAGAAACCTGAGAAAAATATGTTTGTTTATCTTCTTCTGGACACTTTTACTTTCAGTTCTGTAGGTCTTGGTCATGGCCACGTGCCAACTACTGGCTAGGTCTCTAGACAAGTACTGGGAGGGGAGAAAGTTTCTCCATAAATTGTGAGTGACATGGTGAAAATCTAATTGTGCGCTGTTGCTCCAATCTTATGCGGCTTTGAAAAGATAACATCAGTGTCACTCTTATGCAACAGACTAGAGAATGACATTCTACGTGGCTTTCTCCTATCCCGCAAAACTGTGTTGCAAAGGGGTAGTCAAGTATTTGTGAGTACTATACTGTAGTGGCATGGCTGCACTTCTTCATACTATAACAGTAAAAATCCAGATCTGTGAAAATGTTCCATCTTCAGCTGTTGAAATGTTGTCAGGCAGAAATCTTCTTTGTCCAAAACCGTTACTGCTAATCCAATGTAGTTATTATTTATTTAATCACACAAACTGTTGTTAATATTTGTTTTGGGTTAAATATGAATGAAACCCACAGACACACTTTCAACCTGGTATCCGTGAAAAAAGAAAAAAGAAAATCCTAATGTGTCGCACCTTGACACATGTTGAGCTTGTAGATCAGCTATTTTCTCTACCTTTGCATGCCACTGTCATAGGACGAACTATGGCATATGGCACGAAAATAGGGCATTAATTTATGAAAAAACATAAAAAGATTAATTAAATATGGATATGGAATTTTCTGCTCGACAGTGACAATATGCAGTGTAGATTTAGCTCGCTCAATTCGCTCCTTATGTAAGTCATGGATGCCATGAATCAAATACATAATAGATCTCCTCTCACACATTCTCACAGTGCAATCCCTGTGCCCCCCAGAGCACCATGCTATGCTGTATCAAAATGCGCTTCCTTTGTGGTGTTGTGCGAGAGCTTCTGCACAAACAGAGCGAGAGAACGACCCACATAATGGAGGGTACATCAGGCTGGCTCTGCTGTACAGCCCTAAGCAATCCTGTTAATTTTAGTGCGTTTTATGCGTGGCTGTTGTGTTGTTGATGTTTGCTAAGTTCCCCTCTCTCTGTGTTGTTTGCCTCATGTGGATGTGATAGATGTTGTGGAGATTAAGGACGGATGGGCCATGAGCAATTTTATCTAACCATTAAATATGAATATGTTGTTTACTATATCGGGAAAGCATCAATTTTCAGTGACCAACTGTTATTTTTGGAATATTTCTCTTTTCTGTGGCGACTTCCTTTTCTATGCAAGGCTTTCATCGTGCTGTAAATTGGCTAATATGGTAGAGCAGAATATACTGTATCTCAAGAGTCTCAACAAACTCTCAACAAACACATCATGGAAAGCATATCTATACTATAATTTTGCGAATGTCTGAGTGAGTGAGTGAGTGAGTGAGTGTCTGTCTGAAACAGCGTTTCTCCTCAGTGGCTGGAGCAATTGATCTGAAATCGCATCACCATTAGCATATGAACACACCTGACATAACTGTGAAGCCCGTTTGTCACTTTCACAAATCATATGCTGTATATTAGCATTTTTATGGTGTATCTACTATCTATTCTGCATCTAGCATGAGGCACATCTATTCTGCATCTAGCATGAGGCAAAATGTTTAACCAGCTCTGTGTGTGTGTGTGTGTGTGTGTGTGTGTGTGTGTGTGTGTGTGTGTGTGTGTGTGTGTGTGTGTCTGTGTGTGTGTGTGTGTGTGTGTGTGTCTGTGTGTGTGTGTGTGTGTGTGTGTGTGTGTGTGTGTGCAGGCAGGCGGGTGTGTGTGCAGGCGGGTGGGCGGGCGGGCGGGCTGGGGGGGGGGGGGGGACAGTATCTCTGTAGCCATTACACGAAATGGGTTTCTTACATTGATGCTCCTACATCATGCAAGCACCAGTTAAAGTTACTTTCCATCCCTCATATACTGTGTGCACAGTGCACATCCCATAACCCACACACTGCACATCATTTTGGAGCTCATATCTTTGAACGGGTAAGGGCTAGTAGAAATAACACCCATTTTTACATCATGGCAATGAAGGGCAGCTGTCTATAACAGTGCTCTCTCTATAGGCTATGTCCCCCAAATTTGGCCAAGATATGGATTTTTTTCTTTTTGCAGAGATAACTGATGATGTCAGAGTACTACAGGACCACCCCCCCCAATCTTTTACAACAGCATCATAAATCTGGACTTCCACATGGCTCCAGACTGACCTCCAAGTACAGACTGCATAGAGAAGGGAAGCCACAGTTGTTATTAGGACCTAGAAGGAATAAAAGCTTGGGACCTGGGTGACTTGGGTCAACTGTAGGGTCTAATTGGTCACAGGTTTTATACTATTAAGACATTGAATGCTACATTTGAATGGAGTTAAATGGCTTATGCCACAGGTTGACAAGAACAGGAACAGAACAGGAACTTCTGAAGTTCCGTCTCTGCCACCTGACTAAGAACGTTTACTATACGTTTTTGAAGACAACTTTGTCACTCAATGAAAAAGAAAATTCCCTCTTTCTAAATCTGAAATTCCCACACCCACACAATGAATGGAGCCCACCACGCTGGATGGATTCATGAATGGTGTTCGGGGATATTGAATGGCGGGCGATGTTGCCTGAATTCCTGGCATGCCTTGAATATCAAGTGTTGCACGGTGTCTCAGATGATGTGCAGTCGTCTTCTCACCTATCAGTCAGGGTGACAAGCTTGACAGCCACCAAGCTACAGTGACCTCATTACTTCATTGTAACAACATCGTCTATAGGGAATAACGCATCTGTCTTGCTCTCAATGTGGAACGGCACGCATTAAGTATGTGTCATCATCGACTCAGCATCTGCCCGGGATATGATTGTTCATTTATGCATGTGTATATTTATTGATATTTAGTGTATATTCACGTAGTCTTTGTTGTGCTTCACTTGCTCTCAGACAGACAAAACGGAGAAGACAGTCTCAGCTTAACTGAACCGTCTTCTCATCTGAGATTTTTAACACGTCTATTTTTCTGCAATGTAGACAACTATTTATTGCTACATAATGTGTGTGGACAAGGACTTATGTATATTGGGAACATGTCTTGTCCATCGTTGCAGGCTTTGCTTCATTAATTAAGCCTACATAGATATATACAAAATAGAAATGCATTTGTATATGGGTGAGATACTGTATATATACCTAACTGCATTTTGGACAGAAACTGCAACCTTTACCTTAAAAAAAATTCTATTTAGGTATTTAGCAAACAATCTTACCCCAAGCCACTTAAAAGGGCGAAATCAGAGTAACCAGAGAAAACATGAAACCTACTTAACAAACAACAGGGTAAATAGTCACATAGTAGAGTGCAAAGAGAACAGTAGTGCTTCAAAGAAACTAGTAAAAAAGGTAAACATCAAACCTTGCATCTGTTTCTAAACTACATGCTTTCTAAATAACTTGCCTAAGGTGACAGGAAGCGATACAATGAGAGGAGTGCAATGCTAGGGGAGTGAGGTAGCTTGTGTGATCCTATCATGAATTTGTGTAGTTATGTGGGGCACAGCATTTACCAGTAAATATGATCTTATGAAGGTAGCTATCCCTTGTGCCATTAAACTAGTTCAACTAGGGTGAGGATCTAGATTCTAAATGGCTTGGAAGCTATACTGTAAGAGGAACTATGGCAAGTGGGGAGGCCTGTTACACAGTAAAACCCTCAGTGATAATTTATCCATTTGCAACTAAGAGAGTATATGGTTACATTTTATCGCTGTCAGGGGGAAACCTTGTAACCAAAACCATTCATTTTAAAAAGAAAATAGTGATAGCCCACAAAGCTCACAATGCGTCAGGATGCGACGTGTTGGGAGCTTGTAGATCTACTATTTTCACTACTATTGTGACACACTCTTGTATGATGAAGTAGGTCATTCATTCACACAACAAAAAACATAAAACATTGAAATATGGAGATACAAGGTTTCTGCTCAACAGCAAAGATTTGTATTTTGTACACACTCAGAGTTAAGTTAACACTCAGGATTCGACAGTGTATGTCACTGGGGTTATTAGAGTGAGGCACCTCCCATCACTGTGTCTGCAAACAAGTAGGAATTTCTCTAATAGAAGATCTGAAGAAGACTGAAAATCACATTCCTTTGGTTTCTGTTCTGATAATCATTCACACTTCAGATTCTGAAAGACTATGGGGTGAACTTGAACACAATGGGGTGAACTTGAACACATTCAAGCCAAGAGCTGATGAAATATACAGATTAGGTTACAGGAGCAGTGCTTCCCAAAGGTGGAGTTGCGACCCATTTTGGGCCATGGACTTTTATGAGTAAATATCTCTCTTTAGAGTTTTCTTTGACACACAACCAGAGTCAGCAGAGTTGAGCTTAGCTCAGCTGTATGCTGGATACAAAACAGACACCAAACACATGCACATTACCAGTGTTGGACAGTAATGAAGTACTGTACATTCAGTACTTTACAAAGAAAATGTATATTTGTAATTTGTGCCTTTTAATACTTAAGTATTTTTAAAAGCATACTTTATCTCAAGTACAAATTTGACAGAGCAACTTTCACTGTTAGTTGACAAATATTTGAGGAGTATCTATTCTATGCTTTGACTCAAGTGAGTGCTGGGTACTGGGGTTGAGTACTTTTAGTCCACCACTGAACATTACAAAATACTACACAAATATCACTGGCTCCAACACCCAACAGACAACATACTGTTTGTTCACTGACATCAAACGGTCCCACTTCCTTACAAGCTGTCTGTATTCAAGACTCATTGTAGCTGGAAATGCAATTAAAAAAAGGAGATGGTGTTATATAAGGAAAGCCTAAATAGAATAAACCAATATAGCTAAAGTTTTACTGTGTTGGACTTGGATGATGACTACAATCTGACCACCTTGCAAGCTTGTAGATTGGCTATTTGGCAATCGACAATAGCGTATGACAGTATAAGTATAAGTTAACAACTTAAACGGGGTCCCCCAGGGGTCTATGCTTGGCCCTCTCCCTTTTGCCTCTACACCAAAACTCTTTACAAACTCACAGCTTCTAGATGTGTTATTTTCACAGGTAGGGAGTAGGGACGCTATAGGGTTCATGTGGTAAAGAATTACTCATGTCTACAGTATGTCGTTACCACAGCAACCAACTCAGATAAGGTCAACGATGTCTCAATTACACAACAATCTGATCTCTTGGCAGTCAATCCTACAAATTGCATTTGAGAAACAAATCAGATTTTGCCTGCAGTCTGAACACAGCTCTAGGGACTCTCCCTTACAGTAACGTAAGGCAGTGGTTCTCAAAGTGGGGTCCGGGACCCCTATGGGTCCTTGAGGCGGTTCCAGGAGGTTCCCAGCAAAATGTGTTAATATACATGTAATTGAGATAATCACTTAACTTATGTAACTCTATTTTACACTTTGGATATTCGAAAACAGACGATCTACAAGCTCACAACACGTCATGTTGTGAGCTTGTACACAGGGGCGTCGCACCAAATTCTGGGCCCTGGGTACAAGGATTCACTGCGGGCCCCCCATGAATGTTCTTCATAGGGGGAGTAGGTTTAACCCATTTAGACTGGGAACGCATTATTTTGTGCTTTAACTATTGAAGAATAGTTAGCAGCACCGAGACGACCGAGTGCCGCGCTGCAAGCTATTTTTGAAAAATCGTGAAAAAGTCTTGTGAAAAACCTATGTTTCTATGTCAGTGGTGCTCAAACCTTTTCATGTGAAGGACCCCCATCTCAAAATATTTAGTTCTAGGGACCCCCAGAAGTAAAATTTGAGTTACAAATGGATTTGCACACATTTTCACGGCTTTTCAAAAATAGCAGATCTATAAGCTCGCAGCGCAGCACTCGGTGCCGCACTGTGAGCCTGTAGATCTGCTATTTTTCAATAGCTAAAGTATGAAATAATTAAGGCCCTTCCACCTTTGGGCCCCAGTAACTCCCACTCCCCCCCCCCCCTTGTGACACCCCTGCTTGTAGATCAGCTATTTAAAAAAAGAAATCGAAAAAAAGTAATGAAAAGGTTTCAGAACCACTGACATGAGGACATGGGCATGGAAGAGGGGCCCTCCTCCCATGCTTGTGTTGGTTGATGTGGAAACTCTCTTGTGACACCTGGGTCCCCTCAAGGCGTTGCTATGTGTTCCCGTTGCGTTGCCAAACCAGACACCTGCTGGCAGGAGCTCATTTACTCTGAACAGCATGGTGGGAACAGAGTAACCCTGCCTGTGGCCCAGATGCACATTGAGTGGCCTAATGCGGAAGAAACAGGTTTTTGAATCCATGAGGTTACATTGGTTCTGGTGATCTGCACAGAGCAGCCCTGACTGTAGCTCAGATTAGTTCCTTGGCTAGGGGCGATTCCCTTTTGTGTTTGCGGTATATTTTTTGTGTCCAATGTTGGGAGGCCTGGAATCGAATCCAGCTGGCTACTACAGTACACACATTCTCATCTAATTATCAATACACACATTTGATAAGATTAAAAACCCACATATCTGCTACCAGTGTGGGTTGTGGTCTCTCCATTCAGACTCGAGGCCTGTCAAGCTTATTACATAATTGCCTCACCACAATTATTTGAGATAATCACTATTAGCGATGCATTTAATTGCTATTAGCGATTATCTAAAATAATAAGAATAACAATACATTATTATTCTAATAATTCTATTCTATTCTAATAATTCTCTATTCTAATCTAATAATTCTCAAATTATCTTAAATAATGGAAACGGTTCTGATGATCATGCAAAGCAATTATCTCATTAGCAATTCGCTAATGAGATAATTGCTTTGCTTGATCATCTGAATGAATTAAACTGTTGTGATAAACAGATCGCTAGTTTAAAAAATGTTTAAAAGTATACAACAATCATTAAAGGCATGGCCTGTTTTGGCCGTAGTAATACAATATATATTTTTTTATTATTGTCATTCATTTCTTTGTAAAGTATATTTAACTCTCAAATACCTGGAACGCGCCCGAGTCGCGTTAGATTTGAACCACTTCAACCATTATTGTATGCTTTAACCTTAGAAAAATAGCAGATATACAAGCTCACAGCGCGGCACCGAGTGCCGCGCTGCGAGCTTGTAGATCTGCTATTTTTGAAAAATCGTGAAAATGTGTGCAAGTCTATGAATATCTTTGACCCGATCTTTGACCCGACTACTAAATCCTTCCTCTAAATCAGTGGTTCTCAAACTTTTTCATGTCAAGGGCCCCCAAAATTACAGGTATTTAGCCACGGACCCCCATCTCAAAATATGTTGTTCCAGGGACCCCCCAGAAGCAAATATTTGAGTTACAAATGTTTGCTTTTAAATAGATATATTCAAAGACTTGCAAAGAAAAATCATGATTTTTCAAAAATAGCAGATCTACAAGCTCGCAGCGCGGCACTCGGTGCCGCGCTGCGAGCTTGTAGATCTGCTATTTTTCAGTAGTTAAAGCAGTCAATAATCCTAGGCCTAAATGGGTTAAGTCATGTTCAATGCCAAAAGCACAATGAAATAAGGAATAACAATTTTGTTTATGACAATTCATCTCCAACTAAAATGTCATGATGGTGACAGATTAGTAGTGTCTTTTGGGTTATAAACTCGCATAGATAGATATGAACCTGTGTCTGCATGAGAGAAGTTGTTTTCCAGCATTTGTGCTTGCTAATAAGTTTGTCCCTGGGGCCCTCCTCTCCTTTTAAGTCGTGTGAAAAGCAAGGGGTTTGGCATTTCTTGTTTTTGAACCAAGTCCTGAGTTCCTGAAAGTTTGCACAAAAGCCTGTTGCCTAGCTGCATGAGAGGAGCCTTGCCCCGCCAGTCCTTGTGTGTGTGTGTGTTTGTGTGACGTGCACTTACACCCTTGTGAGGACTCGGAGACAGAAACATGTGGAAAATGTCGCATTATGCCAGTGGTTCTCAAAGTGGATTTCAGGGACTCTCTAGGTTCCTTTATAAGGGTCTGCATTTACCCTTACAAGTCTGTCACTTTGACATATTGTTCAAATGGGTCCATTTGGTTCCATTTGTACACTGTCAAAGTTAAGGGAAGACCTTCAAATTTCAAAGTTTGAGAACCACTGCATTATGCAGCTTCTGCACACCTTTCAGGGCACTAGCTTGGCTAGTTGGCTTTGCTAAGGGTTATAATTTGGGTCTGCTTGTAGTTTTGGAAAGGGTTAGGAATGTAGTGGTTAAGGGGTCAAGGGTTCAAGAATGGAAATCAGTAGAATGCAGTGGTGGAAAGTAATTAAGGGCATTTAAGTAAAGGGGCTGTTAAGTATGACATCATTTTGTAGGCAGAGGAGCATTTCTGCCCCCAGTTTCCGTGAATCTTTTTACTATTTTTACTATTTACACATTTTTCTTCTCTTTGTTGTTGAAAGGAAAGTGTTAGAATTATACTTTAGTCGTTATTTTTGTCTCGGATCTGTTGAAAATAGCGAGGGACAGAAAATGCTCTGGGGGCAGATTCTCCTCTGCCTACAAAATGATTTCACGGCTTAAAAGCCCCCTCTACTACACTGTTTCCCAAACAGTGGGTCGGGACCCAATTGTGGGTTGCTGACCAATTTGAATGGGTCACGAGTGAATATGCACTTTCTTCTGTTTCCTACATTTAAAAACAAAATATGTATTTTTTTTATTTTTAAAGTGATAGTTCGCCTATTTTGTAACCACAGCTGTGTGGAGTACTCACCTATAATGGACTTGTTTCGAGGGCATTATTTGGTCAACTGAATGCAGTGGTCAGAGATGTGGTCAGTTTTCTGCTGAATTAAAAGTAATTCCATTGAGTTGCTAGAACCTATTTTTTGTAATAAACTAATCCACAAAACCGCCGTCATTATTATTGTTGACATATTTCTACTTCTACGAGTAATGCTCGTTCAACTTTGACCCCTCTGTAACATGGTACTATTTCTACTCTTGAGTAGATCACTGCGCCGCATTCAACTCAACGGGTTGAATGCAGTAAAACAACTCCAGTGTTGTTTTACGCTCGGCAATCGGTAGCTCTGGTCCATAGCGTAGCGCTATGTCACCGATGAGCCCTTACGCTTTAGGAAAGCCTGCGCACCCTCTCCTCTGTAGTAAAAATACAAAGTACAGTTTCGCTTCTCACCAAAACAAAGACATCTCCATAGAGTAAAAAGCCTGCTTTCAGAAGTGGGGGCAATCTGTCTAAATGTCACGTCTAAAATGCACTTTTTGCCATAAAAGAAAAACTATTTCACCCGAAGGCAAAATCTGGTCAATGGACTTTTCTATTGACAAGATCTGTAGAGGGCGGTGTGGAGTAGCTAAAACTTCCAGTGAAATATTTTCTTTTCTGGACCAAATGTGTATTTTAGACGTGAGGTGGGGGGCTACGAGTGTTGCCACTATGGACTATAGTCCATAGTGGCACTATTTCGACATCTTAGAACCGTCTTTGTTTTGGTGAGTAGTGAAAGTGTATATTTTATTTTTACTACAGACGAGAGGCTGAGCAGCCTGGGCTGCCGCGGCTCTGAGCGCAAGTGCTCACCAGTGACATAGCGTATGTTAGATACGGGACCAGAGGGGAAAGCTCGCTGGCTCTAACAAGCCAAAGTTGTCTGGTGTCTTTATCCTTGGGGAAACGGTGAAGACGTTTTTTCTGTTACCCAGAAATGCGTGGATATATCTCAATGGCAGATAAGGTTAGCTAAGCTGCTATTCAAGGCTAGTAGGAGCGATCAGCAGCGACCACACAACAAACAGCGTCTGCTGCAGCAGCTCAAAGCAGCACAGAGCATACGCTGTGAGTGATGCGGCGCCATAGAGTTATAGTGCGGCGCAGTGATCTACTCAAGAGAAGAAATAGTACCATTTTACAGAGGGGTCAAAGTTGAACGTGCATTACTCGTAGAAGTAGAAATATGTCAACAATAATAATGACGGCGGTTTTGTGGACTAGTTTATTACAAAAAATAGGTTCTAGCAACTCAATGGAACTACTTTTAATTCAGCAGAAAACTGACCACATCTCTGACCACTGCATTCAGTTGACCAAATAATGCCCTCGGAACAAGTCCATTATAGGTGAGTACTCCATACAGCTGTGGTTACAAAATAGGCGAACTATCACTTTAAATAAAATAAATCACTACTTTTCGTCAATTCAAAACAATTCCAACAGTTTTTCAAAAGTATTTGATAAATAAAATAGAATCATAAATGTAAAAGAAAGTTTAAGAAGCATTGAAAATAGCTGATCTACAAGCTCACAACACGTCGATTCGCACTATGTGATCGAGTTTGCAGATCTGTAGATACAGTAGAGCTTGCAGATCTGCAAACATTAATTTCTCTTTTGGGTCTCAAGCTAAAAAGTTTGGGAACCACTGCTCTACTACATCCCAGAATGCTCATGGTACATTTTACATATTTGCACATGTAGATTATTATTATAAACTATTATATTCGAAAAACAGATTAGATTTTTGAGTACTCATGCTTTTTTAAGTGATACAGGGGTTTTCTATATTGTGGTAGCACTTCTTCCACCATTGGTGGAATGCTCTCACAAGTATAGTAACCCAGGCAGACGTGCATGGGTATGGGTCTGTGTGTCAGACACATTTTGGAGAGTCCCCAGGAATGTGGCGGGGGAGAGGATTCCCCCGCTCGGCGCTCGCTCACTTAATCTTATTCATTTTTCAGCATGGCGGGAGGGAGCCATTCAGAAGTTACCATAGCGCATTAGCACCCTTTTCAGCCAAAATGAAATGACCTCTGTAAAAAGCATGAGGAGCACATAAGCCAGTGCCCATTCTAGCGCACAGGGAATTTGGAATCTTAAATAGTATTGTGGGACAAATGCCCCCTGAAGGTGTGTGGTCTGATTTTGGAAGGTTGACACCATTTGATGAAAATGCCATTTAAGTCTGTGCTAATGGCATACAGTAGCCTGCTATATAAAGTTAGTTTTTGTCATTCCACTGACAACAGCTAACAGCTTCAACGAACCACTTGAAGTTGTTCGAGAAATGTGTCTCGTTAACATTGGTGAAAGACATATTTACAACAGTGTATTACAGACATAATGATATACTAACACACATTTACAGGGAACATACTTCACTTAGTCTAATTCATGCCAAGTGCAATAAAATGACTTACAATTACATAAGAATTACACCCTTCTTTTGGCACTTCCTTACAATATTATAATACACATTCAGACTTTACTAGAGAGTTGAGAATTCTCACTGTGTAATTTTGACGAGTATATAAATGGGCTTAAAATAAAACATCCACTTTTCTTTATATTGGCCATAGGCAATGTCATGACTATTTGAAGAAAGCTATCTTTACTATGCCTACTTATTGGTAGGGCTGGGCAATATGGAAATATAAATATCAAGATATTTTAGATCAAATACCTCAATATCGATATTGTGATGATATCAATATAAAATGATCCGCATTGCAATGCATTGTGATCTTGTAGATCACATGTTTTCACTACTTTTGAAAACTTTTGAAAGAAATAAGAAATGTCTACTGTATATCACAATATTACGATATCCAAAATCCCAAGTCTCATATCACAATATCGATATAATTATCTCTATATATTGCCCAGCCCTGCTATCAGTAGTACATGTCTTGCTCTCTGCTGTATTTCCAGGAATAAAGCTGGACAGTCATTAGGATAGCTGTCAGTGTAGATTAGTCTCTAGGGATCAGATCAGACATGCCTCTTCCTCCTCAGATTTGGCCTGAACAGTGTTTTCAACATTTCTCACATCCTCTGGAAAGAGTGCTGTCAGAATCCTACTTGTCTCAGGTTACGTGTCTGTCTGTCTGTCTGTCTGTCTGTCTGTCTGTCTGTCTGTCTGTCTGTCTGTCTGTCTGTCTGTCTGTCTGGACCTTGTAATGTCCTTACACAAGGGAGCTGCCACATACAGTACAAGACGTGCTAATCATCAGCTATTAGTATCACCTAGAAACCATTTAGAAACTTTGTTTCTGAGAAAAAGAGACATCGGGATTGTTTCAGGTTGCAGGTTTGAGTAGTGTTACTGTATTTGTCTTTCCACAATGTGCCTGTCCATTTTATGTATACAATTGTGCTTTTCCAACTTTACTTACTAAATTAGTGTCATCTTAGCTAGCGTCCCTACTCTGGGCATTTCATAATAGGTGAAACTAGACAAACATTTCAAATCTAAAATAGATTAAACATTAAAAATAGATGATTTGGCTAAAATAGGCAAACACTTGTAGCTATTTTAGCTACAAGTGTTTACGTGCACAGATAGATAGGGTTCAAGTGGTTAAAAACTGGAAGAGGACGGGTGAAATTTAAGTGAACAGTTTAGGTTATGTAATGACCTTTGGTACTGGCCCAACCACTTTTAAGCCTCTAAGAGCAGTTCAGGGGCCCCCCGGGATTAGGGGTACCTGTGGGGAACAGCAGCATTAATGGGAGCCTGGCATTGTACACCAACATGAATCTGGATAATTGAGGCCAAGTATTGGAAGTGCAAGACTATGAGAACTACAATTACATCTGCACTGTGTGTGCGTGCGTGCGTGCGTGCGTGTGTGCGTGCGTGCGTGTGTGCGCGCGCGCGTGTGTGTGTGTGTGTGTGTGTGTGAGAGAGAGAGAGAGAGAATAGTCTACCTCTCCTATGAATCAAAGTGTGAGAAACTAAAACATTTAGAAGTACCAAAAGTAGAAAGTACTCATTAGGCAGAATACCTTATTTCACATGTTTTCAAATGTATAAATTGTATAAAAATCTTTTGAAAATAGCAGATCTACAAGCTCACAATGCGTCACAAAAATTGCACTTAAATACTATTCTTGAGTAAACATACTTAGTTACTTTATACCACTGAGTAGTCTTTGAGGCCAAAAAAAAACCCATAATAGATGCTTCTCCAGAGTAGCATCTCTGTATGACATCACAACTATGCAGAGATGGCCTGGTTACTCTCCGTGCAACATATGCGGTGTAATGTAGATGTAGGCTACATGTTTTGAAGTCTTATCAACAAACCTTTGATTTATAGCTGCTAGATATAGCCTTGGATGTTTTTCTTTGTGTTCACCTTCAGGTCTTCAAAGAGTTCTGTGAAGCCATTCTATGTGCAGAATTGGTAGAGGAGTCTAAAAGATTAAGCCTTAACTCAAGTATGAAAGCTCTGCGTGTCTTCTGAAGCAAATGTGGCTGCCTTTGTTCTGCCTACTGCGCTCTACAGACAGCAGTGGGTTTACGCGTTTTGCTTGTGTGGTGTGGAGCTCCGCATGGCAGGGATTACCCAAGATGCGGTTTGGGATTTAACAGGGCAATAAACACCACATGGATGGATCATAAAATGTAATTCACTGGCTGTATACACTGCAAAAGTCAAAAGGCTCTCAACACTCTATATGCCCAAATTATTGGCTGTACTGACAGCATAAATAACACATATTAGAGCTACTTCAATTATATAGTAAGTCATGTCGAGACTTGCTGGCAGCGTCTCTGTTTTATGTACATATCATAAAACAGTCATAGTGTGCCTCAGAGAGGCGATGCCGGTGGACGATGAAAAGGAGACGTACCAGACTGAAAATATTTATGATATTCTATACCTGACGCACTCCTCTTGCCCTCAAGAGAAGAACCAGCTTTTTACAAAGGCAGTTTTAGTTCAGCCTTCATCCACATGAACCCTAGCATCCGTTATAATAGGTAAACATTTGTTGAAAAATAGTAAGATCTGGGGGCGCCCGCTGGCCTACCGGTCCAGGCGCATACCAAATTGGCTCTGATGCCTGACAGCGTGTCTCGGGTTCGAGTCTCGATCCTGACGACCTTTGCTGCGTGTCACTCCCCATATCCTGTCGCGAGGAGCTCATTCGGCTTGAGTTTCTTGCAGGTGGGATTTATGGCTCTTTGAAGTGAGCCGAGCCGGATCTCTGCGATCCGTTCCTTTTCAAAGAGCCGTGTAATACTACATGTAAAAAGTACAAACATTCTTTACTACAATGTACAAAATACACAAGTAGAAGTGTAATTAAAATGTACTTGAGTAAAAGCACTAAAGTATTGGTATCAAAATGCACGGAGTAGTTCACCCCCCAAAATGACTTTTTTTCTATTGATTACTCGTGCCATGGAGACTTGAGTTCAATAATGTGTTGTAGACTATTTGTAGCATTCCTAAGACAAAAATATGATTATAGTACATTTAGCCCCATATTGAATAGAAAGTACTCAATATGCAGAACGTCACATTTCACAGGTTTTCCAATTAATAACATTTGGAAAAATCATTTGAAAATAGCAGATCTACAAGCTCACAATGTGTCGCAACGTGACACATTGTGAGCTTGTAGATCGGCTAATATTTTCAAATGGCGGAAATGTATATGGCCAAAATGCAGGCCTATATAGGGTTGAAGTGATTTGTAATTATAATCAAAATCTAGAAAGTAACAAAATAACTAAAAGTAACTAAAATGAGACAGTATTTTGAACGGCTCTTTGAAAAGGAACGGATCGCAGAGATCCGGCTCGGCTCACTTCAAAGAGCCATGAATCCCACCTGCAAGAAAATCAAGCCGAATGAGCTCCTCGCTATCCTGTCAGTCTACATAAAAAGCCCCAAAATCTACAAGCTCAACGCAAAAAGAATGAAGGGGGCCAAATATAGACCCCTGGGGGATGCTAGTCAACAAAGTATTTAGGGTTTAAGTGGTTGAGTCTCGTTAGAGATTGTATACAGTGAAAGGCTGCAAGTATTGGATTTGAAGCAGTGGTTCTCAAAAGTGGGGTCAGGGTTCAGTTTCAAATGGGCCCTACAGGTCTGTACCTCTTTATGAGAATCCTTGAAACAAAAACGTTTGAGAACCACTGAACAAGAGCTTGGAAATACTGTATCTCGATACAATATCGACATTATGATACGATATTGTGTGGGAATTTGGTTATTGTCGTGACATACCGGTAGCTCAAATGTTGTCTTTTCCTGGTCTTAAGGGCTACATTACAGCAATGTGATAACATTTTCAGAACTTATTAGACTGTTATAGTTCAACTCAGCTCAACTTTATTTCTATAGCCCTTAATCCCTGTTACAGTCTCAAAGGGCTTACAGACTCACATTTAACAAAGGAAACGAACCCCAGGAAAAACTCTTGATGGGAAAAGAAAGGAAGAAACCTCAAGAAGGGTCACAAAAGAGGGGACCCCATTCCAGGACAGCAGTTTTCCCGGTGAACCTTTGGAAAACGGTGGGGGCCGATGGGCAAGGAGGGTTGCGAGCTTATGAGGAACAACTAAAATAAGACCTTAAAACCTGGCGAAAACAGTTGCGTGCATTAGCGCAAGATGACGATAAAGGAAATCATTAAATGTAAAACATTAAATTAACTTCTGAAAAGGCTTCTAAGCCTACACTAGCCTACAAGTAAAACTAGTGGAACCGTGATCTTGCCACACGTGAATAATTTTGGTTGTAAACAATAACACAGACAATATAAGTCTAGTAGTGGGAAGAAGAGGTTATCATCATGGCCCCAAATAACTTTTACATATCTTGCAATTGGCGACGAGTCTCTTCCGAAATCGGCAAGAGTGCCTCTCAATACATAGGCCTAAAGCTATATAACCTCTCCATCATCGGCAATAGTCAGTGGTGTGTGTTCCCCACACTCCCGCGCCCCCAACGTTGCGCTCAGGTTCACCAGGAAAACTGCGGTTGCCCCCATTCCATGGCAGACAGGAATGCTATACCGTAGGTGCCGAGGGGGCAATACGCAAATGCAAGACAGGCGAACAACAGAACTGTTAAGCTGTGGCTGATTGAAATGAACAACCAATGCCCCTACCCATTTGGTCATCATAGCCACGCATTATAACGTGTGTAAAAACACATTAGTCATTGTCACATCATCATTATCATTGTGTCATTTGGTCAACGATAAAGTACCGGTAGTGATATTTGATTTAGTCCAGGGGTCTTCAACGTTTTTAGGCCAAGGACCCCTTAGCTGAGAGAGAGAGAGATGAAGCAGGGACCCCCACTACATATAAAATTGTGTTGCAGATTAAACATGTTAGACTTGTTTGACAGCACTGTCATCATGTTCGAGTAATGTGTATTTTCACACAAATATTTGGCGGACCCCATGTAGTAACTCTGAGGACCCCCTAGGGGTCCCGGACCCCCTGTTGAAGACCCCTGATTTAGTCAATATCCCTCTAGCTTTGTGCACTGCAGGGTCCCAGGCCTTTGACAGTTTCCAAGTGTTAAGAAGATTACATTATTGTCTGAAATTGACTTCATTTTCTGAGCCTTTTTGATGTTCTAATGTTTTGAAACACTAATGTGAATGAACAGTTCACAGGCTCAACTCTTAATGATTTTTCACCTTGTGTCCCTATCAGGGCAGGAATTTCATGGAGGCCATGAAGGCCATGGCCGCCGTTGCCCCTCAGTTTGGCCTTATGCCTCTCAAAACAATGGCATGACCTGAGGCCACTGTGGCCTTAATGCCCCAGCTGACTGTACCACTTTCTCCTCTGTCTCTTTCTTGTCTATATGTAGACAGTAGACACCAGTGTCTCTATCTTGTCATGTAGACACCAGTGTCTTTTGTTGAAATTCAAAAATCTTAACTCCCCCTGGTCCCCATCTTTAAACCAATCCAGTTACTTTGATTGGAGCCGATCTGAGCATGGATCAGATTGTAAATACCATAATTTATCTATTTAACTGCAGATTAGGTTATCATACCTAACCCAAAACATTCAACAAATTCTTTCAATGGACTAAAATCTTGTTTTATTTGATGGCCTTCCTGCCCTGGCATTTGGCCTTTGTGCCCTCAAAAAATGTACAACATCAAATGCCAAGTGGCCTTGCCCCTAAAATGACGAAATTCCAGGCCTGGTCCCTATAATGGGCATTCAAAATTGATAAGCTGATAATGTGTATAAAGTATCACAACATGTCACATTTTGAACCGTTGAGAGATTGTACATCGCCTATTTTCCGATGATGGCTGCCTATTTTCAACGAATCACAGCCTATTATGACATGCCCAGATTAGGTATGCTAGGGTTCAAGTAGGCTTAAGTGGCTTAAACTCTTGTTTAGTTATAATTACATAGAATTAGAACTTGCATCAGGTAGCTCATTCAATCAAACTGGGAATGCAGAATGTCCTCAGTCAAATACTGTAAATCAGTGGTCTTCAACAGGGGGTCTGGGACCCCTAGGGGGTCCTCAGAGTTACTACAGGGAGTCCTCCAAATCTTTGTGTGATAGAAACCTTTTTTCTCTGCTTTTTTATATTAACCACTTGAACCCTAGCGTCCATATTCTGAGAACTTTAGCCAAAAATAGCAGATCTTTTGGCAAAGAGGTTTGGTGTAGAGGGGAAAAAAGAGCTGCTAAGTACAGAGTGAAAGGTCAAGTTTATTAAGTATTGATGGTTCAAGTGGTTAAATATCTGAAAACACAAATTGACATGAATCCAAATTAAAATACACTGATGATTGTGCTGTCAAACGATGAAACTATATGAAATCTATGAAAAGGTTGTGAGGGTCCGTGCTTCATCTCTCTCTCTCAACTAAGGGGTCCTTGGCCTGAAAACGTTGAAGACCCCTGCAGTAAATACAGCCATACGCAAAGCTAGTATTGGTGCAGCGTGACAAATTCACATACCACCACAACCTGTCAGAGCCAGAGCCAGAGGATCCAAAGGAAATAGACAAGAGGAAAGTTGATATCATAATTCATATATTTACATTTTTATAGCCCAGTTAGCTGTGTTGGATGTTGGGTGAGGGCCAATTTCAACAGACACTTGACTTACTGTACTACATGTTAGAGTCAAACAAAACGAATCCCAACCACAGCATAAGATAACATGAGTAAGCGAGGTAATGACTTCCACTGAAGCCAGGAGATGTCCGTCAGCTTGGCATGTTAATGGATTCTAATGATGATGGGAGGAGAGATGAGACAACTGGTGGCGGTTTCCTCCTGTGAGTCACTCTCCTTCCTGCCCTGCGGTTAGAGCCCAACGCTTACACAACAAAACCGCAAAAGTGTGTCTGGTGCAGCGTGCGGTTAGGATGGTGTTCATGAGGTATTTATGACGTTGTCATCGCTGGGCAGGCTGTCAATCTTTAGAGCAGAGGTCTTCCAAAGTTTTCAGGCCAAGGACCCCTTAGTTGAGAGAGAGAGATGAGGCAGGGACCCCCACAACCTTTTCATAGATTCCATATAGTTTAATCGTTTGACAGTACATTCATCAGTATATTTTGGATTCATGTAAATTTGTGTTTTCAGATATTTAACCACTTGAACCGTCAATACTTGACCTTTCACTCTATGCTTAGTCTGCTCCTTTTCCCCTCTACACGAAACCTCTTTGCCAAAAATAGCTGACCTACAAGCTCACAACACCTCACACAGGCAGAGCTTGTAGATCTGCTATTTTTGGCTAAAGGTCAGAATATGGACGCTAGGGTTCAATTGGTTAATATAAAAAAGGAGAAAGGGTTTTGTGCAGAAGCCGATCGCGATTTCAGTGAGTCCACTGATTACTGATGTTTTTGACTAATATTTTGAATGATTCAAGTTTTTCAAAAATCATAAATTCAAAATGTGACACATTCCATTTCTTGAATGAAGAGATTTAAGAGATGGAAAGAATTACTTACTAGAAATTGTGAAAATGAATTTCAAAGAAACTGGACTCAGAAATTTTACATGAAGGGTAAAAGTAGTTTCAGGAGTATACAGGAAACCTGCCCCCCTCTCTCTTATTTCTACTCTATCTCTCCTTTTCTTTTTCTCTCTATTTTCTTTTTGTGATAATTTCTGTTTGTGTATAAAAAAAGAAAAAAATGCAGGATATATTAAACAAGTGAAAATCTTGTAAGCTACTGTGGATAAGATGAATGACATGTATTGTATAACCTGCAATAAAGTATTTAAAAAAAAAGTGACACATTGTAAGCTTGTAGATCTGCTATTTTTGAAAATCTTTTGAAGAAAGCCATCGAAAGGTTTAGAAAATCTTCGCCTATAATGATATGTCCAAAATAGGAACGACCCCATATTGAAAGTGGTTAAAAATCGAAACACACCAGCTGCATAATTGCCAATAACGGTGTCGGTCTGTCTCTACCACAGATGGTCTCTGTGCCGCCGTTGTGGACCAGACAAGACTGTGCATGGATTTAGTATTCATAAAATAGTTCATACTGATGCAGACGCTTTGGAGGCCTGTCACGAAATGGCTATAAAGTGGTTGTCAGGTTTATGTGGGGACGCGGCACCATGGTGGAGGATTATCTACAAAAGACGGTTTTTATGATGTTTCATTTGTAATATTTAACGTTTGATCTGAATATACAGTATCAGGGAGTGGTACGCATATCATTGCTGTTGGGAAGATATATTTTAGCTCCATATTTCAATCTGTTTTTCCCCCACATAAATCGATGCTCTATATTTTGTTGTATGACAGTGTTGTGAAAAAGTAACAGAAATAGCAGATCTACAGCTTGTGAGCCTGTCATCAAAGTATCTTCAAAGTGTATGTCTCTGGGTTTTATAAATATTTCACAAATCAAAAATATTAAGAATAACTTGACTAAATAATAAATTGGATCCATTGGAACATATTTTCTCCATTTATTTATTGGACGTACAAGGTCTCTGCCTGCCCAATGTGATAATAATAATGATTGCAATCTCTCCATTTGTTGTCACTGTTCTTTCATCACTTTCATAGAGTAATTTAACATCATCCATTTTGCCCATGGCAGACGCCATGGGGGGAGGGGGGGGGGGTTATGTGATAACATTTCAAGCTCTCATATTCATTTCACCATCTTTCATCCCCCAGAGGCAGCATTTCCGTCGCGTAGCCGTTGGTAACCATTCTCCAAACGGGCTGTTATTAGAAACTGGGTTCACAATGCCTCTGTTCCCCCCGTGCTTTCCTGTTTGCCAGGCTACCAGGAGCACGTGCGGACATGTTATCATTCCATGTGCTTCCTGTTCTCTTCCTAGGCCGCTGAGAGGATGAAGGGGAGGAGGACTCCTGGGCGTTTTTTGGACACTCTAACGGCAGCACTCTGATCAGACGTAGGAGTCTCTCGTCTCCGTCTCCGCTGGTCTCCACGCTGGGCACCTCTCCTGCCTGGAAGTCTTCATCATGAGTTAGAGGGTCGACGGAGGAGCTCCGTCACAGCCTCCCCCTCCCTCCCTCCCTCCCTCCCCTCTCCCGCCCTCCGTGGTCGCAGCGCGTCTGGAGACAGCGGTAGCGTCACTCCCGCGCGTGCTTCATGAGCCAGCAGGATGCGGCGGCGGTCCTCGCACTCTCCGAGCGCCTCCTCATAGCCTCGCACAAGGGCCAGGCCGACAATGTGGTGCAGCTCATCAACAAGGGAGCCAAAGTAGCCGTCACCAAGGTGGGTGGAATAGACTGAGTTGTGCATATCAACAAATTGCAGAAATACCGGCAGCCAATCTAGAACCAGATCCTTACAGTAGCCTTTAATCAATGACGTGCCCCCAATAGGCACACCAGGTTGATAGTGGTTAATATTCAGTGCCCGTTCTAACCCACCTCAACTCTGATGTCCAAGCCAGGGTCCTACAAGGACACTCACCTTAAATGGCCTAGGTCTAGGAGATAGTTAAGTTACATCATCACGTTCACATGTTTGGGCAATGGACCTTTTAGAGTTGACATGTTTATGGACGGTGAGATGAAAGGGACTGCTTGTGGACCTGGAGTCCAGCACAAGGCCACAGGGGGATTCTGTGGCTGTTCCAGGCAGTGTGTGTTATGTGTGGCACTTGTGTGCGAAAGGCTTTGTCAGTGCCTTCCATCTGGGCAACAGCTAAAAGTCAGCTGTGCCACTATTACACAGCTGGCTGCACAGGCCACACTTCAGCCAGCCAGGCTGCACAGCAGAACACAACCATTTGTTTCACATTCGGTAGAAAATTACACATTTAATTGGACTTGCACTTTCAACCTGTCGTCCCCATTTTGTGCATGTCATTATAGGCAAACAAAAAATATATAGTGAAAATAGCAGATCTACAAGCTCACAATGCATCACATCTGTGACCCATTGTGAGCTTGTAGATCAGCTATTTTCGTCACACGACCAAGGACATATCTGGCTTTATCTGTAACAATGTGGTATGGTTTATCTTATCTTATCTTATGTTTATGTCCAGATGTGCACGATGTGACGTTGTATGTGCAGTAGCAACGTAACCTAAAACTGAACCTGAAGCAGTAATGCTAGAATGTGGGTCAATCCCTCTGATCTCCTCACTCCTTATCTTTACATCCGCCAGTGTGATGCCAACCAATTTAAGGAGCTGGTGTTTTCTCTGTAACCCATTTTCACCCAGTGCCAATTGCCTATGTAAACCTGGGCTGGCCAGGGGGAGGCATTATAGAGACCAGGATTACTGCATGTTTTTGTGAGGGTATCTACCCTAGGAGACACGGGGAGAACATGCAAACTCCACACAGAAAGGCCCTATCGCCAACCCCACCTATGGTGTGGGCGCTGATGACGACATTAACTCAGCGGGTGCCCACGCGTCAAACTCTTTGATGTCGCTGGAGCCTCACGACGCGTTTGCCGCGTTTACTGTATTTACAGTGACAACTTTAAATCTCACCGTAAGGTCGGGGCTACGCCGGGATGTAGCTCATTCACCGCGGTTTGCTTCGAATCGACGCTGAGAGCATTGCGCGGACGTTTTTCTCCATATACTCCAATGCATTTCCCATCTTTAACGCCCTTTATCTCTGATGTTTGTTTTATGGCTAAAACTGTGGCAGGCTGCGGCAAAATGACCAACTTTTGATCGGCAATCAACAGCTATGATCAACACTAGCCCTTACAGTATGTTACACAACAACATCCGTCACTTGGTCATGTGACCAAGTGACGTCATGACGCATGCATTGACGCAGCAGGGCCGTATTCAATACAATGGTGGTGGGTCTGGGCATCGAGAGGGGATAAATGGGGCTCAATCTTGGGGCACCCAATGTGTTAACAAAATCCTATATACTTTGTTGTACGTCAGATAGCAGAAGTTGGAGACTGTACAAGCTTACAGCACATTGCAATGTGAGCTTGTAGCACAAGCTTGAGCACATTGTACAAGTTCTCTATTTTAACTGAATGTTTTTCAGTTTTTTGCAAAATGTTCTATTTTTTTGCTGAATCTTTGCATTCTTAGCTTGAATTCTTGATTGTCTATATTCGCCACACTGTTGCACAGCAAAGTATAGATAAAGTTTAAATGGTTAGAATGTTTTTAGTATCTTTTATTTATCTTTACCTCAATGCAATTATTTCCCCCCATCTCATATACATTATTGGTACAATGTATTTCTTTTAAAAGCTATCAACAAGTTAGGTAAGTATAGATGGACAGGCATATGGATAGTCAGACAGACAGATGAATCAGCGGTTTATTGGCTTTTTAACAGGTAAAACAATATTCCATCTGGCTCTGTTCCATTCCGGTGGGTTTCGGTTCTGGCCTTGGTTTTGGCAGAAGGCCACCGTAAAGGCTTAATCCACCCACAAAGACTGAGCTGAAACATTCCTTTGCTTTGGAAGAGGGATGAAAAGAGCTTGTTTTGGGGGAAATCTGGTGTAAAACTGACTGTCACATCATCATGGCTTGTGTCTGAGAAGCTGTCCGAAATACACTGAACGGCAACGCTGAAAGCAGAAAATACAAGATCTAATAGCAGATAGATGAAACAAGGAGGTGTAAGTGATATTTTTGGTAGTAAAACAAATATCCCGATCTCTCCAGCTCTTTGGTATAAAGAAAACACATTTTCGGGTGGGCCACCGGTTTCATCCAGTCAGGACAGGAGAGAGAACCCATACGTCAAGTTAAAATGTACATTGTTCCAGACAGTTCCAATTGTCTGATTATTGTTTGGTTTCATCTTCACTTGTTATCCTGTATTCTGTATGAATTCTTCCTGCTTGGATGATATTGGTATCTGAAATGTATTTTCTAGTTCCTAAAGAGCTGGAGAGATGGATAGACTCTGTTTCTGAAAACACTTATTTGAACAAGAGCATGACTTACACCTCCCTTTAAGTATAAATCAGGCTTAAAATGGAATCAGTTACAGTATAAAGCAGGAGGCTGTATTAAACCAATTCACGTTCTGCCATACAGACACACACAAAGCTCAGGTGCAAAGGTTTACCTCTATATACTGTATGTCAATGATTAAAACAATAAAAAAGATATAAAGTCAAGCACACCGGTTAAATCTTCAGTGGTGTATGAGACAGTAAAGCCTCCCTCCCGCTGGCCTGACTGTTGCTGTTGTGAGACTGGATGATGGCAGTGGTCCAACACAGGCCCTGTGTAACTCAACCCGGGATCCACATGAATGCCAGGCAGAGCCACGCCGCGCCCTCAAACACCAACCCCTTCACTGAGATTATACACATTACACAAGGTGTAATGAAGTGCTTTCTCTAACATTATCACGTCAAGGACACCCAAATTAATATGTATTTGGCAGGGACCCCCCATGTGTTAAATACATTATTCTGAATTCTTCAAATCTTCTAAAAAATGTTCTCCAAAGTTACAACATGTTATATCACGACGCTTTGTGACATTATAGATCACCTATTTTCAAAAAGCCAAATTATAAATAGGGTTAACACACTGGATACTGACAGATTTAGTAGTTATTTTATATTAAAACATTTAGCTGGGGACCCCATGGAACCCCATCGAGGACCCCTGGGGATCCCCGGACTGCACTTTGAGAACCCCTGGTGTCATGGGTCTTGTGCTTGATCGTTTGTGGGAATATATACTTGACGCGTGACTAAAGAGTATTTACACTGTCTTACCGGCGATTGCCACAATCCGGGCAGGAATGCCGTTTCATGTTTCAAGGGATGCTATGCACGCTGACATCCTGCTTCATCAGTCTCCTTTTATTTAGTTAAGCAGAGTCCATTAACTTGGATATGACGTTCAGGATGTCAGGATGTGCTCGGAGCACTTGATGCTAATCCTGTCAAGGAGAATTGTAATCTGGAAGAAAGGGCATGCGTTACGGATGAATTCACTGGTGTTTACATTTGTTCTTTCATACACCTTATACTGCTTGTGCATGTAGATGTGTATTTATTTATTCACGCACAGAAAGAAAACAAAGCTTACAGGGAGATGATACGGGCGGGGAGGAAATCCAGGCAGGTAATCCGCAAAATACAAAACGTATCCGAAACAAGTGTCAAGTAAAAACAATCCACAAAACAAGAAACTAACACTGAATGGTCTGGTATATATACAGGTAGACTATTACTGCAGTTATACCCACCTCGCAGTTGCCAGCAACGTATTGGAAACAATTGCACGTGGATAAAGACAAGACATCTAATGACAAAAGCTGGGAAACACAAAACATAACTTCCAAAATAAAACCGAAAAGACAATCGAACATTAACAGAAAATAAAACACAGGCAGAGACAAACAGGAGACAGAGATAGACCAAAGTGACTGTACAGAGGCAGATCATTGTGGTATATGTATATTTATAGGAAGATAAAGGTCTCATCACGAGTTTAGTGACCCTGTTTTCTTCTACAGCCCGCCCACAAATCCATATGTTATTGGCCTAAGACCAAGAGAATACAGGGCTTATCCCCTGCATGGTGGATAGTAACTAAGTACTTTACTTGAGTATGTCCATTTTCCAGTACTTTATAATTCTAGCCCACTACACCTCAGAGGTAATTATTGTACTTTTTACTCCACTACTGCTATTTGAAAAATGTAGTTACCCGGTACTAGTTACTTTGCAGATGTGGATTATAATTACCGTAAAACAATTTGAGTCCTTTTTGACTTAAGATCACAGGCCTTTTACTTATAACAGAGTATCTTTGTAATTTGTGGTATTGGTACTTTTACTTAAGTAAAATAATCTGAGTACTACTTCATCCTCCACTGAATGCAGGGGGGCTTATACCCTGCATGGCTAAACGTCACCAGATGTGATGTGCATGTTTGACATGCCGTAGCATGTATGAGTAGATTAAGCATAAGTATTTCAGTCCATGCTCATTGTTACAATGGATTACGTACACATCGCATCACATTGAACACTTCTGTGTTGCCAGCCATGACTAGATGGCAATATCTGACTCGCTTGCACACTGGAACTCTGTTTGTGACACGGGGTTGGTAGGTCTTGCTGTGTCTGTGTGTGTGTGTGTGTGTGTGTGTGTGTGTGTGTGTGTGTGTGTGTGTGTGTGTGTGTGTGTGTGTGTGTGTGTGTGTGTGTGTGTGTGTGTGTGTGTGTGAATTGATCCCAGTGCATAACGGAGTGTTTTTTATCACGATAAACGATAATAGTGATCGATTATTGTCACATCCCTAGTGTGTGTGTGTGTGTGTGTGTGTGTGTGTGTGTGTGTGTGTGTGTGTGTGTGTGTGTGTCACACACACACACACAATGATAGCATCAGCTGATTGAGCGTCCTGTCTGTGTATTTGTGCAGTATGGCAGAAGTCCCCTGCACCTGGCTGCCTACAAGGGTCACATCGAGGTGGTGCGTATCCTCCTCAAAGCCGGCTGTGACCTGGACATCCAAGACGACGTAAGTAGCCTTGCCTTTCACCTCCACGTTCCCATCCTGCAAGCTTGCACTTTACTCACCACTCTGACTAAAAGGGCAGAGAGGGTTATATCTGATACAGCAGCCCATAGGGCTGATACCTGTTATATCAACTCTAAGACTTGATAAGGGAGTAGCTGACTTTTAGGCACCACACGCTAAACTGACACGGAGAGCCACCCTTGCTGCGGAAGGAAATCGGTGCGTTGTATATGGTCTCTGCTTTGACCAAACCAGGAAATCACTGTGTAGATATTAGTCTGGAATTGCTTTATGGAACCTTCATTTTCAAGGGGCGGATTGAAAACATGCCTCTGGTGATAAACCTTCCCCATATTTGCATACTGGGCCCTGATTGGTCCCTCACTACTTTGGAGAGTGAAATCCCATCAGAACTGAGTGGAGCCAGACCAAATCTGGTGAGGGCATTCTTTTATGCCCCTTTTTTTTGCAATGGCAGATTAGTCTGGTTTCCAGGCTGGGAAACAGAAGGTTTAAAGGTGATACACCATGAAAATTCACTTTTCCTATTTTAAAACCTTTTTTTGGGGTCCCACTAGCACCTTCTATCCTCACAAAGTCCCATTTCAGACCGTTGTGTCTTTTTCTGGTTTTGGGAAGGTGGAGGTTAAAAGCATCCCACGGGTTCTCAAAACAGGCTGTCCAGATTTGCTGCAGCTGAAAATGCTCTGAGAGCCATTCAAAAATGAGAGGCTCTCTATTCAGGATTGGTAATTTAGCCTCAAACCTTTTGAAAAACGTTTTTTGGGACATAAACAATATGACATAAATACTTTTTAAATGCATGGTGTATCACCTTTAAGGTTTGATCTTTGGATCCTCCAGGCTGCATGTCGAAGTGTCCTTGAGCAAGACACTGAACACCTGCTCCCATTGAGCAGGTTGGTGCCTTACATGGTTTCCTCCGGCATCAGTGTGTGAATGGGTGAATGTGAGGTACATTGTAAAGCGCTGTGATTCCTGTGAAGGGTCGTCGATCATATTTTTGCGGCGAATGTTCACCTCCTTTGAGTTTTGGCGTGCCCAGAATAGGGACGCTATAGGGTAGAAGTGGTTAAAAATACTGCTACTATTACTACTGCAGCTGCACACGTCAAATGTTTCAGCAAGCCCTCTTTTATTAGCTTGGAATGAGGGAACCTCGCGTCCTGCGCCTCCTCCTCCTCTTCCACTCTCTCACGGAAAGCATCACTCTTTGCTCTTTCTCCCGGCGAACCTGGCCGGCTAAGTGTCACTCACCGCTAATCTGCTCTGCATGCCCAGGGATTCCATTTATTGAGGCATGGGCCTAGATGTGAACCTTCTCTTTTATTTTAGTTTCATCTAATCTTAGGCCCTTACTTATAGCCCTTAATAAAGTACGTACTTTATTAAGGGCCATTCACTTTATAACTATAAAAAGTATAGTTTTAAATTGTCAAGTGGATGGCAGTGTTCACAATGACTATAACTTATAGTTATCGCGCCCGGAGGGAATCACGCTTTAGGCCATGTACGTCGTACGCCCATTTGATAGGATCTTTTTTTTTTCTTTTTTTTTTCTCTGGGACACCAATCGACAGTACACTGTAAAATCCTCAGTGGTCATTTAATTCTGGTCCATTTGGTTCCATTTGCACACTTGTTTGTAGTTGATTTTGCCACTGCTGCTTTCATATATTCATAAATTGCTGAGTAGCTGACTTTGACACGTGCAGCATGGCTGAGCGGTTGTGTTGTTGTTTTTTGCTCCTGGTTATACGGATGGGACGATATGAAAATTTCATGTCACGATTATTATGACCAAAGAATTTGCGACTTACGATATTATCGCGATAATCAAAATATACCCAGCATCCATTATCCTGGGGCGGAACATTTGCCAAAAACAGCAGATCTACAAGCTTACAATGTGTCGCAACACGACACAGTGTGAGCTTGTAGATCAGCTATTTTTTGGCAAAGAGATTTGGTAGAGAGTGAAGAAAAGACAGTGTCAACATTATTTCCAGGTCCATTTGACCAATTATAGGGTTAGAGGGTTTAAGTGCTACTAGATATGCATCTCTGCAAATAAAAGGTGAATCGATCCCATTGCATGACGGAGGATAATTTTACAATAAATCTAGATCTCTACGATGCGATTATTGTGAGTGTTTTTTATCAGGATAAACAATAATAACGATTATTATCCCATTCCTACCTGGTTAGGGGGAGCAGACGGCTCTCCATCGGGCCGCGGTGGTGGGAAACAACGATGTCATCTCTGCCCTCATCCAGGAAGGCTGTGCTCTGGACAGACAGGACAAGGTACGTATCTATGGGCCAGAGAAACATCATTGGGTGGGAACCTTGTATGTCCAAAACAGTTTCTGTTCAGGAAATGGGAAAAATAACCTGTATTCCACTGTATCCAAAGTACTTATTATTATTTAGTCATAAGCTCTTGTTAGGTTTGGGCGGTGCAGTAGGCCTGAACCTATAGTATTTCAAAAGTTAAGTAAGGAATTGAGTTATATAAAAAAAAAAAAAAAAAAAACATTAAAAGTTGAACTACTGTATGGAGGTTTCTGCCCGATAGCAATGCCATGCATGCGATTGCGATCACACGTAAACGCAATCATGCATGAAATCAGACACACAGAGGCAAACGCACATACGCAGACCCACACCAAAGTCAGTTGCACAGGCATACAGAAACAAGCACACACACACGCACACACACACACGTACACGTACACACACGTACACTGTTGGCTTTTACGTTGCGGGAAATGACGGAACTGGAAAGCCATCAGAATGTCAGCTGGCATCAGAGCTATTTGACAAGCTGTAGGGAAAACATTGTGTGTATAATCTGCTTAACCTCATTCCCTGAGCAGAAAGACTCTCTAGAACATGATAGTGCAACAGAATAGAGTAGTGTGCTCAGTGCACTAGAGCACAGCCTGGACTCATTCTTACAGTGCCTTACACACTGGTTTAATTATTATTATTTACCACTCAAAGGACCATTTTGCCACTATATCAAGGCTTTTGTCATCCTTTAGTATGATATCCCTAAAATATTTTTTAATTTGAAGTAAAGTGGCTCATTTTGGCATGAATGCAGTTTACTAAAAACACACAGACAAGGTTGAAAAGTGTCGAAGTCATCCTTTAAGCCTATTTTATTCCCTGTCGTCTATTCTTATTAATGGTACTACTACAATGTTCTCCACACTGTTGAGGAAGCCTCGAAACACAAGAATTTCACTTCAATGTGTCAATAAAATCCTTGACACATTGAACCAAAAGGACACTGTTCAGGAAGTCACAGGCCTAACAAATCAATTGAATTAAAGAACTATTAAGAACTTGTGAAAATAGGAGATATAGCAGCCATATTCACTACTAAATAGGGCTTAAATCGTTAATTCATAATGGATTCTTTGTTCAATTTGGGTCCATATTTCTCTCTTGGGTCTGAAGCTAAAAAGTTGTGTGTGCTTGGTTGTTGGCAGTGGAGTGTTTTTAACTCAGCCTGTGCTGTGACAGGATGGAAACACTGCCCTGCATGAGGTCTCCTGGCATGGCTTCAGTCAGTCCGTCAAACTGCTGGTGAAGGCTGGTGCCAACGTCCATGCCAAGAACAAGGTAATTCTACAGCGTCAGCTACTGGATTCTGCTAGGAATGGGCCTTATTGAAAAAAAGAAATATATACAGGTATATCCAAAACAGTTTGGATGGATACCTCCATAATCGATAATGTCACAATATTATGGTGCTTTCAGAAGAAATTCAGAAGAAAATGCTGAGAGATGATTAGTAATATGGCTATGATGACCAAACCTTACTCTTAAGACTAGGGTGTGTATGTGTTGGAATAAATAATACATAATGTGTGGATATATAATATATCATGATAATATTATTACAATTACCTTTTTATTTATTTATCCCAGGTAATATCTAGTCTCATATCATAATTATGCCATGATGCCACAATGGGTTTATGTCATTATGATTAAATGGATGCATTTGGATGTGTGTAGTAAGTATTCTGGATAATCATAACCCAGTGAAAGCCTGTTTCTGTCAAATGGATTTATAGTTGGATGGCAATTAATGCATTCTGGCTTTACTTTCTTTCTCTGATCTCTCACTCTGTCCATTTTCTCTGCCTCGTCGTCACTCTTATTTCTTGTCATCCCTTTTCTCCACCTCTTCTTCCTTTCACCGTTATTTGCTCTCTACTCCATTCTCTCTCGTTCATCTCTCCTGTTGCTGATTCGTATTTTCCGCTGTCTCTCTTCCTGCTCTCCCTTATTCCCGCTCTTTCTCTTCTGTCTCCCCCTCGTCTCTTCTACCTCTCTCCCTTGTCTCTTCTTCCTTCTCCCTCTTTTCTCTTTCTCTCTCTCTCTCTCTCTCTCTCTCTCTCTCTCTCTCTGTCTGTCCTTCCCTCAGGCAGGAAACACAGCGCTCCACCTAGCCTGTCAGAACGGACATGCTCAGAGTGCCAAGGTGCTGCTACTGGGAGGCTCCAGACCTGACAGCAAGAATCTTGTAAGTTCCGTGTACTGTAAAGCAGTGGTTCTCAAACGTTTTAATTTCACGGATCCCTAGTTTGTTATGCTTTAGTTTAGGCCACAGACCCCCATAACTGAGGGAGTGTACAAATGCAAACAAACGGAATAGCCCCTCCTGTCGCGGGTCCTGTATTGAATGGACACATTAGATATGCTCCACTGGGAGTGTAATTTTGGCTGGCATATGTTTTATGTCAAGCATTTTCTATCTGTTTAATGTCCACTATTAGATGTGCCAGCAAGCCTTCAATCTCTCTGACTTCTTCTTCGATCCTTTCCATGGCGTTTAATAATCCCACTTCTTAACACCAATTGGCGAACTGTAACCAAATAAATGGCCCGGCGCAGGCGGGGCAAATATAAATAAAAGCCTGTTGCAAATAGCTACAAATAGGTTATTTTAAAGGCTTTGAGTATTAAACGCCTTGGCTACTATTTGGAAATATATATGGTACTGTACAGTATGAACAATTTAGCTGTGGACGCCGCCCCTCCGCTTTGAGAATCACTGCTGTAAGGTGGCGGGAAGGCCTGTTGGCTGGAGACATTGTCATACCTGGAAGGTCAAAGGTTTGATCATCAGTCATATGGATGTTCAAAGTGTCTTTGAGCAAGGCACAGAACTTCTAGAAAGTCTTCCCTAACCCTCTGGCTCCATCGGGCGTGTTGAGCGTCTCGTCAACATCAACGCTGGGAACGCTCCAGTTTGAATTAATGAAGGGTGCTCCACTGCTTGACGTCGGACGCTCAAATTCGCCCGGTTCATTATTTGACACCGTCTGACGCAGGCACGGCGCCGTCTTTTTGGTGGAGCCCTAGCCTGAC
Source organism: Nannobrachium achirus (assembly GCF_963921795.1). Classification (NCBI taxonomy): domain Eukaryota; kingdom Metazoa; phylum Chordata; class Actinopteri; order Myctophiformes; family Myctophidae; genus Nannobrachium; species Nannobrachium achirus. The sequence continues at coordinate 41,959,685 of NC_137823.1, forward strand.
ATGCCCAGAATAGGGACTCGAGGGTTCATGTGTTTATGTAAGCAGCCTTATTGCTGGTGTGGAGCAACCTGTCAGTTACAGTAGTCAGGGATGCAGAGATTGCATACACAGTGCAATTTCTTTAAATATAGACATCATCTTTTATGAACACTGTATCTCCTGCAATCAGGGGCTCTGAGCAATGTTGGGTTATGGACCAGTCTAAGAACTGAGTGAGTGCCTGTTGAGACAAAGGGCAGAGTTTCTCTTGTCCTGTCAAAATGATATCTGAAAACGAGTTGACCATATTATGGTCTAAACTCGAGTGGATATCATTTTGCGTCACCAGGGTGCCAGAAACAAGAGTGGAAATAAGAGCACCCGTGCTCCTCAAAATGATTCCCCTCTGTCAGATGTGTCATAATTTTAGGGTTAGCTCAACTTAAAAAAAAAAGTGTAAGCGTATGCCCATGTTTTATGGTATACCATTTACCAGGCTTCTCAATTTGGCATTCATGTGGGGGAACTATAACATTGTGACACCCATACTAGTAGGCCTGGCCTAGACCAGATCACGCTAGTCTGTTGCCTGTTGTCTGTTGTCTGCAAAGACAACCAGGTTTTCTGTTGTGTGGAAAATCCTGGCAAGGTTAATAGCATGTTCAGGATGTTGTGATTTAATGTAAAACTATTTCAAAACAAATGTGAAAAAACAATTCCTTCGCCTGGCTGCCTTTATCCCGCAAATCCAGGTTGACAGCTTCCTCTCCACAGCCCACTGCACACACAGTGCCTTTTGCAAAGGTACTTCATTATAAAACACCTTGTGGTGCATCTGAACTTCAAACGTTGCCTGTGCTCGCATGAATGTAATCATGCAGCACAGCCCTGGTCTAGGGGGGATTGCACTGTCCCCTAGACAGTGGTTCTCAACATCAGTTTCGAGGACCACCAGGGGTCCAGAAATACGGGTCTATTTCAGTGGTTTCCAAACTTTTTAGCTAAAAGAAATTAGCCTGGGACCCAAACTAGTGAAAACAGCAGATCTGCAAGCTCACAACGCGTCACTTCACGCCACAATTGTGAGCTTGTAGATATCAGAACATGTTTTGAAATAATAAGTAGGAAACCAAAAATAAAGGGACCCATAAAAATGTGTCCACGACCGACAAATGGGTCCCCACCCAATGTTTGGGAACCAGTGGTCTACAAATGTGGTTCCATTTGTACACTCTCAAAGTTGAATTAACACAAAGGATTTTCCATTTTTGTAGATTGGTATCTCAAAGATGAAACAATTGTATGAAATGGGGGTCTGTCCTAATGTATATAAAATCCTGGGTCCTTGAATTAAAAAGGAATCCCAGTGCATACCCCCTGTGACAGCTGTGTGCTGTTTTGAATACCTAACCATGGCTAATGAACCACATTCCACCTGGCATCCCTATTCATGCCTTTGTCTGCCAACAGCCGTGGCTGGAGGCATGTCTGCATGTCTGCATGTCCCACCCTCCTGAATATGCCGTATGGTCAGGAGCGCCTGCTGGGAATTTGGCACAAACGTCCACTTGGACTCAAGGGGGAAGTGATTAGAAGTAGGTGGTCAAAGGTCAAAGGTCAAGTTCACTGTGACCCCACAAACACATTCATTAAATACCTTCAAAGGCTTCATTCACTACATACCGGTATACTTCGGCATATGAGTCTGGCCAGACACGAATGTAAATGCAACTGGCTGGCAAAGGCATACAACCATGATGCAGTATTTAAAGTTTTCATCGTTATAGATGAAAATTCCCAAAACGAATTAACTAAATAAACTTGGGTTTAAACTACCTTCAATCTGTCTCAAACTGAGAAGCAGCACCGGCTTGGGTCTAATAATGGCATGGGTTACCTGTGAATCTCTCTCGTTATATCATTCTTGCGCTTTGGATTAAGGTGCGTTTAGATAGCTCGCCCAATAAAAACAAAGGACCCACCCTATGGGAACACCCTTTTGTTTCCATAGCTCTGTTGTTATGCACTCAGACATATAGACACCCTTACATTTAAACAACCACAACACAGGTTTCCTCCAGCCCTGCACGGCCACTAACAAGCCAGGTTGGCGCCTGTTCAACAGGGAGCGGAACTGGGAGGGATAGCATGGGAAACTCCTCACTGTCAGGTGAAAAGAAGCGGCTGGTGACTCCTGCGTGTATAGGAGGAGACCTGTGGTTGTCTACACCCTCCCCAAGAACAACAAGTACGGGTTGGCTCGACAGAGACATGGGGGAATTGGAATACATTGTGGAGAAAATACAAAAAAGAGAAGCAGTCTTAGTGTTCAATACTGTATATGTAAGATATTTGTTGTGATCCATCATTGACATACTGTCTATCCTTTTTATTTTTTTTAAAAACTCTACTGTCCTTATTCTGGGCATGCCGCTAAATGTTAATCAGCAGATCTACAAACTCAAATCGCGTTGTGAGCTTGTACAGCAGTACAACTGCTATTTTTGGTGAACAGATTTGTAGAGGAAAACAAAGGAGGGGGTGGCCAAGGACAGACCACTTGGGGACCCCGCTCAACAAAGTCGGGTTTAAGTGGTTAAATACTGTAATAGATGAACATGGAATGTTGTGTCCTTTTGGAGCTAACCTCTTCTAACTGGTGGATGTTGTGGTTGGTTTCAGGTTGGGGATGCGTGTCTGCATGTAGCGGCCCGCTACAACCATGTGGCCATGCTCCGCATCCTCCTGGGGGCCTTCTGCTCCGTGTCAGAGAAGAACCTGGTAAGAAAGGCTTGAAATGTACGATTAAAAACACACCACTCACCATGAGGCTCGGCCGAGCAGCGCTGGGACTTAAAATCACACCCGTGTGAACTGAGCGGTGGTCCCCCCCCCCTTCCCCCCTGTGTGTGTGTGTGTGTGTGTGTGTGTGTGTGTGTGTGTGTGTGTGTGTGTGTGTGTGTGCCTGGTCTGGCCTGGCCTGAAAAACAGCGCCCCTCCCTTAACATGTGTGGTCAGAAAAGGTTACTGCAGGCTACAGACAGACAGACAGACAGACAGACACGGAGACAGACAGACATACCCACACACACGGCCACGTATAGGAGCGTTGTGACCACCGCTCAAAAATGCTAGTTAACAAATCCTCTGTGGTGCATCCAGTTTGGCCAAGCGTCTAAGGACACAATTGGTCGTGTTCGAGGAGGGAAGACGGGTGGGGAGGGTACACTATGTCGATGCACATACCCCTAAGGGCTGGGGCAGCGCCCATCAGCGGGGGTTGTTGAATGGAAGGAGTAGGATGGAGGCACTACTCTCCTCCCAGTGGGGGCTCCTCACTGGTAGGTGAGCCAGTAGGGTGCAACAGCAGTGACAAGACAGAAATGAGTGGGGAGGAGTTAATTGGCCTAATGAGAAAAAACAATTAGCTAAAAAAAAAACATATATATAAAATATAAATATAAAAGGAAAGAAAAGAGCATCCACACACTCGCCCGCAAAAGAAATTCAGGATCTTAGAGTGAAGATGCTCTTTTCTTAGTCACTCTTTTCTTGTCCATGAGTCACTCGAAACAACAAGCATCTGCTGCATTTACTTAAAGTACAGCTTATACATCTTTATATAAGCATTTAGTGTAGCATGACGCATGGAGGCATTAATAGTAATTCTCTACGGCGCACACATTTCTCTCTTTCTCTCTCTCTGTCCCTGTTGTTTTGTCTCAGTCTGGGGACACACCGCTACACGTGGCAGCTGCTCTGAACCACAAGAAGACAGTGCGGCTGCTGTTGGAGGCTGGAGCAGACGGCAGCATCTGCAACAATGTGAGTGGAGTGCCTGCGGGCCCCGTTCGTTCTACATCCTTTAATGCTCCGCAGCTTTGTTCTGTTCTCTTAATAACTTAATGTTAACATCACACATCTCTGTTCAGCGGAGGCACTATCCTCTTTAGGGCTTTTTACAACCAACTACTCATCTCGCAGAACTCTATTTAGCACTCTGTCGGTCTATAATCTGTTTAAACACCTGCTGCTGTTTTTATATGCTGCCTGGATATGTCTTCAACCTGTGCAAGAAGCATTTCTTCCTTCCATAGTGCAAGCTATCCATTGCTTTAGTTTTTTTTAGCATGCACCTTATATTGGACATTAATTTGACTGTGCCTTCCTGTTACAGTATCTCTGTTCCATTTTCCTTTCTACTCTATTCTGTCTTTCCCTAACTGTTCTTGTAACTGTCATGTTGAAAGCTTTCACACAAAAAGAAGAATTTACACTCTGTCTGAGTCTGTTAGCATGAGTGATATGATAATAAAGTTGTTTCTTATTCTGACTCTGCCTTTTCGGTTTATGCACTGTATATCCTTCTATATAGCAAGCTGACTGTGTGTGTTTCTCTATCTGCAGGCAGGCCAGACAGCATTGGACCAGGCTAGAGATCACAACAATCCAGATGTAGCTCTGCTCCTGACTAAAGCCCCTCAGGTGAGACCAATGCCTCCCAGTCTGACATCACCTTCTAGTGCCAGGGCTACCAACAGCTGGACCAGTTGCGTTGACTGTGTTGTGTTCATTACGTCATTGCATTGTATATTACAGATCCATCTAAAAAATATATTCTAGATATATTCTAGATACTTTGCACATGCAGTGAATTATTCCAAACCTTTTTTGTTAAAACATTTAATTTGTATGGCATACAGCTCATGAATAGCAAAAGTTGATTTTTCAAAATATTACAATATTACACGAGAACACTCAAAACAAGGATTTATAATAGAGAAATGTCACACTATTGAAGTAGTAGTATTGAGTAGCTTGAAGTCCAGTGGGAAGTGTCCGCAGTCAGTTATGATTTGGGGTGCTATGACATCTGCATGCTTACACAATGTAAAACATTTTTAGATGGATTTGTATATTCTCAGCAGTATCCATTTACCACTATAGCCCTGGCATACCTATTTTGGTCATTATAGGCTTGAATATTCAGAAATGGTGGGATATTTTCTATTTCAAACCTTCATGTTTGAGCTTGTATCCTGGTATTTTCTTGTATAACCAAGTAAAGTATATAGTTCTTATAAGGGCCATCCACACCATGCACTACATTGAATATAATAGTAAAAAGCTTTCTATTTTAAGTGGATGTCTGAGTCCACACCACAATTATAAGGATGACAGTGTGAACACAGTTATATTGTAGTTACAGTCATAGTGCTTGGCGTGTGGACATTCCTTTTAAATGGTTAATGAGGCTTTAGGCGTTTAGCTCATGTTCAGATTCATCATTCCACTGAGTTCACACAGAATACACGTCCTCCACATGACTTCACTCCAAGATCAGCACCAGACTCATTAATTCTCCCAGTCTCCAAAAAATGAATTATAAAACAACATAGTTTGGGAAGAGATGTTAAATTACATGCATAATTAAATTCATCAGACGTGTTTTCAATGCAGGAACTCAAGAACCTTGTAGCCACTAGCCAGTTGTGTATTGAGAGGAATAATTATCATCAAATGATGCATTTATTACTGTGTGTGTGTGTGTGTGTGTGTGTGTGTGTGTGTGTGTGTGTTTACGCACATGTGCATGCTTGTGTGGCTAGTGCGTGTGTGCATGCGTGTGTGTTGTTTATGCAGAGTCCATTTATCTCCTAGGATGAATAAACACACACTAAATTGGCATAATCTGTTACATGCCCCAGTCTAGGGGTACAAGGTTATGCAACATTAGTAAGGCAAAGGGTAGGTGGAAGAAGTATTTTTATTATAACTTCTTTTAGGTGAGTATTTAGGGAACGGTTTACAAAATAATGAATGAATGGAAACACAAAAGGAACAACTTTAACAATAAATCAAATGAATAACTACCACGCAAATCAAAGAAACAATCAAAAAGAACTAAACCCTAATCTTGTATTTTAACACTAAATAACTAAACTAGACCAAATCAAAATTACAGGAGATTACTAAACTAACATAACTACACTATTCTAAACTATCAAAACATGAGCGATTACAAGAAGCAGGCAGTGGTAGCTACGTGTTAGCTGAATGCCACAACCTAGTTGTGGGTTTAAACAAAGTCAAGTTCAAGTTCCCAATGTTCTCAAAGCTCACAAAGTTAAGAATGCTATACGCTAAGCAGTAAGCAGGTTCTACAACGCTAACATGGCAGAGGGAAACTACTACAGAGAGTAGCTCCCAAAGCTGCAGCAGCATGTGAGTGACATTATGCAGGTGGACAGCATGTTTCCCCATGGGCAGGGAGAAACAGACTGACGAGGAGCTCTGGGCTGGCAAGGCTTTTGTAGGGAGGCCCCGCAGGTGATTGGACCAGGTGGAATCAGGGTGTAACTCTCCATCAAGCTCAGCTCACTCAGGTCTCCTCCAAGTTCAGGTCTCGTCTCCTCCCACTCCAACACAAGGCCAAGACCTAAACTGACACTAGTATGAGTATATGTGGACTCCAACCAATATTGGGAACAATAGTAACGTAATACTAAGGATAACTAGAAAATAGTAATATAGAAAAATAGTAAATTACATAGGGATGTAACACCCCCACCCTTAAAATCAAACATCTCCCCTGATGTTTGTATAATTTAAAGGATTTTAAATGTACCGAGTTTAAGAGGATTTACATTGATGTATGAATTTATAAAAGCTTCTTTCAGACCTTTTTAAGTAACCACCTGTTCACAAAATTCGAAAGAGTGAGCCTCAACTACACTCTAGTGAGGGGTTAGGGCTAGGGTTTAAGACTCCCCCTGCACTGATTTGTGTTACCAAAATCCAAAATCTGAGTTAAATCGCTTGACAGAAGCTAATCCAACTAACTGTCAACCAAAGGCTGCCCCGAAAATCTTCATCTTAACTTGTCACCTTAGCAGATTCAACATTTCACAACCGGAGAGTTACTAACATTTAGCACCCACCGTTAGTTGGGTCAAAACGGAACATTTGCGGGTTCAAGAATTCAAGACCGGTATATATATTCAAGAACTTTGTCCATGGACAGAAGACAGAACCTAATACTCAGAGAAGTAGCCTCGACTACTCTCTAGTGAGGGAACACCTTATTGAGATGCCCCTGCACCTAGTAGTGATACGGTAGTTCTACATAACAGTAGTCAATATCATTACAAAACACAAGACCCCTGAGTAATGCATATTACTACATAACCCCAAGTAGCAACCACCTAACACCGGGTTGGACATACTAAGACCACCAAAGTCCAACATAATCGAGTAGTGAAGAAATCACCACATACAGAGTAATGTTACCACTACATATACTGTAGCACCCAAGTAATGATAACACCACATACCAAGTAGTGATAGTGCTAGTACGTGATACCCAACCCTTCGATCATTAACCAGAATGAAATTACTAAACTGAATAGCACTATCGCCACATACAAAACCAAGTAGATATCACTTCATTAACAAATTCACAAGTAGTGATATCTACCACAAAAACCTGCATCGCCATTTTGTGACTGATCCACCCACTGATGGGCCAATTACTTTTAACCAGAATAAGAAACCACTTCAGACTCGCGAAACTGTCACTTACGACTGCCGCTTACGACACTCAGCAATCAAATGCCCGACTTTTTTGCAGTAAACCCTTTGCCTTATTAATGTTACATGCCCCAGTCTAGGGGTACAAGGTTATGCAACATTAGTAAGGCAAAGGGTAGGTGGAAGAAGTATTTTTATTATAACTTCTTTTAGGTGAGTATTTAGGGAACGGTTTACAAAATAATGAATGAAAACACAAAAGGAACAACTTTAACAATAAATCAAATGAATAACTACCACGCAAATCAAAGAAACAATCAAAAAGAACTAAACCCTAATCTTGTATTTTAACACTAAATAACTAAACTAGACCAAATCAAAATTACAGGAGATTTCTAAACTAACATAACTACACTATTCTAAACTATCAAAACATGAGCGATTACAAGAAGCAGGCAGTGGTAGCTACGTGTTAGCTGAATGCCACAACCTAGTTGTGGGTTTAAACAAAGTCAAGTTCAAGTTCCCAATGTTCTCAAAGCTCACAAAGTTAAGAATGCTATACGCTAAGCAGTAAGCAGGTTCTACAACGCTAACATGGCAGAGGGAAACTACTACAGAGAGTAGCTCCCAAAGCTGCAGCAGCATGTGAGTGACATTATGCAGGTGGACAGCATGTTTCCCCATGGGCAGGGAGAAACAGACTGACGAGGAGCTCTGGGCTGGCAAGGCTTTTGTAGGGAGGCCCCGCAGGTGATTGGACCAGGTGGAATCAGGGTGTAACTCTCCATCAAGCTCAGCTCACTCAGGTCTCCTCCAAGTTCAGGTCTCGTCTCCTCCCACTCCAACACAAGGCCAAGACCTAAACTGACACTAGTATGAGTATATGTGGACTCCAACCAATATTGGGAACAATAGTAACGTAATACTAAGGATAACTAGAAAATAGTAATATAGAAAAATAGTAAATTACATAGGGATGTAACAATCATGCCATCCCAATTAAGTTCTAATCAGCTACTGAATATTTCCTTTGTGTGTGTGTGTGTGTGTGTGTGTGTGTGTGTGTGTGTGTGTGTGTGTGTGTGTGTGTGTGTGTGTGTGTGTGTGTGTGTGTGTGTGTGTGTGTGTTCAGGTCCAGAGCTTCACACGTGGCAGGAGTGTAAGGAAGAGGAGAGACAAGCTAAAAGCAGAGGGCAGAGCCCAGTCCGTACCCAGAGATGAGATGCTGCCCAGCAAGGTACAGCACAGCACAGCACCAGTACAGGACAGTGACAGCAGCCACAGCTTGATATTTGTGCCATTTTTGACACAAGACAGCTTAGTATCTTTTTTTCATCACAGCAACAGGCACTGTGGGGTGTGCTTGAAGTTTATCAAAGTACTTTATGAAAGTAAAGTATTGACTCACCCCAAAGTAAAAATCTCTTCTGTCCATTATAATAACTAGAAGCTCGACCTGGCCAACTCGGAACAATGTAAATAGGGAATGAATGCCCCGCCCTTTAATGCAAACCCCATTATACCTGTTTTCATAGGACCCGTTTTGACCATCTGTCTGCCTGTGTCCATTTATGCCCATATATGGAGATATCTGTATCTGTCTGTCTGTCTGTCGGCGTCCATTTTATGTCCATATATGGAGATCACTGCAGTTATAGTTCTGGGTCCATTTTATGCCCATATATGGAGTATCTGTCTGTGCCTCCAACTGTGTTGCAGACACAGTGCCGGTTCCCCCTTTAATGCAAACCTCATTATACCTGTTGTCATAGGACCCGTTTTGAACATCTGTTTGCCTGTGTCCATTTATGCCCATATATGGAGATATCTGTATCTGTCTGTCTGCGTCCATTTTATGCCCATATATGGAGATCTTTGACCATCTGTTTGCCTCTGTCCATTTATGTCCATATATGGAGATATCTGTATCTGTCTGTTTGCAATCCATTTTATGCCCATATATGGAGAACGCGCGTGCCCGTGGGACGAACGGTTCTCGAGATACGCGGATTACATACATACATACACACTCACAGAGATTTTTTGTTGACTCATGTGGCGTACGTGATGTCAGAGCCTTTCATGAAGTGATGTCACAATGAGTCAGAGCTTTCGCCGATTTCCTCCGGAACAGCCTGATGTCAACAATCAACCCCGCATAAGGAGATTCCGAACGTTTCGCGCCGGTTCGGGAAAACCGCGCGTCGGGTCGAGACCCGGCACTGCACTCCGTGCCGCGGCGGGGAACGCGCGTGCCGAATCTGAAGCCGGTGGGACAAACGGTTCTCGAGATACGCGGATTACAGACATGCAGAGACTTCTCGCATTTATAGATAGATAGATGTGGTTATACCACCACAGCAACAGCCTAATTAAAGAAGCCAGCAGATGACTATGACTCTCTCTGTCGTTTGGGTTAGGTGTTTTTCTCCACATCTCTGAGATGACTAACAACTTATTTGAAATGTATGTTAGCCACATTAACCCTGTTGTCCCTGTTCTGGTCAAGATATATCAAAATCTGTCTTTAAAAAAGAAGATTCCACGTCCTATAGCGAAGCTACAGTATGTGTGACGATTTTTTGGTTGTTGTGGTTCTTTCAGAACAGTGTGTCTGCTGCTGAGGACACCCAGAGCAGTGAGCGGCTGGCCTGCAAACACAACGACACCACCGACGCCAACACCAAGAGAGGCAGGAACAGGAAACACAAAGAAAAGGTACAGTAAATAAGTTGTCATTGTCGCCTGATTCATGAACATTTTTAAAATACGGTCATTGTAGGTAGATCACATAGCCCTACACAACATGCACCCAGCAATAACCAGGCGCTTCCACACCTTAAAGATTGGTTAAAATAATGTTTCGTTCTCTAAAAATGAAATGAATTGCAGTTTTATAGAATGGACATTCCCATTAATACCAACACTGTGTAAAACACAGTGGAAATAATTAAACCATGAGGGACTGTATGACACGATGATGCGTTGGTTACGGTATTCATAGCAATGTGCATCATCTTCAAAGTCGATGACTGTGTGATCTCTTTTTAACTATATGTATGGGTGAAAGTAAAATAAAAGGACTTTAATGAAATGGGGCGGTTTTTCCATGGGCAGCCTTCTCTGTCGGACCCCCTCCGCCGCAGGGAGAACAGGCACAGCGAGGCAGCGAACAGGAGGAAGTCTAAACAGCGGGGGTCCTCCTCCCCCCAGCCTCCAGGACCGCCACACAACTACAAGGCCTTCCAGCTCTACACCCTGTACCGCGGCAAGGATGGCAAGATCATGCAGGTGAGAAGAACACTCACTGCCTCCGCAAATCATTCTTTCCCCTGCAGTGACTTGATGCATTTGAAACAACAGTGGTGTGGATGTAAAAGTAGCTACACGACAATGTAGAAAATACTTTGCTAAAAGTAGAAGTACTCTATACAAACATGTCCTTTAAAATTATATAATAATAATAATTTTGAAACTTAAGAAAATAGCAGCTCAAAGAGCACACAATGCGACCTGCTATTTATGAATCTACAAAGTAACGTAACTACTATAAAGGATTCCTATGAGATGTAGTGTACTAAAAGTATAATGTATTGTAAATTGACATACTCGAGTACAGTAAATTCCACCGCTGTAAAACAGCAGCTAAAGCATTGTTCCTGACCACCCAAAGACAAATTGCATGTTAGTTTTGTTGTGTGTCAATGTTGGATTGCACCCAGTTTCCCAGAGCCTGTAGCTCTTCCATTCCAACAAGGAAGGTGATGCTGTTATGCTGTGTTTTATATATCCTCGCTGTCGGCCAGAGACCTTATATTCCATATTTCATAATTGTATCTTTTTTCATAAACGAATTCTCTATTTTATAATTTGACCTATGAAGTTACGAAAATAGCTGATCTACAAGCTCAGAAAGCGTTGTGATGCTACGAATGTGAGAATGTTTTTGCTATTTGTGGATACTAGATGTTAGGGCAGCGTGCGTAGCTGCCCTCTTATCTAGAGGTTTGGGCCGCTACGCAGTACTCACACCTACATCGCACCACCGATCCGACCGACATGTCTTGAGTCTTAATGTCCGTTCAGACAACGTGTGCCGAACCTTGGATTTGAGCTGACGGCTGTGTTTGCAGGCTCCTCTGAACGGCTGCCGCTGTGAACCTCTGATCAGCAAACTGGAGAACCAGCTGGAGGCCACCAAGGAGGAGATGAAGACGGAGATCCACACCGTCCAGGACCTGATGAACAACAAGATGGGTCAGCTGGACCGCAAGAACAAACACCAGGTAACACACATGCACATAGCATGCACATAGGGTGGCTTATACCAGTGTTTCTCAAACTTTTATATTTGAAGTTCTCCACTTTAAGCCCTTTGCACACAGGCGCGTTTATCCGCACGGATAAAACGGACAATTTAATTTTTTTTAAAGAAAACAATGATTCTCTACGACCATGCACACCGGATCCGAATTAGCCGTGCGACGAGTGGCTGCGTCCGTGCGTTTTTTTCTCGATCGAACCCAGTTCGATTCGTGCGTCTTGTCGCATGAGGTAAAAAACTCATCACTCCTTTTATGACTCCTTTTGGGATCCGCAGCGCCGATTCCGCACAGCATTGCACACCAAATCCAATGCGTTTTATTCATACAGCAAACGGAAGAAACGCAACTGTCCTGTGTGCAAAGGGCTTAACTCAGTGTACAAATGGACAAAATGGACCCCAACGGGTCCATTTGGTTCCATTTCTACACTGTCAGAGTTACAGACGTGTATGGGTCAATTTAGACCCTCCTAAAGGAACCCACATAGTCCCTGGAATCCACTTCGAGAACCACTGGCTTATACTGTAGAGTAGAGGTCTTCACGGGTCCAAAAAAGCGAACCGTCAAATTTCGTCCGTTTCCGGCCCGTTCCGAAATAATAATCAAATTAAAAAACCAAACCCGTTTGGTCTCGTCCGATTCCGTCCCGTTCCGACTTTCTTTCTTTTTTTACAGACCGAAACCCGTGACATGTTGTCCCGAAATCCTTTTATTTCCGAGGTTCCGAGAGACCCGACCATTAAATCATTATTAAAATCCCCTTTCATGTACCGAGATCCCTCACTCACGGCAGCTGTGTGGCGTGCGCTTTACAGGCAGAAGAAACAAATGCAAGGGATACAGGAATACTTTTAGACTATTTTCTATCAACAGAGGTATGTCATTTTCGGTTTGTTTGTCTTGGTTTAACTTGAGAAGCTGCTACGCACACGCATGCATTACGCACGCACCAAGCTCTTTTTTCCCCGCTGTAAATCTGATCTTAGACCAGCATTATCATCTCACAGTTACAGCCGTTCTTCATGTCGCTGCCTTGCGGCTAATAACGGACCTGAATCTGATCCTAGGTCAGCCTAAACACAGCACAGCACACACGTTAAACAGAACTTCCGAAGTGTTCGGGGGGAAATGCGACCGTTTCCAACCCGGCTCCGAGTGACTATGATAAAACACAGACCGAACCCGATACGGGTCTCTCGGGTCCTCGGGTAATTTCGGGGTCGGGGCCCCCGTGAAGACCTCTACTGTAGAGTTCCACTCTCTGTCATCAACAAGGATGGGATTCGAACCCACACATGCAGAGCACAGTGAAGTATCACTGTGTCTATTTAACTACTCAGCCACCTTGTAAATTTCCTGCTGCCTAAGCAGATCATTGTTGATTTTTTGTTTTATTGTTTTGCCGGCTGGGCCAGCTCTTCGCCTTAACCACTTGGCCACCTTGTCTGTCTTCTGTCTCATCTGTAGCAGACTGTCAACCTAACTACTCAGCCACCTTTGGTTCCCACAGTATTTTCTCCACCTACCATACACAGTAGAATAGTTCCCTCCGATTAGGCTTCGACGAAATCTTGGATCCATTTGCCTATGTTATTAAAACCAGGAAAAGACAACACGTATGCCATATAACAATGTTACGATATCTATCAACAGTAGGGGCACTTGAGTGTCTTGCTCACGTGTTCTTTTGACAGGACATAGGCCTATTTATGGAGACATTGCCTGTAGGGGGAACTGAACCTGTGACATAACGTTTTGGTTCCAGGGACAGCAGCCCTCATATAGAACAGCAAGCTCATCCAGTTGATTAGCTTCATCTCAGGGATGTGTGTTCTTTCCAGCTGAGTGCAGATGTTGCTCTAAGTGTTTTGATCGTGGTCATGCGTACGCCAGTGGGCAGAGCATTGGACTAACGTGGCGAGGATTTACTGGTTCTATTTCCTGTGAAGAGGACAAACAGAGCGTTAAGCACTTTCAACCTGGTGTCCCTATTTTAGGCATGTCATATAGGATTGTATTTCTTGTTGTACGACAAAGTATATTGCGTTTAAGAGGTTAATCCTGACAGGGGCCGAAGTCATCCATATATGAATAATGTATGGGGGGATGGTCCTGTGATGGTCCTCTGGATAAAAGCTATTAACACATTAGACACACATTCTCACACACACTCCTACCTGGGAGGATACGATGTGGAATATTGCATGCATGCATTATGTATGTCAGTGGTTCTCCAACTTTTTACAGTATGTCAAGGGTCCCCAAATACATATGTTTGGCCGCAGACCCCCATCTGAAAACATTTTGTGCCAGGGACCCTATAAACGATTTGTGTTGTACTGACATGATAGTGACATGACATGTATTGTTATTTCATAAGAACGCAATAAGCATGAATGAATAGTTAATAAGGATATTATATTATTAATAAGGACATATATTATTATATATGAACCTTATTATGTGTCAATAAGGCTACAGTGTATAAGTCTTAATAATTGCATTGTAACCATTTCTTCACTATTAAGTGCTTATAAATAAGCACTTATTAGAAACGTGTCGACAGACTGCTACAGGGGAGGCAGAAGACAGACAAGGCGGCCCAGTGGCTAATCCATTGTGCTCTGCATGCGTGGGTTCGAATCCCATCCTCGTCAATACCAGGCTTCTGTTTAAAGGACAACTTAGTTTTTTTTTTACAACAAGGGTTCATATTTTAGATAGTCACTAGAGAAAAGAAAAGATGAGTGTTAAAATGTTTTCATTTACTTACTTTTTATCGTTTTAGTGATTTTAACGATTTTGATTTGCATGCATGGCATGCATTCAAGTGGCTAAATATGTATTTTTAGACATAAGCCCATTCTCAAGATGCACCGCAATCTTTCATGGGCAGATGTGACTTATGGGGGCTGGTGTAAATATCAACAAATGTACGGGCAGTAAATGTAAGTTTTGCAAATTGCTTTAATTGCTCAACTAATAGGAAATGCAGTGAAATGTGATATATAACCTTATTTCTTCTGCTGTGTTGTTTTGATTATGTCAGTGGTTCTGAGTGGTGTCCAGGGACCCCCACGGGCACCTTGAGTAGTTACGGGTCTGTAACTCCGAGAGGTCCATTTGTTTCTTTTTCTGGTGGTGCAGTGGTCTAATCACCTGTCATTGGAGACCATGTAGTGTGAGAGATTCTGGTTCAAATAGTAGCCAGTGCTGAAATGACCTTCCTAATGTCTCAGAAGTGAATATACACTGTCCATTATGTCCCACATTTTGGGCCTATATACATCTATCTCTCTCTCTCTCTCTCTCTCTCTCTCTCTCTCTCTCTCTCTCTCTCTCTCTAAACAACATGTTAAACATTACATGACGTGTTATATCTCAGATTCGGGCTCTTGACAAGATGACTGTGGAGAGGGTCTCTGCTGAACGGGGCGAGTGCCTCCATCGGATCGACCAGCGGGCTACGCAGGAACGACTGGAAGGGGAGAAGAGACAGGTACAGTATATACTGTAGCTGCAGCCATCTTCAGCACATCCAAGTTTCAAGTTGAATTACTCATATGAGAAAGCTCCCAGGATCTTTAGGCTATGTTCAGACTGTCAGCCTAAACAATTTTTGGTCTAACACGCACGCACGCACGCACGCACGCACGCACGCACGCACGCACGCACGCACGCACGCACGCACGCACGCACGCACGCACGCACGCACGCACGCACGCACGCACGCACGCACGCACGCACGCACGCACGCACGCACACACACACACACACACACACACACACACACACACACACACACACACACACACACACACACTGATTAGACAATAGACAGACTGACAGATGCCGCAGTGCTTCATTTGGCCTACTTTATCCTGTTGGATTCATTCAACATACAGTATATGCTTCATATACAATGTTTCTGACCGCCATGCAATCGAGTTATTAGGCTATTAACTCCAAAGTAAGTTTCAATCATTGTTGTTTATGATCTGAAATCGTGGTTGATATACTAGACACATGGTAATCCACACGTCAGTAGAAAGGATTTAGCCTCCCTCCCGAAAGACTGTTGATGAAGGCTGTTACCTTGTCTCATCACAGTCTGTCTGTCTGCTTTGCTCTCACTCACTCTCTCTCTAGTCTCTACGGCTTTGAGAGACAAGTTGGAGAGTAAGAAAGAGAAACAGAGAGAAAGCGAGAGAAGAAAAAGGTTGTGCAATTTGATTGTTGATAACAACTGGCACAAGGAATTAATAATCTGACTTTGTAGATTACAGAGAGAGAGTTTGAATGGCATAAGACTGTGTATCATGCACCCTGCATGCGTAAGTCACATAGCATTTTAACCGTCTTGACAGGCGCATTCCCAGTCGATACCCACAGGATCGGCACCTACTGTATGTCGCCACCTTCTGGAAACCTGGGACTACAGTTTTGCACAGAGCCTGTTACTGTATGTTATTTCCAAGAACAGAATACTACTTCCGGTTAATACTCAATTTAGGATTACTTGTAGTGTTCCACACTTAAAAATATGACTGGCATCAACAAGGATGGGATTTGAGCATATACATGCGAAAGACAATGGATGAGTGAATTGCCTTCAACACATTAGTGATTTTGCGCTTCCAGCAGTGCCACCCTATGCTACTATAAGGTACAATACACACTTTGTCAAGTTGAACAGATAGACCAACAAATGACGTCTGTACACATACACAAATCCGATCTGATCACTTGCAAATTGTGTGTCAGTGTGTCGGTCCTACAGATCGTATTTGAGAAACAAATCAGATTTGCCTGCAGTCTGAACAAAGCCTCTTGTTGCAAGATGTTTCATCAGATCAGTGCGATCTGGCCTTCTGTGAACTGTCATGTCTTTTTCTGCCCTTTACTAAGCAGGCCTCGATGGTCAACGAGCTAAAGAGCTGGTGCCTGACCAAGCTTCAGAACATGGAGTCGAGGTTCACCGGAGACAAACTGCAGCGCTCCACCTCCATGATGGACGGCCTGAGCGAGGCAGATGTAGACAGGCTCACGGTGCTGCCCGTCGGCCAGGGAAGCAGCGGCGAGTGCTTGACCCCAGACGACACCAGCAGCGCCCCCGCACTGCCAGACGATACCCAGGGAAACTCCGCCACGAGAGAGGGAGGCTCGAGCAACCACTACTTTGTGGTGCACGCAGACAGCTCCCCAGGTATGGCAGTCACAAAAACTTGGCACTAATCTCACACACACACACACACACGATCACTCTCAAAGAACAGAGACTTGTTTTAGCACATACACTTCATGCTTATGTAACTTAACATTGCGTAATCTGAGCACGTTATGCTTCCGTCGTGACCCCTGTGATGTAAATTAGCGACTGCTGCCAGGCAGAACATTTATCTGTGAAATGTTCCCTTGAGTTGCCGGAGGCATGTTTTATATTATTCATGAATGCATGTATGCACCACATATTAACAGCATGGTTGGAATAATCGAGAATGATTCAAGCGTGAGCTGTGCCGTTTTGTGGTTTCATCAGAAATTACGCGGGCACTAAATAAAGCAATGCCTCCCAACAGACGGTGAGAGGATCCAGAAGGCAGAAAGTACCTCTCCGGCTACAGCTCCGTCCATCCAAGTGGTCCGGCCCAAGGAGCGTTCCCTGACCTCTACTGGCCCCCAGAGGCGGCACAAGGAACTGCAGGAAATGGACAATGTCATAGAAAACAGAACTAGCAGAAGTAGGGCCAACAGAGGCAGCAGTCTGTCCCCTGCTACAGAACGCCGCTGCAGCGGCAGACAGGAGCACAAGGACAAGGACAAGGACAGAGACCGGGATCGAACCAGACACCACAAGAGGCACCCCCAGGGCAGGTCTAAGTCCAAAGGTGCCTCAACAGGGGGTAAAACACAAACTCTGGAGGTGTTCGGGGACCGGCCGTCGGAGCACTCGTTTGAACAGGAGAAGGACAACATGCACGCCCTGGAGGTGACTCAATACTTCTTTGAGGCGGTGTCCACGCAGATGGAGCGCTGGTACGAGAGAAAGATCCAGGAGGCCCACTGGCAGGCGGACCAGAGGGCCCAGGCGGACAGGGCCTCCCTCATAGAGAGGATCACCTATCTGGAGGACGAGCTGCGTATGTTGAGGACTAACCGCCAGGATGACTGCTAACACACACACACACACACACACACACACACACACACACACACACACACACACACACACACACACACACACACACACACACACACACACACAGTACTGGAACATTGTCCACTGCTAGGACTTGGAAGAACCGGAGCTACCTGGCTGTCTATAGGAGAGGAATCATGACAGAACTGGATTGAACATGTCTAGAAAGTCTGGTTGTGTGATCATGAAGACTTATAGATCAGGTGCTATTTGCATACTAACACACCTGTTCTAAACGGAGGAGATTACATAGAACTGATCAAATTTAGACAGCCACCTCTGTGCCACAATAAAAAGAAAATAAATAAACTACCGGTATATTTTTTCCTGTATAAATAAAGGGTTTTATTCCAAAATACCATATTATGCTAATATGCTATCATGAGGGGCAAAGGTCTTAACCACCAAATGACCCATTTTGGGTTGTTTTTATCTCGTTTTGGAACAAAACTCTTCAAAAGCACCCTTACCGTCACATTTAATTGTAAGCTATTGTCATGTTGGGACCCACCAAGCTAACTTTTTTCTTTTCCTTTTCTTTTTTTTTTGAGGGCAGCTCTCACTGTGCATTGTAGATAAAGCTAGATATTTCAAATGGATCTATTGTGCCATTTGCAGTAGGGTAGATACACCGTAAAACATGAAAGGGCATTATGACACTTGTGTTGCACAAGCACAAATAGCCTACCGTTTTCTACATAAGGACACACATGTCATCTCTAAATGTACATTTTGTGCTGAGAAGAATCTGTTACCACACCACAAATGTGTATTCTGGAAGTGAGCAATGATGGATAGAATATCAGCATAATAAGCTTTATTTTATTGTTATTCTGCATGCTGGAAAACAGTCTTGTGACTTAAACCCAATTTTCCCTCTATATCAAATCATTTCTCTGGAAAAATAGGCAATCTAAAAGCTTGCAACACAATGTGCTGTACCTCTGTGATCTTGTGAATTTTTCCCCCCTAAATTTCTTCACCAAATGCTCACCCATTATGACATGCCCGGGATAGGGACACTAAGGGTTCATGTGGTTTAAAAGGCCAAACCACTGAAGGTAAAGTGGCCAAAAACAACACAGTACTGAAGCCCAGTCCACCAGTGCTGATGAATATTAAGCATTCTTTGAGGGTAGAATTTAATTATACAAATGCCAGTTACTTGCCTTTGTCCTCTGAAATCCAAGCCAGCCTTTACTGTGTGTTAATTTGACTTAGAGAGAGAACAAATGTTGTATTTGTTCTAGATCTGAGTTACAAATGGATAAATGAATACATTCGATTTTACTGTGTGGGAACAGTCCAAAATCCAATTAAATGCTCATCATCCAATCATGGGAAATATATTTGGTATTAAACATTTAGTATCTGTACATTTCAGCTGGCCATCGTGAACAAAAGGAGTGAGTGACCCAATGTCTGGAACTTGTAAAATGTTCATTCAAAAACAATGTTTTGGTCCTTAGACCTTTATCAGGACAAACCATTAAGGTTCAAGAATGGTATGGCTGGGGCGATATGGGCAAAATTAAATATCACAATATTTTGGACCAAATACCTCGATATTGATACAATAATATCAATTTCCCTTTTTCCTTCTTGAAATATAATCATAAATAGCCAAAATAGCTGATTATTCTGGGATATATCTAGTCACTCATCACAATATTGCCCAGCCTTAAAAGCATTACTGGCTGCCTACCAGAATGATTTAGTGTCACACAATGGCTCCACCCTTATTTAATTTCAATTGTTGAATTTCACCTTCTCCCCCAAGTCAGAAAATAAATAACAGTGTCAAACTATTTTGCATGAAGAATATGCAGATGTGTGTGGCAGTATTACGTGTCTAGTGTATATTGTACAGTATGTAGTAGTATGTAGTCTGTATGCATTCATTTGGGATGTTAGCTGTACATGAATGAGTTTGTTGATATGACTAATGCACTCTGTGGAATGACGCCAGACAATGTATTTTGTAATAAAAAGTCAAGATTCTAACAGTGTTTATAGTCCATACTGTAATTTCAATTAATACATTTTATAAAGATAGTGATGACAACTGGACAAATATACAGTATACACACATAATGCTGAAATTGCAATTCATCCTTAAAACATGGTTTTCCCATCACAGGAACAGTACCCAGAAATGTCACTGCTGTAGTTTAAAGGTGATACACCATGAAATTTAACTTTTCCTATTTTAAAACCTTTTTTTGGGGTCCCACTAGCACCTTCTATCCACACAAAGTCCCATTTCTGACCGTTGTGTCTTTCTCTGGTTTTGAGAAGGCGAAGGTTAAAAGTATCCCACGGGTTCTCAAAACTATCCAGATTTGCTACCGATTGTGACGTCATCTGCCGATTGTGACGTCATCATCAAAAAAAATTATCAAAAAGTTCAGGCCAAAGGTGGTACTGCAGCTGAAATGCTCTGAGAGCCATTCAAAAATGAGAGGCTCTCTATTCAGGAGTGGTAATTTAGCCTCAAACCTTTTGAAAAACGTTTTTGGGACATAAACAATATGACATAAATACTTTTTAAATGCATGGTGTATCACCTTTAAGGGTGGTGTAAGTGATGTGTCTTTGTTTTATTTCATACATAGAGATGGGGCTAGGCCTTCCTTGGGACAGTTGCACCTCAAACAGTGCCCATGGTGGACTATGCATGGCAGGGGCGTCCTCTTCCCTGAGCCAGGCCTAAACTTGACCGCATACCAAATAAGTGTTAAATAGCGCTATAGTCCGATAATCATTGCTATAATGTGTTTGTTCAGTAATAGGGGTCTCCCCAAAAAGCCATTTTCAAGTTGGAAAACCAATATCTCATCATAGAGAACTCATCGGACTAATGAACCATCGGACTAATGAACCTTCGGAACAATGAACCTTCGGAGCAATGCCATGGCACCATAATTGTTTTTTTGTTTCGTTTTTTCATCACTTTATCACTGTTTAGTGTTTATCCTATATTTCCTGTATGAGATCTCTATGAGGAGATATTTGTTTTCCAACTTGAAAATGGTATCCCACCCTGAAAATGTATCTTCTGTTCACTTAAACCCGTTACTGAACAGAAGCATTGCTTTTCAGCAATGCTTACTATCAGAATATAGAGCTTTAACTTTTTGACTGTAAAATAAATAAATTAAGTGGTATGAGCCTGTCAGTGTCTTGAGAGATTACTTAACACCAGGCGTAGTTGATAGAGGTCTCACCGGTTGCTTATGTTACAAACACGTATTATTGCATGGTGCTTTTAAGCCAGTGATTCATCCACACAAATCTTGGGTAGTTGACAGGGAAAACAGATCTGAAAGCCGCAGTGTATCATGGCTGATATTGAATGATAGAACCCCTTTGTGTATCAATATTCCCACTGTGCCACTTGAACTGGATCAGTATACTGGATATGAGTGAGTAATCAACTTCTGCTGTCCCATTGTGCTGGGAAATACTCTGTGTTTCTATAGTGCCTTTATCCAAAGCGCTTCACAATGTGCGTTACATTCACCCATTCACACACTGAGTTAGGGGTTAAGTGTCTTGCTCAAGGACACCGACACAAAGCAAGGAGGGGGAGGAGGGAATGAATCGACGGCCACTCTCTACCTCCTGAGACATACTGCCCTAAGCAGAAGGCTTGAAATGATCTTGTGGCCGGGATACAGTAACTGGTGGAGGACTGTCAGATATGTGCTGCCGAGTGTGACAATGCCATTTACAGCTAAATATTGCCCTCAAGAATGTTTTGAAAACATTTGAAGCGAGAAAAAGTCAATGCAGTATCCGAAAATCGATTCTATTTGATCAACACTTCCTTGTTGTTCCTTGTGTTGCGCACAAGGAATGCTGCACCTGGCATACATTTATGGAATACTTTCATTACTGTAAGCAAGGAAATACTTCGTTTTATTGTTACTTTTGGGTCAATTTATTAATGTATTAATTAAGTAGATGTTTAATAAGCGGGATAATTGACACCGTGGCTGTCATTGTTAAGAAATAAACCCCTTCGGGATGATTAACCCCCCTGGATTCGCCTCAGGTTTAATCATCCTGTCAGGTTTATTTCTCAATAATGACCGCAGTGCTGTCAATTATCCCTTGCATAACCAATTAAACCCTATATAGTTGACATAGGACCCCCAGGGCTCTAGGTCCAATAGTATTTCTGTCCACTCCAAATCTCTTTGGACTTAGTAGAGGGGAAAATAGCCAATCTACAAGCTTGTAGATCTGCTTATTTTGTTCGCCCAAGAATAGGGATGGTAGAGTTCCACGTGGTTAAACAGAAAGATCTTTTAGTTTTGGCAAGTGACACTGTCCTGAGACAAAGTATAGATTAATAAGCCTCAAGATGGCTATAAACTAAATGCTGGGACATTCTAAGTCTCTTCGGTTGGTTAACTCTGCCAGCTGCCTATCTGGAGGTTCTGCTTCAAAGTGAATGTGTCCAGTAAGGTTTGAGATTTACTGTGGGCGGTGGGGGTTAAAAACAGATGAACAGATGCTGGGTCCAACCAACAAGTGAAATTCTGGCAAGAAGTCAGTCATTTCAATGCCCAGTTGAGCGTCTTTAACTCCCGGCCAGTGCCAGTGTTTTCTGTAGCGATTCCAGATGGTTGTTGGCTTGTGTGATCATCATACGGATGGCATCCTGGGGAGATGGGAGAAAGAGGTCAGCAATAGAAAGGTCCTTTCTAAAAAACACTTGAGCCCTACAGCAGGGGTCTTCAACGTTTTCAGGCCAAGGATCTCTTAGTTGAGAGAGAGATGAAGCAGGGACCCCCACGACCTTTTCTAAGATTCCATATAGTTTCATCGTTTGACAGCACAATCATAAGTGTATTTTGGATTCATGTCAATACATATATACACAGGCCTAATAAACTTGACCTTTCACTCTGTAATTAGTGTGCTCTTTTTTGCCCTCTACACCAAACTTCTTTGCCAAAAATAGCTGATCTACAAGCTCACAACGCCTCACAGTGCGAGTCGTTGTGAGCTTGTAGATCTGCTATTTTCGGCTAAAGTTCTCCGAATATGGATCTTAGGGTTCAAGTGGTTAAAATAAAAAAAGGAGACGGTTTCTATCACACAAAGATTTGGAGGACCCCCTGTAGTAACTCTGAGGACCCCCTAGGGGTCCCGGACCCCCTGCTGAAGGCCCTTGCCCTACAGTATATACTTTTTTGTACGATGAATAGTGAAAATAGCTGATCTACAAGTGTTTGCGGTGCTTTGTGAGCTAGTAAATGTCACTATTTTTGGAAAGATATTGTCTACAACGACATGACCAAAACAGGGATGCAACGTTGAAAGTGGTTAAACCTTCACAATCACAGAGGCTCAAATGGAATCATGGAATGCTGTCATGATCATACAATTTTAGTTGATGATTAAAGGTCATTAAACACCAGGAGCAACGTGAATAAATGATACGAAAATGACTATGCTAATATTTTGGTGATGCATCATTCAAACGAAAATTTGACCTTGTTTTGAAAAATAATGATGTCGCTTAATCACCTTGTTATAATGGTGCTCAGGGCTCCTGGTGTGTAGACCTTAATTGTCATACAAATAATTGATTAATGATGTAATTGTGTTTTTGGAATTGAACATTGGAACATATAAACATATTTGTTTGGTTTTTAGGCTTTGTAAAGAATAATTCACTATTGTACATTATACTGTACATAGGATATTGTGTATGTATGGAACCTTGTTTCCCAGACATTTCATTTGTTCAGCAGACTGCTGCTTGAGTCCTTAGTAATAACAAGAAAGTGGATCATAATATCACTTCGGTTCTCAGGTCTTCCTTGTATGACAAATAATGTATTTCAATACACTACTGGTTTATAAGGCATTAAATAGTTTAGGGCCAAAGTATCTTTTTGAACTTGTGCTAAATCATGAACCAGTGGTTCTCAACCTTTTCAGGCCACGTACTTAAAAAAACTTTATGTTGGTTTGTTTACTGTTGAGTGAGAAAACAATGTTGAACATTAAGCTAATCATCTGGGGACCCCACAAAATAATTGGGGTACCCCCTGGGGGTCCCGGCCCACAGGTTGAGAACCACTGTGCCATTACCCATAAACCTGCCCACCTGGTTTGTGGCACTCTTATTCCTCTTGAACTCGTCTCTAGCCCAGTCCTTGAGGTATTTGCGGTCTGCCTCGTCTGGTACCCGTCGTATGGTCCTCAGCATGGTCCTATAGATGCCCAGAACCCTCTGCCTCTGTAGGAACTGATGCAGGACAGCCATCAGCAGGGTCAACAACATATTTCAGGAGGAGACTGGTTTACGAGGCTAACAACATACTGCACAGCTCTTCTAAAACAGTGACAGTTCATTTAACGATGACTTTGGTTCCATTTATACAACCTCACAGATACAGACTCATAAGGGTCCAATCGGACCCCTGGTGGTCCCCGGACCTGACCTTAAGGACCAGTGTTCTACAACAATGTAATTTCTGTAAAAATACTACAAACACAAACTGCCATTCACACTGAGCAGTGAGCACTAGAACTATAAAGATAAATAAAACTATATTGTTCACCTTTTCTTTATATAGTTGGTGTTGAACTCTGCCATCCACTTGACTAACAATTGACTAAAACTATATTTTCATAGTTATAGACAGTGCTCAGTGGGATAAGCAGGTGGGCAAACTATTCAGGCACAAAAAACACTATATGCTGATTTCCAGTGTTACACGTCTCTGCAGCCAGTGAAATAAAAAATAACCTTTGATTTCATGTCTTAGTGTAGGCTGACAATTAGGAATCTTAGGATACTACTAGTATAGAAATAACTTAAGTCATTAACGTAATGATTATGAAACCTAACAAAGAATGAAAATATGCTGTACAAACAACCGCGTTGTTGTGAGCATGTATGTTGATAGTCTATTTTAGGAAAAGATTGGCCTATGAATGGAATGACATTCAGTGGTGTAAAAAAGTAACTAAGTACATTTTCTTAACCAAGTACAATTTAGCTTGAAGAATCAGTTCTTGTGATGTCAGTGTGACTCTTGCAGATTACTCAACACCACCAGGCTGCAGGCATGAGGTGACCGACAGGCGTCTGTCTCACCACTGACCATGCAGTTGCCATTAACGTTAAACCCACAGAAAACACAGAATGTTCATACACATCATCTCATATGCGGTTAATTCTTTGCTTCTCTCACCTGTTTTAAAGATAAAGCTGCCGGTGGTAACCTTGAGACAGACATGATCTTCTGACAGCACCGTTCTTTTCTCTGGCACCAGGCTGGTTTAAGAACGGATGTTGTGACGGAAGTTAAGATATGGTCCGTTTGCTGCCCCCAGAAAGAAAATAAATGTGGAATCTGTCTCCCTCTAGTGGGCCGGAGAGGAATGAACATTACATTACATCAGTGGTTCCCAAACTTTCAAATCTCAAGGACCAGTTGACTCAACCCCAGACCCACCCTTAACCAACCACTGGTTTAACTGTAAAGTAACTAAGTACATTTACTTGAGTACAATTTTCCGGTATTTGTACTTTACTTGCAATTGAGAGTTTCCAATTTCCAATACTTTTACGTCTTCTACTCCACTACTTCTCAGATCCAAATATCACTTTTACTCCAATACATTTATTAGTTACATTAGTTACTTTGTAGATTTTGATCATTATTACGAAAAATACATTAATCAGCCCTCAGAGTTACAGACCCGTAGGGTCAATTTAGAACCCTCTTCTCAAGGAACCCTGAGAGTCCCTGGACCCCACTTTGAGAACCACTGCATTACATGATTTACCAGCATAAAGCTACGGTGGTATTTTTAACCTTTTATTGTCAGAGTCATGGTGTAACGTGTTATGTTATAGTTTAATGGATGGGATAGTATGAAGAAACAACCTCTTAAATATAACGGATGCCTGCTTACATTTATGTGCATAATGCAAAATCATAACAAAAAAACACATCAGTGATTAACATTTCAATGCACAATCCAAACAACCGTTGAGTCTTGTCCTAATCTGGGACAATGTGATGAATTCCTAAGCTCTCCTTCAACAGCTCTAAGTCTAGCGCGCACACACACACACACAGTATGCTTATAAAATGAAAATGGCAGATGTGTCTTTAGACCACAAAAAGTTGGGTTATTAGAGCGTTATATCAAAATTGGATAAGTCCGCAGTCCCAATGCTTCAAAGTGCATGAGGACTGAAATTTTCTAAAAATACTGACCTTCACAGAGTCGTGGTCGGGTCTGTAGGCGACCGTCACAACAACAGATGATTTGGGTGTGAAAGTGAGATGCAACACCGATACAATACCGTTTTCCTCTCCCAAGGCACAATTAGCTCTTCGTTTACTCTAGGTGTCCGTAAACGCCACAATCGACATGCTTCAGTTACATCATGACTAGGGTGCAACAGTTAATCGAAACCAATCGATTTAATTCTTGATTATAAAAAAATAATCGATTTATAATAGTAACCGACAATTCAAATTTCCAAAAATGTTCAGAAATAGCCAGTCTTCAAGCTCACAATGCTTATATACTGTATCCGCTATTCTTGCTACTTTTGTGTGACAATATTGTGCGAAATTGTACAACACTGTTGAAAAAGAAAAAATACTCAAACCGAAATTCATTCTCGATTTGTATTTGTAAAAAAAAGGAAACACGCTTCTCGATTATTCGATTATCCGAAAAGGTAATCGATAAAATAATCTCTAAGAAAATAAATGATAGTTGCAGGCCTAGCCATGGCATCATGAAGGGGGGGTTGTTTTTTCATACAAACAGTGATGGAGAAAAACAAGTTCACAACACTGTATGATGTGTTCACATTGAAAGATGAGTGATTCTGATGAGCAATTGCAACACCGACTAAAACATCCACACAGACGTGAAGGAGGGGGAAGGCGGGGGTTTATAGTACAAGGTGGGGTTAAAGAGGTATTTTACTTGACTCTTCACTGAGGTGTATTCATACGCAAAGGGAATCACATTTCATTTTCTATCATTTCTTTTTAAGAGACGTGCAAGTTAAAGCAATCCTCGTTACATTACAAAAAAAGAACTTCCAGAACTCCCCTGATGAAGACAAAGACAGAAAACGGCAAAAAGGGTTCTCGCTATCAAACTCTACAGAGTCTACCAAAATCAGAGTAAAAATAAGAAAATAAAGGCACATGTACAGCGGCAAATCCGTCTTTTTTTTTAGTCCTCGTTTTATTTTGTGTGTTTCTTTCAGAGTTCTGTGGTTTTTCGAGAGGCGTAGCAGCCTGAAGAGTGGCATTTGTGCAGTTGGCTGGCTGGCTGCAGCCCTCGCCTCCCTGTTTTAAAAAAAAAACAAAACATAACATAACAATGGCTTCTCGTTGTGGCGTTAGTGGTCGGTGGCTGTGACCAGTTCGAACCACTGCCTCAGCGCGTCGCTCAGAGTCTCGGGCAAGGAGTTGACGTCACGCAGGATGATGTAGAAGGGGAAGGGGAACTCGTCCATGTAGGAGCGGATCTCTGGCAGCTCCCCCGGCCCTTTGAAGATGGGAACCTTGATGTCCAGGATGGAGTCCTAAAGGGAGTCAATTATACCAGAGGGTAGAGACATGTCTAGAATAGATGCAGATTCAGTTCAGCTGTCACTTAGATGCACTGTTCAGGCACAAACGGGTGAAAATCTTACGCTGGGAAGCTCCACACTACCATAAAAACATAAACATCAGCTTAAAAAGCATTAACAAATCCTGCTGGTATGGGCTTTGGGTGTCTTTTATCCCTTTGCTCAACACTTTCACAGTAAAAAAATGCAGATGTACAGATTCGCAGTGCTGCACCAAGTGACGTGCCGTGAACTTATTTTTAATAGCCAACGCAAAAATCTAAAATGACACACACACACACACACTTTCCCGGTTTTAATGGGTAAATAAAAGGCGAACACAAAAACGTATTGCGATGAAACGCGCTGTAGACTGACTATTCTCGCTATGAATACAGGCGTGCCTTGAGCTTTTGCCATGATCTACAGAGTAAAAAGCAACAACATCAACATGCATATGGACTGCCTGCCCTTACCCTTGAGTTGGGGTTGTCTAGCACCACAAAGATGACAAAGACGTTTGCGCTTCGCGCCTTCTGCACAGCAGCCGTCACCTTGTCCTTCCCCTCCAGGAAGAGACCGCGTCCATCCGACACCACCAGCAACAGCTGGGCTGTCTCTGTGGACAGAGAAGTGCAACTGTCAGACACAAAGAGACGGAAAACCATCAATACGATAATATAATTGTCTTTTTACCTATCTGTCAGAGACCAATAACAACATTTCACCTAAGGTAGCATACTGCTGATCTGATGAAAATTAAAAGGGGGTTTAAGTGAAATGTCTTTGTTATTCTGATAGTATTTCTATATTCCTCTATAGCACTCCAGCTCTTTGGTGAACAGAACATACATTTTCAGGCAGGAATTCAATCAGGAGAGAGAACTCATACAGTATACAGGATAGACAAGTGAAATTGGAAGTGACGAAATAAAGAAAATGCTAAATTGGGACTAAAACACTGAAGCTGGTACAAGATAACATTTGTATCCTGATACAGCTTTTGCTTTTTTTAAACAAAAATCAAACATTAACTTGTGAAGCTGTCACAGTAACACTAAATTCTAATTCCAATTTTTTTAATTACTGGTGTTTTTACTTTTTTTGTTTTACTGTCTCACTGACCTGTCTCTACTATTAAGACTAAATGCTCACATCTGTACACGCAGGTGAGCCTCTACTGCCCTACAAGGCTTCTAACTTGTTTGTTTTTAAAGAGATCTAGGTTGCTAAGCCACCTTGGACCAGGAGAATGGTACTGGGTTTCTGACATGGCCTGTAGCCCAGCTCCATACAGAGCTAACATTTGCTCCACCGGGGCCTTTGTAGACACAACAAAGGCCTGCTTTTGACCCGGAGGACTTGGCTCTGATCCGGGTCTCATGGTGACACACTAAAGGCTTGTTTGTTGGACCTGAGATACAATCTGGGCATGGACCCCATTTTACTTAGCAGCACAGAGGTGGATTCAATCAGCGGGCATTCATGAGTGCGTCTGTGTTAGTTAGGGGCAGGAACGTTACGTGAAGAGGTAAACCAGTCACACAGCGATGTTACAACCTTCACTAGTCCCTTTAGCCACGTCGACCCCAGTGTCCCGATTCTGGGCATGTCAGACTAGCTGAACATTCAGTGAGAATAGGTGACCATTCATCACATACTAAATATAAAAAATAGAAATAAACAGCTGACAAGCTGTTTGAGTGTAGTAAAGAATCCAAATGATTTCCTGCTATCTAGTAAACACATTCTTAGTCAGTAAGTAATAATAATAATAATAATAATAAAACTTTATTTGTATAGCACCTTTCATGACATGAAATGCAGCTCAAAGTGCTTTACAGAGCATAAAATGAAGCACACGTGCTTAACAGAGAAAAAGTAAAATAGAAATAAAAAATACATAAAAAAAAAAAAAAAAAAAAAAAGAGATAAGTAAAATGATTACAATAAAGCAAGAAAAAATAAAAGCATAGAACATTGAAGAACAATTTTAGAGCCGTGCGGACGTCAATAGCAGCATAGGGATTAAAAAATTTAGCTAAAAGCAAGAGTAAAGAAATAGGTCTTGAGCTGTGCTTTAAAGCTATCCACCGAGGCTGCCTGTCTTAGGTGTAGTGGTAGTTTATTCCAAGCTGTCGGTCCATAGAAGCAGAAAGCTGCTTCACCATATTTTTTATATGTCATTGTTGGCACCTCAAGTAGGTCTGCACTAGAGGACCTGAGTGGGCGGGTTGGAACATATCTATGCAGGCAGTTATAGAGGTACGAAGGTGCCAGACCATTTAGAGCTTTATAAACAAGTAAAAGAATTTTAAAATCAATCCTAAAAACAACCGGGAGCCAGTGTAGCGACGCTAAAACTGGAGTAATATGTTCTCTTATCTTAGTTTTTGTTAAAACTCTGGCTGCTGCATTTTGAACAAGTAAGTTTGTGCTTTCTTCTTTTTATACATGTATTCCAGAAAACCTTATGAGTTGCCATGCAACCAGCTAGAAAATATGCACAGTAACACTGTCCATGGTTAACTAATAGACAGACAATCTCCAAACGTCTTCTATATTGGTATTGTGTGGTTTCAACTCGTTATACAGTGGGCGGTACATGAACAAACACATTATTGAGTACGTGACAAGTTACCTGAGTTTGCCGATCCTGTCGTCGTCTGTCGGGCTGATACGAACATTTTAGCGGACGTCTCTAAAAACTGCAGAGCATACACACAATCACAATCAGTCATTTAACTACAGTACGGTATATGATTGTTTGATTTGATATACTATATGACTCAAACCAAAAATAGGCTCAAATGGGACATTTTGTTGCAGTTAGACAGGTGAAATGTATAGAAATAGAGGTGAGACAGAAGACATACAAAGTAAAGTATAGTACTGTACTGCGCTGTGGTTCTGAATCCATGTACCCACTTTACCCGACAATAACACTTTGCTAAGATAGATGCAAGAGAGAACCATAGCTAGCATATGATGCTATGAATGAATGATAGCCAGCCTTTTGGAAAAATATAAATAAGGAATGGAGTGAAACTGTTGCAATTATTGCCTTGTGGGCAGATTTGTTTTAAACTGTGGCCATAATATTTCAGTATGTATCGTTTTGTCGGGTGGAAACCTCATATGTGCAAAACTAGTGGTGTGTATGTGTGGCTCCTACAGTACCTGTAGCTTGTAGTGGTGTGTATGTGTAGATCCTACAGTACCTGTAGCTTGTAGTGGTGTGTATGTGTAGCTCCTACAGTACCTGTAGCTTGTAGTGGTGTGTATGTGTAGCTCCTACAGTACCTGTAGCTTGTAGTGGTGTGTATGTGTAGCTCCTACAGTACCTGTAGCTTGTAGTGGTGTGTATGTGTGGCTCCTACAGTAACTGTAGCTTGTAGTGGTGTGTATGTGTGGCTCCTACAGTACCTGTAGCTTGTAGTGGTGTGTATGTGTAGCTCCTACAGTACCTGTAGCTTATAGTGGTGTGTATGTGTAGCTCCTCCTACAGTAACTGTAGCTTGTAGTGGTGTGTATGTGTGGCTCCCACAGTACCTGTAGCTTGTAGTGGTGTGTATGTGTGGCTCCTACAGTAACTGTAGCTTGTAGCGGTGTGTATGTGTAGCTCCTACAGTACCTGTAGCTTGTAGTGGTGTGTATGTGTAGCTCCTATAGTACCTGTGCTATCCTGGTCTTCTTCTGCTGGAACTGACACAGTCTCAGTATCCTGGCTCCTGATTCGTCGTTGAACTGCTGCTGGAAAGGGTGGAGGAGCTGCACGGACTCCCCGAAACTGCAAACACACGTTAGTTCCTCGTCAAAGACATGTTAGGGAGTCAGACACTAAGGGCTGATGCATACTCCACTTTTAGAGCTGAATTTATTTCAGTTTGGTTTGGGGAATCACAACATCTCGGCAGCACCGGACAGACAAATGAATGACGGTACCCGCCCGGCGCCCGCCCCGAACCTCTGAATGACGTCATATTGTAGTTTAGACAGTTTAGACAGCCGAACCGAAATAAATTCGGCTCTTAAAGTGGAGTATGTGTCACACACACAAGTTGAGAAAATACAGAATATACAAGCTCGGCTACTTCCTATTCTTTTCCCTTCACATTTTGGAAAATGTATGACAGTTCTGGTGGTCAGCATCTCTATCTCTCAGTCACTTACCAGACACAATCATTCTCCACAACACTTTTCTATCTTTCAAGGTAAAGTAGGCTAGGTCCTAGGATGTGATTTTAGATTCTTTGTGTTTCATCACCTATGAGCAAATCCATCATACTGTATAAGCCTGGTGCAGTATGTGTGGAGGTGAATGTTCTTACCTGCATACAGAGACCTGGCCCACCTCCAACAGAGTGAGGGCATTGACGATCACCGACAGGGATTCAAAGGCCAGCTGGAAGGAACACAGAGGACACATACAGGACTTCATCAGTTTGTAATGAGTTAAGAAGCACTCAGAGTGAACCGTTTATCTGTCTGTGCTATAAGAAAGAACACCAAGATAGAATAATCAAAGAAACAAAGAATGTCCTGTATGTATGTATGCATCTGCTATGTAGTACATCATGGGACAAGACCATTGTGAAGTAGATAGTCAACAACGTTTTAATGCAGTCCTCTTCTGTTTGAACATGACTGGAGGTAGATGTGTGCTGCTGACCTGTTTGGAGTGGTTGTCCACCATGCTAGAGGAGTCGTCGATGGCCAGACAGATCTGGTACTCTCTCTTGCTGGGTTTGGTTCTCCTCAGCCAGATCTTGTCTTTGCGGAACTGGCTGGCGATGTAGGGGATCACCTTCCTCATGTTGAGACGCTTCCCCGTGCGGTAGTCACCCCTGTGCAACCGTGGAAGGTACAAGGCATTCATTATCAGACAATGCTGTGATGGAGCCTTATGCATTGTATTGTCAGGATGAATGTCATGGGCTTTGTTCAGGCTGCAGGTAATTCTGATTTGTTAATCATATTTTCCACACGGTTATGTGCAAGTGATTCGACCGCATTAGTGTATTGCTGTGGTAATCTTGATTTGTGAGCCTAGTCATGAAGGCATGTGAGCTACAGTAAGTGGTACTGTAGTGTAGTGTACTGACTTGAGCTTGGCAGCCTGAGAGGGTTCCAGTATGAGGCGGAGCTGTTCACACAGCTGCTGGGACAGGGCAGAGGTCAGCGTCTGGTACTGATGCCACATGGAGGCTGCTGCACTCTCCTGGATCACACATGATATAAAAAAAGACGAGATGTTTTAATAATGAATGTTCCTTTTGGTCACGTTTTCTGAATGGTTGATATCTTATTTATGAAGAAAACTCTTTTTGATCTAATTCCAACTCAATTGTTGTGCAGGTGAAATATTGTTTAGACAGAGTAGTCTCTCAAACTAGCTAGCTGCTTAGCAGATATGAAAAAAAAAATACATAAATGATACACATTTTCATGAACACCGTGTCGTGATTGGTCAAATACCCTTCTGGTCTGACGAGCAAGAAGACAGCTTCCAGCTTTGTTGGGATGGAATTACAGATTGCATAGCATTCGAAGATTGTGTAACCGATTGTGTAACTGGCTGGAGAGAATACCATGGGCTTCTAATTTCTGCACAGTATCCGGCAGTGTATTCTTCCGTTTTTTGTGATTTTAACTTTGTTGTGCTGATTAAAATGCATTAAGAGGTGACATCACCTCCTCTGCTGCTCCGGGGGCCTGTTTCTGCCAGGCTTCCAACTGTAGCTCCATCTCTCTTCTAATCTCCTCTGGGTCCACCTCCGCTTTCTGGACACAGACAGACACACACACACACACACACACACTTCAACTTCAGTTTATTGTCATCCATGATCCATCATTCAGTTCCATATCCATCAATGGTTTATATCTGTTCCATCCATGCTCATCCTTCAGTACCTGCTCCAGTTCCATGAGCAGCTCTGGGACAGTGTGGATGGTGGACTGATTGCTCCTTTCTGGATGCTCTTCATCCTCTCCTTGTTCTCTGTCTCTCCGTCTCTCCTCCTCCTCTGTGTGCGCCTGGGTCTCCATCTCTCCACCGTCCACACTCACTGCATTTACAAACAATTAGATATGACTTTAAACCACTTAAGCCCTATATACTCCTGTCGGAAATAGCTCTATATACTATATAATATAGCTGTATAATATCTACTACCTCTCAATGTGTCGTGACACAACATGTTGTGAGCTTGTAGATCCATTTTCAAAATTATTTCTAAAAGGTTCACCTATAACAACATGCCCTGATTATCAATGCCAGGTTTAAAGTTATTAATAAAGCACAGATGCGGTTTTATCGAGGGCATATTGTCTCGTACGGAGGTATGACAAATATGAGGACAAAGTGAACCGGTATGCAACAGTGCCGACACAAAGAGGGGTTCAAACTCCAGACCGGGGCCAGTATGATGAAGAATGGAATATACAAGTTTAAGTGAACACGCACAGGCTGAGAAACCTGGTCACAGGAAGCGAAGGAGGAATGCTTACTACCACATAATTAAAGTTCCATTCATGTACAGCAATTAATCACTTGATGTGTGTGGCGAAGGGAGCTACTAAGAAAGGACACGCTTGGTCAACCTTCCTTTAATAAATGAATGACGTACGTATACTGTGTATAAATAAATGTTGCACCTTTCTGGGAGGTCTTGGAGGAGTCCAGCTGTTCTGGCTTCAGCTCTGGTGCGTCGACGGCCTGCAGGTCCTCTTCCTGCTCCCCGGTATCCATAGCAATGTCATCGTCGTCATCTTTGTCCTGGTCTTGCTGAGGCCCAGCTGGTTTCTGCTGGTCTGTGCTGGCAACATCTACACACAGCAACACACATTTTACACACCCGTTGAGCCACTGGGGCTTGTGTGCCCCGGATGCCTCAGACACCTGTAGTAGTTCCTGATCAATGGGCCACATAGCTCAGAACCATTTTGTTCCCAAGGCTACTTATTTATCTAGAGAGACTTACAGTACAAAGTACAGGGTCAAAATGTAGGGAAGTGCTAGTCCAGCCACTGTGCAGATAGTGGTCTGGGATTATTATTCGTATTGTTGTAATTCTTATTCGTCTTTTGCACCATCCTGCTGCTGTGTGGTGAGGTAAAACCAGAGTCTATGGGTTCGAGATACTGGCTCTGAACACACCTGTGCAGTAGTTGTGTTACACAATGAAATACACACACAGTGACTTGGGTTGGCCTTGAACCATATAACTTCATTCCCTTTAAGAACTTCTCTTCTGGCTGAAGGCTGAAAAGGCCAAGCTGCAACATTATAATATAATCACTGAAGTGAGCAGATTTTGACGTAGTTTTAATCATTGGCTTTTGAATAAAATTACATTTTTCGTCATAGCTTAAGTCGACCAAATGAACGCTGAATCACTGACCGTATGTCTGAGTGTCGTAGGCCGTCTCTCCCTGTTTGATGTGTTCATACAGGTCTGACTCCTGCTGCGCTTGGCCCTGCCTGGTGTCCTCCGTGCGGTCCTTACAGCTCTCCACGGTGCGCAGGCGCTTGTTGATGCGCTCGTTGTAGTCCCCGGTGGAGCGCTCGTTGTCAGCCTGGCCAGGTTTCCTCTTGAAGCTCTGGAGTGAAGGCAACAGAGAACCAGGACAAATAGTGAGCAGGGTTTGACATTATGACATTATATTTTCATTATACATTATATAATACATTATACATTATATTTTTGTCCATGCTTTACCTCTTATCCCTAAACTTCTTTGCCTTTTTTTACTATTTTGAAAAACCTCAAATACATCAACACATGGAGAGCTTGTAGATCAGCTACTTGAAATATTTTTTCAAAATAGTAAAAAATGGCAAAAAAGTTTTAGGGATAAGGGGTGGACGGAAATAGGGCACTATATATTTTGTCCTTGATGTTGATTCATACTTTTCTTGTTAAAATAGCTAATATTTGTTGTACAGTGAAGTATAAAAGACTTAATCAGTAGATTGATGATAGACAGTGATGCATTTAGTGAGAAATTCAGCGTTAATCCCAGGAGGATGTACTGTACATACCTGTGTCTTGCTCTGCGTGTGTCTCTGAGAAGCCATTCTGGCCATGAGCTTGGACTGGTGGCCCTCTGACTGGCTGGCATCGGCTGACCCGCTGCCATGCTCCTGATAAATAAAAACACCATCTGTGTAAGTCTTTGAGCATGGATGACACAAAAATAAGAACTACGGATGTTTCACAGTTTCAAGCTGTTGTAGCAAACATCTTTGCTTCTGGGGGTCCCTGGAACAACATATTTTCAGATTATATTTCGGGTCAGCGGCCAAATACATATCATTTTGGGTGTCCTTGACATAAAAAAGTTTGAGAACCACTGGTTCAAAAACATTTTAGAAGACTAAATTCTCAGCCTCAGGTCTTAATGGGTTTTAAATGAACACTTGGTGTCATCACACCTCCTTAGCCTGGTCTCTCTCAGAGGCCTCTCCTGCCAGCTCCACTGCCGTGTCACTCTGGACGTTCTCCTCTCCAGTCTGACCGTCTGTGTTGTGCTCCTTCCTCTCCACAGCCTCCGGCTGCTCCTCATCCTCACCGGGGCCCTCCTCCTCCTCTTTGTCCTCCTCCTGGAAATACACAGGACCAGGGAAGAGTCATAAACAGCTGCTAAAGAACTCCCACACGCATTACAAATGTTCCACCGAGTAATTGCTATGATTTTGCATAATACCAACATGACCAATACTTTGCATGTTTTAATAATACGTTTTCTCTTGTACTGTGCAAGTCAAGACAATGTGCAAATGCTTTTTAACAGTTATAAAATGTAACATGAATCATGATAGAAGTCAATTTGTTGTAAATATTTCGAGAAAAAAAAAATCAAATTGCCCAAGCCTAAACCCAAATAGCGAAGAGACGATCTGCAAGCTCAAAAAAACGTACTTTAGGATTCTGTCCTTTGTCATTTGGAATGGCAAGATCTTCTTGTTTTCCAGCCTCTTGTCCTTCATCTTTCTCCTCCTCGTCCTCCTCTTTCTGGGCAGTATCTTTGTCCTCCTCTGCATTTTCTCCTCCTCCCTCCTCCTTTGTCTCCTCAGGCTGGGCCTCCTTGTCCTTCTCCTCGCCCGGTTGGCCAGGCTGCTCCTCCTCCATCCCCTCTGCTCCGTCCTCCTCCTCTCCGTCCTTCTCCCCACCCTCCTTCTCGTCCAGGTTCGGGGGTTTCTCCTCGATGTCAAAGGGGTTCTCCTCTGGAAGTGGAAGATGATAACAAAACCTCAATTAAACATTTCAGCACATATTTTATCCATTTGGATAAAAACAAAACCTCCTATTTTATCCTTTGGATAAAATCTTTTGGATAAAATATGCATCGACATTACAACATTACAACTGTTTTTCTGATGATATCTACTACATAGTACTGTGTTCGATCTGTCTGTCATTCAATGTTATACGAGTTAAAAAAAGGATTTCAATGGAAATAAGCCACGGCTTACCTAAGCTTATCCTTTTACCTTTGACTCGTACCAGTGAACTGTACTGTCATGAAACTTTACCTCTTCCTATACAAACTTCTAATAAATACTTCAATCAATCGTGACTTCTACGTGACTTCAATCTCACCGTCTCCCTCCCCCTCCCCTTCGTCCTGGTCACCCTGCTCGTCCTCCTGGTCCAGGTTGAGCTCCTCAGGCAGGTCCATGGCCTCTGGGTCGGCTTTCTTCTCCTGCTGCTTGCCGTAGTAGGGGTCAACCTCGTTCTCGTCAAACTCCCTCTGGAAAATGGGAGGCAATTAGTTTAGTCTTGTGTTTCTAGATCTCAGCCTACCAATAGTTGCTGAAACAGTGGAGAAACCTGAAAAACCTGTGCCTAGAGATTTGAAACCAATTCTGATACCGTCCCAATATGAAGTTTCATTCTCTCACCAATCTCTAATTGAGTGAAGCTTTTATAGACTGGCAGTAATAAGAGTTATGCCTAATTTATGGTCCACTGTAAAATAGACGAAAAATTTCCGATCTTCGGCGCACAACACCGCCGTACTACCAAGTACCAATCAGGTTTTAGACAGGGCAAAGCAATGGCAAGAAAAGAGACAACTGGAGAATAATAGAATTCATTCCAGAAATGTCTGTAAACCCCCCCAAAACAATACCTCATCTCCTTGTTCATGGATCTTCTCTTTGTCCTCCTCGTCCATCTGATCGTCTTTGTCCTGGTTCTTCTTCTGGTCTTTGTTGGGATCTGCGGCGTCCAGGTTGTCATCTTTGGCCACCAATTCAGACTCTCCCTGAGGGGACCAACGAGGATTGGATCAGTGGTTGTCAAACTTTTGCATTTCATGGACTCTCCCAGTTCTGTATTGCATTAGGCCACACACCCCATAACTCTGATTTGGTTGTACAAGCACACTCTCACAGTTAACAGACATTTATCTGGGAACCACCTGAAACCACCTCAAGTGTGAGAAGCACAGGTTTAGATGGACTGGTTGTCACAAAAACTTTACACTTTGTGAGGTAATAGTAAAATGGTTAAATAGATCTCAGTCGACACCTTTAACCACTTTAAACCCTATGTACTACCCCAGAGGTCTGTACTTGGGCCTCTCTTTTTTTACCCAGTACATCAAATCTCTATACTAAAAGTAGCTGATCTACAAGCTGTGCTTGCAGCTTATATGTAGATTATTATCACCAGTAAGACTCCCTAATCGGGAGATAAGCGACCGTAGGTCACTTATGTCCACAAATAGGGCAAAAATGTGTTTTGCCAAAATCTTTCATGTCATCTTTTGATGACATGAGTGTAGACATACTGTGTAGTGATTTTCGTGATTTTAGGGCAAAATCTGTAGGAGCAGTGTCCAAAAATGTGTTTTTAAAAATCGGCCTGGAGGTGGCGCTATATGGGAGAGATTCATGTTGATGGGATGAGTGTAGACATACTGTGTACCGATTTGCGTGATTTTAGGGCAAAAATTGTAGGAGCAGTGTCCAAAAATGTGTTTTGCAAGAATCGGCCTCATGGTGGCGCTAGAAGAGGGCCATGTGAGAAATGAGGGGTGGGGTCTCCGCGCCGGCAAGGCGGACGAATAGGTACCGGCCCCGGCTGTCCCGGTCGCTCCTAGCCGGAGTTACGGCATTTTATGTGAGCTGCAGTGTAGGGGGTCCTCCACTGGGGGCGCCACCACTTTTGCATCCGTTCTGGAGCACCAGGAGTGGGTGGTCCCCGGGAATTCCCCGTGAGCAGCCCCGTTGGGGTGGTCATTTGGTCAGTTTAGCACATTTGGTCATTTTTTACATCTGGGGGTCCCCCAGGGACCTGGGGGTCCCTGGAGCTCCGGGGGTCCTTGGAGGTTGTAGTTTGGCAGGTAAGGAACGTGTGTGCAAAATTTGGCATGGATCGGGGCAACGGTTGCGGAGATATGAGCAGGGCAAGAGTGTGACGTGTGAGGTGTGACAGACAGACAGACTGACGGACTTACACTTTGTGCAGGGTGACAGACAGACTGACGGACTTACACTTTGTGCAGGGTTTGATAGTAAATGCGACCTACGGTCGCAACTATTATCACCTGCCCTGAATAGGGCTGCTAGGGGTTGATGTGGTTAAATAACAGGCAATATATCCTGACAATGGTAAACCCTTACCTGGTCCATGCCGTTGCCAGACTCTTCCTCCTTGTCGCTGCCATCTTGCTCTTCATCGTCCTCATCGTCACCCCACATCCTTTCATCCAGAGTGTCCGTCTGGCCGTCTCCCAGGTCGCCCATCTTCTTGTCCAGCTCCTCCTCATCCTCCTTGTCTGACTCTGACTCTTCATCTTCACCTGCAAACGGACAAAGAGACACAAATCGGTAGATTTGTGGCTAAATCTAGTACACTACATTCATATAATCATCTCTATTTAGTCATGTTGACGAAGGATGAGATCATGTGTTTGGTAGTATTTCACGTTGATAACCCACCTGGCTCTCTTTCATCACCGTCGTGCATCTGGCCATCAAAGTCCTCCGTCATCTCGATAGCGTTGTCTTCTTCCTTGATGTTCCCCTTGTCCTGCTGTTCTTCTTTCTCCTGGCCCTCCTGGAAGGTGTCCTCCACCTACCAAGACACAGACAGAGACATGATGCGCTACAGTCTTGTCTTCACCAGTCTGTCTCCCAGTGACCAGCAGCTCAACTATGCTTGTAGCTAACTAATTTATGCTTTTCAGTAGTAAGAGTCTGAGATGCTGCTCCAGACCAGACTAATGATGTGCCAATCATAGACAAACCCTAGCGGATGGAGCCCTAAGGATTTCTGGTCTATGACACCGTCATACGACGGAGCCAATCGGTCTTAGTTACTATTAGCGACTATATTTTTAGTGCAGCTTTCTTAAAAAAATCAAACCTTGGTTCGAAGTGGAGCGGTGAATTTGAGCAGTTCCAGGTAAATATATAAAATATATAAATATATTCACCTATTTATATATTGACATGTGTCAATTCTTGATTGCCCGTGGCTCGCTACGGTGGCTGCATGCTGAATAGATGGAACAGAGATATTTTGGATAGACTGTTCAAAGTCCCTGACTTTTTTCACCTATTTATATATTGACATGTGTCAATTCTTGATTGCCCGTGGCTCGCTACGGTGGCTGCATGCTTCGTGAGCCTCCACTCTAGCGGCTATCACGGGCAGACGCAGACAGCAGAGGGGGTCGACTCGAGATACGCCAACATACCATGCTTGTTAGTTGTTATTAACAGACTACTCACACACACACAACAGCTGATCTTCACGCAGACAACACCTCGATGTGCGTCTTGCGCGAGGCGTTGTGAGCTTGCAGCTCTGTGTGTGTGTGTGTGTGTGTGTGTGTGTGTGTGTGTGTGTGTGTGTGTGTGTGTGTGTGTGTGTGTGTGTGGTAAAGTCGCACATGCGCAGATCCTGTTCAAACTCAACCGGACAGTTGTGGGACACTGGACACACATTGCTGCCCATAGCGGAGCTGTGTTTCACACCGCTCCAAAAAAAACATTTGTGCTGTAAGAAACAATCATTGTGCAAAACACAACGAAAAAAGGCTTGCACCAAAATTCACTAGCCAAATTGGATGTCTGGCAATCAAAAAATACAATTACTACAGTGTAACAAAAATAAAAATGATGCCCATATCAAGGGTTAATCACCTGGTCTTCATTCTCAATCTTGTCGCTGACATCTTTTTGACCCTCTCCTTCTCCTATGCCGCCCCCCTCGTAGTCGTGGAACTCCGTAGCCCCTTCGCCGTCCCCGCCTTCCATCAGCTCCTGAGGCAGGCAGAAACCCTGAGAACAAACACAACACACCCATCAAACATGATGGAACAGCTCACTTACATTTTTATTAACATGCGTTAGGAAATAAAACACATGTTTGACAGTTCTACAATAGTTGAGTCCATGAAGCAAATCTATGGTACTGTCTGTGTACAGGTATATTAGTTGGGTCATTCTGTCCACCAGAGGCTACTGAAAACACAAACAAACTCAAGCTATACTATGCCTTGTTTTCATTGCGTCTCATATTGTATAGAAGACGTATACTTATACTGTAAATGTTATAAGATAGACTGACGGCACACATGGGAGACAGGTATGCCTGATTCAAACCCTAATACACGTTTATGAAATAAACAGCTGTAAAAGGTTGGGGGTCCTAGTAACCACTGTGGAGGAAATATACAAAATTAAATCAATGCCCTACTTTGCCATACTACAGTGTCACACAAAAGTAGCAAAAATAGCGTTGTTGTGACTTTATAAATCGTCAATTGTTTGGAGATTTCAACAGTTTTGGACCATATCCTCTGCGTACTGCACTGTACCTTCTGTGCGAGCTGGGTGAAGATGCTGGCCAGCACAGACAGCAGCTTTCCGGTGCTCCTGTGGGCTCCCAGCGAGATGGCCAGGTAGTAGCGCACCAGGTCAGAGTACACCCCCAGCATGGGCTCCACACGCACCAGCAGCCTGCACGCCTCGTCCACCTCCTGAAGACCACCGTGCACACAACACACAGCACACTGAACCACTGGCCTTAAGCCCTTTCAATCTGGCCACCCTACTTTGGGCATGTTATAATAGCCTAGATACAATTTTTTTTAGACCCATTTAGACCTGAGGCCGATTCTCAAAACGCGTTCTATAATCTAACCTTCTGAAAAATGTTAAATAAATGATGTTGTTGTATGTATAGCAACAACTAATGTGACACAGAGGTGTCTCCTGGATTGAAAGGTATAACAACGTATAGGTTAGAACAACAGGTCTAAATATATAATTCAAAAACTATGCAAAAAGTTTCAAACATGAAAAAAAAGAGAACATACGCTATTTCTGAAAATATAAAGAGAGCATACTGTAAGAACAATGTCAAAAGTAATTTGAATCCAAATTCTTTATCTAACATATAATTTTCCAAAAGTCTGTCTGTCTGAGTGTCTGTAACAGCGTTTCTCCTCAATGGCTGGAGCAATTGATCTGAAATCGCATCGCCATTAGAATATGAACACACCTGACATAACTGTGAAGCCCGTTTGTCACTTTCACAAATCGTATGCTGTATATTAGCATTTTTATGATTTTTATGGTGTATCTGTCTGTCTGTAACAGCGTTTCTCCTCAGTGGCTGGAGCAATTGATCTGAAATCGCATCACCATTAGCATATGAACACACCTGACATAACTGTGAAGCCCGTTTGTCACTTTCACAAATCGTATGCTGTATATTAGCATTTTTATGGTGTATCTACTATCTATTCTGCATCTAGCATGAGGCATATCTATTCTGCATCTAGCATGAGGCAACATGTTTAACCAGCTCTCTGTGTGTGTGTGTGTGTGTGTGTGTGTGTGTGTGTGTGTGTGTGTGTGTGTGTAGGCAGGCAGGCAGGCGGGTGTGTGTGCAGGCGGGTGGGCGGGCGGGGGGGGGGGGGGGGGGGGGGGGGTGGACACAGTATCTCTGTAGCCATTAAACGAAACGGGTATTTCTTACATTGATGCTCCACATATTATCATGCAAGCACCAGTTAAAGTTACTTTCCATCCCTCATATACTGTGTGCACAGTGCTCATCCCATAACCCACACACTGCACATCATTTCAGAGCTCATATCTTTGAACGGGTAAGGCCTAGTATTTATCTATCAGGCAAAAACATAACCTTGAATTTAATGCATTGCTTGTAGATCTGGAATGATGGG
The DNA here is from genome assembly GCF_963921795.1 of Nannobrachium achirus. NCBI lineage: Eukaryota > Metazoa > Chordata > Actinopteri > Myctophiformes > Myctophidae > Nannobrachium > Nannobrachium achirus. The sequence goes on from NC_137823.1 coordinate 42,002,556, forward strand.
GATTCAAGTGGTTAACAAAAGTGTCATCTTTAAATTGAAACCTATTTAGATTATTGCGATAATATTGTTAACCCATTTAGAACGGTAACACATTATTGTGTATCATTATTTTATGCTTTAACTATTGAAAAATAGCAGATATACAAGCTCACAGCACGGCACTGAGTGCCGCGCTGCAAGCTTGTAGATCTGCTATTTTTGAAAAAACATGAAAATTAGAATTTTGACCCGATTCTATAAGTGTCTTTTGAATACCTTCTAAGATTTTTTGAAAAACCTATATTTCTATGTCAGCAATCTGGCTAGCCATCGTCAAAGAAAAGGTCCTTTTCACTTTACTGGAGCTCAGTTAGTCTGTTCTTGAGAGACTACTATGTCAGTGGTTCTCAAACCTTTTCATGTGAAGGACCCCCAAACTGATATTTATTTGGCCACGGACCCGCATCTCAAAATATCTAGTTCCAGGGACCACCCAGAAGCAAAATTTGAGTTACAAACTTTCGCTTTGAAAATACATTCAAAGATTTGCACACATTTTCACGACTTTTTCAAAAATAGCAGATCTACAAGCTCGCAGTGCGGCACTCGGTTCCGCGCTGTGAGCTTGTATATCTGCTATTTTTCACTGGTTTAAAGCATTCAATCATTCTAGGCCTTAAATCGCTAATTATCTTTGGTTCCTACCTGGAGCTGCTGTGGTAGACAGGAGTCCCTGTGTGTCCTCAGACGCTCCAGCAGAGCGTGCAGCCCGGAGCTCACCTCCTCCAGACCCAGAGAGCCTACTTCAGCCGCCAGCTCCTCCTCCAGAAGAGCACCCAGATGACCTGGCTTTATCAGGTCCTCCGCTGGCTCCTCCTCCTCCTCTGCATCGCTCTCTGGAAGGTGAAGACGGCAGGTTAATCCAGTGGTCCTCAACCTTTTCAGGCTGTACACCCCCCAAAATGATCATATTTGAACTGAGGAGTGTCTTGACAAGCACTTGGAGTTGTAAGAGTTGAACGTAAATAAATGATCAAAGCTGAGCAACGCGCCTTTACTGTTACTAGTCAGTAGGCTGGCTACTCAGGGTTGATGCAAGTAGATTTCCCATTGTACCCGTTGATGAGTAGTTATGGCTGCCAGTTCCCACCTGATGTGTGGGAGTTGCAACCTATCCAGACCGTACTAAATAACTGCTAGCTTGTATAAGGTCGCTGTTGGTAGTCATGGCTGCCAGTTCCCATCAGACTGTGATGAATAACTGCTAGCTTGCATAAAGTCTTAAGACTAGGACATACGTCTAAGATGTACAGGTCATCGGGTTTGCTCTGTCCTCCAAAGACGATGATACAATCTCCCACCATGCAACAACACGTATTAAACATACAGCTCGCCATTGTATGCAAAGGCTCCATGACCATAACATCCTTTTGGAAGCTGGGCAGAAGGCGTTATGAGCCAGCAGTTGGTCTCTGTGTCAAACAAGCTGAAGTTTCTCCCCATGTACCAGACAAACACAAACGGCTTTATCCCGGTGATGGTGTCAGTCCCAGCATCTAATATGGCACCTGCTGGCGGAGTGCCTCTGGTGTTAATTAAAGACCAGATCATTGTGGTGGTGTCCAACTTGTAAATGCATAAAAGATGATGCGTCCCAGTCTGCAGATTCAGATTCTGGATGCGTCCGCCATAGATAAACATGACCTTCTCCAAGACACAGGTGGTTGTACCTCGCCTCTGGAACGGTCCCAGATACCTTGGGCTTTAACAATCTGTGGGTGTTGACGTCCATTGCATAAAGAACGCGGCTGCAGTTCTTCTGTCTGACCTCTAGCCCACCCCAGATGTAGACGACGTGACCTATCAGCGAGGCTTTGTGGCCTTCAAGCAAGGGGGGAACTCGCTTGAACTTGTCCCTCGCTTGGGGCAACTTCGTCCAGCGCAATGTCACTGTGTCGAAAACGTGCACACAGCCATCTGATTGACGGTGTTCATTTTAGTGTGATTGTAATGGTACCCCCTGTGTCCCACTGCCACCGTAGCATGACCGTGTCCCTTTGGTACTCTGTCCCGACGAACCACCCAGTGGAACATGTTACACACCGGCACCAATGAAAGACAGCATCCTGGGTAGTGTTCCTGCAACCTCAATGACTGGTGATGGAACCGCTCTGAATCAGGAGGTTATAAGCGGTACTACATATCCACTCGGGTCATCCAAACGATGTCACGAGGACGAATCAATAACTAGAAACTAGAAGTGCTCTTCCGGAGTAAATGGCCTTTTCTCTGTTTGTTTTCCCACATCGCTCGTTTGGTCAAAACGGCCCCATTTTCTGTGGACTATATCTGACTCATGGATCGCCGTTCTTTCTCTGCTTGAAAGAAGAAATGTGGGGCAGATTATGGCAGTCAACTGCCATTATTATGGGAAACCTATGGCATCTTGAGTGTTAATAGATGACATTATTAAACTGTCTATGACTAATTAATTAACTGTCTCACTAATCATTTCTAACCTCTCTGGCGGTCCCCATGTTGGTCTCTTCTATGTTGTCTTTCTTCTCTTCTCTTCACCAGCTTCTGTACGGCACACAGCACCGTGGTGATGCTTTTCTCCAGGTCCGCAGAGAACTCAGAGCAGAAGGCATGCTGTTGTTGACCTGCGTAGAGAAACAACCACACATACAGGTTTCTGTAAAACCACCAATTCGTGTGTGTGAAAACAGCAAAACAAACTAAGAGCATAAACAAAGAGATACGGTTCAGCCGTACACACCATGTGGATGTGGTTTGAGTTGTTCTCAAAGTTGGGTCCGTCAGGGAAGGAACCCCCAGTGGTCCTTGAGGGGGGTTCCAGGGGGTCCCCAGCAAAATGACTGATAGTTATGAACCAAATTACTTGGTTTGTTTGTAACTCTGAAAGCGTACAAATGGAACCAAATGGACTGTTTGGTTTGTAACTCTGACAGTGTACAAATAGAACCAAATGGACCCTTACGGGACCGTTTAGTTTGTAACTGACAGCGTACAAATAGAACCAAATGCACCCGTACGCTGTCAGAGTTATCAGGGGTCTGTGGCCCTAGCCCATACAAAGCTGGGGGTCCCAGAAATAAAACAAAGTTTGAGAGAACCACTGATGTAGTAGCCTTTGCTTCTAACCTGTTTGACCGTGTCCCAGGGAGAGGAGCTGGGTCTTCCAGGTGGTGAACTCGGTGAGACTGGCCTCCACCTCCTCTCTGACGTACCGCAGGGCCTGAGCCAGGGCCGGCTGGCTGTCTGGACCGCCCACGCACACCGCAGGGCTGAACATCTGCTCCACAGCGGGCATCTGGCCCACCACGGCCGCCAGCCGGTCAAAACCAGAGCAGCAGGCCGAGAAGTGTTTCCTGAGGAAATGTTGGGAGTTTGAGTTTGGTTTGGAATTGTTTGCTTGGTGGTTTTGTCTGAGAAGAATGTTCGGCTTTGTAAAATGCAGAAAGTATGGGTGCAATAGTTCATCAAACGAATAGATTCGATTGATTACAAAAAAATCCACAAGCTCACCAGTCACCACATGTGGCGATGCGACCCATTGTGAGCTTGTAGAAAGCATATTTTCGCTATTGTTGTGAGGCAGTTTAGGGCTTAAGTGGTTCATCAGATTAATGGATTTATTTTAGTCGATATAAAAAAAAATCTATTCCAACTTTACCCACCTCATTTCGTTAACTCTCCTACTGCCAGATTATTTATTTATTTATTGGGTCTGGTGCCATCAAAAAGCGGCTTACCTTTGCGACGTTATAGTAGATAGACAGACATTTATTTATTTATTATTATTTATTTATTTTGATTGTGCAATAGTGCACTTTGGTCTGCCAGGCAGCAGAGGGCGGCGTCATGCGAGAATGAATGTGAATTTGCCTGTTATGTACATTCAGACCAGTCACTGGCCACAGAGCCTCACAGCCAGAGGGAATCAACAAGGATGTTAACGCATAATGGATTTTTTACACCATCACCGCGGAAAATGTGTTTACAGTACACGGCGGCGCGACCCCTCATCAGCTTCAACAAGGTAAACGAACGAACGAACGAACGCGAACGAACGCCGTATTGGCGCGGAGGTCCCTTGAGAATTGGGGCGAACAGGAACGTCCAAAGCAGTATAAGAGTTAACATATAAAATTACAAAAACACAAATGTAATCAATCGAATAATGACTACAGAAAAAAATCCATGACAGCAACAGCATTGCCCATCGTGACTTCCCCACTGTTTTAAAGAGAACAAACGCTTGGCCCACTGACAGTGGAGAGGTATATAATTACCACGTGTGAAGGGCACTGTGCGAGGACTCCCGTGCCACCACGTCCAGCTCTTCCCTCAGGCTCTGAGTCTGCTGCACCATGGCCGCCACGCTCTGGCTCAGCTGGCACCAGGCCGCGTCTCCTCTCCTCAGCAGGCAGCCGGGGGGCTGGCGGTGGGCGGCCAGGGGGGACGGGCACCTCAGGGTGGGCTGCCTCTGCTGGCCCCCGCCCCCCGGCGGCTCCTGGTTCTCCTGGAGGTCCTCTGGACAGCACTGGAGGAGCCAGGCCAGCTGCTGGAGGAGGGTGGCGCACTGGGCGGCCAGAGCCTGGCCCCGGGTCACCCAGTCGTTGAGCGGGGCCTGTGGGGGAAGGCTGCAGCCGGTGTCCTCCCCGGCGGGGTGGCCGTGGATGTGGTCGCGGATTCCCTGGACACTCGTCGTTAGCCTCCTGAAGGGTCAAAGTAAAAATGTTATTATTATTAGTCAGTTTTACAGTTTAACCCATTTAGACCTGGAACGCATTATTACGCATCATTATTTTATGCTTTAACTATTTAAAAGAATAGCAGAAATACAAGCTCACAACGCGGCACCGAGTGCCGCGCTGCGAGCTTGTAGATCTGCCATTTTTCCTGAATGTTCATTCTTTGAATATTTTTGACCCGATTCTATAAATGTCTTCTAAATCCTTCTTCTAAATCACTGGTTCTCAAACGTTTTCATGGCAGTGGACCCTCAGAATGACATGCATTTGTTACATATACATTGGACAGACCTGAGGTGGATCCACTCTTCAGTGAGTTTGGCCAGTCGTCGTCTCTGTCTGAGCAGCAGCTTGAACAGGTGAGAGGAGAAACCACGGCAGCGGTCTATGTTCCCCAAACCAAGCTCCTAAACACACAACACAAGCACAGAATGGTGAAAATAAAATAAAATAAAATAAAATTAAATTAAATTAAATTAAATTAAATTAAATTAAATTAAATTAAATTAAATAAAATTAAATTAAATAATCTACCTTGGCAGCACTTTGGAGAGCCGTCAGCAGTACTGTTCTCCTGGCCCATGAACGGTAGAAGTACGTCTGACATCCTTCCCATGCTGCTGTCAACTCCGTAAACAACCTGCACAAGTACAATGACAATCAGGCTTTGGTTCCGTACATATCATAGCAGATATCATGTCCAAAGCTGTCGGTGACTACAATCCATTTCATCAGGTAAAATCGACTGTCGAGATGAAATTGAGTTCCACCTTACTTTCTTCAACAAATTCCCCATTTGGTAATAAAGGGGTTTCAATTTGTTTTGAACAGAAAATAGAAATGGTGAAAATAACACATTTACAAGCTTTTGCGAGCTTCTAAATTGGATATTTTAGCTATTTGTCCTACGTTAAAGTATAAAGTGTTTAAATGTGGGAGAGTTTGTGGGTTTACGTTTTCTCTGCGTGCTCCTGGCTCCTGGCAGCAGACAGAGCCGTTGTCATCTCCAGAGGCTTCATGCACAGAGTCTTCTCTGGGTCCGTCGTCCTGTTCCACGCCAGCCCTTTACGGTAGGACAGACCTGAAGGGACAGAATTCATAATAATTAATTGATTCACGAGCTGTGTATTAATTAATATGGTTAATAACATGATTTACAATACATAAAACACCAGTATTTAAAGTCAATCAAGCAAAATAAATAAATAGAATTACTAAAAAAATAAAAGACCCAGAATATTTTACAGTTTCTGTTTCAGTAATTCATAAATAAAGCAAATCTGTCTATGTATTCCGTGTACAATTCGCACTTGTCACAGGCTCAAGGATATATCTCACCTATTTCTGCAAGATGCTTGAAGAGTTCAGAGAGAGCTCTCTGTTTCTGCTGAAGGATGTGTTTGACCTCAGACTTCTGCTTCTCTTTCTCTGCAGACGCGTCGATGGTGAGACTCTGCAGGTCGCGGAGGTTACTGATGATCTCACCTGGATGAATCACACAAACATCATTTAGTTTTTCAAGTTCACGTTCTATTTGCAAAATCACACCAATGTCTCGATTTACTTAGTTTACAGCATTATTACAACACAATATACAACAACAACAACAATATCTTAGGGGCAGAGGCAAATACCTAACACTCTTCTCGAACTCACATAGTCACCTACAGTCATATACTGTATGATGCTGGTTAAAACAGTTAATCCAACAAATCGCATATCTAGATCTACAAGCTCGCCAGGTGTTGGGATGCATTGTGCGTCATAACACATTTATTACAATAGGGCTTGAGAGGTTAACCAAACTAATTAAGCAATTATATAACTGACATGGGGGTCGCTGGCATAAAACCTTTTCACATGGAGTCCGGTCTGTAGCCAAATAGAAATTAGTTTGTTGGTCCGTGACATGAAAAGGCTTGAGAACCACTGCTCTGGACTAGGGCTGGTAGTGCCGTTCTCTTACCAGTGAATATGTCCAGGTCCTCAGCCAGTTCTGGCACTGGGTTCTTCTTCACCAACTGGACACACATCTTCTTCATCTTCCTGGTCAGGACGGGCAGACGAGCCTGGAGAGAGGACGCGTCAACCGCCTCCTCCTCTGGGACCTCGCTCTGAAATGACACGTTAATAAACACCATTATAAAAGCACAGCTAACTTCATTCTACATTGTACATTTGAGCAACTCGTCCTAATGACCAGTGCACACGTGCCTCGATTTCAGATCAGCATTAGAAGAGACTAGGGCTGCAACTAGCAATTATATTCACAACCGATTTCTGTAGATATTCAGTTAATCGATTAATTTAGTCTTTAGAGTCTAAATCACTTGTATCCTGTCTAAACTTTATGAAATGCCAGCAAAATAAGTCAAGAAATTATCTATACCATTTCCTTGCATTCACATTTTGGTTAAGCCGTGAAAAGTACATCTTTAAAAATGGTTATTACGGCTAATTTAAACGTTCCCCCCTAGTAGAGTCCCATGGCACCCATTGTTGTGAGCATGTAGATCTGCTATTTTCACAATAGATCTGTGTTATACAAAAAGTAATGCATCAATTCTTAGCTCTCGTCAGGGTGGGGGGGTCCCCAGTTAAAATATGATTATTTTGGGGGTCGCGGCCTGAAAAGGTTGAGAACCACTGGCATAATGAGTTTGTCAGAGCATTCTACCTGCAGGTCTCTGCCCTTCCCCGGCAGGGCGTTCTTCAGGGCCTGGTGCACCCTCTTGATGGGGGTCTCTTCTGGGTTGGCGTCCACGCTGTCCAGGTTGGCGTCGGATCCCTGTTCCACCAGAGCAGGAGCACTGGGGCCATTCAGAGCCTCCTCAAACTTCTTCACAAACTTGAAGAGAGTCCTGGGGATGAACAATAAGACAGGGGTCTTCAACAGGGGGTCCGGGACCCCCAGAGGGTCCTCAGAGATACTACAGGGGGTCCTCCAAATATTCCAATCCTTTTTATATTAACAACTTGAACCCTAGTGTCCGTATTCTGAGAACTGTAGCCAAAAATAGATGATCTACAAGCTTGTCGATCGGCTTGTAGAGCTTGTAGATAGAGCTTGTAGATCGGCTATTTTCAGCAAAGAAGTTTGGTGTAGAGTGGAAAAAGAGCAGACTAAGTACATAGTGAAAAGTCAAGTTTATTAAGTAGACGGTTCGAGTGGTTAAATATCTGAAAACACAAATTGACATGAATCCAAAATACACTGATGATTGTGCGGTCAAACGATTAAACTGTATGGAATCTATGAAAAGGTTGTGGGGATCCCTGCTTCATCTCTCTCTCAACTAAGGGGTCCTTGGCCTGAAAACGTGCATTAAAAGGTAGAGTTGAATGTTTATTGCCTGTGCATTGCTCCCTGGGGGGGTTGTTTATCATTTAATTGGACATGACAGGACACACTGTAAAGAGAGGTTCTGGGCCGAGTTATAACCTTACCGATGTGTCTTCTCCACTGACTGCTTGATGGACCAGAAACTGACATCATTCCACTTGGAGATCTTCACAAAGTCCTGAGGAACCATACAAAGCGTAACATAAGTACACATCATGGTGACAGATGTCACATCAAATATTAATAAGACAGACATGATTGATTCCCCTCAGAGCATACTCAAACACTTAAAACTGAATATGTATTGAAATATGTTTTTAGACTACATTGACGGCCATGAAAAACTGTAGTAATTAAATTCATTAAAATCCAAAGGTCAGGAAGCAGGACAACTAAATGTATGAAATGTATTCACCTTGAGCTCCTTCTCCAGAGGCTTTCTGAGCTGTGTGATTCTGGTTTGGATGCATTCAGAGAACTGTCTGTAGTAGGTGTGCAGGTTCCACAGCAGACTGCACAATGACTCTGCAAAAGCACATAATACTGTTTAGAGCCTGTAGAACTGGTATTTTTGAATAGCCAACATATATACATAAACATATTTTATTATTGTTGTTCTTTGTGATGCTACAGTACTACTACTACTACTTTTGGTGGGGGCCCCCTGGAAACCCCCCAAGGACCACTGCATTAGGCCAAGGACCGCCACAACTCTCGTAGTTACAGACCTGTAAGGGTCCATTTGTTTCCATTTGCACTTTGCACTCAAGGTTCCCATTGGTTCCAAACTATCAATAATTTAGTTGGGGACTCCCTGAAACCCCTCTCCCCCAAGGACCCCTAGCCTAGGTGTCCCTGTGATCGTACAGTGAGAACCACTACTGTACAGTATGTAAACGGTGTGTGTGTGAGTAGCATGACTACAGACCTCGTCCTGGCTGGCTGGGGACCAGCAGCAGGTGACAGTGGAAGCCGAGCAGCATGGCCAGACGGGGGTGGAACTCTCCCAGGGTGGAGCCCTCCATGAAGGCCTGGAGGGTGGAGGACACCGACGACAGCGAGAGACGCTCCTCCTCCTCCTCCTCCTCTTCATCACCTGCTGATCGCAACCGCCACATCGGTAAAGTAAGGTTAGGTTTTAGTGGGGTTTATGTACGTAGATAATTAAAGCGCAGGTTAATGAGCAACGTAAAAAATATAAGAAAATCTCCAATTATGTTTCCAAAACATAATAAGCCTTTCTCTGATTGAGAACAGTGAGTACTGATAGCGAGAAGCAAGCAAATTGTAGCTTGCAGCTAGCTGTAGCTAATGGTTTTAATGAACAGCAATATCATGTGTCCTTATTTATTTCAGACAGGACCATGAAACCAAGGGCAGAGAGAAAGAGAGACATGCTAAAAAATTGTACAATCTTAACTCGGGTTCTAATACTCACTAGGAGCATAATATGGTCTGTGTATTGTTTGGTTGATCCAACAGGCACACTGAACATTTTGATCACAACTTGATAATTTAACAAATTAAGCAAATACTTCCACAGATCAGTTCAGTGCAATGATGATTGTTAACAATGGACACGCATCAAACCACATACCAGCGTTGGCATCCATCCTCTGCTCCTCCAGGTATCTCTCCAGCAGTTGGTAAACAGAGAACCAGCGTTTGGTTGACTTCTCTGTGTGACGCTTCATGGCGTTGTCCAGACTGCTTGACCAGCAACTGCAGTACCAAGCAAACAAGACAGAAAAGAGTGTGTGTATAAATACAGTATATGTTTTGAGAGTCAATGACTTTTCTGCCAAAGCAGCCTGTTGCTTAATTTAGGCTTGGCTATTTTAGGCACACAATAAAGTATAAATATATGTGGTTTCTTACCTGAGCTCCAGTTTGCGCCACTGGATAATGATCTGTGTGACTGGTTCCAGTTCCTTCCTCAGAGAGACTGAGCGACTGGCGTTGTTCTCCCAGTCCTGTCAAGAGGATTATCATGACTTACATTAACTAGACCTTACCCGTTTGAAGATATGTGCTCCAATATATGTGCAGAGTGTGGGTTATGGAGAAAGTAACTGTAACTGGTGCGTGCGTGAGAATGCGCTTGCTCTACATAATTTTGCCATACCCGTCGGAAGATAAGACACACATCAAATGCACCCGGTGCATGAGTGACCCGTGCATGCAGGCAAACCACATGAGAGAGAGAGAGAGATTGGTGGGTGTGGGGTTACAGATCCCATGGCCTGGAGGAACGGACCGTTGCCCTGACAACAGGCTGAAGTTGAGTTGAACAGAAGTGGTATAAAAACGCGAATAAATAGCTTGAATTTGGTGAAAATGGAAATCGGGCTCCGTCAGCCTCTGTCTAATGCTAATGGCCAATGAAAAATGTGAAAATTGGGATCAGTTGCTGAAGAGATAAAGGTAGAAATGCATTTGTGACTGACCTACGACTGAGCGATCTCTAAAATTATATGTAGGATAACATCTCGGTCACATAGAAAACTCCTTTGTCCAAAACTGTTACTTTTCAATTCAAAAATAGCAAAAGTATTTAAGGCATTCATTTACGAAAAAACACAAATTGTTAGAATATGGAGATAAGAGGTTTCTGCCCAACAGCTACAACATTGAACAACACATCATGCATTATAATGACATTGGGGAGAGGCAGCACTGACACCTCACCTGTGCTTTACTCAGTAGGATCTCCATGCCGTTGAGGAACTTGGCCAGCGGGCTGGCCAGACTGAAGGATGAGATTCTATCTATCACTACAGTCAGCTGGGGAAAGAACATCACAGGCAAGTGTCAGATTATAGAAGGATAACAGAGTGGACCAGAGCCTCCGCCTGAGGACAAGGGAGATTACCCTTTTTTTTACCCTGGAGAGCAGTGGTGTAAAGTAACTGATTACATTTAATCAAGTAAGGTGCTTAAGTACACTTTCGAGGATCTTTTACTTTGGACGGGTTACATTAAAGTGTATTACCCCCTCAGGCCAGGAACACATTTTAGAGTATTACAGTATGTAGTACAGTAATTTTTGAAAAAATATTTGACATTTTCTTGATTTTTTTCTATGAAAGCCAAAGGTGTAAGCTATCAAATAGTTTTGGCATTTTGTTTCTAGCTGCTATAGAGGCTGAGTAATACGTAATTTTCAAATTGGACTTAGGTCTTTAAGGCTTTTTTCAAATCGGACTCAGGCCTAAATGGGTTAACAGAGTACTTCTACATTGTGGTATTGGTACTTTTACTAGAGTACAAACTGTGTGTACATCTTCCACCACTGGTGGAGTGCTGCATTTGGTTGGACCGCTGATACCATTGAGAAGAACAAGTTTGAGAACCACTGAACTATAAACTGACCTGCACTAGAGCTGGGTGATCAGGCCAGTCCTCCAGCCGGTGTTTGACCGCCACTCTGAGCTGCTCCAGAACGGGAAGACAGAGCCGGGCCTGGCTCATGTTGGGCTGCTGGTAGAAGTCGTAGGGTCCGTCCGTGTGGACCGCCAGGCTGTCCGGACCCGCCGCGGACCCCCCCAGCACGCTGTTCTGGAGGAGGGAACCCACCAGCAGCTGGCTGCCGGTCAGCTGAGGCTCCAGCTCAGCATCTGAGAGAGGAAACCAAGGAGCGGTTGGCGTCCGTGTTGAAATGGTATCTCAATGTAACAGAATGCAACTCATTCCTTCATTATGGAATTATATTCTTCTGAGAAATTTCTGATACAAATCCAAATAAAATTACCCGATTTAAGTTTTCAAGAGAATCATGAATCTGTGGCGCTTACCCAAGTGACCAATTTATCAAATGTTGACCACAATTCGGTGCCATTGCATTGGTACGACATCTCATTGTTCCTACATCCCATTAGTCCGAATCTGGTGATGTTAACCTGGTGAAAAATACTATGCCTACACCTAAACCTAACCTCAGTAAAACTATGCCTAAACCTAACCCTAACCTCATAAAACTATGCCTAAACCTAACCCTAAAACCTAACCCTAACCAAAGTAGGACTAATGAGATGTAGGACTCGATGTATGGTATATAAAAAGCTACCGTAATTGCCGGACTATAAGCCGCGGCTTTTTTCCCATGTTTTGAACCCTGCGGCTTATACAAAGGTGCGGCTTATATAAAGATTTTTACAGCTAACGGCCAGTTAGTTAGTTTTACAATGGTCTTTAACAAGGATTTATATGTAGATTTATATGTAGATTTATACAGCTAACGGCCACCAGGGGCGCTCTAGCGGGAAGCAGGAAGGACACCTGCGGCTTATAGTCAGGTGCGGCTTATATATGTAAACATTTTTTTTCTTTTCTAAATTTAGCTGGTGCGGCTTATATTCAGGTGCGGCTTATTAGTCCAGCAATTAGGGTATATAAAAAATAAAAAATGTTTTTCATTACATGATAAATTGTTTTTAAATGACACTCATTCTGCAGTGTCAAGTGAAAAATATACAGTATACTGTGTAAAAACAAGGTTGACCAACCCATTAGATGGTAGAAGCGTGACATCACAGGGGCAGCGATCTGATAGGAGGAGATGAGGGCTCTGATGTGCTCTTTGCTGTGGTTGGCTGGAGCTGTGCTTTGGTACCACAGGGACTGGGCGTGTCCCAGACACAGGCGCTGGTGGATGTCGACTATTGCACTCATCGCAGCAGGAGACAGGAATGTCTGCGCCGACTCCTCAGGTCCTTCCTCGTCTTGATCCTCTGTATCTGCTGGACCCTCCAGGCTGGGCTGGGCCGTGATGTCTGCAAAGTCCTGGACGGACATGGAGAGAGGGTCACTGCTGATAAGGATGGCTTATTATAGTAGTCATTGGGTTGACGACGAGTAAATCTAATACAATGTAAGACCCAAGATGCAAGTACGTCTGAGAGCAGCTACAGTATCCGTAATTGTTCATCTTAGTTCACTTCATAATGCAGTATTCGTATTTCATTATGTCAATCTCAAGCTTAACACAATGACCGCCATTGACGTTGATATACATCATGTCAGATCCAATGCTTCAACCCCATTGACGTTGATATACATCATGTCAGATCCAATGCTTCACCGCCATTGACGTTGAATCTACGTCAAGTTAGTGTCTTCTGTGATTCCGTCTCTTTACCAAAGTATGGATGGTGCTAGGTTGCTAGCAGATGGATAAAACTCTGTCCGGCTCAATGTTATCAGATTTAGAAAAATCCATTTATCTTGGATTCTTTTCCCAGATTTTAAACTGCACATTACAATTCATTGGACATCTCATAAAAATAACGGACATAATTTCTGAGCGGTGCACACCGCTCCAAGGCTTGACTGAGTGTGTAACTATGTAATTGTGTATAGCATTATGTAACTCTCTATGAGTATGAGCTGCAATACCGCTGCATGACCAGTGACAGGCCTGGGTCACCAAGTGGCGCTGTTGAGCAGCCTAGAAAAACGCACGCACACGCACGCACGCAGGGTATAGCTTAATGAAATGAACTGCTCAAATGCAACGCTCACTACTAACCCACTTTTTTATGCATGAATGACAGGTGCAGGTAATGGTAGGTGCGTAATTGGAGCCAATAATAACAGTTAAAAAGTATTATATTTGGGACTGAAATCATGCATGTTGTGTCCATGACTGGCTGTGAGCCTAATGATTTCTCAACAAGGTGTTGCATCATTAGTTTCATGGTAAAACATGTTCTTCAGAATAACGATCAATAGTCTGAATGTCGGGTCTGCGCTCACCATATATGGTCGTATGGTGGTGACAGTGGAGGTGCAGAGGATGAAATGATTTGCAGACAGTGATAATAATAAATGACTGTGCGTTTTTTAATCGGTCAGAATGTTCGGGGGAATTCTATTTTTCGGTCTTGGCCATAAAAAAACCGGTCAAAACAAGCAATATACTGGAACCTCGCTCTTATCTGTAGCAGTAAGGAAGTTTAAGGATATCTATCTATCTATCTATCTAGCTTGCCTAGAAGATTTAGCATATTCTTTTTCAAAGAAATGCTTGATCTAATCATAAACCGTATTTATCGCTCTTCACAATGTTTCCGTCCTTCGTCCTACAGTACTTCTCCTGCCCCAGCAGTGACCTACAGTGAGTGACAGATATCACCATCATTATCACCACACTTTATGTGTGTGTGTGTGTGTGTGTGTGTGTGTGTGTGTGTGTGTGTGTGTGTGTGTGTGTGTGTGTGTGTGTGTGTGTGTGTGTGTTTGTTTGCGTACCTTTGTTTATCGACTGACATTAACGCTGACATCAGTTTGGTGTGTAGGGCCCTTTACACTTCCTTACTGCTACAGATTTGCACTCAATCAGCAACAGACAGACATGCTCACACTTTAAACGAGTTATTCACTAGTATATGACGGTTACCTCGTAATAATGTAATGTAGGAATTTCGTTATTTGGGCCAGGGGAGGAATATACAACATAGTTACTATTTGTAGTCAATACTTACTTCAAGTCTCTCATATAAACTTGTACGATGGCAAGAAATATTTATGCCCACAAAGACCCCACGACGACAGTGATATATGCCAAAAGAAGAGATGTCAATGAGGAGGGAGAGGTTCACATCTACGAGAGTGTGGACCAAGTCAGGAACTATGAAAACGTCCCTGGACCACAGGAGGACATGACGGAGAACACAGCAGGAGGACATTCTCAGGGTGAGATTCATTTTGGCCAAGTGGTATGGTGGGGCATAGCAGGCCAGAAAAGTGATGCCAATGACCCCTGGAAGTCCATCGGTTACGGGAATGTATTATTCGATTTTCACTGAAGACGTCAAATAAATGTACCTTCTTTAATATTTTTAGCCCACTATTGATAGTGCAAGGCTAGGTAAGAATGGCAAATAATGTTGTTGAGCTCAAACCATGTTGTTTCGGTTGGGTGTAGCTAATGGTGCTTTTGGATTCTTACAGCTTAAAGCCCAAAACCACACCAATGATTCGCAACATGCAACTACTTGTGCAACCATTATCCCCAATGGCTTTTTGCAAGGAGTTGCATTGGTGCGGTTGACCTTAAAACTGCTTAGTTACAAGGAGTTGCATGGCGAATCATTGGTGTGGTTTGGACATAAGTCTTGTTTTACCATCTTTTAGGCACTACACACCTACCAGCTGTACTTTCTGTTCCAGGACAGCGCTCTAATACAGCGAGAAGGTATTTCAGAGTGGTCGCTGTATGTCTGGGGATGCCGTGTCTTATACTGCTGGCTCTCAACACTGGCCTAGCCGTTCACTGTGAGTATTCCATGTCACAACAAAAAAAACTTGTTCTGGTATTTTGTTGCCTGTCAGTTTCTAGCTGTGCTCTAACAACTACAAAAGCCACCACAGCATTAACCCAAACTTGATGCAACTTCATTTTTCTTTTTACAATTCAGGACCCTATCCCCCATTTTTTAAAATCGTACTTCAGTTATGACAAGTATGTGGTTAGTCGTGTGAGTGAGATGGAGGGGGTGTAGCGGAGTGTGGACTAGGCATATAATAATTACGCACTCAACCTAACCCCTAAGATTTGACACCCTACCCTCCTTCAAAACTGCTATAAAAGAACACCCGTCTTCAAAGTCTTCTAGCTTGCCCTAGATGATATTGTGTTTTCTTCTTCTCTAAGCAACCTTTCTACACAGATGCTTGATCTAATCATAAACCTTGTTTATTGCTCTTCACAATGTTTCCGTCCCCTGCAGATAAGTTAGCTTATGAACAGTTACAGATCAACTACAACGACCTGACCCTGGAGAGAAATTAGTTACAGATCAGCTATGAAAACCTGACCCTGGAGAAAAATGAGTTACAGAACAGCTATGAAAACCTGACCCTGGAGAAAAATGAGTTGCAGACCAGCTATGAAAACCTGAACCTGGAGAGAAATGAGTTACAGATCAGCTATGAAAACCTGACTCTAGAGAAAAATGAGTTACAGACCATCTATGACAATCTGACCCTGGAAAGAAACCATTTAGAGAACAGCTATGACAACCTGACCCTGAAAGAAGGGGAATGCCTGCTTAAATTGAACTCAGGTGAGAATTTAAACCATAAGGGGATATGGATAAGGCCTCAAAATTAAAACATTTCTTTGTAGCGCTGGTTTTGTGTCCCCCAACCGTTGCTCCTATCTGCACCAAACTTGCCACAAATACTGTTCAGGGGTCTGCCATGACAATGGTCTCACCAGGGGCCACGTCAGGGTCCCCTGGTGGCCTCAGGCACACCAACATTTCAAATGGCCATAACTAGGTGACCATTGCTATGATCAGTGCAATATGGGACTGGATTTGAAGGCCGCATAGGCATAAAGATCTAGTTAAAAACAAAGAGCTTTCTCACTGTACAATGTAAGTCAATGAGGAGCTATTTTTGGATTATAAATGTCTAATCAATGGAGCAATATGAAATATATCCTGCCAATTAGACTAGACTTACATCATACACAACCCAAACCTCTACCAAAGTGTCCTATTGCTTTTACCTTCAACCAGACCTTAAATTAACCAATAATTGTATAAATAAGTTGTGTAAATTATTTTGTTGATACTGTACAATGTCTGCCACGCATGCTTTTTAGTTTGCCGTCTCTAGGAGCTCTATATCAAATAATAACTCCTCACATTCTGGTCTCAACCCTTGTGGAAATTATTACAAGTAATAGTTGTTTATGATAGCATTACAGCAGTGGTTCACAACCCAGGTCCTCACGTCTAATTGCTTACTGATTGGACTGATGGTGACTGACAGTATTGGAACAATGATATTGGAGGTATTAGTACCACTGCATTATGGGTACTGAAACCAAAACATAATGGATCAGAACAAAATGACCTAAACATTACCCCTCTGTTGTTTTCTTACAGGTGGTGGGGGGAAACATAAGCTGTCTTCCTGCTGTATTAGTGTAAGCACAGAGGAGATAGTCGAACCTATCAGAGGATATAGGGTCCAGAGGAGGAACCCTCCATGTGTCAGAGCTATCATGTAAGCACTTGTGCTTCATTTTCTGCTCTGTAAAGCACTTCGAGCTGCATTTCATGTCATGAAAGTTGCTATACAAATAAAGTTGTATTATTATTATTTATGTAAGATCAGTCAGTCAGTCACTTCCCTGCCTAAACTGTTTTGTTCTTGCAGTTTTGAGACATAGAAAGGAATTTTTTGCAGTTATTGGAAAGCTCCCTGGGTACTGCGCAAGATCAAAGAAATTGAGTAAGACAATCATTCACTAGCATATACATTAATTAATTAATTAATTCATTGAAATAACCGTAATTGTTGATTTTCATGACAGGGCGGCACGCAGGAATGCCACAGTCACTTAAGCCTCTCCAAATGATCCAGAATGCCAGCATGATTGGTCTTCAACAAGCCAAAAATGTTCACGTCTCCCCATTCACCACCCACACTTAATTATTATTTTAAAAGATTTTCGAAATATTTCCATAAAGATTCTAATGTTTTTCTGAAGGACTTTCATGAATAGAATAAAAAAATAACCAAAGAAATCCCCTAACTTAAGGCCCATTCCCACTGGGCCAGATAACAGATATCTGGAGATATTTCTCCAGATATTTCTCCATGCAAAGTGGATGGTAGATACAGATAAAAACATGTTTTGCCACAGATAAAAGTATCTGTGGCAAATATCTGTGGTATATATTTTTTTTATCTGTATCTACCATCCACTTTGAATGGAAAAATATCTGGAGAAATATCTCCAGATATCTGTTATCTGGCCCAGTGGGAATGGGCCTTAAGAAGTAGTGAAAATAGCAAGCTCACAATGCGGCATGAACGAGTAGATCTGGTGTCTTTTGGGTCTCGAGACAAAAGTTTGGGCACCACTGATAGACTGATGCCAGGTCATTGTTGACCTGGCATCCTATAGTGTGTATAGTTAGTTACAATGTACAGATTATAGATTTTTCGGTTATTCCACTGTTTGGACTGATGATGACGTTCTTGGTTTACCTACGATCCTAGAATACCATGTCTATGCATTTGATGTATTACGTTGTGCTATTCTTGCTTATTGCACCCCGCTCTGGAATCATGAATGAATGAAGTGCTGCTTTAGCTATTAGGTATTCACTAATTTAAGGTTAGGTAGGGATCATCTTTTTTTTACATTTTTGCCAGACCCAGGGGGTCGGCCTACAAAAGGCTTTGTCGGTCTGTCGGTCTGTCGGTCGGTCGGTCGGTCCCTCTTTTCCTCAGTGTGCCTGTGTTTGCCTCTGACTGCTCATCTGCCCCTCCCTTCCCTTGCTCGGCTGATTGCCTTGAGTGCCGTCACCTGTACAGGACCAGCTGAGTTGAGTTGGCTGACGAGCTGCTGACACTATAAATTCCTCAGCCCATCTACAAGCTCAGAAACATTTCCAGCTGCTCAGCCTATACAATCCTGTGTGTTCCTTAAGGATCCCACGAGCTATACCAGCTGGAGTCTTGCACTCCTGCCAGCGTCACGCTTGCCGGACAGGTCAAAGGAGAGAGGCCAGACTAAGATTGATCCACCCCCCCCCCCCCCCCCCCCCCCCCCCCCCCCCCCCCTTCCTTGCATTCTGATTTTCATTGCGGGTCTGGCAGAACCAGGTGACCTGGTCTAGTTAACTTGTATAATGCAATCAGAAGTTATACACTGTAGATCCAGTCTCTTCAAGTGAGAGAAGTTAATAAGAAGAGAGCAGTTGACATTCACTCATTGTGCTCACACTCCATTGTGCTCTATTCAGTGTAAGACATATTAAGTATGTACAGTATGTGTAAGGTATTATTGTATACACATTATAACAGATTTTTTAAATAAATAATCAATATGCCTTAAGATCTGTGTGCATGGGTCATAGCTTTTTCTCTCTCTCTCTCACCCACACCCACAGTATCTTTTTTTAACTAATTCAAAAATGATGGTCCCCTCACACATTAGAAGGACAGTATTAGTCACCAGAATCATGGATGTTCACCAGAAGCATGGATGTCTGTGTTTTCAATTAGTCTAACATGATTATTGATTAACATAGGTATACACAAGAGGAGCATGTCTGATTAAATTAATATTCAATTATCTAAATATTAAATCCGGCAAAAAGGGTCTGGGGTGTACACAAAAGCAACAGTATGTGTTAAAATGACCGCAGACGTGTTTTAAAGTGAAATACCCCTTTAATTGCAACTCAAATTGCATGATGGTTTTGCTGGAGGAGCAGTTTAGCAGAAACACAGCGGAGGTTGACATCACAATCTCGTAATCATTATCTTCCATCCACACAGGAAAGAGTTGATATGTGAAATATTAGATAATATGATTGAACTGTGGTGCATATAGAGTATTAGAATAAGTGGTGGAATTATCCAGCATTTCTCTTGAAGTACAAGACTGAAGTACCGGTATTCCTCTACTGACAAATGGTACTTTGTTTAAGTTCTAATTTAGATGTAAAGACATGTTATCTCCATGCATGGATTTCTGGGCATTATGCTCTGAAACGTTGGTACTGCATAACATAGGGACACATACAGTACATAGGGACCTACACACTAAGTCAAACATAGGAGTGGTAACCACTCAAAAAGAGCTAACAATGTGCCACATTTCTTTTTGCAGATGAAAAAAAGCTAATGAGCGAATGATACCATCATGAGTTATAATTTAATGCTCTTTTTGAAAGCCAGTCTTTTATTGCTGTTCGTTGTTTGCTTGTTTTTGAGTGGTGCTAACTGCTCCTACGTCTGGCTTTGTGTGTCCGTAGTACCTCTGGCATAAAGCCTTAAATACCTGGTGAAGTGAAAGTGAAACTTTGAGTATGAAAGTTGCGTCATTGTTGAAACTAGCGTAAAATATATATATACGTTATATAAACGTTATATAACATAAAATAGTCATGTATAATTTATTGCTGCTCAGTGAATCAAAGTGTGCTACCTTGCTGAACTGGGGGAAGCGACGTCTGAAGTCTCTCTCATCCTGCTGGTCTTCGGTGAGGCCCGTGCCGTGCAGGCGACTGCGGTTTCGGTACAGACTGGCCTCCAGCTGTTCCTTCTCCCTCCTCCGTCTCTCCTGTTCATCCCACTCGTTCACCAGTGCCTGAAGATAACGTCAGATGAGACCAGACTTTGTTAATCCCGCTGGGGATATTTAGTTTCAGCTTTATCCAGCTGCTGGCTGCTCAGATGGTCATGCTCTGGGGGAGCTGTTAGAGCATCTTGCGCATGATCACCTTTGGCATGTAGACATGGGTGGGCCGGGAGGCAAACCGGTGACCTTCAAGGGAACCGGTGAACTGCTCTAACCACTCAGCTACGGCCGTTCCCAAAATGTGAAGTGTAATGCTATGTTAGTAAGACGTTAAAAACACTACCTTGGTTATTTCAAACGTTTGCCTCGATTACGATTAATGAACAATAAAAAACTATTTAATAGCGAAAATAGCAGATCTACAAGCTCACAATGTGTTGCTATGCAACACATTGTAAGCTTTCAGATTGTCTATTTTCACTTTTCTTCCTCCCCGATATGTTTTGGGGATTTTATGCCTTTATTGATAGGACAGTAGAATGACAGGAAATGGGGAGAGAGATGGGGAGTGACGCAGCAAAGGTAGCTGGGATCGGGACTCGAACCAGCAACACATTGTCAGGCTACACTTAGCCTATATGGTATGCGCCTGGACCAGTAGACCAGCGGGCGCCCCCTATTTTCACTATTTTTGTACGCCTAAAAATCTATTCAAATGACTTCATGTCGATTCTGTATCACAGAATCGACATGTCAATCAACAATCAATATGTTTTTGGTTAATTGCCCAGCCCTACCAGTGGTTCTCAACCTTTTCAGGCCAGGGACCCCAAAAATAATCATATTTTAACTGGGGACCCTCCACCCTGACGAGCCCTAAGTTGAGGCATTACATTTTGTATAACATGGTTCTGTGGTGAAAATAGCCGGTCTACATGCTCATAACGCCTTGCGTTGCGAGGCGTTGTGAGCATGTAGATCGCCTATTTTCACAATTTCAGCCTCTAATATTTGACAA
This sequence comes from Nannobrachium achirus, assembly GCF_963921795.1. Taxonomy (NCBI): domain Eukaryota; kingdom Metazoa; phylum Chordata; class Actinopteri; order Myctophiformes; family Myctophidae; genus Nannobrachium; species Nannobrachium achirus. The sequence continues at coordinate 42,023,726 of NC_137823.1, forward strand.
TTTGGCCAATGTTTAATTTGTCATTTTAGAGGTATTAAAAAATCCTTAAATTGTCACTTTAGAAATGTGCAGATACCCTCGATACACTTAAACTTTATGGTGGTTTGTTTACTGTTGAGAGAGAAAACAATATTGCACATTAAGTTAATCATCTGGGGACCCCCCAAAATAAGTTGGGGACCCCTCTGGGGGTCCCGACCCACAGGTTGAGAACCACTGCTATATACAACCTAATACATTGTCACCTGAACTCCACATCTCTGACGGAAGCAACTCACCTGACAGATGTGCCTGAAGAGGTTCAGGGTCTCCTGGCTGAGCTGGCCCATGGCCAGCGTGTGGCACTGCACGAAGCGCAGCGCGTTCAGCAGCAGCGTGGAGGACTGGGGCACCACGTGCTCCGAGGAGGCATCCTGCTGGGGCAGCAGCTTGGCCAGGCCTCGCAGCACCTCCATGCACGCCCTGGAGCACAGGAAGTCCGCCCGCGCCAGGTAGGAGGGCAGCGCGGGGCTAACGGAGGGGAAGGCCAGCAGGCAGCTGATCAGCTTGGGCAGGCCGGGCGCCGTGGCCAGTGAGGAGTACACCTGCAGTCAGGGGTTGCAACGGTCAATCGGACGAATCGATTTTAATTGATTATAATACGCAATGAATCGATAATTGATCCCAACGGGGCTGCAACTGTTCTTTCAACCTCTATTTTGGGCATGTCATTATAGGCGCTAAGTATAAAATATAATTCAAGTGGTTAATGAAATGGGTAAAAAAAAGTAATAATAATCAATATTGTAGTAGAAATATGTAGACTGTCAAATGTGTATCCTACTTACAGTATATTCAACTTTGTAGAATTTAGCTTAAAGCAAATCTCACACTAATGTAGATTTGCCTGCAGCTGTCAAACCAACAGCTGACATTCTCCTGTGACTTCTACCTCTCTGTGTCAGAATAATCTGTACTGTGTGTAACTATTTCTATGTTGCTTTATCTTTAGAACATAACCTTATAAGACCATGTTACCATGTTAGAATAGCATCTCTGTCAAAATGGAATATAAGAGCTGTATGATAATGGTGCAGGGGAAGGTTGTGCCTGTAGGGGCTGACAGGACAGGCCAGGAGGCCTGCTCCTCTGATGCTGTGAATGCTGTATACTCTGTTCAACTTTTTGCTCTTTTGAATAAATCTTTGTAAATTCTTCAAATCCTTCATCCTTGTGAAACATTAATTACTTTCTATAACAATTGATTATAATAATTCATTAGTGTTAACATCAGTTGATTTGCTGATATCTATCATATAATTAAGGAGTCGGTAGGTCAGTCAGTCAGTCAGTCAGTCAGAGGTCAGTCACACAATGCATTATCTATTCACTCGCTTCAGCGACTGATCCAAACTTTCACATGGCATTGACCATTAGCATTATACACACAGTGACGGAGCCCGATTTTAATTTTTCCCAAATTCAAGCTATTCATTAGCGTTTCTTCACCACTTCTGTTCAGCTCAGCCTGTTGTCAGCCTGTTGTCTCTTTCACAGTTAGGAATGTTGCAGTGAAGAGACACACCTCCCTCTCTCTCTCTCTCTCTCTCTCTCTCTGCATGCAAGGGTCATGCATGCACCGGGTCATCTTCCAACGGGTATGGAAAAATATGTGCATACATCCCCATACTTCTATTCACCTAATTTTGCTGTTAAATTATTTGTATCCATCATAAATATACACTCCTCCATGGGCTGCTCCTTACATTATGATGCTCCCACATATTCTCACGCACGCACCAGTTACAGTAACTTTCCCCACAACCCACACATATTTTGGAGCACATATCTTTGAACGGGTAAGGTCTAGTATATCTAACATATGATTAGAGAGAGAGGTCAGTCAGTCACAAAATGCATTATCTATTCACTCGCTTCAGCGACTGATCTCAAATTTAACATGGCATTGGTCATTAGCATTATACACACAGTGACGGAGCCCGAATTTCATTTTTCCCAAATTCTAGCGATTAATTAGCGTTTCTTCACTCTACAGCTCTACAGCCTGTTGTCAGGGTTACGGTCTGTTCCTCCAGGCCATGGGATCTGTAGCCCCAGGCCCACACACACCTCTCTCACAGTTAGGAATGTTGCAGTCTCTCTCTCTCTCTCTCTCTCTCTCTCTCTCTCTCTCTCTCTCTCTCTCTCTCTCTCTCTCTCTCTCTCTCTCTCTCTCTCTCTCTCTCTCTCTCTCTCTCTCTCTCTCTCTCTCTCTCTCTCTCTCTCTCTCCATGGCTCACGCATGCAATGGGTGATGTGTGTCTCATCTTCCAACGGGTATAGAAAACTTATGTGGAGCAAATACATCCTCATACTTCTATTCACGTAATTTTGCTGTTAAATTATTTGTATCCATCATAAATATACACTCCTCCATGGGCTGCTCCTTACATTATGATGCTCCCACATATTCTCACGCACGCACCATGCAGTTACAGTTACTTTCCCCAAAACCCACACTCTGCACATATTTTGCAGCACATGAACGGGTAAGGTCTAGTTATTATATATTGTACAATCACAGTAATAAAGTACTAGTTGCTAAGACAATAATCCATAGCTGGAGGTCTACCTGTGAGGCTACCAGCCTCATGCCGTGCCGCAGCTGGAGGATGGCGCTCCGCAGCGGGGCGACCACGTCCGGGTACAGAGGGTAATCCTCTGCCAGCCGCTGGGAGAAACGCTGCTGGGAGTTCTGCCACACCGCCTCCTCCTTCAGCAGACCCTGGATCTGAGAGCGAGACTTGGACGAGGTGGTGGAGGAGCCCTGCAGGTAGGCATGGATGTTGTTAGGATTCCAGTAATGGTAAAAAGAGGTCAAAAATCTAAAATGTCTTCATTCTTTCAATCATTAACTAAATAACATAAAATAACTACCGGTATTACCAATTCAAACGGTGTATATTAGAAGTACCTAAGATAAGAGTCAGTGCTGAAACTTTTTGTCCCAAAAATACTGGTGCTTAATTTAAGTGTCCCTGTAAAATGACATTTGATTTCTGTTTGCCTTTTAGGCTTTGTATACACAGTTTGCACTGGCCAGATATGACACAAAAACTTAAATATAAATATATAATCTTTAATTATTTCATACATTCAAAAGGGTATAAAAGTAAGCGATGTGACACGTATGGTCATTGTAGATCAACCATTTCTGAAAATGTAAGTAACATTTTTCAACAGATGAATTCATACAGGTGAATGGAAGTGATTCTGACCATAGTGCGATATGACTGCGACTATCTCCAATAATGTGCGATCAGGCCATCATTGTGCCAGGCCTACCTGCAGGGCTTTGAGCAGGTGGGAGAGGAGGTCCTCCACGGCGGAGGCCTGGCCGATGCTGCACAGGTAGTGCTGCAGCTCCTGGAAGAGGCGGCCGTACTGGGGGTCATGGGGGCGACACGCCTGCTTCCTGGACAGCTCTGCGATCTGCTCCTTCACCTGCTGCATGCGGATCCACAGGTACCTGCAATGGAACCAAATGGACCCTTAGTTACCTTAGTTCATTTAACTGAGAGTGTACCAATAGAACCAAATGGACCCTTAGTCACCACCAGTATTACAATCAGGTACTATCAGGATGGGTGCATTTAACTGAGAGTGCACCAATGGAATCAAATGGACCCTTATATTAGTTAGCACAGGATCCACAGGTATTTGCAGCCACACAGACGGCTTCATTTAACTGAGAGATCTGAGAATGAACCAAATGGACCCTTAGTTAACATAGGTAAATCAAGATTACCCCAGGGTCCACAGAAAGTACACACTTCTTGTTGGAACTGAACCACTTATGTGACACAGTTACCCACTTGCCTTTCCTGGAAAGGGATGTGGGTGGTGTTATTTTTATTTGGGTTATTTCTTTTTTTTCTTTGCCGAGAAAAGAGAGAGAAGGTCAGAAATAGACAAATATAACTCCAAAGACAGAGGGCCTCAAGTCCCTCTCCAGTGTATTTTACCTCCCAACACCTCAGTTCTCAAGTTCAATTCAAAATGGGCCTGTCAGAGGACAGGTTGGTCTTGGAAACCATTTAATTGCTGGAATTGGGATTTAACCTTAACTCATTTACTGCCCAGGAGATGGCGCCAGAGCCCCAGCTAAGTGCCCAGATTCACTTCCATTGTATTAGACAAGGCTCTAGTGAATGCGTGTGTGCGTGATGACGTTTACATGTCACATGACCATAGACAGGATGTTGTTGTGAATCGTCCTGTATAGCCTAAAGCTACTGTTAGCCGATCATATTTTGGCCATTTTGCCATGATTGCCATAATTTTCTGCCATAAAAACATACATCAGAGATAAAGAGCTTTAAAGTCTGGATGCTGCATTGGATTCAATGGATTAAATTGGCGGCGCGATGCTCTCAGCGTCAAATGTAAACAGACAGCGGTCATCGGCCAACATCCACGGGTAGGCCCGACGTTAGGGTAAGACTTAATATTGTTACTGTAAATACTGTACAACACGTCAAACGTGTCGATGGGCCTCCAGAGACATCAAAGAGATTGACGCGTTGACACCTTGTGGGCATCCGATGAGTTTTAACAGTGCACAGTACACCGTCGTCTTTGACTGGATCTCACCTAATGCGAGGATGCTGGAAGCCGTCAGTGGTGCTGCTCTCTTCCAGCTCTGCTCCGGTCAGCAGCTGAGATGACAGGCTGCGTCCTCTCCATTCCTCCTGAAGCAAAGCCAACTGAGGGACACACACAGAAGCTCATTGTATACGACTGAAGAACACATTTAACCACATGAACCATAGCGTTCCTTTACTAGGCCTAACATTCTACAAACCATAACATGTTGCGTATAACATATTTTTGTCAAAGAGATTTGGTGCAGACAGAAAAAAGGAGTATAACCCCTGGGGGAAACCCAGGTCCGGTTATAGAAAAAGAAAGGATTTCGGTGCAAACTGAATGAGCCTATACGACTTGTTAAATACATAAAAAACACCAAAATTACAAGAGTTCCTCTCACCTCCTCCTGGGCGTAGTTGAGCTTGTAGGCCCTCTTTACCGCCGGGTCGAAAATGGTCTGCGGCGTCCACACTTTGATCTGCAACAGGCCCATGTTGACCCAGAACACGCCGGAGCGCAGGAACTGGTTGGTGCCCTGCACCTTGTTCTGGACGTACTGCTGCAGGCAGGTCATGCATGCCTCCAGGAGGCCCTCGGGGAGCAGGTTGGCGGGCAGGTAGTCCCTGAAGGCTGTCTGGATCTCCTGGGCAGCGATCAGGGGGTCTGCATCCTCCACCAGGCTCTCACAGTTATCCATGTAGCCCTCCTGAAGACTGGGGGGCAGCAGGTCAGCCATGCTCTGAAGCTGGCGGCGCAACACCGCCCCCTGCAGCCTGAAGTCTGTCCCCCTTTAGAAAGGAGAAGAGGAGAGGTTTTTACAACTCTGCAGGAGGCTAGTCGTCCATTAACAGATTAACTCATACCCTGCCAAAAAAGACGTTTCTATAATAAAAACGTCTTTTTAACCTCCCTGGACCTCCCTGCCAGACGTCTTCTGGACGTCTTCTGGAAAAAATGTGGACCTCCAACAGTGTACTAGCCATGATCGCGATCGCGAAATTGCATGTTTAACCCCCATACCAACCCCATCTTTCAAACATGGCAGCCATGTTTGTTTGTTTACATTTGAAGAAAACATAAGGGCTGCCTTCTCCTGAATGCCTGAATGGATTTCCAAGCGGATTTTTTTGTTTGAAAGCTGTGAAAAGCATGCACATGCATAGTGCATGATCTGTGCACGAATGTGTGCACCAGCGTGCACACTATTTTTTTAACCCTTTGTTGGCGAACCGGCAATATAAGAGGTCCCACTTTAAATTTGGCACAGAACGAGTTAAGACAAAGGCCGATTTTACAAATGTGTTTCAAGATTTTTCAAAAATGTAAAAAAAAAATAGCAGTTCGTACAAGCTTGTAGTTCTGATATTGACACAGATGTTTTCACGGTTTTAATTAAAGAGTCGTTCTGTAGGCGCGTGTGTGAGATTGTCCGGAGCTATGCTCACAAACCGCTGATTTCGTGTGCACACTGGCAGCAGGCTATCTTAACACTTATGTTGCAATGATTTTTTCTCTTCAATGTCCCGCGATGCCATGGTCTCCATAGACCTCCATGTAATTTATAGTGCACGCCCATGCCTAGATGATGCACCACGTGTGTAGATGCTGTTCACAGCTTTCAAACAAAAAAATCCGCTTGGAAATCCGTTCAGGCATTCATGATTTATGAGCCATTATGTTTTCTTCAGATGTAAACAAACATGGCTGCCATGTTTGAAATAATGGGTTGGTATGGGGGTTAAACATGCAATTTCGCGATCGCGATCATGCCTAATACATTTCTGGAGGTCCAAAAAATATTTTTGAAAAAAAAAAAATTGAAAAAAAAAAAAAAAAACGGTCCAAACTCGGGAAACTCGGGGTTGGCACAGCGGTAGTACCAATACAAACTCGGGGTTGGCACCAGATGTGTTAATATCTCCATACAATTTTCACATTATTATTTTCTGAAATATTTACAGAAAAGTCAATGGGGTTCACTTCAAATCGGGCTTACACCTTGCCCAAATTTGGAGACATATTGTCATAGATACTGAACCTCAAAGATGACTGACATCACTGACTGACCACACGCAGTTCGAGATCCACATACAAAGGAAGCCGTTCCCAAGTGGATTTCGAGATCCAAGCGATTCGATTTTTCAAACATTTCTATATTTTTTATACGTTTTTCCATGTAGGCATTATGTTTGTTTCTTTCAACAACATTCTATTCATTTCCCATGCTCTTCCAAGGCTTGTATAAACACTCGACTCTTGGGACTTTACCATAAACCTATAGCATGGTCTTACCTGAACGGAGCCAGAGCAGGGAGGGCCATGTTGTCCCACAGCACGGCACTGACGTCCTGGAGCTGCTGCACCCTCTCCCTCCACTCCCCCAGGGTGACATGGGACGAGGAGAGCAGGGACGTCTCCGTGGGGTCCCAATTCCCACCCGTCTCACTGTTGCTCAGCACTCCCAGCACGGAGCGCGACCACACCGCTTTACTCAGCATGGGAGGGCCCTGCAGGGGAGGTGGACGGGGTTTAGTCTGAATTTATATTACATCGTTGCTGTTTGACAGAAACCTCCTATCTTCATATTCTAACTTTTTGTGTTTTCTTTCGTAAATCAACACCCTACTTGATCATACTACAGCGTCACACAAAAGCATAAAAATTACCAGATCTACAAGCGTTTTGAGCTTGCAGATCAGGTGTTGTTTCAACCCTTCAGTATTTACTGCTCTTTTCCTGAAAATGTACTGCAACAAATGCATTTTTCCATAGGTTTCTTTCCCTGTTTTGCCTTTCTAATTTTTATAGAGAATGGAGGTTTTTTTAAGAAACTCGCAAATGTCAAGAAACCACTCCATTCCCATTGAAAAGCAGAATCCAGTAGATTTAAACTTCGAAGTCAGAGAAGGTCATAAAAATGCTAAAATAGCTGATCTACAAGCTCAATGTTCTGCAAATACCCTGAAAATCTACTGTCTTGCCAAGTGCATGAAGCGTGACGTTTTGAAATGGCACAGCTGTACGTTTGCTACTTTGAATTTGAATCCCGAAAAGCAACAGATTTGGACATAATGAGGTTTCCACCCGACAGGGAGGATTATTTAGTTGTGTGGCTGCTAGTTACCATGTTCTCTGTTCCATGGTGGGACCTGACAGACATCTGGGGTTCAGGAGACAGGGGGTCCCACTTCAGCCAGCGGTCGGGGTCAGAGGTGACACTGCTGCTCCACAGGGCGGACAGGGCCTCTGACACCAGATCACACCAAACCAACTGGAGCTCCTCCGTCGGCTGGGGAGGAAATCACATCGCTTTAGACCAGTGGTTCTCACCCTTTTTCAGACAAAGAAAATTGATATACATGCCCCAATTGATACCACAATCTACACTGTAAAATCTGTGTTTATTTAACTCTGAGAGTGTACAAATGGAACAATTGGTACACTCAGTTACGGGTCCTTTACTCTACTACAAAGTTGCTAGTTACTTTGCAAGCAATTTGATACTTTGCCTATTTTCAAAAGAGTTTGAAGAATTTAGTATTGTTTTTTGTCTTTTGTAATATATTTTGATACCAATACTTTTGTACTTTCACTCAAGTCAAGTAAAAACTATCCGAGCACTTCTTCCACCACTGCTTTGGAGACAATAAAGATAACAAAGTAATCTATTCTAGATGCCAAATGCAGCGAGATGTTCAGGTTGTTCTTGGTACTGACCCTGTCACTGCTGAGCAGGAACCAGAGTGGTTGCAGCTGGCTGACGTTCATGGGTGTAGACTGCAGGCAGAAGCGGAGGTGTCTGGAAAGCTCCCGACGCAAGCTGTCCTCAGCCTCCTGGTCACTGTGGTGGGTTCATTTCATTGGTTTACAAAACTACAGCACTCAGCACTGTTTCATTTGTTTGTTCCAAATAAGAATTGATCATATACTGTATATGGGGCACACGTATCATATGCACCATAACTGTACAAATAACATGTAGGCATTTGGTTATACAACATCAGGATTTGCACAACTAATGAAGACAGTTTAGATCAATTATAATTGAGGCATGTAGCAATCAAACATCCTTATTTGAGCAACGTACAAGTGTGAAATCAAGAGTATAGAGAAAGCATGAACTCTACATCAATCAACAAGTAGTGCTTCAAAGAAACTGGGACACCAGGTAAACAAATCTAGCATCTGTCTAGACTGCATAATAACATTCGTAACATTTGTGGTCTGGAAAAACCAACCTAAATAACAACATGTAAGAGGCAGAAGGATGGTTTAGAGACGTACAAAGAAACAATATACAGTTTATGCTGAGCCAAACTGAAAAAGATGAACCATGTAGTACAAAGCGGGGGCTCGCAAGTCACTTTTTGATGCTCCAAAGATTGGAGTCTGGTTTAGAGACGTACCCTTGTGTGAGGGCCAGGTGGAGCAGGTCCACACTGAGCCGTAGCTGGTTGAGCACGGCCAGGTCCTCCATGAGAGGCCAGATCTGAGCCCTGCGTCTCAGCTGCTGCAGCTCCGGTCTGGGGGGAAGGGCTACGTCTCCCGCCTCCTCCTCCATAGACATTACCGAACGCGTCTCCAGGAGACCATGGGAGCTCATTTTACTCTGCTGCTGCTCTACGCAGGCCACCAGCCTCTCTAAGACACCTGTAGTAGGGGGGGAAAAGTGGTTCTCAAACGTTTTCATTCCAAGGACCACATTAACTCTGAGAGTGTATAAATGGAATGTTAATTATCGTTAAGGTGTAATGGACAACATTCAGTTACAAGATGTTACACAATAAAGGCCCCGCATTGTCTCATGAAAAGCATGCAGGTAATAATGTTCTTTCGTCTCCCTCCACGTACCAGACTTCTGTGGATCCAGCTGGTTGTTAGCTAGGAGCACCAGGCCCAAGGCTTCTAAGAGGCTTTCCTTCGTGTCGAGCCCCAGCGTTGCACCCTGAAGTCGGACCAGCTCCTGTCTGTACTGGGTAGAGGTGCTATCCAGCCGCAGATTACTCACGTCCAGTGCTTTGCTCAGGACCTTTAGCCGTGATGCACAGTCAGCGACGGACTCCAGCTGCAGAACGACAGTGGGAATAATAAATCAATAGGGCTGCAACTCTCGGTTATTTTCTTAGTGATTATTCAATCAATTATATATTATTGTATAAATCCCTGAATTGGTGTTGAATTTCCACCAAAAAACACCAAATCGATTGGCCGAAAATAGTTGATTTTCAGCGAATTTCAAAATAGGGATGCTAGATTTTATGATTGATGCCTCCCTACCTTGAATGGCAGCGGTTTCCCCAAAGTCTTCTGGATGCCTTTCAGGGCAGTGGCCACAGACACTGGAGTAGACAGCACCATCTGAATAGCAGCTGACACTGTCTGCAGTTCCTGGTGCCCTCTGGAAAGCCACATTGCAATGTTATTTATTATCATGATATTTGTAAAAGTGTCTAAATTCAATTAATAACCGAGTAGAAATGGAGTTCCACCATGAGCCCAAGTACACTCAAGGTTTATGGGGTCCCACTGCAGCAACAGAAAGAATCTGAAAAGGCCTTACTCGAAGGTGGCTGCTTCGTCTCCCAGGAGCAGCTGGGCCAGCCTGAGGATGAGGTGTTTCTGGACCCACTGCCAGTGCAGCGACAGGATGGACACGCCCTGAGAGTCAGCTGGCAGAGTGTTGCACACATCCCAGAACCTGTCCCGCCACTGGAGCAGCTGCAGGATCTGCAAAGGCATGGTATATGGCATGCACATATTATATACATGTTTTAACCACTAAACCAATTCTTTTGAAAATAGCCGATCAACAAGCTCAAAGTTGATCTACAAGATCTGCAGTTTTTGAAAATGTTCCCGCTTATAATGAGGACATACTGGTACCCAAAATTGGGAAGCCAGGGTAAAATATATATACTTCTGTTGTACGCCTACAGTATTAGCACACAATGCAGCAAGCAGTATTTTTAATATAAAAAATGCCTATAATGACACACCACAAAATGGAGACACCTGGTTGAAAGTGGTTAATGTAAACTATTACTACGGCAAGTCTTTAGAATGTTGAAGCAATGTCTGCATAGATCGCGAAATCCAACCCAGGGTGACTTGAGAAGGACAGCGGGTTCACCTCAAACATGATGTGGTCTGAGATGTGGGGCAGTCCGGGCAGTCCGCTCTGGATGGCTTGCAGAGTGAAGGAGTCCCACAGGTCAAAGAAGGTGCGCAGATGCATCAGCACAGGGTGAGGCAGGTGGCCGATGTCCACAGTCCCTGTGATGGAACAACACAACATGATGCCTTATACTAAGACTGAAGACATTACACTAGCCTCACTCTCCGGTGGCCCTGTGTACATAGAGCAGTGGTTCTTAAACTTCTTTCATTTCAAGTAGCCCCCATAACTCTCAGAGTTATACGTATGGAAAATGATACAAATGATATTGTGAAATCATTTTCTAAAATACATTTCAGTGAACACTGTTTCATGATCTGAAGAGAAGAGGACAGCTTCCTGTTCTCAACTTTGACCAGGTCTATGTCATATTTGAAGATTAGTGGAAGCGATAGGCTGAGTAGAGAGACACTATAAATGTCTAGAAAGAGTGCTCATTGCATGCCATTCTAGATGCCTGGGGGAAAAAAGCAACTCAAGATAGCAGAACACATCGACACCAATTTGACTTGATATGCATGCATGAAACCAGAACACTATTATTATACAGTATATCAACAGAATATAATCAATCGGTGTACATCTCTACAGTACAGTATGTGGAGGGTGTGGATGATCCTACCTTTGCTGAAGGCTGTGGCCAGGCGGAGAGCACAGTTCTGTGCAGACAGATTAATGGCACAGGTACAGATGACTGACCTCTCCTCTCTGTCCATCATCAGAACAATTCTAGGAAACAAATTCCAATGTCATAATCCATACTTTTCCCAGTTCTTAATGTCTTGACAGCATTTGGTCAGTGTTTATAACAACAGTTAAGTAATAATGACTGTTTTCATTCTACTACAAATGTTGATTCTTTCTAACACAGCAGTGTAAATTATTTTGGACAGTAAAATGTCTCTACATGACTAAATAAATAAGAAATTGACTGAAGGCCAGCGTACCTGTTGGCGACAGCGTTCAGCTCCTCCGCGAACTCCATGTACCGCTCCTCATCCTCAAAGCTACACTTGTTGGCCAGGATGTCCAAATACTGCTTGTTCCAACGCATGTCCACCTGAATCCTGTACTCATCTGACAACGACAAAGATGGTCAAGTTAAACAAATGCAGACTGGAGCGATTCTTGAGCACATTAAAAAAAAGTCAAAGCAGACCTCAGAGCAAAAAAGTTCAGACAGGACAGTCTGACCTGGCTGCAAGCCACCGTTGATTAGCCCACAGAATTTATTATAATTAAAAAGACAATGCCTACGTAAAAATAAACTTGGATGGTGTGAGTTTTGCAACGTTGTTGCAGTCTATCATGGTGCATATTGCAACCGCATAAAGGGTTCATAGGGGAAGCCTACTCTAGGATCTCTACACTTATTAAAGGGTTAGGGTTAGGGTTAGGGTTACATTTGTGCCAAAGAAACGCATTGAGCTTCAATTTATTTCACACTCAGAAGCTACAGATGGATTATCCAAATAAAATAGAACCAAGTGAAGAAATATGAATACATCTGTGTGAATAATATACTACTCACAGAGGTCATCCTTTAAAGGGCTCATAAAGGTTATGAGACAACCAGGAACGTGCAGATGTCTTACCAGTGCTGTGTGGTTGCAGTATCTCAGTGAGGGACTTGCCCTTTGCAGTGAGCTTGCTATTGAACACAGCCTTCAGAGCTCGGTTTCCAGCCTCCACCTGCACCAGCGCTGGATCTGCAACATTTACTTTAAACTTTAACACATGCTAAACAAAATGATAATTCACATGGTAAACAAACACGCCAGAGGCACTTTTTCTGACAGCATTAACCTTTCCTGGAAATTAGGAATTTCTTTAAGAACTTCTTTTCGACAGCACAATCCTAAAGGGGATTAATTTGCGATTAGGCGATTATGTAATTGCGACCGTCAGGGAGCATTTAGTATCGAAACGCAGAGCCTATGTCCGTCTGTCACGCTAATACCCGTCGACTCCGGAAGGCGCATAATGCCGTCGCAAGGTACAGTACTGACAAAAAAGTAAATATGTGCCTTCTTGGGAGTGAGAGTTTGTTGTACCCGTAGTGTGCATGGCATGTCGCTAGGTGGCGGTGACGCACTATCTGGCAGAAAGAAGCAGCTGCATGTGTCAAGTTAGACAAACGTCAACCCTTGACTTCTGGTCGGTGGATTCAAAATTCGATCTGGCGGTCGCATCTTGCCATTACGGCGTGTTACTTGTAATTGAGACAGGTCCTTGAGACATCAGTTACATCAAAGGGTGAAAAGGGAACCAACCGGGGGCGTATTTGTAGCTCTTGCCCAGGTGAGAGAGCCAGTTGCTGCGGAGGATCCAGTCCCCGTGGGAGGCCCTCTCTGTGAGCAGGCGCACAGCGGTGGGGATGAGGCGGAGGGCGTCACCATCCTCCAGGTCCACCACGCCTCCGGAGAACACCAGGCCGTCATGGACGCTGCTGCTCTGCATCGCCCTCTGCAGGTCGGTCAGGCTGAGAGGACGGTTCCTGTGCAATAAAATGCCATCGCCGCAAATTAAGGCTACTACACATAGGAAGATCCACTGTGTTCATTTATGCATTTGTATACTCTGTGTGATAAAGGTGCAATCAATCAATACGTATTTTTTTTATGTGATAGAAATTATATTTCTATCACATAATAGATTATATTGCCAATGTGTATGGTGGGGTATGTTAATCCATATGTTTTTTTTTGGGAATACAATTATATTTTGACCAATATGTATGGTAGAGTATGTTTATACAGTTAACTGACGACAGTGATTGTAGTTGGTCTCCATTGCTCTTCTATTGACACATTTAGATCCTGTGGTCTCAGCCGGACCACGGATAGGATATGAAATGGATTGCATCTTTGAATTAACACAATGGATTTTACTGTGTAGGAAGGAAGGAAGAATGGAAGGGAGGAAGGAAGGAAGGAAACAAAGTACAGCGTATAGGTTTTCCACACGTACCTCTTGCCCTGCAGGCTGAGTGTGTTGAGACAGAAGGAGAGGACCTGTCCGTCTCTGAGGACCGAGGCGAAGCAGGAGTCCTCGGTGGAGAGCAGAGCAGAGGGGAAGCCGTCAGGCCACACGCCTGCACACAGCAGCCCACTGCCCCAGTCCTCCGTGTCCAGGATGGCCAGGTGCTGCTCGATCACCTGCTGGGCTTGCTGCGCGGACACACCATAACACGAAGGGTTTTTATTATTAGAAGTAATACTCTACCAAGACCACATCCTGCACAGTTTTAGTTGTGCTTGTTCAGCTCAGTAGTATTGTTTGACAGAAGGACTGAGATATCTGTGGATAGCTTTAAAGCACAGTTCAAGACCTATTTCTTCACCATTGCTTTCAAGCGAAACTTTTAAATCCCTGTGATGTTATTCACGTCCGCACTGTTCTGAAAATGTTTTTACGATAGAGACTGATGTTTTAAATGTTTTTTAATGTTTTATGTTTTTACTTTTCTTTTTTGCTTTATTGTAACCATGTGTACTTTTTCTGTTAAACACTTATGCTTAATTTCTGCTCTGTAAAGCGCTTTGAGCTGCATTTCTTGTCATTAAAGGTGCTATACAAATAAAGTTTTATAATTATTATTATTAATTCAAGACAATTTCAAATTCATGCTGGTACCCTTTGGCTGGCAGTGGTGCGTTGGCAGAGGGAGTAGGCCTCTCCACAGGCATGCTGCAGGGCACTGGGCAAGTCCACACCCCTCTGGAGCTGGCATGACAGGAGGGCCGCGGCGTGAAGGAGTGATGCCACGCATGAGGCAGGGGAGTCTGGAAGAGAGAGGGAGGGTTACTTTACTTTTAGAGGGAGACAGGAATGAGAGAAGGGCTAAGGAAAAGTTCAAAATATTATTGTCCCAAATGGGAACGATAGAGGCAGGACATAACATGACCACTGCATAATGTCTGGGCACCCAAATAAATATGCACTTAGGCTCTAATGTAGTCTGAGTGCATCGTGGGTTCAAGTCTCTCCCCAGCTCTCTCTTCCCTGTTTCCTGTCCATCTCCTCTATACACTATCAATTAAAAGGTAGAAAAGCCCCCCAAAAAATCATTTGCTTACCCCAAATAGCAGCTTTGATGCCTCCATGGATTTCGATGAGGAGGTCACACACACAGTCACCGATCAGCCCAGCGGTGTGGAGCACCGTCTTCAGGTCCAGCGTGTCCCAGCAGACCCCCTCGTGTTCCCCAGGGATGTAGATCTCCACCCCTCTGTTCCTCATGGCTCTGGAGATCTCTCCATGCGCAGGGTCCATGGTCAGAAACAATCTGCACAATCACAAGTATTACAACCATAAAGAGCTGTCATAGCGTGGAGGGGGAACGCCATTCATGGAGGCCGTTTGTAGTTCTAGCTCTGGGTTTCAATTACAACATCTAGCGACCTAGCTGCGATGGGTTTGTTTGCTACCTGAAGTTGGGATGTGGGGTGACTTTGGGCGTGGTTCCATCAATGACGCCTCGTTCGTTGATGGTCAGTGATCCACCGGGCTCCAGCAGTGCATTTAGGCGATCCAGGACAGAGGGGCTGAACACAGACAAACGTAGTTAGTTAAAACATTTCTTTTTTTAAATAAAGATTCTTCTTGGCCATGACGTATATGAAAACATCTTGACGAATTAACCACATTTTTGGGGAGCTTGTGATTTGTAGGCATTACAGGCCTGCTGGGGAAATTAATTCTGAGTTTCAGTTTGAGAACCACTGATCTAACGGTCTAACCAACCGAAGGCATTTCCTCACCTGCAGAAGTTCACATTGTCCATCAGCAGCCAGTCTCCGGCCTGCAGGGCTTGCACCAGCATGCCGTCCAGCCACTCAAAGCCTCCGTTGGTCCAGCCGTCCTCCAGCTGGGCCAGACGCTCCTTGAGCAGAGTGAAGTCCATCTGCAGCTTGGACATGTCTGGAGAACCAAGAATACAATGATGAGCGGAGGGCGAAATACGAGAGTTTGCTTGGATGTGGATGAGCATGTCTTACTGTAGCTTTCTTTTCATACAGAATTCATTATTCTTTTAAATAAAGTGGCTAAATGTTTTTGTTTATTTGCAGTTTGTTTTTATCATAGTTTTGGTTGTTTAGCAGAAGTATTGAGGAGCCTGGTATAAATCAGTGTTATTTTACTAAAAGGACTCTATTTTCCTGTTGGTTTTCTGCAATTATCGGTGTTAGCAAATATAACCTTCCAGTTGACAGTGACACTTCCATTTGTTTTTATATCAATAAAACATATGGAAGTTCATTAATCTGTTTACACTTTGTTTATTAGTCACACTTTTTATTAGTGAGGGGGAAATAAATCATGTATTGGAATCGAGATGCATCGTTAATTGATATACCTGCATAATGAAATCGTAAACCTCAGAATCTAATCAAATCAAATCACCAGGTACAGAGAGATTTCCAGCCCTATGTACGAGTGCCCTCCTCACCTGTGAACACCTTCAGCTTGGTGTTGAGTTTCTGCAGCAGCAGGATGATGACCTCCAGCTTGTTGAGGGCCTCAGAGTTGACGGTGGCGCCCGTCCTCTCCTCCCCCTGCAGCCAGCGGCAGAACAGGCCCCAGGTCTTCAGCAGGAACTCTGTGTCCTGGATGCCCCCGTCCAGCGACATCAGGCCGCGCCGCGTCACCATGGCCACGATGTAGATGACACTCTCCAGCACCTGCTGCCAGGGTCGCATGATGTCCACCTGGGCAGAGAATCCAAAAGTGACAGTCATTACAATTTACTATTTAGGCATTTAGCAGACGCTCTTAACCCAGATCGACTTACAGTAAGCAAGGAAAAGACGAGGTAATACATCAAATACACAGAAATAGTGACCTAGGATCATAGGTAAACCAAGAGGGAGGCTCTCTCCATTCCGACATGTCGCCACTCCGAAATTGACTTCTTATTGTCGGAGTGGCGACACTCCCATAGGGGTTAAGTTTAGGGTTAGGGTTAGAGATAGGGTTAGTGTCGGAATGGAGACATGTCGGAAAGGAGACATGTCGGAGTGGCGGGATGTAACCAAACCAAGAACCTATCATCAGTCTAAACAGTATAAGATCAAAAATCGATAAGCTATACACACTAGGATGCCAGGTTTACAACTGCCCTGGCATCTGTCTACATAACATGCTATCTAAATGACATAGTAGGCTATGCATAAGCCTGCTACAGGGTCGTCGAGGCTAGGGAGAGTGCAACGGCAAGTGCTACGGGCCTATCATTATGAACAGACAGAGGTTTGCAAAAACGGATATGTCTGGTCACTGTCCACATATAGAGTACCTGTTCAAAACCTCCCAGCAGCTCGGTGGTGTCCATGGCACTGTTCATGGCCATGACCCTCAGACGGTGGCCCGTCAGCAGAGCCAGGAGCCTGACCAGGCTGGTCTTGCCGCTGGCCGTGGGTCCCACCAGGATGGACATCCAGCCCATCTCCACACACTTCATCAGGGACTCCAGGGGATGGAGGGCCTGGTGTGTGATGGACAGGGGAGGGTCCAGGGCCACGGGGGCTCCACCGCTGCGCTGGAGGACTGAGAAACCCACCTGCAAGGGCAAACAAGATTACACAATATGAATGGCAAGGGAAAATCTGTTGTCATAGCAGCACAGCAGAAGGGAAGAAGCATCATTACATCTAAAAATAGAGAACAAGTACAAAGCAGCAGTACTACTAGTCACAAAAACTGTAACAACATGAATATAAATGCTGTATAAAGATGACTTAATATCTAGCAATGAATATGTACAAAAAGCGCATGTAGAAGTTAAAATGTTTTCACTCAATTGAAAACACGTTCCCCTTTGGGAAGTTTGAGGACTGTGACAGACCTGCAGATTGAGGGGTGTGATGTGGAACTGTCTGGAGCCTGTGTAGGGTTCAAAGTCCTCTCCAAAGATCTTCTTGAACACAGACAACACCTGGGAGGTAAAGAGGAGGTTTTAACACATTTTAATGCATATTGTTACTGTCGGGCAGAAACCTCTTATGTCCATATTCTAACTTTTTGTGTTTTTTCACAGGTCACACAAAAGCATCAAACGTACTGTAGCAGATGTAAAAGCTTTAATTGACTCCTGAAAAGTAACTGTTTTGGACATAATGAGGTTTCCACCCGACAGAGACGAGATTAAGATGTATCCCTAACTAGAAGCAGTGCTCTTCCGAGCACAGGTCTCCACCAGGTCAGGCATGTAATGTGTTTTACATAAGTCGGCCTCCTGATGGCGCTATAAAAGGCTGATGTAAAAAATGCAGGGAAAAGGTTTTAACTTGGCCTCTAAGGAGTGCGCATTCAAAGTTTGACACTAATCGGTGGAGTTATAGGTGACAACATGAATCGGCCTGTTATAGCGCCACCATGAGGCTGATTAGGTTTTTCTTAAGTGGCATTTATTCCTCTGCCTATTGGGAATGTGCATGCACAATTTCACCAAAATCGCACACTGCGTTCAGGATTTCAGGCATTTTATTCAAAACTGACCAATCCTGCAAACTTTGAAAGCCAGTTTTAGCCAATCAGGATGGAATATGGAAAATCTGACACATCCATGTCGATCACATGACTGTAGAGATACTGTCTACTGATTTACGTGATTTTTGGACAAAATCTGTAGGAGTACTGGCAAAAGTTAGTTTTGCAAAAGTCGGCCTCCTGGTGGCGCTAGAACAGGCCCATGTGAAATATTTGGGGCAGAGGTTCTGAATTGGTGTCGAGGGAGTGTGTGTGCACAGTTTGGCAGCGACCGGGCTAACGGCGCCGGAGATTAGCTGGTAACGGACAAACGGACGGACGGACGGACGGACGCACGCACGCACGGACGGACGGACGCACGCACGGACGGACGGACGGACGGAGGGGAAAACATACTCTCCCTCAGCCTTCGGCTGGTGGAGACAATTAATCATTGGTTATCCTTTGGATACACAGGTTATTTTGACCAAAACGATCCAGGTTGTATGGATGATTTCTTATTGATTAGCTTGGTCTCATTGCTTATGTTTGATGAACAGGTGGGCCAACCCTCTGCGACCCGTCACATCAATGGAAAGCAAGAGTCCATCATAAATCCTGTACCTGAGCTTTGTCCACCTCTGTCCTCATCCTGTCTGCGTACACCAGGCCCACGTGCTGCCCTGGGTTGAAGAACCCTGGTGATTGGTCAGCCTGCATCAGCTGACACCAGCGGAACATGTCGCGCAGGTTGAACTCCCAGGGACCTCCTCTCTGACCCCATTTCCTCTCTGTAGACACCTCCTGAATGAGCTGGTGGAGGCAGACAGGAACACAACAGTTATGCCTCCTGAATCTTTCACCAAAACTAATAATGATATAATAATAAAAGTTGTGAGCGTGTCGATCGGCACAACTAAGTATAAATCAGCCTATGCAGCAGAGCACTGAAAACACGTTGAATGGATAAAAACAATTACGCATCTTAGAGTTACATTTTTGATGTGGCAAAGATCTCAACATTACTGATTCCATATAGCATCCACCAAGAGAACAGACTTCTTAGGTTATTTAGATCTTAGGTTCATGAGCGATTTAGTGAGTTAAATGTATTCTGACAGTGTCTGGGGACACTGGGGAAAGGTGATCACATTAGCTGAAGGTGACTCACATTATATGAATCTTCAACTATGGTTCTGTGAATTTGTAACTTTTTTTTTTACTTTCATTCATCTTCAAGAAATCTTTCCATGACATGAAAGCATAATTATAATGTAGTAGTTATTTAATTAAGTAACTAAATAAATTATTTCTTCTGATCTCTAACCTTAGAGATAACATTTAGGTGGAACATGTCTGTCAACGTTTCACTGACTGCTGCTCTATCTCAGTGGTTTTCAAACTATTTGTGCTCAAGGCACACCAAAGGGCAAGTCTAATCTCAAGGCACACCTGTACTCATAGCGAAAATACAGGTGTGCCTACAACGTTCATGTATTACGACATAGAGACCATGTTGTTTGGAAGAGCTACCCCCATTGGAGATTGTCTTGTGTGCTTCCATTGCAGCAGACAGTGCAAGTGTAATCAATGTGACATTGAATTAATGCCCTAGCAAGTAATGTCTTCACAGTCTCTTCATCCAGCTGTGGGGAACATTGGTCACAGCTGGGCATGCCAGTGGGCACTGTCCTTGGTTGGCACCACAGGATCAGTCCCCAATTCCACATAAACAGTGTCCCCAAGCATGGAGGCACGCTGTGGCATAATTATGTAAAAACCTACCCTGTTGTTGAACTCCACCATTTTGCAGATGATTTCCTTATCGATGTTGGGGAAAATGGAGTCTCCAATGAATTCCATGTCTTTGCTGGTGAGTTGGTCCACATACACCTGGATTTGGATTTCACCAATAGGAAATGAATAAGGTGAATGCAAAAGAAAAACAGAAATAAGTTTGGATATAGCAAATATTTTTGGTTGAGAAATACATATTTCTTAGCTAAAAAAGATAGGCAGAAAGCTACCTAGCTAGACAGAAAGGCTGACTTACAAATACGAAGAAATAAATATATATATACAGAAGCACAATGACATACTAGAAGCTGAACTGCAGTGCATACAGTCTATTTACCTGAGTGAATCTGTTAAGGAAGGACTTAGGAAGTCCCTTGCGCCCTCCTCCCTGTGTGAAGGGGTTCTGGCAGCCAAAGATCTTGGTCTTCTCGTGCTGCACCTGGAAGCTCATGCCCAGCTCTGGAATGTAGATTTCTGCTCGGTGGTCGAAGCAGGCATTCAGGCCCTCCAGCACAGACTGGGAGGCCAGGTTCAGCTATAGGTGCCAGGGAAACAGTTGGTTTATTACCCTCCTGATGTCATGATACCTTATTTTAAATGACCATTCTTTTTAAGGGGATTCTGCTAAAATGAAAAGTATGTTCATTACATATTTACTATAAACCCCCAACTAGGCGAAAGCATATTGTAGACCTCCCTATGTCTTAAGGGCTTAAGGGATAAATGGCATATTTGTGTCAAAACCTCAAACTGTGTTCCCATCAGCTTACCTACTGTTCTTGTAAATTAAAACGCTAAGGGAGGTTGGAACATTGTTCAAATTATTTATCAGACAATAATGGATTAATGGGGGGTCCATTGCAGCATACCTCATCCAGTACAATCCAGTGACCAGCCTTCAGTGCGGCCAGCAGAGGGCCATCACGCCACGCAAACTCTCCTCCCTTCCCTCCTTCCACTGGCAGGTCTGTTCCAAACAGGTCAGTCACATCCTGCATGATAGAGACAATTATGTCATTTGTAGGGGTGCAAACGTTAGATCCAATGGATCCATTTAATCCATTATATAAAAAAATGTAAAAGCAAAAAAATAACAAAACAGAAAAACACAAGAATAGATGATGAATTGAAAAGCATGGACATATGGCAAGAACATTAAGCTATGCTTGTGTGTGTGTGTGTGTGTGTGTGTGTGTGTGTGTGTGTGTGTGTGTGTGTGTGTGTGTGTGTGTGTGTGTGTGTGTGTGTGTGTGTGTGTGTGTGAGTGAGAGAGATAAATACAAATGTAGATCACACTGGGGGAAAAAAAACGTTTTCACTCAGATTGTGTGCAGTGGTGGTGTATTCTTCATACCATGATAGTTTCCCTAAAATTTGACTGCATAATATAATGTAAAAAATGCATCACAATATATCACTTCGCTTACAGTATCGCAACTTATAATTGAATACTACATTATGATGACTAAAAACCAAATGTCATTACAGTTTGTTCGGAGAGGTTGATTCGGACAAGGCGGTTCCCAGAGGACTTGGCCAGGGCTGCCACCAGGCTGGTCTTGCCCACCCCAGGAGAGCCCTCCAGCAGGACGGGCCTCTGCAGCTTCAGTGCACGGAGCAGCCTCTGGGCGTTCACTGCAGTGGTGCCCGCTGCCATTGCGTAGTCCGTCACACGCCGACCGTCACTCACAGGTCCTGGAATCAGCAATTTAAAGATTAATGTGTTTGGTCTGAGAGCCTTTTAAGAGTTCTCAGTCATTTTAGTAACTTATAATCAGGGTTGGGTATATGTATATGTTTTATCCCTGCTTAAGACTGAATATATATATGCATGTTTGGGACATGTAGACTGGCTGATATGTTGATATTTTATATAATATCACATAAATATGAAATTGCATATGTTTATGCTTGATAATATGACACAATTTAATTTAAAATGTATGTTAGCCTTGGCATCAATAATCATTTATTCATTTTCTAAATTAAAAGGAGCTAAACTAGTAGCATATCTACAAGTTCACAACGAGTCACATCATGACACATTGTGAGCTTGATATAAGGTTTTTTTGTTTTTTTTTTACAAATCCAACTCTGCTTATATTCAGAAAGTACAATAGCAGAATCCAAACCTAAAGCTATGTAGAAGGGGTCAATGCCGAAGAAGTCGTCCCCCCACTGGGGCTCTCTGGGCATGCTGGTGTCATAGACCCTCAGAGCGTCCAACATATCCTGGTCCAGTTTGGTCATCTTGCTGAGCTTCTGTTGCAGGAAGCCCAGACAGAGCCTGCGAGCATGCAGGGCATTCTCTGAACTGGACACCGTAGTCCCTTTAATAGACACAAATAGATCACATCATAGCCTATTGTCCCATCACGTCATAGCCTGTTGTCCAAGTTTAATACTGAATGTAAAACATGCTTGCGTTGTGTTGTGTTTCTTTCTTTTTTTTTTGCAACGATTAACGGATATTAACACATATTTACCTATTCTGGGCACGGCATAATAGGCAAACATTCAGCTAAAATAGCAGATCTACCGTACATGCTCACAACGGGTCACAATGTGACCCAACGTGTTGCATCAATTCACAACACATTGTGAGCCTGTCGATTGGCTATTTTCTGTGCAATGATTTGGTATAGAGCCCGAGCCAAGTAATAGAGCGCTGGGAGACGCGGTCAATGCATTTTGCATGGTTGATGGTTTATTTATAAAAATGGCCCCCACCGACCCACAGCACTGGCTCACCTGCGCCGATGCCGTCGATGTAGACGAGACAGGCGGCGTGGATGAAGGCGGTGACCGTGTCCAGCCGGAGGTCCCACTCTGCCTCCTCCTCGTCCTCCATGGTGCCCATGGTCATGAAGCCGTCCTCGTCGCGCTCGCACACGACGTTGAGGAAGTAGACCCAGGACAGAACGTCCCGAACGCTGAGGATGCAGCGGCGGCCAAAGTCCTGCCGCATCAGCCAGTCGATGAAGTCCAGCATCAGCTCGGCGAGGTCTCCACCTGACATTGAGGTGGAGTGATCATAATTGTCATAATCGTTTCCAAGTTGAAAAATAAAATCATACATTTGTGTTTTAAGGAGAACGCTATGGACCATGGCTAAGACACGTTTCCGTTCTGGTTTCTGTCATCACTTACCGTCCAGCGACAGTCCCGAGCGGAGGTTGTGTTGGATGATCTGCACCAGGTCGCTGCGACTGTTGCTCTGGGGACACCAGATCTCTGTGAAACGGTTCCTCAGCGCAGGGGAGAGCTGTGCCAGAACACACAATGGTCATGAACACCCACCATGAATATAAGATCACACGCAGTCAAATTTCTGAAAAGAGCTTATCTACAAGCTCATAAGCATATGGATCTGCCATTTTAGCATTTTTTGTGAAGTATTAAATAGGGCTTAAGTTGTTAATCAGATTAATTAATGTAGTCGAATATAAAAGAACACAAAGGGGGGGAAAAGTGCTTATCAGTCATTCGATAAATAAAAAAAATAAAAAATAGAATATTAGTGAACACAGTCGATAGTTGCAGCCCTAGGTCACAATGGCCCATCTGGTGGCAATTCATAAAATAACGGCGCTTCAAAAGGTCAGAAGAAAATTACTGTCCATCACTTCACCTTTCTTTGCTTCTGAAAAGCACAATAAAAGGGAACATTATTCTTTACCTCCTTTTTACCAAAGTCTCCTCCAGGATTCATGGTGGCTACGAGACGAAAGCCGTTTGCTGCCGTGATCAGCTCCACGTCATCGTTGTCACCACTGCCTTTCTCTGCCAGCACCAGAGACCTCTCTGTCTCCAGAACACTGAGAACACACACCATGGTTACAACACAGGGTCTGGTCTGCTGTCTTTCTCTGTTTAGTTATATATGCATGTCAGCGAATGTGTCGCCTTTACTTCACATCAAACTGTCGCGCACCCAGTAGCTGATCTACAGTGTGGTGCTTTGTGTGAGCTTGTGGATTGGCTATTTTGGGTGTGTGACACGGTTGACAAATTAAACTCAGGCTTTAGGGTTAAAATGTAAAAAATACATTCATAAAACTACCGTCCCAAAATGTCCTTGAAAGCACAGTAATACAAACATGTGTGATTGTGTGTGCATGTACGCACCTGTTTAGTCTCTCCAGCACAGAGTCATCTGCCAGGGATATCTCATCCATTAGGAAGACTCCTCCCTGCTTCATAGCCAGCACCAGGGGACCATCATGCCACTCAAACAGCCTGCCGTCCTCAGCGTCTCTCTGCAATCAAAGAACACATGAACGGGTTCAGTTTGCACAACATGGCAGTGTGAAGTGAGCAGTGCTTTTTATGAGTTCATTTCATTAAGCGTCCTGCGAAGTTTGGCCAATGACAAGCTTTGTGGGACATACTGTACTAACATAAGTACAAACAGACAAAGCCAGATGTAGGAGTGGTTAGCACTGCTCAATATATATATATATATATATATATATATATATATATATATATATATATATATATATATATATTAGGGCTGTCAAATGATTAAAATTTTTAATCAGATTAATCACAGCTCAAAAATTAATTAATCATGATTAATCACGAATCGAACTATGTCCAAAATATGCCATTTCTTTATGTATATTGTTGCGGTAATGGCAAGCTAAAGGCAAAGATAGATTAATCATACAATATGTAGGCCTATATATATGTTTATTATCATTATTGTTATTATTATTACCCTTTATGCATTTTTTTACCTTACCATTTATTGTGTAGCAATAGCAAATATTTATACAATAGGCCCATGGCTACGTCTAAAACACTGGCTTACACATGACTTTTCAGGCTGACCCCCCAAAATAATCATATTTGAACTGGGGACCCCCCTCCCCCCCACACCACACACCCTGACGAGCACTTGGAATTGTAGGAGTTGGCATTACATTAGTTTTGACTGTTTGCTTGTGAAAATAGCAGATCTACATGCTTGTGAGCATGTAGATCCACAAGCATGTAGATCTGCTATTTTCAGAATATCTGCCTCTAATATTTGATAATTTGACTAATGTTTGACCAGAGGTATGGTATAGGCCTAGTAAAAAGCCCTTAATTTGTCAGTTTAGAAATGTGCAGATGCCACACCTATACTGTATGTTGGTCTGTTTATTGTTGAGTGAGAAAACAATGTTAACATTAAGCTTAACATCTGGGGACCCCCCAAAATAAAATTGGGGATCCCCCTAGGGTTCCCAACCCATAGGTTGAGAACCACTGCAATACAACACAGAATTATTTGACATCTAGGTTACAGATAAAACAGCTGACACACGTGCACAAGACAGAGAAAACAAGCGTTTGTAACAGCTGCCATTAATGTTGTGCTGTTGATTGCCTGGGTCAAATGCGCATTTTCAACGAGGCGATCGATCGTTAAGCTAATGTCATGCCTGGCAGTGCCGTGCGTCTTTCATCTGATCCAAGTAAGTTTGGAGCACCCAGGCCAGCAGCCCAGCACCCTAACAACATCGCGGATTTTAGGAACAGAGGTAGAAGTAGGCTAGACTATATATTTTTCAGATGTATTGTATGATGATGATCAGGTATTATTCCAGTGAACGATCTAAATCCTGCTTCACTTTGAAACCGTAGCTCTGAGCTCTCCTCCGTCTCTCGCTGCTGCAGTCAGAGTGACATGCTTGTGTGTAGAAAGCGGAGGGGGGGTGGAGGAGGAGCAGTGGCAGCGCTATAGGCTACAGTAAGACAGTGTTCCACCGCAGACAGTGTTCCACCGCAGGTCGTTCTGCTTTTGGATTAATTGCGTTAAAAATTTTAACGCAATTAATAAAAATAATTAATTACCGCAGTTAACGCGATAATTTTGACACCTTTAATATATATATATATATATATATATATAAAACATAGCTCCTTGGCCTGCTGGCAGTGTGCACAAGACATTTCGATCCGTTTAACAGATTATCCCGGGACACACTCACAGACTCAGGTGTGTAGATTGCGCTGCCTCCTACTGGGCCACGCCGTGAATAGCACAATACATGTGTGGGGTTGGGTACCTGGTTGGTGTGTCTGACAGGACGTAGGCCTCCCAGGAAGTCAGAGGTCTCCATGTGAAGGTGACAGTTCAGGGAGAAGAACTTCTGTCCAGCCAGTGCAGCAAACAGCTGGCAGATGGTGGTCTTGCCACATCTGTCGAGAGCACAAAGAGAGGCTGATAAAACTACAGTGAACCTGCGCATGTTAACTCATTGAATGCCAGGCCCGAGTTTCCCCGAGTTATTTCAGTACCCCCAGACCGAGTTTCCCCGAGTTGGAAGCCATTTTCTTTTTTTTTCAAATTTTCTTTTTTCAAAATAATTTCCAAAAATGCCTAAAATGTATTAGGCATGATCGCAATCGCGAAATTGCATGTTTAGCCCCATAACAAACACATCTTTCAAAATGGCAGCCATGTTTGTTTGTTTTGTTTGACTTTGAAGGCTTCTATCTCATGAATGCCTGAACGGATTTCCGTGCACTAAAAATGTATCCGTGCACTAGAAATTTAGGAACGTGGCATCCTAGTACTTGGCGGCCATCTTGAAAAGGCAATGAATGAGTTAATAGTAACAGCAATTTCAACAAGAACCCGGGAGTAGCTTATTTTCCAGCAAACTAAACTAGCCCCTTGGTACATTTCTGAGAAGCGCTGCTGTAGGACGTGTTTTTTCTGGATCTTACCCTGTGTCTCCTACCAGCAGGACAGACTCTCCAAAGCGAAGCGCCCGTCCCACCATGACCGCCAGTCTCCTCATGCCATCGGTCCACACCACGTGGCGGAACTCCTCAGGAACGCCAGCGATGCTGTCGATGAAGGGACCTGCACACACCAAACCGCTGTTACGTTTTGACAGCATCATTTTGATTTCATCATAGTCTTAGTCTTCTGAATAAAATGTAATGTAGTTTTAGTCATGTTTTAGCCATCTGAAATGTTTTAGTTTTAGTCGACTAAATATCATAAAATGACTTGTCTTTTAGTTCTACTGATTCTGTTGACAAAAATGTATTTTGGCAGGACTTGATGGCGTCATAATGCCTGACTTGGATGCAAGCTGAAAATACTTGTAGATCGGCTATTTTCAGTGCGCAACAAAACATAAAATTACTTTTATCCAATAGTCTCTCCCTAACATTTTAACCTATTTTCTTTTTTTTGTACATTTGTTGCCAAAATTGTCAGTATGTTTAGTCTTAGTTTTAGTCATCATCACAGCTTAGTTTTTATTCAGTTTTCCCTGAAATTCTTTTTTAAAGATTTTCATTTCTTTCTGAAAAGAATTTGGAAAAAAGTTAAAAGAAAAAAAAAGAGAAGAAAAAATAAATCCAAATCTAAATTATAAAAACATATTTACTGGTGACCCATAATGGACATGGGTCAGGAGGTCCTGACCCACGCTGCTACAGCATGCGATGAGTTTGACCTGCTAGTGAAGCGTGTAAGAGGGGTCAATGGGTCAGTGTGTGGTCATGGAGCCAAGTGTGGACACAGCTGTGCTCTGGCCCTTTCTGGTTATACAACCATATGATCAATTTCAGGCACCTAAGCTGATAATGACAGCGTATAGTGGGTTCGAATCTCGATCCAGATGACCTCTACTGCGTGTCATTCCCCATCTCTCTCTCTCTTCATTTCCTGTTAATCTACTGTATCTATCAATAAAACCAGATAAAAAAACTTTTTCTAAAATGTTCCCCACACACATTTCTATGTGTGGTCACTGCTGTTGTATCCAACTGCCCTATCCTCCCACCCAACACTCCCTGCTGACAGGTGACCATAGGAACGCGTGCAGTGGCAATTATCCCCCAACATGGGCCAATTGAGTTTGTATATAGACAATCGACAAAGCCGGATGCACCATGGTGGATTCGTCCCTGTGGTGGTGGGCACTGGGCAGGTAATTTACCCAAGCAATCTCTTCAAGATGATCGCATTTAGACCTGGAACCACTTTAACCATTATTTTATGCTTTAACTATTGAAAAATAGCAGATATACAAGCTCATAGCGCAGCACTGAGTGCCGCAGTTTTTTTTGGCAAATCTTTGAATATATCTTTTTAAAAGTAACTCAAATATTTTCTTCCGGGGGGGTCCCTGGAACAAAATATTTTGAGATGTAGTCCTTGACATGAAAAAGTTTTTTCACGATTTTTCCAAAATAGCAGATCTACAAGTTCGCAGCGTGGCACCTTGAGCTTGTATATGTGCTATTTTGTAATAGTTTAAGCATAAAATAATGGTTAAAGTGACACAGATCTTAATGGGGTATTTTATTAATGGATAGAATACTGAGCATGGTTGTACTCACTGAACTGGCTGGTAACCTGCGCCTGGGAGAAGAGGTTCTCTGGGTTGACCGTCCTCTTGAAGTGCTTCTCCAGGATGGACTGAATGGTGTTCACCTCCTCTGGCTTCCTCACACGCCCAGCCAGCAGCATGTAGCCTGGTGGACAAACACATCAACAACATTGGCTAAAAGGAAAAGAGGGGTAAAGCCCAAAACCTACTCCATACAAGTAGGGCTGTCACAAATCACGATGATGACATTTTACCTGACGATTAATTGTCACTCAAATAATTGCGATTATTTAATTGTGTGTTAC
Source organism: Nannobrachium achirus (assembly GCF_963921795.1). Taxonomy (NCBI): domain Eukaryota; kingdom Metazoa; phylum Chordata; class Actinopteri; order Myctophiformes; family Myctophidae; genus Nannobrachium; species Nannobrachium achirus. The sequence goes on from NC_137823.1 coordinate 42,052,447, forward strand.
ATTACATTTCGGTTCCGCTTAGGCTTTGAAGTTGCACATGGCAGATATGACACATAACCTAAATATACAAAGAAATTACAGAAATATTTGATAACTTTATGCTAAAAAAAAGAACATTAAGCTCACAAAGTGTCATGTTGTGAGCTTGTATATCTGCTATTTCCACTATTTTGGAACATGTTTGAAAATATATGAACATTTTTCAACATGACAAAATAATTGTGATTACGTCAAATAATTGTGATCAGACAATTATGTAATAATTGTTAATTGTGACAGGCCTACATACAAGTACATAAAAGTAAAAGGCAACAGCAGACCTGTGCCAGCGGGGCCTGGTAAACACACTGAAAATGCGCTCTTGTGCACTGGAGGAGGTAATAACGCACATGGAGAAACCAGCCAACTACAAAATGTTCATTTTTCAGGGAATGAAAAAACATTCAGCTCAAGTGGAGTTAGGAGGTTTTGGCTGAAGTGCTTTTTACAAATTTTCATTGGTTCAATATTCTTTTTAACCAACCAACACACTGACATAAAGGGTGTTCAATAGCACTGATTTATGAAAATGGAGTTTGAGCTGGTTTCTGCTAGAGAGAGAGAGAGAGAGAGAGAGAGAGACAGAGAGAGAGAGAGAGGAGTCAAGTTTTTTGTTTACCGTTCTGTTTTTTTTTACCGTTCTTGATAAAGAATATATATTAACTCGCGACCCCAACGGCACCTTTCCCGCGACCACACTTTAGGTTGAGACCCATAGTTTGAGAACCCCTGTACTAGATGGTTTCAGAACAAAACAGATAACACAAACAGGCCTCACCATCGTCAACTAAATGCTGCAGCCAATCCCGAGAGGCGTCCGTCTGCTCCTCCAGCCTATAGCGGTCGGCCCAGCGGAAAAGATCTCGAAGGGTGATGAAGCCATGTTTGCCAGCAAACACTGACGATCCCCTACGTAAGGACTGGGAGAAAACACAAGGATTACATGGATGGATCTGGATGATGCAATCACTGATAAAAATAGGAGATAACATGCGGTTGATCCAGTCACCCACCTGGAGGTCCAACATGACCTTGACCAGCTTGGTACAGTAAGAAGGGGGCAGACTACACCTCTGGTGCAGGATGGTCTCCAGCTCTGCACTGGGCAGCTCGTCAAAGTGCAGCTCCACGAAGCGATTCCTGAAAGCCCTGGAGAGCACCTGGAGCACGGATGGAAAGACAGTCCATCAGTTTATAGTGGAGCGAGTGAGACGGAGAACGTGGTCAAGAAAGATACACAGACTCGAGGCACACTTGTAGAATAAATAAAAGGTGCCATAATGCGTAGGTGTGTAGGAGAGATGGATGAGACAGGGAAGCGTAAAGAAGAATGATGAGGGGATAGCGTGCAGAACAAAACAAGGTGGCCCCTAGACTAGACTAGTGTTATCTTACAACCTCCTCTCGTGCCGAGTGAGCTCTGTACCTTCCTGCCTCCGTAGAGGCCTGGGGGATTCTGGGTGGCGAACAGCATGAACCTGGGATGAGCTTTGATCACTTCCTGCGTCTCGGCCACAAACAGCTCCCTGTTGTCGTCCAGCAGTCTGTTGAGAGCCTCCAGCACGTCGGTGGGAGCCAGGTTCAGCTCGTCCAGGATGATCCAATAGCCTTTCCTCATGGCATCAATCAATACACCTATGGGTGGGGGGGGTATTAGATATATAATATATATATTTATTAGGGCTGGGATGCGATTAAAGATTTTAATCGAATTAATTACAGGCTCTGTGATTAATTAATCGCAATTAATCGCATTTTAATCGTACATCAATATTTGACCTGAGAAGCATTTTTTTTTCAAGTAAAACACATTTTGTTGTACGAGTGAATCAACAAGTTAGTTTTTTTAATCTAAATTTTGCATCCACTGGGCCAAGCAAAGCGCTCTGATCGGCTACTTCTCCCTTTGCGTTTGTTGTCTCTTCTTGGTTGGTGCATCGCTATGATCGGTATGCCCGAAACTGAAGGTTCTGTGATGCAAAAACTAAGTGCGATTAAAATGCGTTAATTTTTTTAATCGCGTTAATTTTCTGTAATTAATTAATCGCAATTAATCAGTTAAAGTCCCAGCCTTAATATTTATCCTAAATATGAGGGCCCTCGTTCACCCGACCAGCCCACCCAGTCTGAGTGACCAAGTGTCCCTGAGCAAGACACTTCACCTTTATCCCATTTAGACCTGGAAACCCTAAGCTGTTATCCTGCATAAAAATAAGGAAAACTCTGTCATCAAAACCCATCTGTTCTGCCTGGCTCTCCTCAGTGGCTGAAGCAATTGATCTGAATTTGCACAGATTGACCAATAGGATTATTCACAAAATAACAAAATAATTTTACATTTTCCAAAAATGTCGGCTCTTTATTAGACAGCTTGTGCATGCATGTGTGAGTTTGTTCGCTGTGTGTCCGCGACGTGGCGGCGGTTCACACGCGCGCGTGCGTGTGTTGGAACTGTTGCAACTAGGCAGACATCGGACACAGGCCTTGCCCATATATAACTAAAAGTCCGCAAATACTTTGACTGCGCACATCCCCGGGTATGGACGATTACCTTCCGGGTATGGGCTACTACCTTCCGGGTATGGACTAGTACCTTTCAATCTGGGAAAGCATCGGTGTCATTTTAGCTTTTAGATATAGCTACATGCATTTCTTTAAAAAAATAATGATCACTCATACCCTCTTGGAACATCAGCTTGCCCTTGTCGTCTGACGAGTAGCAGCCGATGTACTCCTGGATGTCCGTGTGCTCGTGGTTGTTGATCCTCACACACTGGTTCCCTGTAGCAGCAGCTAGCCACCGGATCAGGCTGGTCTTCCCCACTGACGTCTCTCCCTGCAGAAGCACCGGATGGCTCCTGAGAACATACAAAACACCAACAAAGAGGGAGATTTAATGTTTTTGAACATGTCAATAGAAGTGATCGGATCAACTATCACGCATCTGCTTATTTGCAGTGCACAAGCATAAAGTAGAATGTTTATAGGTTATTTTGCAGCGTTTCATTCTGAAAGAAATGAAACACTGCACAATGATCAAACTGTCGATCAATATTTTGCAGAGTGTATACTCTGTAACACTGCAGAATGGTAAAAATGTCTATAAATCAAAAAAAGTATTTCAAAAGTCCCACTTCAAAAGGCTACATACTATGTGAGATCGAGATGTAATCTATAAATTATGATTAATCCTTCAATATTTCAAGCAACATTTATTCAAAAAAAGCATTTTAAAAAGCAGCTGTCATTTGGAAATCAGACTTATGGATGAAATGTATGATTTTGAGAAGCTGTGTTGCTTTCTGATGAGGGTGCACGTGCGTGCATGCGTGTAGCCGTGTACATGTATGTGCACGTGTAATGAGTGGACAGATGTAAAGTTATGAAAGAACAGACAATTATTGAGTTGATTTGGTATGGACCAGTGACCCGTGTAACAAGGGCATTGTCTACGACGTTACCATGACAACCACTGGCGTACATAAACCATAAATAATATGACAGCACAGCACATAGCAACACGAGTCCATTAGCACAAGAGGCAGAGTGTGCAGACTGTTATGAACTATAGCAAAAAGGCACCTTCAAATATTAAAAACCCTTAATTGCTATGGCTAATGTGTATCAAGAATGTACATAATGAAAAACACACCTACGCATTAAAACACTTTTTATTTATTCTACAAGTGTGCATAGTTGTTTTCTCTTGCGTACATCAACTTAATCACCCTATACCAAAGACAACCTTCTTTGGACTGTACTCCTCTACCAAATATATGCACTCCAGTTATGAATGATTGTGTACCCTTCAAAGTTTCCATATAACCCGTTTTGGACAAAAATGTCATTACAAGAGTAACAACACAATGTAAATACAAATACAATACATTATGTTGATGCCCTCTTATTTATTCAATATTTATTTATGGAGTACACAGCATTACTATTGTGTACGTTCAATCCAAGGTAATACAGTTGAATGCATATGTAAGGACAATGAAAATAATGTTGATGATCGCTCTTCCCCACCACCCAAACACCACAGGCCTTTATCCCCCTCATTAAAATGCAATCCAATACGGTCACATTTTCCTAATCGAAATTCGGATGCGCCCTCCCTCAATAGACCCCAAAATAGCTCAGCCAAAATAGCTGTCTAGGCATTTACAGTAGATCTGCCTAGACAGCCCATAGATCTATGTGGATTGATTTGGGGGAAGTCAGCGGGGGTTGGTGTCATGCAAAGTTTTTCCATACCCGGCAGACACGACTCTGACGAGGTCTCGAAGGTTGAGTTTGACAGAGGGGGTGAGGATGTAGCTGGGGTCCAGCGCTGGCTCCATCTCTCCCTGGGACACCCAGTAGCCCTCCATCTGCACACAGAGCCGACCTGGGGGGGCTGGGATGGGCTGGGAGGGGGCCAAATGGAACATTAACCGCCTGACATTGCAATAGGGTATCGTGTCGTTATAGTAATAGGATGTTGACTGATGAACAAGCAAAGCTACACAAGGGTCGACCCCCAATAACCTTTTTTGCTAAATTACATTTGCCTACTCTCTCTCTGCTGCCGCACTGCCTTATACCTTATGCCTAAACGTATTCTGCATTTTTTTTACCATTTTGAAAAACAATTCTGCAATTTTAACATAATATGTTAAATATTATTTAAAATAGCCGATCTCCATCGACATGTTGTGAGCTTGTAGATCGGTCATTTGAAGGATTCTAAAATGTTTTTCAAAATTGTAAAAAATGTTTTTAAAAGTTTAGGCATAAGGGGTGAGGCGCCAAGATAGGGCCCCATGTATTCCCCATGGGCCCCGTGTATTCTGACAATAGATACAACAGGTATTGCCCTAGAAATGATAATTCCATAATGTGAACCATGTCCAACCACCAGGGGACACACCTGCTTGAGACACTTGACATTTCCTCCCAGGATATGCTGGCTGATCAACTTCTGGACCAGAGGGTGGGAACTTCTGTCCAGCTGTGTCAGAAAACTCAGACAGAAGCCCTGAAAAACACCAGGGAAATAAGGGAGAATATGTACCATCATTCTTAATATAAAAATAATAATGGCTTAGAGGATAATGGAGCATTGCAGGACAGATATCTCACCTCATAGAGAGAGCGCTGCACACTGATACAAGGGTTGACTGCGACATACTTGAGGGCCCTGCAGAGCGTGCGTAGGCTGTAGTGTGGTCTGTGGCCCGTACCGTCCACCAGGTGGCTGCTGGCCTCCTTTCGTACCGACAAGTAAAAACTGCACACAAGGTGATCATCATTATGGCTACTGTGACCAGGTACACAATGGAGACACCATGAACTAAACTTAAGGAATTTAAATGGTTTAAAAAGTAAATATAAAGGATTTGGCCATTCGAACAGGTAACAAAATCAAAGCGGACAATGAGGTTACTATGGAAGACCATTTCCACCATTGAATACAATTAAAAGTAAAATGTTTTTTCCATTACAAGAGTAACTTAATATCAGAATTCTGTGGGTTATAGTGATCTGCAACACGGAATTAAGAGTTATAAAGCCGTACTTAGTTGAAATAGCGAGACGGGTGTGCCCAAGGCACCAATGGTCAAGTCGAAATCAGGGGAGGTGGGGTGTCAGAGTGGCAATTTATTCATACTGTAACATAACTTTGTTGACCTAACCTTATGATTCCATTGACGACACTCCGGTGTGGGTTCAAGCCCTTGAGGTAGTCTGAAACTAGAATGCGCAGGTCCCCGTCATTCTCCAGCTCCTCCACGTACAGCTCCGTAAACCTGGGAGGGACACAGGTTCAGACATACTGTACAACATGGTGGCGCAGCAGGCCGATGTGTTTACAAAGACAAACACACTAGCAGTGACGTCATTACGTGCGTGTCCCGCGTCTCTGACGCATTCACGTTGCCTAGAGACGCATTCACGTCATTGCCCTGGGGTCCCACGGACGCATCGCCTCCATTGGAGTCCACGTTAAAATAATTTACCACGTCGCGAAAAAAAAAATATTTTAAAAAGTCCACAGACGCCACCATTGTTCATGGGTGAAGGCATGCTACTTAACCCTACTTTAACACAAATGAAATCCGCGTAGAAAGTCTTAAAACAGACGATAGAACTAACAACAGTGTGTTTAGACTCCACCGACGCCATTTTGTGCGACAATGCATGGTCACAGAATTCAATGGGTGCCTGAGTTTTAGCGTAGCACCGGGCCGCTCTCTGACCATAGTGGCACAGCGTGTTAGGTGATACACCAAAAAGTGTTCCCCCACAGAACGTGTATGGCAAGTCACGGCGCAGATACGTGACGTCTACGAACGACGCACCCGTGACCGCTCGCATCCGTAACAACATTGAATTGCTTTAGTAAACTTGCGTAGTTGCGTTACTGTGAAAATGTCCCACAACTGAAAACATCCGACAATAGCCAATGATGTTATTATGATGATCCAACGGCTATGATCTCCGGTTGAAACTTGTGACAGCGTGAGCATCGATCGTCGTCACCTCTCCTCTCCCCAGTCCCCACGCTACGCTGTGGACCAGAGCTACTCCCCTCTTGAACCAGAGCTACTCTTCCCCATAGCCTCTCCCCCTCTCCGCTCGCTGCTCTGTCTGCAGGCAGCAAAAGGACCCTTTCCGTGAAAGCCTTTTTCTGTGTCGTATTAAAAAAAGAATACAGTCCCGGCGTGAGAGATGTGTAGTATGGTACATGAGTCTTTAGTTCCGACCGTCTAGAAAAGGTAATTGATCGATTGAAAGAAACGTTTTAAGCATGTTTGTGTTTGTTTCGCCAGCACAGCCACCCTGCCTCTGTGTCTGTCTATAACTCCATGCTGCGCGTTCATGTATGCAGTAGACGCGAACGCGCATTCACGTTCAATGTAGTTGCATTCAACAGCGCAAATTGTTGATGTGAGGTTTAAGAATGAAGAGAAGCAAGGTCTTATTGTCACTACTCTACAGGGACAAGAAGCAAAATGCAATGTTGTGATCGAGGTGATAATAATAATAAGAAAAACTAAGATAAGGGATGATGATGATGATGATGATGGTAATAATAATAACAATAATAATAAAATAGAAACGTCAACAGTATAGCCATAGAATAGCTGTATAAGGAATGTGTTCTATTGCAGACATATATATGTATATAAAATAGCAGCCATAGTAACAGTAATAGTAGTTCCATCAACTACAGTAAGCCTACTACTTGACATGACAATGGCTGAACCACTGTCTTTAGACAGCCTTAATAACCTATTGTGGTGTGTAAAATAGCCTATAGAAAAAAGTTAATAATAATAATAATAATAATAATGGTAATAATAAGGGTAGTAATCTATCTATAAATGCGACAAATCTCTGTCTGTCTGTCTGTTTGTTTGTAATCCGCGTATCTCGAGAACCGTTCGTCCCACCGGCTTCAGATTCGGCACGCGCGTTCCCCGCCGCCGCGCGGAGTGCAGTGCCGGGCCTCGACCCGACTCGCGGTTTTCCGAAACCGGCGCGAAACGTTCGGAATCTCCTTTGTTGACATCAGGCTGTTCCGGAGGAAATCGGCGCAAGCGCTGAGTCATTGTGACATCACTTCATAAAAGGCTCTGACATCACGTACGCCACATGAGTCAACACAAAATCTCTGTGAATGTGTATGTATGTATGTAATCCGCGTATCTCGAGAACCCTTCTTCCCACCGGCACGCGCGTTCTCCAGATATGGGCATAAAGTCTGACATCAGAGTTTTCTGCAACCGGTACTGTGTGTGCAGAGATCTTCATATATGGGCATAAGTGGACAAAGACAAACAGATGGTCAAAACGGGTCCTATGACAGGTATATTGGGGTTTGCATTAAAGGGTGGGGCATTCATGGGGTTTGCATTAAAGGGTGGGGCATTCATTCCCTATTTCAAATTCGGCACGTGCGTTCCCCACCGCAGCAGGTAGTGCAGTGCTCGGCCTCGACCCGACCCGACCCGATACACGATTTTCTGGAACCAGCACAAAAGGTTCGGATTCTGATGTCTGACATCAGGATTTTCCGGAACTGGCACTGTGTCTGCATAGATCTCCATATATGGGCATAAAATGGATGCAGACAGACAAATACAGATATCTCCATATATGGGCATAAATGGACACAGGCAAACAGATGGTCAAAGATCTCCATATATGGGCATAAAGTGGACGCAGACAGACAGATACAGATATCTCCATATATGGGCATAAATGGACACAGGCAAACAGATGGTCAAAACGGGTCCTATGACAACAGGTATAATGGGGTTTGCATTAAGTTTGTCTCCTCCTCCATCTGTTTGTCTGTGTCCCTTTATTCCCATTATGGAGATCTCTGTATCTGTCTGTGCCACCGACTGTGTTGCAGACACAGTGCCGGTTCCCCCTTTAATGCAAACCCCATTATACCTGTTGTCATAGGACCCGTTTTGACCATCTGTTTGAAAAAGCGACAGAAATCTCATATATGGGCATAAAATGGACGCAGATAAACAGATATCTCCATATATGGCATATATGGGCATACAATGGATGCAGAATCACAAAGATCTCCATATACGGGCATAAAAGGGACACAGACAGACAGATACAGAGATCTCCATATATGGGCATAAAATGGACGCAGATAGACAGATATCTCCATATATGGGCATATATGGGCATAAAATGGACCCAGAACTATAACTGCAGTGATCTCCATATATGGACATAAAATGGACACCGACAGACAGACAGATACAGATATCTCCATATATGGGCATAAATGGACACAGGCAGACAAATGGTCAAAACGGGTCCTATGAAAACAGGTATAATGGGGTTTGCATTAAAGGGCGGGGCATTCATTCCCTATTTACATTGTTCCGAGTTGGCCAGGTCGCCGACTAGACGCTGGGCCGCTCGAAGGGCGGCCCAGCTTCTAGTAATAATAATAATACATAAAAAAGTATTGAAAACGGTATCGAAAAAGGTATCGTATCGATTCCCAGGTATCGAAAAAGGTATCGTATCGATTCAGAGGTGAACGATACCCATCCCCGCCGGCGTTGAATTTTTGTGGGACCCATAAAATATCCCTGGGACTCATCCGAAAGACCCTTCTTGGGTCCCGGGACTCATTACATTAAAAACCTATTAACATCACTGCACTAGGCTTTCTTTCACCATCTCTGCTCCTCACCTATTCCTGATGCCAGGAGGCAGGTTCCTCTTGCCCACGTCAGTAGCTGGGTTCATGCAGGCGAACAGACGGAAGTCTGGGTGCCGAACCAGGGGCTCTGCATGAGGACAGATGATTGTTTAGACAACAGAACATCATGCCAAAGAAACATGCTAGAGACAAACACCACAGGAAAAGAATGGCATGAGGAAAAATAGCAAAATAACAACATCCGATAGTCCTCAAGCTCACAACAGCTCGAGGCGTTGTGAGCTTGTAGTTCGGCTATTTTCACAATATTTATCTGTGGAACCGAGTAAAACTAAATGTAATGCCTACAATTCCAAATGCTTGTCAGGGTGGGGGGTCCTCAGCTCAAATAAGATTATTTGGGCTGGGGATTGAAAGGTGTGGGAACCCTTGCTTTAATCCATGCACAATGCTTACCGGTGTCTCCGCGGTCCAGCAGAACCAGGGATCCGCTGGTTCCCTCCAGCAGACCACTGAGACACTCAAGTGTCTCTGCTGCTGCCAGGTTGATCTCGTCCAGTAGGATCCACTGTCCCTTCTTAACTGCCTGGGCTAGAGTTCCCTGAACACACACACACACACACACAATGACTGACCACTTAAGCGCTACAGTATGTTAATATACTTTGTCTTTATGTGCACATGAAAGGATGCGACTGAGCAGACATTGTTAGCCAGTGGTTACCTCCACGAAGGCGAACACCATGGCCGTCTCACAAGCCCTGATCTGCTGCTGGGTCTGGCTCAGTTTCACTGCCAACGCCTCCCACTGCTCCGTGAGCAAGGCAGCTGTGTGTACACACACACACACACACACACACACACACACACACACACACACACACACACACACACACACACACACACACACACACACACACACACACACACACACACACACACACACACACACACACACACACACACACACACACACACACACACACACACACACACACACACACACACACACACACAGAGCAAGGGAAAGAAAAAACATGCAGCAGTGAAGAATGATTAGAGATGGGTAGCCTACGGATTTGATCATTTCCAATTCCGATTCCGTTGGTTGATACCGGGCTGGTTGATACCGGGCCACCACTGCACAATAACAAAAAAGAGAGTTTTATATATAGTTTTCTCTGTAGTAAGTGGCACGGTTTTCTTACCGTTGGATTTCTCCTGCAGCTCCTTGGTGAGGGCAGACTTGCTCACGTGGTCCATGAGTTTGAGCAGGTCCTGCCAGCGCTTCCCTCTGAAGCAGGTCTGCACGTGACCCAGGAACGTCAGGTTCTGCTTCCTGGAGTACGTCTGGGAGAACAGGTCCTCAAACGCCTCGCGCAGTGGCAGTAAGATCAGCTTGTGGTCTACCGGTTTGTACCTGCAGAATATAGTTACAACAACAGTAGAGTTTATCACTATTTCACTTAGATCAATTACTTCATTTCCTGTTCTCAAAATGTATTTTCTTGATTCGCTTAAATCTTTTTGCTTTTGATTCTTGTTTTATATAATCGATTGTTTTTAGATAAGAAGTGTAACAGATGTAGAATAGTCTGGGATGGTGTGACGTTATTGTGGATTGTTGTGTGACCGTTTCATGTTATTGTTTGTGCCTTGTACCTTAGAACCCCCTGGAAGACGAGATGATGCATCTCAAGGGGTTTATTCTCAAATTTCAAAATAAATTGAAATTTAGTCCAATACGAGATTGTCACAATAAATCTACTACATCTATACTACTACCGGTACATACAGAGCATTATGATTGATCGGGTCATCAGGTTATCAAATTGTTGGCTTATGGGAATGTGACAAAAACAAGAAATGTCCATGAATTCAAGGCTTTATGGGGTGTGTAATCGATAGAGAAACAGTATTTTTGGGGGGTGAACTACTCCTTTGAAGGGAGCAGGCCCAGTTCAGTGGCTCACCCTCCTAGCAGGTCAGCAGTGTCACTCTGCTGGTTCATGTTGACAACCCGCAGCCTGTGTCCTGGAACAACACACAAAGTGGTGGGTCTTAGAACAATGACTTTAAAGTTGTACCATGTAACTTTTTTTATAAAACAAATCTTAAAATTGTCCTAACTGTTAAATCGCTAAAGTTTTAGAACACCCACTCCGTGAATTTCAGCCTGTAAAGCCTTCTCTATATATGTAAACTGCGATCCTTGCCGGGGACCGGATCTCGCGCCAAAATTGCGTCGTCACACTACCGGCCAATCACAGCGAGGGTTATACAACTGCCGGCCAATCACAGCGCATCTTGAAGTGGGGTCGCTATGGCAGCCATATTTGTTGTCGCCCGTTTGTACCATCCCTTCTCTAGGTAATTTCGCCTACCAGGCAGGGTGAAGGAGTCCGTATCTCTGGAATTACTGAACGCACTGGACCCCTCAAAAGATAGATCTCAGCGAGGTGGAGGCAGACGCGGGGGTCTGAAGGTACGAAAAACGGCCGAAAGACGCGGACGCGACCGCGGTTTGCTATAGGGCTAATGACCACTAGTTGGGCATCTTACACAGTATAGCTTTAAGTCATTTCCACATAATTACATACAAGTAAATTATATTATTGTCTAGACAATAATTCAACTTCAGAGGTTTCCTAAGACCAAAAGAGACAAAAGAAAAAAAAAAAAAAAAAAAAAAAAAAACGCAAATGTATCGCTATGCATTGGGCAGATCTGTTATCCTTAATATATTTTAGAATACATTAATACATTTAAACATTATACATTAATAATATTAATAATTAATAATAATTTTCTGGGTAAATTATTACACGCAAGCAAGAAATTTGGTGTAGAAAGAATGAAAAAATCACACCCGTGTGAAGTGGAGCTGTGTGTGTGTGTGTGTGTGTGTGTGTGTGTGTGTGTGTGTGTGTGTGTGTGTGTGTGTGTGTGTGTGTGTGGATCATGTGTACCGATTTTTGTGACATTTGAAGAAAATATGTAGGAGAAGGAGCAAAAAGTGTGTTTTGGAGAAAATTCAAGATGGCGGAAAATCTATCATGGCGCAAATGGGCGTGGCCTATATGGGGAGATGCGTCATGACCCAAGGAATCCAGGGAAAAATATTTTTAATTTTCCGACCTACGGTTCAAGTTACAGGCCAAAACGTAAAGTGGGGTGTTATGGCGCCACCATGCGGCCAAATGACACAATTATTTTTTATTTAATCCTTGAAATCATTATGAACCTCCTCTCCAAGTCTTGAAACTCTAGCCCCTATGGTTTGCGAGAGACAAATAATTGAATGTGAGTTTTTGCAATTCCCATTATAAGTCAATGGGGAAAATTAATTCACTAATAAAACTATAGAACCTTTCTCTTAGAAAAGTAATAGCCCACGATTCCCGAGTAAGCCGGTCGATTTGACATATGGCGCGAGTGTGTGGTGGCAAAACTGTGGGACTAGTGGCGTGCCGAAGTTTAGGAAGTTCAGGCTACATACACACAGACACACACACAGACACACAGACAGACAGACAGACACACAGACCCACACAGCCACGTATAGGGAGCCTGTGCTTCACACAGCTCCAAAAAGCAGACCAAATACAGTTGCAAGTCAGGTCCGTTTTTACTAAGAACCTGGTATCAGTGCAATGAACGCATGGGTTACCTGTGATCCCAGCCAGATGCTGCACTGTGGAGGTCTTCCCCGTTCCCGTCTCTCCCACCAGTAAAACAGCCTCTCCCTTGGTCACACACACCGCTAGCTGCTCCAACAGCACCGCCGAAGGACGCGTCGCTGCAAATGTCTGGGTCTCCCTGGTCACAGGAAGGAGCATGCATTCAGTGACAATGGATGGAGTTGCAGGCACCTTCCCATCTTCCTTCCAAGAACCCCGAAGTTGATAAGCATTAGGCTAGGGAGGGAACCCCATCTCTGGGACCACTAATGTACACGGTGAAATCCCTCAGTGTTTATTTAACTCTGAGGGTGTACAAATACAAATATCTCAAATTTATCTCACTTTTCTGAGTACCCAAAGACGCTTTACATGGGGGCATGAGAAAACAACAGATAAAAACAACTTTATTAGAGGAAGAGAAAAAAAAATCCCACTAAGACTAAGAAATAAAATCAATAAAAACAGCAGAAAGAGGAAAAGGAGGGGGTTTAGCTGGTGAAAGTGATATTGAAGAGATGGGTTTGGAGGGTGAGAGTTTTGGGGAGTGAATTCCACAGGGATGGGGCAGTCCAGTCCAATAGATTAACCTCGTGAACCCTAGCATTTCTCTTCACAGGCGGGTGCCTCGTACAGAAAAGTTCAGTTAACACATCTACTGCCTCTTAATCTGAAGGTTGCTTGGTGCCTCGGCGCCACGTCGTTTCCTCCGTCGGCCGCCGCTATTATTTTGAAGGGCCGGAAGGGGGTTGTTTTTGTTTTTTTGGATTATCACTTGACGGCAACGATTACGTCATCTAGTCACATGACAGTGTGCGACAAGAAGATGAAGATGGCTGCGCCCTGCCTTTTGCCTTGTTTACATTTAGATCTGCTGCAAAATGTCTCAAAATGGCTATTTTGTTTAAATGAAGTTTCTTTATGGGCCTCGCCATTGACTTAACATTGAGGAGCTTCACTTCGCGTGCACGCCCAACGTGCGTTGTAAACAAATCGCCGACATTACCGATGCGAGCGGGACCGGAGCGACATTAAGTAAGTAATAATATCTTTACTGTATATACAGTAAGATTCACAGTCCTCACCGTCAACGGCGCCATGGTATTAACCCTTTCAATGACAATCCTCACCGTCAACGGCGGCAGATGGGTTAACTGTAAGACCCCTCGCGACGCGTCGAGGGCACACAGAGACATCAAAGAGTTCGACGCGTTGGCACGTCGTGGGTATAAAATGAGTTAATGACATTTCTGAGGATCTGTAGTTCATGACATTTATTGACTGAACTTAGAGCTTTGGTCCGATGGTATAAATATAAATAAAATCCAGCATAAATAAATACAGCAACTCTCTACATGCGCTTAATGACAGGAAGCATTCATTGACCGGAGCATGGTTAGAATCAATGTGTATTTTTTGGATCAGTGCTAAAAGCTAAGAGCCAGGACCATCTGTGAGGTTTGTTTACCCTAATGTGATTTCAAATCAATGCCCATGTTTATTCAATCCACCAGCAGGGGGTCTATCAGTGGATCTAATGGTGGCACAGCCTATTAATAAGCAGGAGGTGAAAGGGGATGACTGTAGTGTAGGGAGGGCTCTGCCCCACTTACACAAAGAGCTGGACGGTTTCACTCTGCTTCCGCTCCAGAGACGCTCTGCCCACCGAGACCTCCAGCTCAGTCAGAGAGATGCCAGGCTGGTACATCTGGCAGAAGTGCTGGGCCTACAGGCAAACAGCGGTACAGACAGTAGTCAGTGAATCATTTTGTATTTAGATGGATTAATCCATTGCATAATCAATTGGCCTCCAAAACAAGGTAATTAAACACAAGCCAAAAAATCATGTTCACTTTTATACAGCTTTTACACACAAGACATACCACATGTAAATAGTGAGAGAACCTTGAATGTTGATGCTCTTCGGTATGATTGTATAATATTTTTCCCGAATTGATAAACTGAAGTCTGTACATGAGGCACTGTACAAAAATGCAACTTGTTTGCCAGTATGGTACACAATAGGCCATGGAACCCCATAATTCATAAGGTTCTATGAGAGTGTACAAATGCTCTAAGAGACATACAAATTGAACCAAATGTACCTGTAACCTGTAAGGTTCCATTGGGTTCCAAGAGTAACAGACTTGTAAAGGTCCATTTGGTTCCAGACTATCAGTCTGGGGGGCCGGGGAACCCCCGGAACCCCCTCAAGGTCCCTTGGGGGTCCCTGTACCTCACTTTGAGAACTACCGACCTAGGACAGGCCTAGGCCTGTTTATTCCCTGTTAAGCCTAGTTCAGTCCCAAGATTCACAAAATCACAACAAGACAAACCCATTTTAGAACGGCACAGATAAAAGACACATTGGTCTATCAGCCTGTTGCAGATCAGCTGAGGAAATGGTAAACAATTTCCACTTGTCGCTTTGAAGTGGACTATACAATTTGGAATGTTGAAAAGTACACTTTTGGGAGATAATGGTGGTTGCAAGCATAAATTTAAAATATTTCGTCGGGTCGTGAATCTTCGATGTGATTATGTTTTATTGCTGTACCTTCTCTTTGGAGATGTTGAGCTTGCTTCCGATGGCCTCGGCCATTCGAAGGCGACTTTCTGGACGAGACAACATCGCTGTGAAGCAGTCAAGAGCCTAGCAAAGTAAAATAGTAAAAGGTCAGAAAAGGTTCATGCACTGCTTGATATATTGGATAAAATGCATTTTCTGTTTTCTTGACAGTTGACTAGAAATTATATAAAAAAAGAATAAAAAAAACACTTAAAGAGTAACTGATAAACTGAGGATTGCAGTGACTGGTGTACGGTGGTGTAGTACAGGCTTCACTAAATGTTCCCGTACTGAAAATAGCTAAAGTTGTGGATCACAAGTGCTTGTACACAGACTATTTTCACTCATTTAAAAAATGTAAAAACATTTCGATAACATTTGTGACAATAATGACACGGCATTCCCCTCTCCTTTCCAATGGCCCCCACTTTGAAAAGCTGTGGTGTAGGCTAGCGGATGGTGGGTGACTTACTTCAAGGAAGACATGCTGTGCTGTAGCTGATGAACTGTTGTCAAAGCTGCTGCTCATCCTGTCACACCACTTCAACAGGTCTCTGCACAGCGGGAACAAGTTCAACATTAATATTCAGGGAAATCTATCTGACTGGGACCTCAATAGCATCATTATCATATCATATACAGTATACACTGAATGCAATGAACGTACACAGTCTATTTCATGTCTTTGAAATAGCAACATGTGCATAGCTGGAGTGCAAATTATCATTTGGATGACACAGGGCAATTTTAATATCATAAAATGCCACTTAAGCCCTGTTTTATACTTTGCGGTACAACGGTGCCCGGCTACAATCTGTTGTGTGGTTGTAATTTTAGATTTTCTTTTATCAAGTAAAAAAGAAATGCCTATAATGTCATGCCCAAAACAATACCCCATACAATTCAGCCAGCAAAGCTAATCCTAATGACCCACATAAGAGCACTGTGAGCCACATTATAGCTGCAAAGAATCGAGTATGTGAGTTAATTGCATTGATCCATGAATAATATATACAGTAGGCTGGGCTGTTGAAGCCAAGAGCACTGGTATGGAAAACTGTCAACACATCGATCCTTCATGAATGCAAATACCAACACGTAGAAAGTAAAGTACTGTATTCTACATTTTATTCCATTAAAAGTACACAAGTATTGGTGTTAAAATATACCAAATGAATGGCATATTTATTTTATCTTTTTTCTTTCTTTTTTTTTCTTCAATAGGGTTTAATTGTGGTGGAGAAAAAAAGTACAATATTTGAGTATTGTACGAATGTAATGGAGTAAAAGAATAAAGTAGGATATTTCAAAATGAATATAGTCAAGTCAAGTAACATTAACTCAGAGTAAAACATTTTTAGCTACTTTCCACCACTGACTTGATTGCAACATCACCCGCGCATCTCATCCAGTGTACAGCTGTGCTCTAAGTTTGATGTATTATTACCAGTAAGACTCCCTAATCGGGAGATAAGCGACCGTAGGTGGCTTATCTCCACAAATAGGGCAAAAATGTGTTTTCCCAAATCTTCCTGATCCATGTTGCGTGATTTTAGGGCAAAAACTGTAGGAGCAGTGTCCAAAAATGTGTTTTAAAAATCGGCCTGAAGGTGGCGCTAGAATAGGGCCATGTGAGAAATGAGGGGTGGGGTCTCCGCGTTGCCTTGGCGGACGAATAGGTACCGGCCCCAGCTCTCCCGGACGCTCCTAGCCCGAGTTACGGCATTTTATGTGCGCTGCAGTGGCAGGGGGTCCTCCACTGGGGGCGCCACCACTTTTGCATCCGTTCTGGAGCACCAGGAGTCGGTGGTCCCCGGGAATTCCCCGTGAGCAGCCCCGTTGGGGTGGTCATGTGGTCATTTTTGCACATTTGGTCATTTTTTACATCTGGGGGTCCCCCAGGGACCTCGGGGTCCCTGGGGCTCCGGGGGTCCTTGGAGGTTGTAGTTTGGCAGTCAAGGAGTGTGTGTGCAAAATTTGGCATGGATGGGGGCAACGGTTGTGGAGATATGAGCAGGGCAAAAGTGTGACTGACTCACTGACTGACTGACTGACTGACGCACAGACAGCCCGTGGAGGTTTTGGTAGTAAATGCGACCTACGGTCGCAATTATGGCTCAAAGAGTGATTGGAGCAGATGTGTAGTGGCATGTGTCCCCCAGGTGAGGGGGCTGTTATCAACGTATCTAATGAGGTTGACTCCCTCAAATCCCAACCCCTCCCTGTGGTCTGAAGCTGTGGGTGTGAACCCTCTCCCCCTTTACAGTCCAGATCAATGGGCCATCGAACGCAGCGGAGACCAGTGGTCAGCTAATTAAAATCCACAAGACTGATTGACTGACTGGCTGGCTGGTCTCACGAGGGAAGTGATCTGACAGGAATAGGGTCAAGGAGGTCTGTATTATAATCCAGTGATTCTCCACCTTTTTGAATTTCACGGCCCCCCAGTTTGATATGCGGCCCCCATTTCATACAATATTTTATCTCTGGAAGCCAGATCTACATTGTAAAATCCTACTATGGCTCATTTTAGCTGGGAACCCATGGCAACTCTCTCAAAGGCCTCTGGGGGTCCTCAGACCCCACGTTGACAATCAGCGCTGGGGCAAAACGTGTGACACTTACAAAGAGTGTGTAGCTCTGCGTAGCTCAATAGATATTATAGCACAAGTGGTTTCCCAAACATTTCAGACCGAGACCCAAAAGAGAGATTAGACGATTGCCTGGGACCCAAACTAGTGAAAATACCAGATCTACAAGCACAAAATGCACGCTTTGCGCCGCTTTTGCAAGCTTGTAGATAAACAATTTTCAATACTTCTTAATTATTATTTATATTTATTAAGTTTTCATAGCTTTCTTTGTTTGTTTGTTTTACAATGTATAAAATTATGTATTCATTTTTAATTGTTAAAAATAAATACGACGATTTAAATTGTTTTATTGTAGGAAAAGAAAATGGGATTTTTACTCGAGTCGTGACCCAAGACAATGCGTCCGTAAGCCACAAATGGGTCCCGAACCACTGTTTGGGAAACAGTGCAATAGCATGACTAGAGGTATTTTCACACAAGAAGCAACACTACGCCTCCGCACTCACTTAGAACTGCCGGGCAGCACTGCACCGAACTTACGGTATACGTTTAATTCCAGTGAGGGCTAATGCTAAACATTTATACACTCACCGTGGTATTGTAAAAAAGTATACGAATACTTGGAAAAGAGCCTTTTCAAACACACACATTTATGAACAATGGATGCAGCCTAACTGAAGGCGTCAATATTGGACATGACAAAACCTGTTGATACGTCAACATGTGGCACAGATCCTCCAAAATGAGTTGGGGCAATGCAAAGGTCACCTCATTTCATTTCTTGACACAGTTCAGTGACGCTTGCGTCACTGACACTTTCAATGTGTCATGGGTGGCCTTTATGAGACAGCAAATCAATCTCCACGTGTACTTTGTTTTTCTTAGCCAGCAACATTTTTTAAAATGGAAAAAATAAAAACACTGGTTGAAAATGACCTACTGTAGCCTGCCGCCAGAGTGACAGGGTGAATAATTGACAACTGTCAATGTTTACCAGCATTTGGCTGGTGGCTGGAGAGTGAGACCTGTTAATGTGCCATTAGCACACTGACACACAACCCAGAGAGTTCAGTATTGTATAAACACAGTGGATATGTTAGGTCAGTGGGTGCAATGGCAAATTGTGACAATTCCGGGACGAGACACCAATTCATTTATTTTAATCACGTTTTAATTACCCGATTTTATACTCCGTCACACGATGAAAAACAGCCAATCTACAAAGACGTTCACAACGTTTGGCCTTTAATAACGTCTAACCCATTAAGACATGAGGCTGATTCTACAAATGCCTTCCAGATCAGTAGTTCCCAAACCTTTTTGTAATTGAAAATTATTCAACAGTTTTCAAAATTGTTCAAAAACAGCTGATGTCGTGCCACGCTTTGATGCTAAGATCTAAAATGACACAGATGTTTTCCCGGTATCTTTGGGGAAGGGAGTTTATGCATTTTGTTGTGATTCTCAATGTTTTGTTTTACATTTGCCTGGTCTTCTTGATGTTTTTGCTTGTTGAGATTAAATATTTCATGAGCCCTTCAAGGTCCTTTTCATCTCACCGGTGCAAGGTTGTATTATTGTATTTTATCACTGTATGCTATGCCTCTGGCTCTATTTGCAGAACAGAATAAACAAAAACAGTACAATATCGTTCACAGGGAAACAATGAACATGAGCGAACACAACAAAACAGAAGAAAGTCACAAAGAAATACAACCTGGCAAAGAAAGTTAAAAGGAATACTTCAGACCAAAATGACAGTTTGCCTATAACAGCAATGAAGTGTTTTAAATACCTTTGTGTTTTGTCAGTACTGGGCTTTTGTCAGTACTGGGCATAATACTTTTTTGACATAGCTTTGGGCCCCTATTTTACTTCAATTCATCAAATATTATCCTCATTCACTGTATCAAGAACAACAGTTGTCCAAGAAATAATGAGGAAAACAATCATTTGAGGTGAAGTATTCCTTTAACCACTTAAACCTTGACCTTTAATGGAATCCCCCAGGGCTTTATACTTTGGCAGAGAAATAGAGAAATAGCCGATCTACAAGCTCACACCGTTATGTTGTTACATGAGCACAAGCTTGTCGATCTGCTATTTTCGCCAAAGGTTCTACCGCAGAATAGGAGCGGTACTAGGGTTCATGTGGTAACATTGAGCTGTGCCTCACCTCAGTGACAGGCCTCGTCCCTCCAGGGACGTGCTCTTGCTGTCCTGTGTGGGCTGCTGCTCCGCCTCAGGGGGCTGCAGGCTGCTGCTGCTGCAAGCCTCTTGATCGGGGTGTCTGTCCCCCGTCAGCTGGCAGTAGATGTCTAGGAGACGGTCTGCCACCACGGCCAGCTTTGGATACCTGCTACACAACACCTACACACACACAGGTCAAACATAAGCTCCCGACAAGGGGAGTGCATAGCAGGTTAAATGAATACACAGCAACAGGCACCATTAAACAACACATTATATGCCCTACTTCGTTATACGACAAACAGCTAAAATAGCCAGTCTAGTAGATCTTATAGATTTTCGTAATAATTTTAAGTTTTGAAATATGTTGATATTTTTGTTAGATTTCTGGAAAATGTTCGCCTGCAGCTAGGTTAAAGATACTGCTGTGATTAAAGATACAATGCTTCATTCATAACGTCCATGAAACACAGCATAGCAGGCTAGGCTACGATCAGTGTAACACACAAAACACTAATCTGCTGTCCTTTACAAAAGCAACAGATACCGTAAATATAAACTCAAATGTTACAACAGAATTTGTCCGTAAGACATTTCTTTTGAAGATTGGGCTTTTAAATGTCATTATGAATTCAAACCTTTCTCAGCTCGTCTCGTGTCATGTTGCCCATTTGGAGCTTGGTCCAGTACTTGTCCAGGAGAGCTGCATGGGTGCTCTGCGGTCTGTACCAACTCCCTCCACTGTAGTACATTCTAGTATGTAAACACAGTACATTCTCAATTAGGAACATTAAATCTAATTCATTTCATCCATTATAAAAAGACTTAATCAATTATCATAGGAACGAAAAAACATTGCATGGATGCACTTGGGACATATCATCAGTGATCCTTAGCCTAAGGTCATAGGGGTTTCGCAACATCATACCCCTTGCCCAGGTGACCCAGCCAGGGTGATCAAGTCCTGACTTTACGTCCCAGTAGCTACCCACGATCAGTCCCATTAGGGAAAGACAGGGCCACACTCCATTGCTCCAGAACTACTCTGCCGAGACTGGGAGGGGCAATCTGGTGCGCATTTGATGAATAATCATCAAATAATCAATGTTTCAACTGGACATGTAAGGTTGTACTGTAGAAACATGACAGTAGTGGTCAATCAGACTAATCGAAGAAAAAAAAAGTGACATTCTTACCTCCGTGTAGCAAAGAACTGAAATCCAGGAGCAATGTCAATGCAATCCTCCCGTCCTGGAATCATCAGCTTTTTATTCTCCATCAAAGGCAGCAGCACAGAGATCTGTAGATATGATCATTAAAATGATACGCTGTTCCAATAACAAGTAATAAGTGACTAAAAATACATCTACATATACTAGATTCTATTTTAATTCTACAAACATATGCTTCTTTAGTTGAGCTGATCATATTTCTGCCCCAAAACATAAAAAGAATTGACTTCTCAAATATAAAAAAAAAGAAAAAAAAAAAAGAATATATATATATATATATATATGTCACGGTTAGATAGAGAAACTGTTAGATCGAGAAACGGAGCGCTCGTCGTGCGGCGCGGGGTGGAACAAGCGGTCGCTTTGAGCAACAACAACGTGGCGTCGGCAGGAATGATAGCCTCACCCCACGGAGGTTATGGTTAGGGTTAGGCATAGTTTTACTGAGGTTAAGGTTAGGGTTAGAGTAAGGCATAGTAAGCTAATGGCTAAACACAGCCGAGCTGGGCTAGTAAATAAACGAAAGAGAGTCGCAAACGAGTGACGTCAGCGCCTGCACTAGTGAATGGCTGACTGGCTGTTGTCGCCATCTGGTGGTGATTGGTGTGTGGTGAACTACAAAACGAGCTCTCTTACCACAATCTCACTGAGTTACCCAAACTGACTGTAACATATATATATATATATTTATATATATATATATATTTAAGCAATTACTCTGGATAAATTAAAGCTAGCGCAAGTGGTAATTTTCATCGTTAAGCTGACGAAGGCAAAATCCATCTGATTTGTCATGTCCTTTATTTAAAATGAGCAAGTGCCTGAAGGACAGAACTTGAGTGCTGGCATCATCATTTGGTACCCTCTCAGAGTTAAATGAGCAGTGAGAATGGTACAGTTACTGACCACATCCAGTGGTGCATGGTCAATGTCTTCCAGGAGGATCCAGTGTCCTTTGGATACAGCTTGCGTCAGGGTCCCAGGCTGCCACACAAACTTCCCAGGTATGTCTGTGCACCGGTACATCCCCAGCAGCATCTGCAACACAACAGTTGAATGTTCGTTTAAAAGAGGCTGAGAGTGATATGTATTTGTTAGAAAAAAAAAAGTTCTGTTTGAAGCTTTACATTCTGATAATCATTGCTATGGGGTGTTCAGTAATAGCAGTCTCCCCATCTCTCCAGCTCTTTAGTATACAGAAAACACATTTTCAGGTTGGGACTACTGTAATTTGATCCAATCAGTAGAGAGAAACCCACAAAGATCATTAGCCTGCTTCAACAAATTGTTATCCTGACCTGAAAATGCATGTTCTGTTTACTAAAGAGCTTTAGGGACGGGCAAACCCTAGCCTTGTAAACCAGACTCTCCTTTCAGAAGGCAGGAGGAATCTAGTTTACTAGGCTAGGTAAGTTAGTGAATCTATACATACAGCAGTGGTTCTAAAAGTTGAGCAGTTTCACATGATCTCCAGCTAAATGAATGATAGCCAGATTAATTTATGAATGCATTATTGCATGTACAAGTAAATACAACTTGATCAAGTACAAGAAGGTTTATTTTGATCAGTTTGACTTTTATCGCTATACCTACAAGTAATTATGGACCAAATGACATACCATATTGTTCCAAATCATGTCTTACAATACAGATGTTTTTAGATTTAATAGATTGGGGTCTCTGAGATGAAAAGGTAAGATCAAATGCCTGGCAGCGTGTCGCAGGTTTGAGTCCCGTTCCTGACGACCTTTGCTGTGTGTCACTCCCTGTCTCTCTCCCCGTTTCCTGTCTACTTTCCTATCAATAAAGGCATAAAAGCCCCACAAAAAACCTATTGTTTTACTCTCTTACTCTCTTATTTTAACAAGAAAATAGTACCATAGTAGTACCTTTAAATGAGTAGTTTACCCCCAAAATTACTTATTTTAATTAAGATTACCCATAAGGGTCCATGTTGTTTCATTGTAAACTGCCAGAACTACAGTACATTAACACCAAAGATGTTATGGTGTAGTTCGACATTGATTCAGTGTTCCCCTTACCTTGCTGTCAGTTTGATCCCCGAGTTGGACTTTGAGAATCTCTGTAGCTTTGGTATGTCCTGTGACAGCAGCCATGAACTCAACCAGGGCGGTTTTACCACATCCAATAGGACCCTCGAGGAGAACGGCTCTCTGGGAGGCCACCGCCAACGCCAGTCTCCTTAGATTGCGGCACGTCGAGTCCACAAGCACCAGATCTCTTGGATTGATCTACAGAGAACGTACAATGTAATGTAATTCCAAAAACACTACTTGCTGATGGTATAGTAATTTTGTGTTGGTAGATTAGATTGACTATTTTCACACAATAGTGTCATATGACAAAGTATAAAATAGGGCAGTGGGGTTCTTGAAGGGGTTCCAGGGGGTGCCCAGCAGCATTTGATAATAGCACCACAATCAGTTTAATCATTTTAAACGTATTGTGTACTTTGTTATAACAGGTTCTCTATTGAAATTCACATGAACAGACCTGCTCTGCTTGTCTAGGTGATATCCTGGGTAGTACCACGCCACACACTGCCACGACATTGGGCGACAGGTCCTCCGACACCACCTGACCTCTGGTGAACTTGTTGGCTTTCTCATGGCGCCACATCACCGAGCCCTGATTGGCCAACACCAGAGCCTTTTCTACCTCCAATTGCTGGGTTTCTTCCAAAGACCTGAACACAGATGAATAGCAGTCATGAACAACAAAGACATTAGGGGTGCAACAGTTAATCAAACTAATCAATTATAAAACAAAACTTAATTCTCTACATGTTGTTATGTTAGAAACTTTACAAAAACGTTGGAAAATGGTAGCCAGTATTTTAAAATACAGTATTTTCTGGACTATAAGGCGCACCTGACTATAAGGCGCACTGTCAATGAATGGTCTATTTTCAAACTGTTTTCATATATAAGGCGCACCTGACTATAAGGTGCACATAATAGACGCTACCGTTGCGTTATGCATCCAACAGATGGAGCTATGCTAAAGGGAATGTCAATGTCAATGAATGATCCATATATAAGGCGCACTGGACTATAAGGCGCACTGTAGTTTTTTGAGAAAATTAAAGGCTTTTAAGTGCGTCTTATAGTCCGGAAAATACGGGTAACAGCCTTTTTTTATTAGCCGGTATTCCTTTACTATCACCCACCATTCAAGATTCAAAAGCCACCATTAAAACATGTGAACGTACTTTATTTTCATGGTCAGGATCTCGTCGCTTGTCAGCACCTTCTTTAGAAAGATGGTTTTCTGATTATCTGTCATGTGAGAGATGAGGGCTAAACAATGGGCTGTGTACCTGTTGGACACAAAGACAAGACATTATTATTAGTTGACTGTACAAGCAAGAAATGAAAGCAATCTATAACAGTACTTTAAGTAGCAGTAACAGTAATAAAATAGTAATTATATTATCGTTGTGAGAGTTAAATAAAAAAACATTGTGTCATGTAGCCAAGCCACACAAATGTGTCGTATAACATTTGTCTTCTTCGTGTCGCAAAAGGTCTTTTCTACCAATTCAAAACAACAACTGTACATATGCTCTGAATAAAATACAATAAAACAACAACAACAATTATTCACAAAGAAAATATCCAATCTACAAGCTCCCAAGTAACACATTGCATCGTGAGCTTGTTGATCGGCTATTTTCACTATACCACGAGTATAAATTACAGGCATTGGCTATTTTTGAGATTTCCCATTGCCAATAATAAACAACATGTCCAAAAAGGGGACGCCAGGGTTAACGTGGTTAAGGAAAAAGCAGCCACGCACCCTCGAACCATGACATCACTAGTGAGTAGCTGGGACACGCAGGCACTCCAGTCCCAGAGCACGCGGAACTTGGCACAGTCACTCTGGAGGAAGCGCAGGGTAGCACCCATCAGGTCGCGTAGCTTCATCCTCCTGGGCCCGTACTGGACCGAGGAGGACTCTTCACTGGTGAAGAAGAGTCTCTGGAACACTGGCGGGGCATCGTTGAAGTACCTGGCGGCAAAGCTGGAGGCAGAGAGCGCTCGTTTAATACAGTGGTTCTCAGAGTGGGGTCCTTGAGGGGGTTCCACGGGGGTCCCCAGCTAAAAATGTTGATAGATAGGAACCACAAGGAACCTTACAGGTCTTTCATTCTGAGAGTATACAAATGGAATTTGTAATTTTCAAAAGGATGTGTGTGTGTGTGTGTGTGTGTGTGTGTGTGTGTGTGTGTGTGTGTGTGTGTGTGTGTGTGTGTGTGTGTGTGTGTGTGTGTGTGTGTGTGTGTGTGTGTGTGTGATGACCCATCCCTTAACTGTGATTCTAATGGCCTTTTCTGTTAATGTGTAGGAGGAGGGGACCAGCCTGCAGGGGTGTGTTTGGAGGAGGCGATACACCTGGCTCCAATCAGCCATATAGAGTATTTAAGCAGGCTGGTCAGAGCATTTCTCTCTCTCTCTCCTACCCAGGGAACAATGGTTTTGTTTGGTTCTTTTTGAGTTTGGGTTCTTTCTTCGTTCTGCCTTTGCACATACACCAGTAAGACTCCCTAATCGGGAGATAAGCGACCGTAGGTCACTTATCTCCACAAATAGGGCAACATTTGGTATTTTTTTTACACCTGGGGGTCCCCCAGGGACCTGGGGGTCCCTGGAACTCTGGGGGTCCTTGGAGGTTGTAGTTTGGCAGGCAAGGAGTTTGTGTGGAAATTTTGGCATGGATCGGGCCAACGGTGGCCGAGATATGAGCAGGGCAAAAGTGTGACGTGTGAGGTGTGACTGACTGACGGACGCACGGACACCTCGAGCAGCTTTCTGTAGTAAGTGCGACCTACGGTCGCAATTACATTATCACACATCCACACATGCACTCCATTACTGATCTTACTGACTATTCCTAACATATTCCACATTTACATTTATGTTATGTTTGATTTAGTTATAAATAAATACATTTTGCATTGTTATCCTGTGTGTCGTCTCCCATATTTGTCATGATTTGAGTCAGGTCATGACAGAGTGTGTGTGTGTGTGTGTGTGTGTGTGTGTGTGTGTGTGTGTGTGTGTGTGTGTGTGTGTGTGTGTGTGTGTGTGTGTGTGTGTGTGTGTGTGTGTGTGTGTGTGTGTGTGTGTGTGTGTGTGTGTGTGTGTGTGTGGGGGGGGGGGGGGTGTTCCGGAACAAATCTCACAAATCGTTTGGCCGATCAGCGCCAAACGTTATATCCACAAGTTAACACGTTGCCAGTAGCCAACAGAAGTACCTCCACTGATTCAATTGTTTTCACGTGAATTTTAAACTTTCTGAAATATTACATTTTAATGTTTAAAAGGAAGTCTATGGGGCTGTTATCATGTTGAAACCAGGGGTGTAGTTGTCCCGATTTAAAATGAAGCAACACGGAACTGAAAGTTCCTATAATTGGCTGCTAGTTGCGCTGTTCTGGCACCAGAAGCAACATGTTCTCCATAGGATTCCATCCATTTCCCCCAAACTTTTACATTTGATTGTCTTACCTTAATAAACATTGTCATAAATACTTTATGGTTCCTGTCGCTAGTTTAAAGCCTCGTTTCAATCACCATGATGTGCGTTTTCTGAAAATATGGTCCAATTTATGTTATATTTGATGTTATAGCAGGGTATGCTGTAGGAGGGGCTTGTTATGATTCTTCTCCGTGTGCTTTATTTTCGGCAAGCTCAAGACAATGTCCCATGTATCCCTGCGGTTGCACGTGACCGTTGGCAGCCAATAGCATTCGAGATGGTACCATTTCTACCAATGAACGTTGATTTCTACAATGATGGCCATACAACGGACAAAAAAGCTTCATTTGCGCAGAATAGAAACCAATGGCTTTCCACCGTCCATATCTTTTTACAGTCTATGGTTGAAACCTTGCCCAAATTTTCGAGTCATATACGTCATCTGATCTCACAGGCTGGTCAGATCCAAACCATTCCGTTCCCATGTGGACCATGAGGCCATAACGATAACGTCCTAGTTTACTAAAACGTTGGTATTGTGGGGATGAACATTCATGCTTTCACAAACTTTTCTTGATAATTATCATTAATATCCATATAATAAGGTAAGGGAAAATAACAGCAGCTAGAACAGTCAGTTAAGTTGCCACTAAAACCATGAAAATTAAAGGATCCAAAATTCCAGACAATCTCTAGTCTCACACAGCATCACATTTGAAACTTCACATCTGCTATAGACCTTTTTCCAGAGCTCTGCCGTGTAGCTGCGGTAGAATCGGACCGTTAAAGAGGCGGTGCCATAGTTTTGTACTTTTTCTGGTTTTCATGTGTCTAGGAGGTTGACAGTACTTCATTAGACCCCTTGGTGTGGTTGTCATGAGCAATTATGTATTCCCTTTGTATTTGACGTTTCTTCCTGGAGGCTGACACCTTGTGGGTCAAAAGTGCCGATCCAAAAATACTGATTTAATGACATCATATAATCATCCCCTCCCCTTTTACCATTCACCCAACACTGTGGGTGTGGCTAACTTAAGCTGGGTCACCACCCACCATGACAACCAGGCATACTTAATGAACTGGTGGGTGTGGCCACATAAAAAACACATTTTAACTCTTTCTGTACACTTTTTTGGAAAAGAATCTCCCTCCTAGTATAATCATAATACATGATAATCATGTTTTGGGGGGGGGGGGGGGGTCATGGCACTGCATCTTTAAGAGGGGATCAACCCTAGTACTGTGAGGGTGAACCTGGTCCTACTTACGCCTGAGCATCCGGACTGACACCGAGGAGCTTGCTGAGAGCCACACACAAGCGCTCGTGGAGATCATGGTTGATCCTGACTCCTGATTTGACCCTGTCTGCGTTCCTCTCCAGAAGGTCCAGAACCAGGGGTCTGTGATGCCGTGCGATGAGCAAGGTGTAGTCCTTCTCCAGCAGTAACTTAGCCAGACATCCCAGAATGCACTGCCTGTCCTGTTGGCTCCAAATCTGGACAGAGTAGGAGTCAAAATGGTCCAGAATGAAACATTCTTTGCTCGCAGTGAAACAAAACAAAGCCAGGTACTGTACAATTAAACAGCATTTCTCTTGACTCATTTCCACTCGCTGTCCAAACAACACTGCAACATACATTAAAAGACACATTGCGCTTTTATTTATTTAGCATGAAAATGTACTTTATAAATGTGTGGAGAGGAGAAATGTACATACTATATGGAAGATGCGCTCAGAATCACAGGCAAAAAAGACAAAACAAAATATTGGGATCACAAGTCTGTAAAGCAGTTGTTCTCAAACTTTTTCATGTCAAGGACCCCCAAATTGACACTTATTAGACCCCAATTTGAAAAGATATGCCAGGGACTCCCATAAGAGAAGATTTTTACAGCTCTGGCAGTGATTCCCGACCATTCTAATTTCAAGGACCCCCAGTTTGACATGCCTTAGGCTATGGACCCCCATTTAATGGCATTTCTATCTCTGAGACCACAATTTATATTATAAAAAATCAATGGTTATTTAACTATGAGTGTACAAATGGAACCAAATTGACCCGTAAGGGTCTATTTGGTTCCATGTGTACCCTTTCCGAGTCACATACCTATAAGGGTCCATTTGGTTTCTAACTATCATTTAGCTGGGGACCCCCTGGAACTCCCCTCAAGGACCCCTGGGGCGTCCCAGGACCCCCACTTTGATAACCAAGTCTGTAAAGAGCTCTAAATCTTACCTGCTTTGCCAAATACTGGCTCAGCTCGTTGTGACTTTTGTCAACATGTCTGGATATGGTGCCCAGAGATGACAGGCTCAGTTCTAGGTTTTCCATCGTATCATTTGTCGTCTGTGGAGGAGCCGATCTGCAAACTGGTCTGCTATGGATCGGATGGAGCGAACGTACGTTGATCTAATATTCTTGAAGTAAGGCAGAATAAAGAGGGCGCATCGCTGGCTTATTGCTCTGTCCGATCACAACACAACACACACACAACACGTTATGATCCTAGTGTTAAAATCCTGTCCACATGTGAGTATAGGGCAGAAGCCCTTCCGGGTCGCTGCTGTGGAGGTCCTGCCTTGTTGCGTCGCGCTGGGGTGACGCTCTGAGGTAGGGAAAATGTACAAATACTCAAGTAAACGACAGGTGTCGGCCTTTTATATCAATTCAGAATTTACTTGAGTAGAATTTTAAAATTAAATAAATTAATAATAATATTATGAAAATGTACTTAAAGTGCCAAAAGTAGACAATTTTCAAAAGGTATAACATTTTGAAAAAATATAAAAAGTTCGTCTATTTTCTAAATGTTCTACATGTATAAATAAATGTATAGGGTTGAAGTGTTTAATGTATGTTTTGTAAATTGTCATATTAATCGATCTACAAAGTTAACAAGTGTTTTCAAATGATAGTGGAGTAAAAGTAGAATATCAGCATCTGAGACACAGTGGAGTAGAAATGAAAACTGGAAATAGGCTACTCCGGCAAAGTGAAAGCACCCCAAAATTGTACAAATACTTGAGTAAAAGTACTTAGTTACTTTCCACCACCCAGTGACGCCGTGAACAGGCGACGTACATTCACTTCTCTAGGCTGCTTGGTGGAAGCAAAAGCAACTACAACTGAACCAAAACAAAACCCCAAAAGACGCCCTTTTTAAAGCTCGAGACGCTTTGATCGTCGTTTGTCCTTTTTGCTTAGCATCCGACAGGGTTCGAGCGAGGCGATCCAGCCGCCAGGTTCGGTTATTTCAGTGTTTAAGTGTTTGTTTTCGGGTGGAATCCTGATGGAAAACATCATTCCTCCTCCTCGCTGCTGACAGCAGACCGCGGGAAAATGTCGCTACTTCCTGTACAATGAAGAGTTGGCGCGACAGACAGCCCTTTGTAAACAACAATAACAGCAATAAGGAGAACACAACGACTGTTTAGCAGCACGGTGGGAGCTGGATCGTCATTTGTGCTATAATGAATAACAGTAAGTTCCCTGGCCGACACATGCACACACTGTGGTTTGGTGCTGTTCTCTTGTGTTTGAGTTTAGGTGACGTTTAATGTGCATTTGTAAATGTCAGGGTCCTGAGCAGAGTTAACCACTTAGCCATGGTGTTGTTCTTTCAAAATGTTTAGCGGAAACACAGACGCTCTACAAGCTTGTAAAGCTGCAAATATTGTTATTGTTTTTATGTGTACAGGCCTATTCTGCATAATAATGTCATGTCCAAGGGACGCCACGCCAGTTTGAAAGTTCAATGGGTTCTAAATGGAGGACATGTCCTGTCCTGTCTTGTGCACACAGTAACTTTAGCTCTCTTAATTTTTAAAATGAAAGCGCAGCCGTGTCTATGACGTCCAAATTAACATGATACAAATACAATAACACAAGTGAAAGTTCACTGGCACAGTGGCACTGTCGTTTTGTACTGATCTATATTCTCTATTCTCTTTGTGTCTGGTAAGTGGCTGTGCTGCATTAATTGAAATGCAAATTTATGTTCAACTGCCTGCCTAGCAGTCCTCAGACTAGATTATGGACACAGTATATAACATTTTTAGCTTACTGAGATTCCATTGTTGACAATGTAACACCCCATTTCTGGCCAAGCTAGCTTGGTTGTCATGCTCCAAACTAACACAATATTAGATTGCTTCTCAAACATGCTCAGTCAGAGTTACAGACCTCAGTAAGTAGTGTCCACAGTCCACTTAGAACCCCCTCAAGTAACCCCGAGGGCCCCTGGATGGATCCCACTTTGAGAACCACTGAATTAGACCAAAGGTCTGCTGCTGAGATGAATCTGACATTGTATCATTATGAACATTGTATCTTTATGTTATTCAAGGTCTTTGTTCTTTGCTGTCTGTATTTCGTTTGGATGGTGGACTTATCCATGCCTTAATTATGTTTTTTCAGACTACAGTAATTAGGCTGTCAGTCAGCCATGTGTTTTTCCTGGTGATATTGTAGATCTTTAGATTAAATAAATCTAGTATCTAGATAATAGAAAGCTGAAAGTAGGCCTACATTAAAGCTATTTACAATCCAGGACTGTCATGATTATAACATTTCACTTGAATTGTCAATTAATTAAATCAACTAATTGTATTTTTGTTGTTGGAACATGTGACACAGGAACATGTGAATTAAAAAAACTAATTTATGTTTGGCTTTTAGGCATTGAATTTGCACAGGGCAGATAATATGACAAATAACTTAAATATACTAAGAAAAAAATGACTGACATATTTAATAACTTTATGCTTTTAAGGAAATATTAATAGTGGAAATTGACAATCTACAAACTCGCAGCGCGTCGCATCACAACACCACATGTTGTGAGCTTGTAGATCTGCCATTTCTCCAACATGGAAACGATTATGACAACTATGCACAAATAATTGCTTTAAGGCGATTATGTAATAATTGTGGCAGGCCTATTTACAATCTGATATTTTGGCAGGCCTATTTACAATCTGATTTTAAATTTTGGCTCTCTGGTGGTCTATAGCTGAAAACTGAGAAGCCATTCTTCTTCATGTTAACAATTTTAAGTGATATACTGTTGTTATAGAAGTGACTGAGACAACAGGTACCGCTAGCTGTATAACTGAATGCGCATGAGCGCGCATCTGCAACTGTCCGCAGCCTAGAGTTCTCAAATTCTACCTGACCCGACATTTAGGGTAGGGTAGGGCCTAAAATGTATGGTAATTACCGTAGTCGGGCCGGGCTTCAGGCTCAATTAAAAAAGAAAAGAAATGTATTTATTATTTTACTCTGTGATAGAGTTATCAAATTCTTCCCAAAACCAGACCCGACCGCTTTCGGGCCGGACCCGACCTGACCCGACGCTTTCGGGCCGGGTGGTGCCTAAAATGAATGCAAATTATTTGGGCTGGGCCGGGGCCTCGGGCCGGCCCAGTTAGGACCGGGCCTTAATTTTCAGACCCGTTGAGAACTCTGCTGCAGCCTACATCAAGTCACCTTTTAACCCCACCCCAAATTAGTTTGACACCTCTGATCTTCAAAACGTCTCTATTGGGTGCAGTAGTGTGGATTTGCTCATGAGACCACTTTTTGCTGTTGTGTTTACCAGGTACCTCCATGTGAAGTAAAGTGACCAGAGACCGATTTGAAAGAATGGATGAGTTGTACGATGACATGGATGCTGTCCCCAGCCGTAAGTAATAATGTACATTTAACGCTACATTTAGTGTCTAGTTCAGTTAATGGGACGCATTCCACAACTCCGCATGAAGCCATTCCAGTTTGTAAGATAATAAATGGCTTATTACACTGTTCCATGGTCAAATGCATCTGAACAATTGTTCAAGGGAAGACTAAATAATGTGTAATGCATATATGTTTTACTCTTTTTGTTCCTTTTATTTGTGTTATTAACTTTTCTTCTATGCCCTCACACAGTCCTAACCACTATGCCCAATGAGGATTCTGTGGATATATATTCTGGGCTGGATAGTCCGAGCATTGTTGCAGGTAAAACTACTACCATCTAACCTAATCCATTTTCTCTAATAGAGCTCAAACCTTTTTCTGGCAAGAACGGAAATTATTTAAGATTAAGATGCTTCGATGAAGGGCTGAAATGTTGCTGTGTTTTTCTGGATATTGGATTGTGAGGATTGATTTTCATACATGTTATACAATACTGTTGGTATATGGATACCCCTCTTGGATCAAAAAATAATGATAACACTTTATTGGTAATTGATTATCTCATGGGTTTATTGCTCAGAACCCCTTCACAACAGAGAATCAATCACCAATTGATTGTTTGATGCTGTTTTATTTTAGAGAGCCCTTCTCTCCTCTCTCCTCGGCTGAACAAGTCCATGGATTTATATGAAGAACTGATCACAGAGGAACGGCAGGGCAGAGACTCTTCTTACGAAGAGGTTTGTCATTTATTTGTTTCTTTCTTTGTCATAAACCTCACTACTAAATGTCACAAACATGATTGCTCTGGTATATTATTTTTGTTCAAAAGGGCAAAACTACATGCACTAGAACAGCAGTTCTCAAACTATAAGATGCGACCCAAAGTGGGGTCGCGGCCGGGAAGGTGCCGTTGGGGTCGCAAATTGGCAACCAAAAAAGAAGAAATATATTTTTTATCAAGAAACGGTAAAAAAGGAAAAAAAAGGAAGGTCGTTGCAACCAACGTGAAGAGGACGCCTTGACTCCTAACACACACATACACAGGTCCGCCTCCAACACTGACCAAGTGTTGTTGCATGCAGCAAAAACACAACAAGACACACACAAGCACTCAAGCAGCTAGGCAGAGGCACACACGAGCTGATTTAGCTCAGCGGTTCATAAACGAATTATGTTCAATATGTATTTTTTGTTACTCCTGGAGCGAGATGGTACTGGATCCATGTGGTTACATCTGCACCCTCACGGAGTGAAATTTAGACCGCGATGTATTTAGACCGCGATGTAACATTACTGACATACAACCGATGACAGACCACCAAATCGCCAAATAATTTCCATCATAATATGGGGTCGTGGTATAAAAAAGTTTGAGAACCCCTGCACTAGAAGGTGACCATACATCTTATGTTTGTTTTTTCTCTCCAGTTGAAGGCGAGGTTTCAAGCAGCTCATAAGACGATTGAAGAGCTGCGTCAGAGACTAGAGCAGGTGGAAACAAAGGTTTGCTTATTTTGAAACTTAAAGAACTCCACCTGAAGTATGGAATACTGTTCACTCCCAATACATATGTAGTGATTTGTTTATAGATCTGTTGTTATTTCACATGTAATTTGTGAGGAATAATGTTCATGGAGAGGCCTCATCAGCAGGCCTTTAGGGCACTAATCATAATACTGTAATGAGAAATTGTAACTATGTCAAAAAATACTTTGTAAGTTGAATGTCTTCTGTGAAAAATGTTTTGTTTATGTTATTTAACCACTTTGCACCGGGTGTCCCTATTTGGGGCCTGACTCTTTATTCAGCATTTCAAAAGCCGTGAAAATAGCTGATGTCCAAGCTAACTGCCTAGAGAGGGCTTGTATAGATTGGTCATTAGATTGGCCATTTTCACTGTGTGACAAAGTATAAAAATATGTCTGCAGTGGTTAAAATATTGACATGATTTTTCATTTCTCTCCCTCTGTAGAATACAGGGTTGAACACTGAGAACAACCGCCTCAAAAAGAACATCTCTGCGCTGTTGAGAACTGCCAGGCAGGAGGTGCTCAGGAAGGATGAGGAAATTAGGAGGTTGAGCAATAGGTACGTTTTCTTTTTTATAACATGTTACAGTGGCCCAATTACATTGAATTGCCCTTTATATTAACCTAAGGAAGTGTGTTCAGAGATTGGAATACATTGTAATGTGAAAAATTCAATTTTGACCTAGGGAACTGTCTTAGTTAGTTAGTTAGTTTCATTTAGTGTCCACAGTGTGGAAATTTGTCTTTTGTCTCTATACATTTAGACAACATTAAATTGACAGATAAACAGCAACACTTACACACAAAACATCTTAAGGCAACAAGAAGGACAACAGTGGCATATAAGGCGAAGAAACAGGCAGATCAACGAGACATGAC
The DNA here is from genome assembly GCF_963921795.1 of Nannobrachium achirus. NCBI lineage: Eukaryota > Metazoa > Chordata > Actinopteri > Myctophiformes > Myctophidae > Nannobrachium > Nannobrachium achirus. Next base: position 42,087,538 of record NC_137823.1, read on the forward strand.
ATCATTCAATGCCTTAATGGCATTTGGAATGAATGAATTTTGTCTTTACAAAATGATTGTGTATTTACAATTATTTTGATCTAAATTACATTATTTTCATAATCGTGCAACTTTGCTGTCTGCACTGATTTGGTATCTCTGAATTTAATATGTTTAAATGTCTCCTCAGATCAGGGAGAGATTATTCTCATTATCAACCTCGTATGAATGGAGGGATGGATCCAGGCTCAACCAGAAGGAACTCTTCAACCAGCTCCACCAGCAAGCCTCCTCCACCCCAGCCTCCTCCGCCGTCATCAGCTCTGCCACCTCCTCCGCCACCTCCTCCTCTGTGTCCACCCCTGCCTCCCCTGCCACCTTCAGATCCTCCACCCACACCTCCTCCGCCACCTCCACCCCAGCCTGCTCCGTCACCATCGTCTGCTCCACCCCGGCATCCTCCACCTCCAACGACGTCGCCCCCCAGGCAAAAACTACGTCAAAGGAGTCTACCTGAGCCTCCTGTTAGAGGAACGGAAGGCTCGACCCATCAACCTGAACCCTCGTGCATCGATGCAAAACTCTCACGGCCGCAATCCTACACCCGTTCATCGAGGGAAGCTGTGGGGAAACCGGCAGATTCTTCTGTTGGCAAATCCAGATGCAGTTTGTCATCTGCACTCGGTGAGGTGGACAAACTGAAGCAACCTAAGCACAGGGACGATAAATGTAAAAATCAAAGAACATCTGAGTCGACAGAACGGAGACGCAAAGACAACCTGGAGCCCGACAGGGAATGTAACATACCTGAGAAAATCAGGTCTCAACGAGCAGAGAAGGACAACATAGAGCCCAATAGGGAATGTAACATGTCTGAGAAAACCAGGTCTCACCGACCAGAGAAGGACAACATAGAGCCCAACCTGGAACGTAACATGTCTGAGAAAACCAGGTCTCACCGAGCAGAGAAGGACAACATGGATCCCAATAGGGAATGTAACATGTCTGAGAAAACCAGGTCTCACCGACCAGAGAAGGACAACATAGAGCCCAACCTGGAACGTAACATACCTGAGAAAAGCAGGTCTCATCGGGCAGAGAAGGACAAAGAGGATCCCAACAGGGAACGTAACATGTCTGAGAAAACCAGGTGTCATCGAGCAGAGAAGGACAACGTGGGGCCCGACAGGGAATGTAACATGTCTGAGAAAACCAGGTCTCATCGAGCTGAGAAGGATGCAGAGAAGTATGACCTCAAGTCCCATACAAGCAGAAACCACACAGACGCCAAGCTGCTCCACAGATCCGAGAGGCCTAAAAGCTCAGTGGTAGATCGCTTACACAGCATAGCATGTGAAGGGCCCTCTGAAGACACAGTTGCTAGAAGTGAAGAGCGGAGGCGTGATAAAGCCAAACTCATGCCATCAGTTTCTGAACATAGCGCTAGGAGTCGAGATCCCAGAAGAACTAGACATGCGGATGGACACAGTAGGAGTACTAGTTCAGACTCTAAGGAGAGGAAGCTGTCCAGCGAGCGGTCCACCAAGCAGAGGAGCAAGGCCAGTCCTCTGCGGGACCACCAGAGGAAAGAGGAGAGACGGCGAGGGCAGAGTGATGAGGCCAGACAGGGGGAACACGGGAGCACCTCATCGGGGAGAAGCAGAGAGAGCGAAAAGAGAAGATCGAAAGAACGCAGCCCGGATAAAATCAAAGTCCACAGTAAGAAAAAAGAGAAAAGGCACGAAGGCCGCACAAATCGGCATTCTGATGATCTCAAGGTGGCAGAGAAAAGCCTTTCGGAGGAAAATAGTCCAAACAGGAAATTGTGCTTCATGGAAACACTGAACCTCACCGTTTCACCAGTTAAAAAAACATTGCCCAAAGACCGCAGCCATCAAGACACTGCGCCACCCCATGATGAACTGCCACAATTTGAACCATTAGACCGCTGTGACCTGCCCAATATTGACGACTGTTATGTGTTAGATGAAGTAGTAGAAAGCAGTTGTTTGGAGATGGAGACAGATATGGAAGTTAACGAACCTCCAAAGGTCCCTGGAGGTGTAAACAATCTTAGCCCAGCTACTACTGAAATGGCTGATGGAGAATGTGATTCAAAACATGATAAAAAAGCAGCCACAGAAATGCACGAAGCTCAGACTGAAAGCAATGTGGTCAGTGAGCAACTCGAGGATGGTAATCTTCAAACTACCTCAGTGTCTACTCCTTTGTCCAAGGCCACAAATGATCAATGCACTGAGAATGTAACCTTGAATGCTCCAGATAGTCATAGTAGCTCAAAAATAGAAAATATGGACTTGGCTGCAGATGAGAAATTAGCAGACTCTGGACATGTGGTGCTTGCAGCTCGTCTCACTGGCGAGAGTCAAAGCATTTCAGAAAACGACACTTCCACAGAAAATGCTAAATCACCACCACAAATAATCCCTGAAAGTCAAAATGTGGAGGATATTGGGCTTGCTGAGCCCATTGAGCGTGGTTCAAGCGTGAAGAGCCCTACAAGCGTGGAGAGCCCTACAACTACAGATGACAGAATTTCACCTGTGCATATGGCCAGAGAAGATCCAGTTGACTCGTGTTCAAGGGAAAATCCAGTTTTTGACGATGCTACTGGAAAGGTCGACCCAGAACCTCAACATGCCTCACTCTGTGTCCTGCCCGATGTCTGCCAGCAACCCCCACCTCCATCCGCCTCATCAAATTTAAACCACGAGAAAGACACACACATGGAAGATGGTTCCAAAGATGTGGATGCTGTGTCCAGTTCAGTAAGCCCAGAAGAGGTCCCTAAGGCAGCCAGTGTGAGTCTAGATGAGGCCATTTATGTCTTCACACAGCTGGAGAAAGATGTCAATACTATTGCAAGTGAGCCCAGTTCGTCCACAGGCTGCATTGGTGTATCCAAAGTAAGCAGCACGACAGAGGAGATGGCACCTCAAAAGGTGCAAAAAACTCTCAAAAACACTCTTGCTGTGACACCGAAAAAGGACAGCAGTTTTAGCAAAGGTCATCTAGAGAAAGAGAAGAATGTTGAGCTTTCCAGTTACAAGCCAGTGCTCCATGATGAAGACTCCATGATGCGCCTGCTGACGGGTCTGAAGAGCATCCCTGATGCCATAAGCCCGCTTCGGAGCCCAATTCAGCTAACCAGAAGAAGTCAGCTGCGTTGTCCTGGCAAGCCAGCTCACGTAAAAAGTCTTCACAAAGGTAACAAAATATCAGATTATTTTAACATTAAAATATGGTTAATATTGAAGGGGTATTTCACTTTAAAACACTTTCTCTTCTCAGTTCATTGTTATGTCTACTCAGTCTATTGCAGGGGTCAGCAATCTTTTTGAAATGAAGTGCCATGTTTTTATTTTCTTTATAGTCAGTGTGCCATGTGAACATACATCACAAAAAAAGTCTGACATATTTATAACAATCAATAGACAATCATAATCTCCCCGACGCCCTCCCCGGTCAGAGTTCAGAGTTTTAATGAATGTAGAATTGTGTGCAGGATGTAATTATCTGTAAATTAGTTGACTTCATTTAATTGACCACATTTAAATTTAAAAATCTTCCCTCACACTTGTGCCAGTGATCACCCTCCCCTGTGCCAGTAAATGGTAAATGGTGCATTTATATAGCGCTTTTATCCAAAGCGCTTTACATAGATTGTGCATTACATTCACCCATTCACGCCCACATTCATACACCGGTGGCGGAGGAAACCATGCAAGGCACCAACCTGCTCACCGGGAGCAATTAGGGGTTCAGAGTCTTGCCCAAGGACTCTTCGACATTAACTCAGGGGGAGCCCGGATTCAAACTGGGAACCCTTCGTGCTCTAATAACGGTTTCTCTACCCCTGAGCTATGCCGCCCAGTGCCAGTGTTGACACCCGTGCCTAAGGTTGCCTATCTCTGGTCTATTGCATTTACTCCAGACAGTTTTTAAGTTGCTCGATTCAATATTTTGATATTTGGCCCTGGACGGCTGGCATAGCGGTCTGGGAACCTAGGACTCATTGAAAACACACTTCCCTGGTTCTGGTCCCTGGTGTTTTACTTCTAATTCAGGACAGTAATTGCTGGGTGTTTTATTTGTGGTGTATATTCATGTTTTCTATTCTTGTCTTGAAATTGAATGTATGTATGCATTGACCCGAGCCAAAAAAATCCTTTGTGGATAATAAAGCTGAATTTGAATTGTCTTACAGTATATAGGAGAGGGGCTGGTCAAATTAATATCAAATATTGAATCAAACAATGCCGGTTCGATTCCCGATCCGAACGACCTTCGCCGCGTGTCACTCCCCATCTCTCCCCCCATTTCCTGTCAATCTACTGTCCTATCAATAAAGGCATTAAAGCCCCCAAAAAATCTAATCTTTAAAAAAAAGAGCAAAAAAAGAAATACCCCTGTCAGAGAAATGATCAATCTTTTTTGCTGTAAACAGATTATTATTGTTATAATCTTTTAATTTATATATTTTTTTATCCAATCTGGCCATTTAAATTTGAGGTGTCTTGTGTGTGAAATGTTGGCCTAATAGCGACCAGAATCAGTAGGAGTCATCGTTCATTGGCAATCCAGTTTTCAAGATAATTTTGCTCTGGCCGATCATATTATTTTTGTTTGAATAAGATAAAACAACATGGAGATATTATATTGTTGAATTTATATAACCGAAGTATTGATATCAAATATTGATGTTTGGTCACCAAATGTCATGAGAGCACTCACGTCACCCTACCCTAATACAATTCTTACAAGATATCATGATTAGCTATTTTGCAGTACTACTATTACATAATTTGGTAGCAATATAAAAATAATGGCTTTGTCTCCCATTTACAGAATTCTCCAGCACAGATGATGATGTCAGTTCCAGGAAGTTGGGCGTGAACAAGGAGAACAAGCATCCGAGTTTTCTTAAACATGAATCTCCCAAAAAAACAGACAACATCTCAGATGTTCCTTCCAGTCTCTCTGACACGGAACTGGAGGAAGGAGAGATCATCAGTGAAAGTGAGGAAGGCGCTTCTACACCTTCTCCACTTGTTACTCCCAAGAGGCCCACCACGGACGAGGAGGGTCACCAGTCCACCTCTAGGTCTTCCAAAATGATGTCCAGCAAACAGGGGTTTTCAAAAGAAAGGAGTGAAGCCGAGGCCGCCGTGACAGAAAGCCCCACAACGATTGGTAGGCGCTTCAAACCCGTTGTTCCAACAGCTTTCTTGACCTCTTTCTCCAGCATCGAAGGAGTAATGGCTGCTTTCAAGACTGTGCATACTCTGATCCGAAAAACATACATGAAGCAATCCAAAGCTTTCTCAAAGAAGAGCTTCGAAGGGAGAATGGAGAATTACCACAAATCTTTATTAGAGTTTTTGGACCGCGCCTCACTTGACAACATATGCAGTCAAGTGGTAGAGCTGAAATCCAAGCTCCGGAATATGATCACCGCTGTCTTTATGAAATTGTCAAACAATGGTATTGTCAACCGCATTTTTGATCTACAGGCCGCTGATCTGAAGCATAAATTGTGGGACTTTGTTCAACTTCAACTTGACTACCTTTTCCAGGACATTCATGAAACATTGGTCAGCTATTGTAAGCCAACCGAGGGAAACCATAGAGCACAAGGAGGAGACCACCCAGCAAAAGTAAACACTAAGGGCAAGGAGCCGAGCAGAAAGAAGAAATCACCCAAACGTTCTCCTTCACGCGTGCTTCCAAATTTTAGAAGTCCACAAAAGGATAAGCGACCTGTTCAAACCGCCATGAGGAGAATCACGCCTCAATTCGTTGCCCCTTGCAAGACAGGCCTTGGAAGTAGAGGTAAAGATATCAGAATGACCCAGGTGGGAAAAGACGGTAATCCTGAGGCTCCGCCTATTACACAATCTGTGGTGACATTCAAAAATATTCATTCAACTCCAGAGAAAAGGAGAAGGACATCTCTGGTTCTTTCTCAAAATAGCTCCTTTCAGGACAGGGCAGATTTTGAAATACTCACGGAACAGCAAGCGTCCAGCCTAACATTCAACCTAGCTAGGGACTCACAAATGGGGGAAATATTTAAGTGTCTGTTACAAGGATCTGACCTGCTAGAGTCTAGTGCGTCTGCTGGGGACGGTGCTGCCTGGACCTTCGGTACCCCAAGGAAAGATTCTCTACCCGGAGACAGTCTCATTAGCATTACCACCCCAATTAAATTCATGTCTCCATCCAAATTCACCACTCCCTCTAAACTTATCCCGAGATGGCCAAGCATTTCACCCCGCAGGATGGTCTCCCCACAGTCAAAGCTTCAGAGCTCATTAAATCCGGCTTTGTTTGACGACAACTGTTTATTAGAGGTGCCCTCGGGCAGCACGGCAATGCCACAGTCCAGCATGGCACAACGGAGGACCTTTTCCATTCTAGCCGAAGATCTGGCCGTCTCTCTCACTATTCCGTCGCCCCTCAAGTCTGACAGTCACCTCAGCTTCCTGCAGGATTGTCCAATGACCATGGAGCTGATCTCCACTCCAGAGAGCGTCATCAGCGCTCACCTGAGCGAGGACGCCATGCAGGACTGCGAGGACGCCTCGGAGCAGGACATTCACCTGGCACTCGACACGGACAACTCCAGCTGTGCGTCCACGCCGTCCAGTAGCAGTGTGACCATGGAGACTCTGGCCACGCCCTTATTCAAATTCAAGCCTCATTTGCCGATGCAGGCGGTGGTGATGGAGAACTCCAACGATCACTTCATCCTGAAGATCCGCCAGGCAGCCGCCGACGCTGATGTCACCATCACCGCTGACGACAGCTTGAGTCGAACATTAACGGAAGAAGAAGCCAGCGCTAGAGTGACGCCCACACCGCAAGGCGTTTCACAGCCGTCATCAGATGAGTCGTCTCATAAAATGACCAATTCCTCATCAAGTGTTACGTCAGACGATGCATCAGGCAAAACAAAGAGCCCCTCAAAAACTCTTACACCTTCAGTTAACGGCATGAACATCCTCACAGAAAGCTCTGTATCAAAGCGCAGCAGTAAAGTCCTGCCATCACTTCTGTCAGACTCCTCAAGCGACGAAATGGAGAGTTCAACGTTGTCCGAAAGAACCCTGTGCATTGTAGAGGACGCAAGCAGTGCGCCAGAGAGTAGTGACAGAAAGACTTCTGAGAGTGGCAGAAAACGGAAGAAGCACCGTGAAAAATCTAAATCAAAGCGAGTCAAAAAGGAGGGGAAGGTCACGGGTGATTCCACAAGGAAAACCAAAAGCCCCTCAAAAACTCCTCCTCCACATTCAGAATCAACAAAAAGCAACAAGGTCCCGCCATCACGTCTGTCAGACTCATCAAGCGACAACATGCCACGTCCAACGATGGCTGAAACAACCCCAAGCATTTCAAAGGAAGTAAGCAGCATGTCAGAGAGTGACGAGAGGGATTGTGCGATTGGCAAAAAACGAAAGAAGCACCATAAAAAATCTAAATCAAAGCGAGCCAAAAAGGAGGAGAACAAGAAAGAGAAGGTCTCCAAAAGACAAAAGGACAAAAGGAAGAAAAGCTCAAAGGAAGAGAAGAGTGAAGACAAATCCCCATCTCCACCACTATCGCCCAACACACTGTCAGCCAAGAATGTCGTCAGGAAAAAGGGAGAAGTAGTGATGGCATGGACCAGGTTAGTGAGCAGCTGGTTATGCATATTTAAATTATGTTTTCTGAGTCTTAAAAGAATCAACTAAAGTAGTCCATGTATATGTGTAATTTTCACCTACTTTGAAAATGGGTTTAAAACATCCGAGTATCATATGAAAAGTCCTAATTGTCTGTCTTGTTGTTTTTAAAGAGATGAAGATCGAGCCATTCTTCTTCACCTCAAAATGAGTGGGGCCTCACGAGAGACATTCTCTGCATTGGCCGAAAAGCTTAACAAGCCAGCGAGTCAGGTATGTCCATGACAGAGTATTCTTGTAATTTCATGGCATAATCGTACTGGAGTTTGTAGTCCTGATGAGAGCTAGCCTAACTATTTTCTTTTTCTCTTCAGATTGCTGAGAGGTTTTCTCAACTCATGAAGCTTTTTAAGAAGCGAGGGACGATGGAGAGCTGATTCCTATGAGAATGAACGGACAATGTGGAAAAAGTGTTTTAAATTATAAAATGTTGTCTGTGTATTGGGCAATTCACACACAGGAATGTTTTGCCTTTTTCAACATCTCCATACATGGGTCTTCACTAATGCTCAATATGGTGTAGTGCCATTTCTGTCATGCTGTAAAATTGCCTTCTGATCTGTGATAATTTCAAACAGTAGGCAGGTTTCTGAACTGTCCACAGCCCCCCTCTGAGACAGAGTGAGTAGACAGATATGGTTGCATCTTATAATGAGCACAAATTAGGCTATACGAAGTTATGGTAAGTTATTGAAAGAATGAAAGCAGATCTAAATGCACAGTGACCTAATTAATTTGGCTTGTGTTAAATCACATGTGAGCATCATTCATATCATATGTCCTGTCAAGTGTTCTTTTGCAAGATTTTCAAGGAGGACTTCCAAGTTTCTGGCCATTAATTACCAATGGGTCAATGCTTTCCCTAGCCTTCAGAGATAAGACCCATGCTTCTTTACAAAGTCAGTCACCTATGCATATCTTTTTCCTACTCACTGATGAATTGTGTGAATTAAACAATCACATGCTTATGTCTTTTGGAAAAGGACTTGCAGTGAGAATAGAATGACTGTTCCTAGCTGCAATAACAACCAGGCTCTTATTTACATGCTCAGTGTGTGTGTCCAGTCACAAAAAACCAGGGGGTTGTGTTCACCTGCAGGAACATAAGATACTCAAAGGTTGGTGCACAGCACACTATGGAAAATTAAGTTAGAACTTGGTAATAAGGTTCAAATGGGACTTGGTGAAGTCAACACAAAGGGCTATTTGACTTGCATAATTGCGTTTTACGTGTTTTAATTGCATGCTTAATTTACCTGACAACCTTTTTAACATAACAGTGTTTTCAGTGTTTGTTTTTAATTTCCTTTTTTTCTCAGTTTTCCTTTTCTTTCTACCATACAAGTTTGTGGAAACTTTTCATTAATGCAAGCTTGTACAATAATCATAAAGTCATTTCTGTTGATGGTGTCTAAATTGTCCTCATTTAAAGAACAGAAACCTGTTCTACTTGATTTTCTTTTCTTGGTTTGATTTGCTTTGCTTTTTTCCCCCCGAATACATGCTATGAGCTGTGAGCCTTAGCGTAGACAGTCTGGACCATATGACAAAATACTATTTTATAAGCGATCTGTAAAAATATGTAATATAGTGTGTGCTGTGTTGTGTGGTGTTGCTGAAGTTTGATAATCTTTTCATATTTAATAATTCATGTCTATATGTTAATAGAAATGAATGTGTTTCTCGTAATTATCTCTTCAGTTGTAAACAAAGTTGAATCAACAATGTGAATATTGTACATATTTCTTCACTGAAAATAAACATTTATTTATTTATCCTTGAGAGTGCTCATTATAGTTCATTCATTTAACTAGGTTTAATAAAATAAAATAAATGCAATTATACTTCAGTAATTGAATCAGGGGTCTAGTGATGCAGAATGTCCCATTTCCTATGTGTGCCATTTAGCCCACAACTTAACCAAAATATGAGGGATTTTGATATAAAAAATGAGCTATATTTTGACTGCTGTGTAAATGTTAAGCAATCTAAAATCTGGGTTCAGATAACATGACCATCTTTTGGACTTTATTACTATGTACCAATTACCATAATTTCAAGGTAAGATGAATGGCACAGATTCCATATAAACCCTACCGTTCCTATTCTGTGCACGTCATAATTGCCTGAACATTCACTGAATATAGCTTATCTAGCTCATAACAGGTCATGAAGTGAGGTATTATGAGCTTGTAGATTTGACGTAGCAGGAAAAAAGGACGGGACCAACTATAGACCTCTGGGGGACTACCGGTCAAAGAGGGATTCAAGAGGTTAACTGAATAAAGGCAAATACAATCAGAGATTAATAATGGAAACGACTGTTCGCTGCAGCCATAAACTGAATTTAATTTAATTTAAGAAAAAAACTGATAAGTTGTGGGTCAAAACAGCATAATAAATATCTACAACACAGCATTCTGACGTGCCACTGGTAGGCAGTGCAATGGGTACAGTATTGTCATGACATAAATATTCCCAAAGTGGGCCACCAAGCATGGAAATTGAGGCCACCGCCTGCGGGTGCCATGAAACTCACTAAAGTCAGTAGACCTGCTGGATTCAACCGCTACTACTGTCAAAACAACCAAACTTGGGTTCAGTCAGTGTACCTGATTTGGCTTCGATACCAGGTATTAAAAAAGAAAATAAATGAAATAAACTACAAAAAACATAAAATATAGGCCATTAGACAACATCAATGAAATATAGGCTAGGCCACTGTTGATAATTGACAAAAGTGTCAGCCACTGACATTGCATTAAAATAGTCATAGCACTTTAACCACTCAAGCACAATTTCATACCTATAAATGTTCAGGAATAGCCGTAGATCAGCTATTGTTGCAATTTAAATCTTTCGTTTTTAAAATATTTTAAGAGTTTTGCCTATAATGACATGGTTAAGGGGGTTAAAGACTCAAGTTTGTAAGGTCACTATAGGTATTTGCTGAGAAATAGTAATAACTAGATAATAATAATAATAATATAGTTTTAAGGCTAAAAATATTGTACATGACTGTGTATTGATTTGATATCCTGCTGTTAACAGTGTCGGGGGGGCAGTTAACCTTGGGGCATTATCACGTGGTCAATCAATTACTTCATTCCATAGCCCTAGTTTGCATTGAGGACAGTACTGAATATTCTGCTGTCATGCACAGAGTGAAGCGGGGTGTCAGCTGGCTTCCATGGACCAAAAAGAAACCCTAATGTAGGCTTACCAAAGGTGAACAAGGTTGAGTGAAGTGGAGCAAAGGTCATCGAAACACTGTAAGTATTTGATATAATTTAATTATCTATCTATCTATTACTGATTAACTGAGCAAAACATGATCCCAGGGAAACCCCTTTAAAATGACTACTACGCTTTCTCCTCGGGCACTTTACAGCGAAATAGTTATGTGACAACAAGATGGGAGACTGGAACCTTCTGGGCGGCATCTTAGAGGAGGTCCACATACATTCCACCATCGTGGGGAAGATCTGGCTCACCATCCTCTTCATCTTCCGGATGCTCGTCCTCGGCGTGGCTGCCGAGCACGTGTGGGACGACGAACAGAGCGAGTTTGTCTGCAACACGGAGCAGCCCGGGTGCAAGAATGTCTGCTACGACCAGGCTTTCCCCATATCCCTCATCCGCTACTGGGTGTTACAGATCATATTCGTGTCCTCACCATCGCTGGTGTACATGGGCCATGCGCTGTACAATCTGCGGGCCCTGGACAAGGAGAGACACAGGAAGAAAGTCGTTTTAAAGGCCCAGCCGGAGGGGGCAGACCCCGTCCAGGATGCGAACAAGAGGATGGAGCTCAAGAGGCTGGATGAGCAGAAGAAACTGAAGAAAGCGCCACTCAGGGGCTCCCTGCTGCGCACTTATGTATTCCATATCTTGACCCGGTCTGTGGTGGAAGTGGGCTTCATTATTGGCCAGTGTGCAATGTATGGCATCGGACTATGCCCTCTGTACAAATGCGAGAGGCTCCCTTGTCCCAATGCCGTAGACTGTTTTGTGTCGAGGCCAACGGAGAAGAACATTTTTATGATCTTCATGCTCGTCATTGCAGGGGTGTCTTTGTTCCTGAATCTCCTGGAGATATTCCACCTCGGGGTGAAGAAAATCAAGCGGAATCTGTACGGATACAAATACAGAGACGACGAGTCAACCTCGTTGGTGCAGCAGGTCTGCATGCTCGGAAAATCCTCGCCTCCGGGGGCGACGCAGGTCTCGCACTCTTCCTGCTCGGCCCTCCCCAACCCCCTGTCCTTGCCCCAACATCAGGGGAGGCCAAGCATCAACAATAACGCGTCCTCCAAGGCCGAGCAACCGTCCAGACCATCACGGCTGCAAAGCCATGCTGACATTCAGGGTCTGCACCTGGGACCCGCGGGGCGCCGATTCACATTGGAGAAGAACAGGAACAACTCGTGCAGCAGCGATGAGTCCAATGTGCCTCACAGCAATGTTCAGCCGAGTTGCGGTGTGGCACAGCCGCGTCCATCCCTGCCGGCCGGCCACATGGAGATACCACATGGAGATGTCCTACGGAACCTACAGCGCAAATATAGCAGGGTCAAGGCCTGCAAGGACTTAAGTGACTTGAGTGACTCTGGGGACAGTGTTCCCTTCCCCACTGCCAGGAAAGCTAGTTTCATGTCACGGGGAATGTCTGAGCACAATGTCACAAGTTCATCTAATAGTGGTGAGACCCAGAGTGGGAAAGACATTGAGGCCCAACACCTGTCGCAAGGGGAGAGCCCGCCCATGACCCCCCCTCCACCTTCTACCAGAAGGATGGTAAGCACTTATAGCACCTTGTAGATAGGCCACTGTTCACAGACTATAGCAGGTGCATCATTCAACAACAAGGATATTTTGCAATGTTAGAAACAAAGAGTTTTGCTAAATATGGGGTTTTGCAAACGGTAGCGTGACTCACGTGTGACTCACGATAGCGTGAGAAGGTCCCGAGTTCAAATACAGTTCAGAAATGGGATTCCAGTGGAGACCCATTTAAACTGGATTTGAACTCGGGACCTTGAACTCGGGCTTCATTGCTAACCTCGGAGACATTTCACCCACAACAAAAGAGGTGAATATAGGGACATGCTCCTGCCAGCGCGCTGACCCTAGAGCCCTCTGCTCCTCACTAGTTAGATGGGTCAACAGCCATGGAGATCAATAAAGTATAAATAAACAAGAATGAGTGCAAAAGCCCAGCTTGCGCCTAGGACAGTTATTCGTGCCAATTCTGGATCTAAAAGCTTTCATAGTGAATATAGAATATTGACTTTACTAGTAAGACGCCTCAGGGCAAGGTTGCGCCATGTCTTGGCCATCTGGCCAGTGATGTATATCGGACAACTTACCCATATATGGAGACCCCTGGTACCCATATATGGAGATCCATGTACTGTATGTGGAGAAATGCTGTGAGAACCCAAACATGCTTACTCAGTTATTCGTTATGTGAAATTCCTATGACGTCTATGACATCTGACATCATACATACAATTCATTTTATGCCCATACATGGAGAACCCTGTCTGTAGAACCAGCCACACAGATATGGGCTGCCTTGGCCATATATGGATTCTGTTAGTGTTGTATGTGGCCGATGTGGCCTCCATATATGGGCATTCCCATATGAAGTCCTGTTAGATATGGGCTCAATATTGATGACATCATTAGGGATCTCCATGTATGGGCATAAAAGGGATTCTGTCAGTGTGGTTCCCCTGACATCACAGTGAAGTCAGAGTGTGATGTCAGAGCGGCAAACCCATTCTGTTAGAGTGGTTCACCTGACACTCAGTGATGTCACAGTGATGTGTCAGGGGAACCACAGTGTCAGGCGTTATAGACAGACAGAGATACAGTCAAGCTGTGACCGTTCACATACTAAACTGCGACCCACGGTCGCCATGACTATTGTATGTTCACATATTGTAAATAATAGCAAAAGCAATTAAGTTAAAATAAGTACCATAATTTAAAAACTAAAAAATTGTGTATAAGGTGGTCACAGGGTCATTAAAAGCTGGGTACATCCTCTGGGGTGCATGAATGCAATTTTAATGACATTAATATAGTATTAGATTAGATATACAGTATCTTGTGTGCAAATAACAAGAAGAAAGGCCACGTGGTCACCAAAATCAGTAGGGTTCATCCTTCAAATGAAGGTGCACAGTTACGATATCTTGTTTGGGACCAAATTACAGGAATGTAAAGGAACCCTGGATGGCCGACCAGTAAACCAGCAGCCATCCCTGGCACTAGCAGAGCTAAACACAAATATATTTGAAGGTTGTACAAAAGCAATCCTCCATCATTTCAGGAAGACCAGGGAACCAAATACATTTTGGTCTGGGTATATTTAGTATAATCTGATTTGACCCATTTTGTCCAGAGTTGATTTGAATGTTGCAAAATCTGTCTGTCTGGTGCAGATCGATACGAAATGAGACAAAATATTTTTGAGTGTGGTCAATAACTTGTATGCTGGGTATGCTTGTCTCTTTCAGAGCATGATTCTGGAGCTGTCATCCATCATGAAAAGGTAAACAGAAATATGTCAGAACCCAGCTAGAAGACTATGGGACAAGGGACCCTGGAGTCTGAACCATCATGTTTATTGGTTGTTTGATGATGACATATTACAGTATGTACTGTGCATTGGTGTGGAAAGCTTCACTTCAATTATGTTATATTTAACGGATGTAACCTGGATTCAAGCCTGTGATACCAAACATCATTCATCCAAAGGGGAATCCCCATGACCAAGGAAACATTCAGCTTCTAGTCCTCAGGCAGGGCTACTATACAACACTCAATGTTTATGTAACACAAAACGTAAAAGAAATATCTGCAGTATGAAGTATCAAGTATGTTTTACATTACTGGTATATTATTATAGGTCCAAACAAAGAAGTGCAAGTTATTTATTACCTTTACTGGTGCTCTTTGGGAAGGGATCAGAGGGTTCCAAATAAAAATGTGCTATTAGGCACTAAGAAGTATTGTTTTTAACAACAAAGAAACGTCGTAAAAAATTTACTGTAGGAGACTTTTTAACGAATTAGGCCTAATTTATCCAATGCTGTTACAGCCTATAACCCACCTGAATGTCTTGGATTTGATACATTTTCTATTAATGTGTTTATGTTTATATTAATGCACTGTACTGGAGGTTGCTGTGGGGGTAGACACAAATCAAACGTGTGGTTTTCTTAGAACAAATGTGTGAATTAATCACATAGTTTGCTTTCTTGATTTGAATTTAATCTGTTAATAATGTAAAATAATGTCAATCTGTGTGTCCTGTTGTGTGTTAGAATCAGAGTTGGATTTGCTGGTGGGGGAGGGGCATACCTCTGCTTTTGATTTCCCCCTTTGGACAGTGGGGATTTGTTTTATTCCCGTTTCTGGTTAGACTCAGGGGTGTCACACCAAATTCTGGGCCCTGGGTACAAGGATTCACTGTGGGGCCCCTGTGCTTTAACTATTGAAAAATAGCAGATATACAAGCTCACAGCGCGGCACCGAGTGCCGTGCTGCAAGCTTGTAGATCTGCTATTTCTTGTTTTTAAATCTTTGAATATTTCAAATCCTTCTAACGTTTAAAAAAAAAAATATATATGTTTCTATGTCAGTGGTGCTCAAACTGTTTCATGTGAAGGACCCCCAAAATTATATGTATTTCGCCCACGGACCCCCATCTCAAAATATTTATTTGCCAGAGACCCCCCAGAAGCAAAATTTGAGTTACAAATGTTCGCTTAAAAAATACATATATTTATAATTTGCACACATTTTCACAACTTTTCAAAAATAATTAAGGCTCCTCCACCTTGGGCCCTAGTAAGTCAGTCCCACTTCCCCCCCCCCCCCCCCCCCCCCCTTGTGACACCCCTGGTCCGACTCAATTAAATACATGCATTTCCTTTTGGGAAATGTAGACTGACATGTTTGATAATATCACTTTTTTCTTTTTCTTTTTTACTAAAACGCTATGTTAACTACATCACCCATGACTTGTCTATTTTGGGTAAAGTTTTCTAAATATTTAAAAAAAATCTTTTTTTTTTCTATATTTTTCTAACACAGCTATTTTCACTATGTGTGGTGTATATAGTCCTGCGTGATAATTGAGGCCTAAATCTTTTTAAAATATGTTTCTTTACAAAATGAACCCAAGCTGGAATATCGATTTGTTTACTGTGGTTTACCCTACACCAGCTGGCATCACCCAGGAGAGAAGCACTGCTCTCATTGGGGTACCCTCTTAAAACAATAATTATATTAACATTACAAATCAGACATTACATTTGACTTAAAGCCCATAGCAGTGCTCATAAAATGAGCAGTTTTGCAAAAGATCATTCCAGTGATTCAAAATGTGGGCAGAGGAACCACAAAAAAAGATTTCTTTAGAACAACATTGAGGATGTGTTGCACAGAATGAGCAGAAGGGCTCTTAAAATTGTTTTCTTTGCCTATCTTTAAAAGTTTATTTTGAATTATGTTGTGAATGTTTGGTGTTTTCTTGTTTTATTTGTATCGATTTTTCTCAATTAAAATATATACAGTATGTGTGTGTATATTATTAATATAATTAATTTGTTTTAATTGGATCTGGTATGGAACAACCTTTGCCACTGGCATCCTAACTGTATTTTTAACATTAAGGTTGATACTTCATGAGGTTTGACTGCAATCGCACTTACAGTACCGGTTTGTCATGGTCTTTGATTTCTATTCTTTAATAACATGGTTCTCTTGGATGTTTTAGCATGATGTCTATCAAACTTTATGCAGCAAAAAGTGGAACTTGAACCCATTTTGATTAATTATTATTGTGAGCTTGTATATCTGTTATTTTTCAATAGCTAAAGTATAAAATAATTAAGGTCGGAGTTACGCCTTGGGCCCTAGTAACTCAGTCCCACCTTTCTCACCCGTGTGATGCCTCCTGGCCGAGATATGTGTTCCACTTCCTTGCTTGTTTTAATGAATGGACATTTGTTACTTAAAACTCACAGAATGACAACATGATATGCATGATATGTTTCTTTATTTCATAAACAGAAATGGTGTCTAGACAAAAATGTCATTTATATAACACTAGCAATTGAAATGAATGAAAATGGGGTTTGCACAATACCATATTTACAATGGTTATTAAGTCATTTTTAATCCATTAGGGTCATGTAGCATTTTAAAAATTATAAAGGTAAGAACTCTTAGTAGAGAATAAGCAAATAACAGCTATTTCAAAAATTGACAATATTAACACATAACAGTCATCTAGAAAAATGAGAGGAAAAAAAACAACTTTTGACTACAAGCTTAAGAGCTATTACATTAAAAATGATGCACCAAAAATGTACTAATACAATAATCCATAGAATCTGTGTAAAAAGCATGTAGAAAAAACACCTGATGCAGTTTGCTGATACAGTCATTGACCAGTTATGAGAGGTATGAAGGAATTCACAGATAGATAAGTGTGAGACAGTCCTGCACTGGTGACTCAGGGATGGGGGGTCCGGGACCCTGCATACACTCACTTCACTTGTATGTGATCTATGGCCTCTGAAAGTTCTAAGGCAAATATCGGAGGTGCACTTGTATCCATGAAAAGCCTGATTTATGCTCTGACGCACGACCTGTGTCGTGTGTCAAAAATAGCAGACCTACAAGTCCACGACGCGTTGCGGCTGCGAGGCGTTGTGGGCTTGTGGGTCGGCTGTTTTCGACGTGCAACTGCCACCGTGCGACGAAGTATGAATCTTAAGCTTAATGCTGAGACATCCCAAACGTTAGGATGAAAAGACAAAGTTGAGGAAACTCTGTTTGTCTCCTTACATAAAAAAAACTAAACAAAACCCAAACAGCAATATTCAATCCAATTGAACCTAAGCAATTTTACATGGCAAAACTGATCAAACATGACACCTTTTTTGTAAACATATTCCATATATCATTCCATATATTTTTCCCATTCTTTTTCTTTTTCTTTTAAATGCAATGATCTCAGCCTGTGTATCAGTATCATTATAAAGTAGAGCAATATGTGAGAAAGGCAAGTTATGTTCATGTTCGTTTTTGAACAACCTTTGGGAGTTGAAGAACCAGTGTCTGTTTCAGAGAAGCAGCAACAAAAACAAAACGATAACCGTCAAACTAAACAGGTCAAATAACACAGCAAAAGAAAAAAAAGAAAAAAAAAGGATAAGAGCATTCAATATCACATGGTCAGAAAAGGTAATTCACTCAAACCACTCTGTTGTGAGGGCCATAGCTAGAGATCCAATGCATGTCCTGTGCACGTTTGGCTTGAACAAAATTATGTAACCTGGGGATTCTTCATATAGGCTACTATTGTCAATGATAATAATCCATTTTTAAAGGACTTTTCTAGGTATACATGTTTTGAATTGTATCATTCCTGCTATATTAGCTTAATAATTCTACCAAAATCAACATGACCTTTTTTCAGGCTCTCAAACAAAGCAAGTCCATACAAAGATGTTATCTATACTGTAGATCAAGTTAACTAGTAACGAACCAGAAACATCTTTCTTTGAGTGGATGATGCAAAGAATGACTGTCTGTCAAAACACTTGGCAAACCTGAGACGATATACAAGTGCAGAAGTGATAGTCATAATTATGGTGTAAACCAGAGGCGCAATAGAGGTGATAACTAACAAACTCATCTGTCCACCCATGCTCATGTTGATGACTGTCACTCTCATGGACTGGTGGCCTGTCACGGAAGGTGTGGAGGGTGATTAGCAGTGACTTTAGGGCAGGGGTCTTCAATGTTTTCAGGCCAAGGACCCCTTAGCTGAGAGAGAGATAAAGCAGGGACCCCCTCTACACATTGTATAAATGTGTGGTGCAGATTTTCACGATACAGGTTTTCAATACGAACAAATAACACACCAGATCGAGTCCTTTAGTTATCACTCCTTCGCCCATTAGTACAGTCAGCTGGGATAAAGGTTGAAAACCTAAGCATTGTAATGGCATTTAAAACAAATGATCTATAATGGAGGACATTATGAATATTACGTTTCCCTGACTATGTAGACAAAGATATATTCAGCAAGCTAAACCTCGGTCTGTGCTTTTCCAATAGGACATCAGGCTTTCCAAATTATGTTCCCCATAATTGGTTCTCAAAGTGGGGCCCTAAAGGGAAACCTCAGGGTTCCTTGAGGGGGTCCCAAATGGACCCTTAAAGATCTGTAACTCTGAGAGCATTCCATTTGTATGCTCTCAGAGTTGCGGGGTCCTTGATTAAAATGAAATAAAATAAAATAAAAAAAGGTTTGAGAACCAATGTCATAAACAAGAAAGACAACGTTTTTTTCACTAGACTATGAATTGCTAACTGTTTGCAGGAAAGCAACTCTGTAACATAGATCGATTTTCTCTTTAGCTTACTGGTTTGAACCTGATAGTATTTTAGAATGTTGAATACTGTTCCGTTTCAGTAATAATGCACACAAGAAAGAACAGAGCATAAAAGTAGATAAAGGGCCTCACTAAGGCAGAATTTATACTTTGCTGACCGACAATACAACCTATTATAGCATTGTATGATTTGTTTTTAATTTCAGCTGAAAATAGGTATGTCTGAAAGTGTGTCTAACGGTCATTGAAGCATAAATAAGCCTTTACACAAGAAATTACACCAGTCAAACAAGGATCACAACTGCTCTGTACTCAGACCATGTCTTGATAAAGATGCCCCCCCCCCAAAAAAGGTATACAATCTGTATGTTTTTGTTTTATAGGCCTACTAATATTTGTGCGTGCGAGTGTCTTATATGTGTGTGTGTGTGTGTGTGTGTGTGTGTGTGTGTGACTGTGTGTTTGTGTGTGTGTATGTGTGTGTGCGTGCGTGTGTGGTTTAGACCAGCTGAGATTCTAGTCTATAGAAAACCTTGAGAACAGGGTCATCAAGTACTTATGTGAGAGCATCGTTTGGGCTAGGTATAGAATAGAAATGTACAACTATAGGAATAGGAATATAGGAATAGGGGGAGGAGAAAATAGTTTAGTCATTTCACAACTAGAGAATTTGTTCCAAACCTAAACCTAAAGGTTTAGTCGGTCAAGTTTATGCATATTCACAAGATTTGAGTAGTAAGTGACTCAAAACACAGGTTGCCATACCATAGCTTTTGGAAACATGAACCAATATTAACAAACCTTTTACAGCTATGAAATATATGTAAAACTGATGTTACATAATTACATTGCCATATACTGTATCAACCTTCTATGATAGCTTAGTTACACCATTTTAAAGTGAAGGGGAACACATTAATTACTGTATATCCAATGCATTAGGGCAGTATTCCAGCAGGAGGCGCCATACTCCCATCAAGGATTGGGGTTATATAAAGAGCTATTAGATAAAGCTTTTTCATCATATATCATTATGGCTCTCTTTTAAATATGCTGTACTTTGAAGCACATCTTTGTTGAGGGCAAGATAAAGATAATTTGATTGATTTGTTTTCCACATAGAAAATGCAAACTATTTATTTTTTAATGGTAGACAGTTCCAGAGAGAACTTGCAAGAAATTGCGAGGCAAACATAAGCTAGATAAACTAACTAGGCTTATAGCTATTAGGCAGCATGCATGCACATCACAAAATAAGATGACTCAACAAATGTACAATTAGGGCAAAAAACGCATTACTATCTTATGATTATTAATTACCCAATCATCTGACAACACATACACTGCTTGCACGTCAACTGAATTCTGAATTAGCTTATTTGAATCCTAAAAAATATGATTATAAGTTGTGAACACTCTCATACAAAAACAGTAGCTTCTTTTCGTTTGGGGGGTTGGGGGGGGGGGGGGGGGTGTTAAAAGATCTGTTTTATGCTTTTGGAAATCTTGTTTCTTAAAGAAACTTTCTTCACAGAGATATTACATTTTATAGCTTTATAATAATCATATTGATGTTTCAATGTTTCCTTTATTCGAGTGCCAATTTAAGTGCTCGGGTCTCAGACTTTTTAAGGGATCTGAAACGTCAAATGACCCTCATGAAGTGCTATCTGGTTGTGGGCGCCTGGGGCATGTAGACAAAAGTGCCTGAACTGGGCTCAAATTCTATTCTTGGGCTCAATGATATAATATATCATATATATTTTCTTCCCTCAGCCTTTCCTGATGAAACATCTAAAGACATTGAACAGTAACACTGGAGAAATTCCATGAGAGTGTACACATAATAGCATCTTTAAAATACTGATAAGAAAAAAAAGATTTTCTTCTAACAAAACACAAGGCGGGAAACTCTTTTTCACATTTTAAAGAGGAGTCGAGGAGGAGTTCAACAGATTTGAAACACCCACTTCCTCGCTATGAATGTCAACTTTCTTTTTCTTTCTTTTTATACATGCACGTGGGGGCTCCGAAATCAATATATCTTTACGCTGAAGTAGGCTATGTGTTATCCGTATGTACGTGTGTGTGTGTGCGTGTGTGTGTGTGCGTGTGTGTGTGTGAGTGTGTGCGCACGTATGTGTGAGCTGATTTCCTGAGTAGAAGAACACCCACCATTATGGCAAATATTCCGTAGGCAGGACAGGAAACAGCAAAGTAAAATAATGTAATCTTTTCTTTTCTTTTTTCTTCTTTCCCTTAGCAAAAAGGTGCTTTGATAAGAACCCCCGGGTGAAAAAAGAAAAATACGTCTAAAGCCTCTACCTGTACAACATTACTTTTACAGTCATCATGCTTCATACTATATATACATTACACGTTCTGCCATGTAGAGCACTTCAAAGTCACCTTCACAACATCCAAAATACAATGGTATTGCTGATGATGCGTGGGAACGTTCAACTGACATCTTTAACCACTTGAACTCTAGCGTCCCTATATTCTAGGGTAGTGGTTCTCAACCTTTTCAGGCAGTGACCCCCAAAATAATCATATTTTAACTGGGACCCTGCCCCACCCTGACGGGCACTAAGAAGAGTTGAAGCATTACATTTTGTATAACATGGTACTATTGTGAAAATAGCAGATCTACATGCTCACAACGCCTCGCGTTGCGAGGCGTTGTGAGCATGTAGATCGGCTATTTTCACAATTTCTGCCTCTAATATTTGACAATTTGGCCAATGTTTAATTTGTCATTTTAGAGGTATTGTCACTTTAGAAATGTGCAGATACCCTCTATACACTTAAACTTTGTTGGTTTGTTTGCCGTTTGAGTGAGAAAACAGTGTTGCACATTAAGTTAATCATCTGGGGAGCCCCCCCCCCCCCCCAAAAAAATAATTTGGGGACCCCCCAGGGGTCCCACTGGTCTAGACGAGAGAGAAAAAAGGAGCGGACCTACGATAGTGCCCTGGGGAACACCGATGGTCAACATAGACGACGTAGGGTTCAAGTGGTTAAAAAGAAGAAGGAGGGGAGGAAAAAGATGCATTCTTTTTCTTTCCCCTTTTCGATTCAGTGCTGAGAGCAAGGCCAAGAGGAGGAATGTTTGGGGAAACCGCCCTGTACAAAACATCTGCCGTACACAAATACAAATGTGAGACGCTGAAAGAAAGACAGTTTCTTCTCTTGTTTTTCGTTTTCTTTTTGTAGTTTTTTTGCATATGAACATTTTACAGTCTGACTGCATCGTAGAAAATTCTCATGTACAGAAGAAGCTGTGTTCTCACGGTACTTCCATGAATTGAACATTCAGATTTTTTTTGTTTGTTTGTTTGTTTGTGTGTTTTTTTTATTTTTATATTCCTGAGTTTGAATTGCGGTGACGAGTGGCCACTGAGAGATAATAAGATAACCAGAGAGAGGAAAGAGTTGAGAGAACTGGCTGTGTTCAGAATGGCAGTCCAAATCCCAATGTTGGCCTATCCAGATTGGAATCAATTTGTTTTTTTATCAAGTCTAAACAGCAAAAACCCCACAGTGAGGTTTTAGCTTATCATCTATTCCTCTGTGAAGAGGGATTCAAACCTGATGTCTAAAGAGTTGTCTCATTCTGGACGCTTGGACACTGAAGCCTGATTAATACTTTGTCGTAATCCACAAGCTCTAGTAGAGAGCTTGTAGATCGGATATTTTCGGCGAGTGATGCCATCATACGACAGAGTATAAGTGCATATCTTTGCTGTCGGGCCGAAACCTCCTAACTCCAAAATGTTCATTTTCGGGAAAATTAGCTCAAGTGGAGTTAGGTTTTGACCGCAGGGATTTGTACTACTTTTCGTTGGTTCAATATTATTTTAACCAACACACAGACGTAAAGGGTGTTCAATAGCACATATTTATGAAAAAAGAGAGGGCCAATCGGGTGGAGTTAGCTGGTTTGGCAGAAAGTGTGGAGTCAATATTATTTTAACCAACACTCAGATGTAAAGGGTGTTCAATAGCCCTGATTTATGCCAAAAAAATCAAAAACCTCAAAAATGGAGTTAAGAGCTTTTGGCCAGACAGTGTCGATATGCTGTTACGTCCCCACCACAGCAACCAGTTCAGGCAGATCCACCATGTCTGAATCCACTAATCCAATCAGATCACTTATAAGTTACAGTGTGGACGTTCAGTCCTAAAGAACATATTTTGATAAAGAAAACGGATTTGCCTGCAGTCTGAACAAAGCCAGAGAGAGAGAGAAAGAGAGAGAGAGCGATAGAGGTAGAAAGAAGATTGAGAAAGAGTGGGAGACAGAGAGAAAACAAGAGGTGGTAAAAGAGAAAAAGGCAGAATCTTACACCACAGGTAGATGGAGAGAGAGAGAGAGAGAGAGAGAGAGAGAGAGAGAGAGAGAGAGATAGGAGACAAAGTGAGCTGCTGTCTGTTAGGTCCGTTGAGGTGCGACTTGCAGATGCAAGCCGTGTTCCATCCCTGTGTCACTGAGAGACGACTGTTTTAACTCCAATTCATACCACGTGGCACGACGGTGTTGCGCAACGGAAATAGCCGAGCTTTAAGCTCACGACGCGGCGCAAGCTTGTACTAGCTTGGCTATTCCCGCCACTCGCGACGCCTTCGTGCCGCGGAGCATAAATTAGGCTTTTATACACATGAGGAGCGGTGAGGCCACCGCGGAGGTTTGCTGCCGAGGGCGAGGAGAAGAATACATAGCACCATTGTAAGGGTTTGGTGAGGAGAGAAGATCCCACTCTGTCAATGAAGACTGAGGAGAATATACCCGGAGAACAGTATTGCTGCTGTTAAGACAACTTTAGTGTCGACCTTTAAAAAAAATTAAAAAGTAAAAAATAAAATAAAAACAGCACAAAAATACATAAATACAAAACAAAGCTTTTTTTTGTTTTCTTTTTCTTTTTCTCAATGAACACTGGCGGAGGCTGACCGTCTCGACGACGACCCCCCCTCTTTTGTCAGAAGAGTAAAACACAAATTAAATAATTAAAAATAAAATAAAAAAATGAAAATGACATCGAAAAACCAAAACAAAAAAATGTCAACAACAACGACAACGACAACCAACAACCAACAAACAACGAACAACAACAACAACCACCAACACAGAGAAAAAACACCGTTACTTCACGCAGTCCTTCCTCGGCTGTTCATCGGTCGTGCACTTGTCAGTCATTTCCTGGCAAAAATCGACCGTCACCGTCGGGCTGTTGACCTTCTCCGAGCCGCCGGACTCCATGTACGACGACGACGACGACTCCCGACGCCCGTCCATTTCCCTGGCGCCGCCGGCGCCGTCCACCGCCCCGTTCCTCACCGCCGCGGGCTCGGGCTCGCCTTCCGAGGGGCCGGGCGACCTGAGGTATCCGGGCTCCGGCGTGGCGGAGCCCGAGCGCGCGGCGGTGAGGTCGATGCTGGCGGCGGACGCGGGGTCGGCGCTGAGGACGTTGTTGTTGCTGGCAGTGGTGGAGTTGTTGGCGGAGGAGGGCCGCAGCACGGGGCAGTAGTGGTGCAGGGACTGGACCTGCTCGGGGCTGAGCTGCACGTCGCGGCACACCTCCTGCGACAGGCAGGAGAAGTTCTCCCACAGCTCGCCCATGCACGCCTTCAGCTGGTTCCTCTCCGTCAGCAGCTTCTCCTTCTCGTTGACCTGTGTGGAGCACACACACACGCAAGCAGAGGTCCCACGGACGGTCAGCAACTATTGACTCTTTTCCTATTACAATTATTATTCTAGAGCAGTTTCTCAAACTTTTACATTTCAAGGTCTCCTCTTAACTCTGGCAGTATACAAATGGAACCAAATGGACCCGTCAGGGTGAATTTGGTTCCAGACAATTGGACTCGAGTCATGATGACTCGACTTGACTTGACTTGGGAGTCATATTTTGACGACTTGGACTTGACTCGGACATATTGGACAAAAACTTGAGACTTGACTTGACTTGGAAGACAATGACTTCCGACTCGACTCGACTTGAGACACGCTGACTCGGACGACTTGCCGCTACGCCACCCACCAAAGCAGTCGTGAACGCCACGCTATAGGTTCACACTTTTATTCATTGATTGATTGCAGCCACGGAGGCACCACACACACACACACACACACACACACAGCACGAATGGCTATACTGCTGCCCCCCAGCCTAATACAGCTACTACCGGTTCTGCTGCTGCAGTTCCATATAAAAACTTCCACTCCGATGGTAAACAGAGGAACACTCAATGCAAGATATGCAACGCTAAACTCAAAGACAAAGAGGGAACGACGTCAAACTTTGTCCGCCACTTGAAGACGGCGCATGAAGAGAAGTGAAACCAAACATAAGAACATAACATTATTAGAAGTGTGTGCGCGTGTGCATGTGTGTGTTGGTGATATACTGTCGGTCGAAAAAATTTTGAACATTAATAATAAGACAACAATGTCACTCACCACTGTCACGAACGTTGATCTGTGACTGCATAAATAATAATATCCAATTATCCATCATGGTAGCAAGCCTCCGTCTTCCAACACTTTATCACTTTTCATAACATACATCCAGTCGTCAGCAGGGTTAAGAACTTCACTAAATAACTCCCACGCAAAAGCTTTATTCCTTCTCATTTAGCCTCCGACAAGTTTTGCTTAGCTAGAGTTGAATTTAGTTCACTCCACTCTCTGTTATTTTCCAGTTTGTCGCTGGAGCGTGTCGCTGTTACTACATGTCATCTTTTCGACACCCGACTCTATGGTCGAAATAATGTCCGTTCGGAAAAGTGAGATTTCCCCGTATCCTTTTGGAACATGGTGGGACCCCAAACAAATGCATGTGTAGTGGAGTATAGGCAGCTAAATTTGTGCCTGATGAGAAATGACATTAATATACAGTACTAGTAGTACAAAGCATGCACGTTAAGATTATTGTGTCTTGTTTGTTTTTGTTTTTAAAGCAATAGGCCTGTAGAAGTATTAAATGTTGCAAAATGTTGAAAATAAACATTTGTCAAACATGCCATTTCTTTAATGGAATGTGTATCCTTTGCCATCTACCTAGGTTCTAAATGATCAGACATGTAATGGATAAATGAATAGCTTTTAAGCTGTATACTGGTTTAATTCATGCAGAGTTGCAGACTAATCTGCATGCTATTTTTTGACATTTACTTTAGGAAGAAAGGTTTCTCTCTTCAAGATATAAACCTGAGATATAACCTGTGACTCGACTTGAAAAGCGTGTGACTTACTCAACTGACAACCTTGTGACTTGACTTGACAAGCTTGTGACTTGATTCGACGCGACTTGACTCGACGCGACTTGACATGACAACCTTGTGACTCGACTCGACTTGACTTGACATAACCTTGTGACTCGACTCGACTTGACTTGCCCACAACAGAAAAAACTTGAGACTTGCTTGAGACTTGGACCAAATGACTTGCTACTCGACTTGGACTCGGATCAGAGGGACTTGTACAATTGTCTGTTTGGTTCCATTCGTATACTGTCAGAGTTACAAACTTGCATGGGTCAATTTTTAGACCCCCATAAAGGAACCCACAAAGTCACTGGAATCCACTTTGAGAAACACTGCTCTAGTCTAGAGATTGTTCTTTTGACGAATCAAATAATAATAATGATAATATAAAGTATGTTTTTTTATATTTCTATTTTGCACGCTAATGAATCGATGGGAAGATCAGTTCGTCTGATGAAACATTTGAACCCTATTTTATTCTTCGTCCTACAATGGTTTGAGGCAAAAAATACTGAATATAGCAGACCTACAACCTCACAACACTTCCCGATGTCACACCTTGTGAGCCTGTATATCTGCTAAGTTTATTTGATTTGATTAAAAACACTTATTTTTTATTTTTTATTTTGGGGGGGACACATTCCCCCCAAAATGATTATTTCACAGATTCATTTTCATCATCTATTCAAACGATCCCCTAAGACAGATAAAAGGTAAATGGAAACAGGGAAATGTAGAACTGGATATCATTGCTACTTTTGCCAAACAGTTTTATGAGGTAAATCTCGACAGGATGTTATGACCTAATGTTGGCTACTAGACAGTCTATGGAGACACATGTGTTGGCTCCCGGCCTCCCACCACTTTCAAATGGTTTTGCCTGACAGGTTGTGGGCCTCCATCACAAGGTCCAAATGAATGGATATAAATCCACTGGAACACACTTCTTTTTTTTTTCCATTTCCTGAAAAGCAACGGTTTTGAACATACAAGGTTTCCACCTGACAGTGACAATATACAATGTATAGTATTGGTAAACAGCTCATTGCAGCTTCCACCAATACAACACGTTGTCGGGTGGAAACCTTGTGTGGCCGATTTAAACAAGTGAAAATAGCCGATCTACAAGCACACAACGCCTCGCAGTGCGAGGCGTTGTGTGCTTGTAGATCTGCTATTTTCACTAATTTAGTGTGACAGTCTTGTATGATGAAGCAGGGCTTTACAAAAAAAAACATAGAAATTTGAAACCTTGGAGATACCCGACAGTGACAAAAAACACATCAGCTGTCAGCTCCTCCCAGCTCCTACTGATAGCCACTGTGCATTGCCAACATGGCAGGTAGGGGGCAGTCATTTGGAATAGTCAACTGACGGCTAGGTAGGGTTTCATCCCCTACAGGGCTGTATTGCATCAGGTAAGATTGAGTAGTCACTTTCATCCGGACCACCTATTGTGAGGTCATACATTTTTAGCACAAGTGCGACTGGAAACGTTGTTATTTTCTGTGTGATAATAATACTCACTTGTGCAAGGAAAGGAACATTCCCCAGCAAAATATGGTAATATAGCATCAAAATCAGTAACCTATACACATTAAATGTGAGAGATTTTATAACATTTTGAAACAAATAGCCCTATTTTGTGGGGGGTCCCTGGCAAAAGATATTTTCAGATGGGGGTCCAAATACATCAATTTGGGGGTCCTTGACATGAAACAATTTGAGAACCATTGGCCAGTGGTGTAAACTAACTAATATAAGTACATTTACTCAAATACTGTACTCAATTCTGAGGTCTTCTTACTTTACTGGAATACTTCCAATTTTCAGTACTTCTACTCCAATACTTCTCAGAGGCAAATATTATACCGATTTATACTCCACTATAATTATTTGAAAACTTTAGTTACTAGTTATTTTGTAGATTTAGAATCTTAGATTATTATGATAATACATTACCCACTTCCCTATATACATTTCGGCCATTTGAAAATAACCAATCTACAAGCTGATCTGCTATTTTCAAAAGATTTTATACATTTGAAAACGTATGAAATGGGACGTTCTGCATAATAGATACTTTCTACTTTTAGTCCACTAAGTACATTTTGATACCAGTACTTTTGTACTTATAGAGCACGGTCACACCGCACTTTTATTCTACCATGAAAAAATCCACTCTCATACCGGTCAGACCAACAGTACAGAATAAGACAGAATAAAGCCATAATAAGAAATAATGTGTTTGTAATTAGAAATAATATGTTTTCATTAGACAGAAACAAACACAGTTATACCTTAATTATCCCTACATTATGTTCTAATTAGAATTCGAATAAGGGCTTGAACACACTGCCCGACTTTTTGAGCCGATTGCGCTGTCGCCGACCATTTTTGGCGCTTGCCAACAAAGACGCCGATCTGCCGCAAGATCGGGATGCTCGCCAAGGTTTTGCTCGTTGTGTGTGAAAAGCGCTGCGAGAAGATCTGGCTGCGATTATAGCGCTCGGCGATTTCTTCCCGAGCGTTTCTAGATATCTAGCATTTGATATTTGGCTCTGTTGCAAACTGGACATACAGTATGAAAGAGGTTGCTCACCCTGAGAAGATCCGTGTTAAATGATTAGAACATAATGTAGGGGTAATTAAGGTATAACTGTGTTTGTTTCTGTCTAATGAAAACATATTATTTCTAATCACAAACACATTATTTCTTATTATGGCTTTATTCTGTACTGTAAATTAGGGTGGGACCGGACCAGTATGGTTGCCAGTTGATAAGCAGATTCTGCCAGTGCATTTCAATGGGAATGGAGCGGATGTTTTGAGAAATCTGCCATTTGCAGGCTTTCTCCCAGATCATGGTTGCCTCTCACCAGTTTCCGTATCTCCACCTCCAGGTTCATGATGCAGTCCAGCTTCCTCTTGCGGCAGCGCTGGGCCGCGATGCGGTTCTTACTCCGCCTCCTCACGTCGTGGATGAACTCCAGCTGCTCTGAGGTCAGTTTGTGCATTTTTACCATCATCTGGAAGTCGTTCCGTGGAAGATTCGTGATTTGATCTACAGGGAAAGGGAGCTTCACCTAAAAAAAAAAGAAGGGAGAGAGAGAGATAGAAAGATTGCAGGTCAATGGCAGGTGCAAGGCAGAGGACAAGAGGAGACAATCTTTTAAAAATGTGTTTCATTGAGGGTCGTTGATCAACACAACTCTATTCATTACCAGAGCTGGATGATATGGACAAAATATATCACAATGTTTTTATTTACAAAATACTTTTTTCCTCAAAAATGTAAAAAATAATATATATAGCCTATCTACAAGCTTGTAGATCAGCTATTTTCGCAATAAAAAAAATCTCTCTTGAACATTTTGTAATATTTTAAAATATACAAACGGGTTTACAGATTTAAAACCAGGAACACTTATGCCATATCACAATATTATTATATCCAAATCTCAACTGATCTAGTTCCTAGTCTCATATGACAATATTGATTATAAATATATTGCCCAGCCCTATTCATACTATAACATTGTCTGTTGACACAACTCTATTGACTTGTATCACTGTAATCAAGACAATTCCTACATTTCACCACAAGATGGCAGGAAAACACCACCAGAGAGAAAGAGGGCACGCTTGTCTTCTCAATTCGAGTGAGTCACACACAGCAGAACTGGTGAGCTGTCAGCTTTCCTCTCAACCTCATATTTAACATTTGGCCCGTTCTCAAGCAAGGAGGGGGTGGGGGGTAGAAAGAGGTGATCGGATAAAAGAGACCTCCTCCTTCTCCATCTGTCCCCTCCAGTCTGGCGAGGTGCCAATATGCAGGGGTGTCACAAGGGGGGGAAAGTGGGACTGTGTTACCAGGGCCCAAGGTGGAGGGGCCTTAATTATTTTATACTTTAGCTATTGAAAAATAGCAGATATACAAGCACAGCTTGTAGATCTGCTATTTTTTAAATGTCGTCAATTGAATGTGTACTTTTTAAGCGAACACTTGTAACTCAAATTTTGCTTCTGTGGGGGTCCCTGGAACTAAATATTTTGAGATGGGGGTCCGTAGCCAAATACATATCATTTTGGGGGTCCTTCACATGAAAAGGTTTGAGCACCACTGACATAGAAACATTCAAAAAACCTTAGAAGGATTTGAAATAGATTTATCAAAAATAGCAGATCTAAAAGCTCACAGTGAACTTGTATATCTGCTATTTTTCAATAGTTAAAGCAAAACATTTGAGTGAATCCTTGTACCCTGGGCCCAAAATTTGGTGCGACACCCCTGGCCAATATGACAGATTTCTTTTGAAGGGGGGGCGGGTGACTTCTCAGCCTCATCCAAGCCCATGTCAGGTGATCTCTAAATGCATGACTATCTCCAATGGCAACTACAGTACCAGCAGTGCTGCTTTAGGGGGAGGATGGAGAACAAAAGACTTGTGGCTGGAAAAATGCAACGCAACAATGAATTCAGCGCTGGGAATACAGGAAAAAAGGAAGACATAAAGATGTGAAGAAACAGAAAAAAGAGATGTGATTTCCCCTAGATATAAAAAACATCTAGAGTGTTTGTTTATTCTGGGTTTCTTTTTTTTCCTTCTTTTCTTCCACAGCCCATTTCAGAGAGCAACAATAGCATGGTCTCTTTTCTGTGCCTCAGGTGATGGCAACCCTTCTCATAAGCACATCACAGGCAGATCCACCCATAGCAGTATCTGTGTGCACCAGGGAGCTGTCGACTCGCTTTAGGCGGGCGAGTGGAGAGAGAAACAGGATAGTAGCACCGAGCGGAGGCTTTAACAAAGAGTCAGAGGGGAGAGAGAGAGAGAGAGAGAGAGAGAGAGAGAGAGACCTAAACTATATAAACCAGGGGTCTTCAACGTTTTCAGGCCAAGGACCCCTTAGTCGAGAGAGAGAGAGAGAGATGAAGCATGGACCCCCCACAATAGATAACAGTTTCATTGTTTGACGGCACAATCATCGGTTCATGTACATTTTTGTTTCCAGATATTTAACCACTTGAACCGTCAATACTTAATAAACTTGACTTTTCACTCTGTCCATAGTGTGCTCTTTTTCCCCTCTACACCAAACCTCTTTGCCGAAAATAGCCGATCTACAAGCTCACAACGCCTCGCAGTGCGAGGCGTTGTGAGCTCTGCTATTTTGTGAGATCTGCTATTTTTGGTTACAGTTCTCAGAATATGAACACTATAGTTCAAGTTGTTAAAGGATTGGAAGATTTGGAGGACCCCCTGTAGAAACTCAGAGCCCCTGTTGAAGACCCCTGATATAAACGATATACTGTACTTCAAATGACAATTTAGGCATTTGCTCATCGAGCAGTGTCCCCCAAGGGGTCTGCACTTGGCCCGCTCCTTTTCCTCCCTCTACACACCAAATGTCTTTGTATAAAATAGCCCGACCAACAACCTCGCGAGTCACAACGCGTGGCATCACGGCACGACGCACGTGCTGAGCTTGTATATGTCCGCCCACTACTGTACATGCATGGCCAAAATTGGGATCGCTAGAGTTTGAAAGTGGTTAAAGGTGGCTCAACGAACCATGGAAAAAAGGGTTCTCCAGAACCATATGAGGAACATGAAGAACCATTCACTGAATGAAAAGGTTCTTCAGTAGGTGACGGTCCTTCGTATGAAGAACCATATCGTCATGTACTGTTGGGCAGAAACCTTGTATCTCCAAGTTTCAAATGTGTACATTCTTTCACAAAGTACAGCTCTGCTTCATCATTAAAGGCCGTCGCACAAAAGTAGTGAAAACAGCAGATCTACAAGCACACAACGCCTCGCGGTGCGAGGCGTTGTGTGCTTGTAGATCGGCTGTTTTCACTAGTTTAAATCATTTTTAAAATGATAAATACAAAACAAACTGTTTTGGACATACAAGCTTTCCACCCGACAACGACGATATATCCTTTTACATTTAAGCATTTAAGAACAATTACTCTCTCAGGTCTCTCTCTCTCTGTCTCTCTCTCTCTCTCTCTCTCTCTCTCTCTCTCTCTCTCTCTCTCTCTCTCTCTCTCTCTCTCCCTTCCCCTTGGCTGCTGCTGCTGCCTCCGTCCTCCGTCTCTGGAGCTCGGGGAAGAACAAAGTCAAACGAAGGAGGAAGAGGGGGTGGGTGGGGGGTTTGTACCAGTGTACCTGGCTGACTAAAGCAGGGGCCAGGTGGTCCCTGGGGAGACTCCCAGCATCCTCTGAATGCCTGTAGGGCTGATGAGAGAGAGAAAAAGAAACACCTGCAGTAGAGGACAATCGCACACCGGAGCCGCCGTCCTCTTCCCCCTCCCTCTCCCTCCCTCTCTCTCTCTCTCTCTTTCTCTCTCTCCCTCCCTCTGGAAAGCCAGACGCGCACACACACACACAAACACACACACACACACACACACACACACACACACACACACACACACACACACACACACACACACACACACACACACACACACACACACACACACAGTGGCGACGGTGACTGGAGGGAAGGCGTCACCCCCGGTGCAAGCGCCGCACTCCAGGGAGATAAACCGAGGTGCCTACTCATGACAGAATCGAAATGACTCCCGCCCGCCGAAAGAAGAGAGAAAGCAAATCTAGATGTCAATCTATCCCAGAGAGAGAGAGGGAGAGACAACAGCTTGGGTTTCCTCATTAGAAGCTCTCTGGGCCTCTCTCTGTCTCTCTCTGTCTCTCTCTCTCCCCCCTCTTCCTCTCTCACTCTCTCTCGCTCTCCCCCTCTCTCTCTCTATCTCTCTCTCCCTTTCTCTCTATCTCGGCCCAGGAGCCCTATTTCTCATCTCGACTTGACATCTGCATGCAGACACATGAATAAATAATGGACAGAGCTTTCAAGGCCACGAGCGGGCTCTCTCTCTCTCTTTCTCTCTCTCTCTGTCTCACCGCCACAATCACCATCATAACTACTCCAGCGGCATCAAAGGGAGCCACGCGCGCGGCGCGGGAGGGGGGGGGGCCATAAAACACTATCACACTAAAGCTGCCAGCTCCGTCTCG
Organism: Nannobrachium achirus; assembly: GCF_963921795.1. Taxonomy (NCBI): domain Eukaryota; kingdom Metazoa; phylum Chordata; class Actinopteri; order Myctophiformes; family Myctophidae; genus Nannobrachium; species Nannobrachium achirus. Next base: position 42,121,006 of record NC_137823.1, read on the forward strand.
AGCCCAGGAGAAGATGACTCTGTTGGCGATTAAATTACTGATGGCCGCTGAGGGCTGGTGAAACGGGCAACCATGAGGGCAGGTGGGCAAAGGGGGGGCATTATGCGCAGGGCAGTAGGCAGGTGCCACTTCTCGCAGCGACGACCATGTGTGTTTGTGTGTGTGTGTATGTGTGTGTGTGTGTGTGTGTGTGCGCTGTGTGCTGTGTGTGTGTGTGTGTGTGTGTGTGTGTGTGTGTGTGTGTGTGTGTGTGTGTGTGTGTGTGTGTGTGTGTGTGTGTGCTGTGTGTGCGTGTGTGTGTGTGTTTACATTTACTTAAGTACTGTACTTTTTTGAGGTATTTGGACATTACTTGAGTATTTACAATTTCCAATACTTTTACTTCTTCTCCACAACATCTCAAACTTTTTACTCCACTACATTTATTTGACAACTTTAGTTACTTTGTAGATTTTGATTATTAGTACAAAACACACATTAACCACTTCAGCCCTACATTTCGACCATTTGAAAATAGCCGATCTACAAGCTCACAATGCGTCGCATCGCGACGCATTGTGAGCTTGTAGATCTGCTGTTTTCAAAAGTGTGTGCTTGTATTACTCAGAATACTCACTTGTATAGGGCCAAATAGTGTAGCAGAATTTGAGAGATTACGTGGAGATTGTGGGGACAGCTTCCCTGGTCCTCACAAGAGAAATATTTGTTTATGGCTATAAAATATTTGGGGAGTTCGGCTTACAATTAGGAAAATATTTGTGTTAGGCTTAGGCATTCAGAGGTTAGATTTTAGTGTCGGAGCTATGCCTCTAATGTGTGTCGCGCACCGAAAATAATGTAAGTTGGCTATTTTCGGCTTTAGGAATAGGGTTAAAACAACAACAACAAAAAGTGGCGTTCAGAAAACTGACGTCCTAAAATGGCAACGTTCTCAGAAGTACCAGTAACACAAACGTATGCGTATGTGTGTGGTTCATTTTCTTTCCTCTTCCCCTCATTCAGCAGTCAGTCGTATGCGGGGCGGCGGTGGGGGGGCAGGGGGATTGGGGGGGGGGGGGGACGGTGGGTCTATATTTAGTCACTCCACCAGGAGAAGCAGTTTGGCATCAAGGGCTGAGATGACAGAGTACGCTTCACCACTGGTCATAAATTCACTCCCAACTGTTCCGGATTTATGCCGCTGCCCTTTTTTTCTTCCCCAGCCATTCTCTTCATTCCTCCATCCCTCTTCCTCCCTCCCTCCCTCACTCTCCCTTTCACTGGGTCATTATGCTGCAAATGGGGTCCGAAAGAGAAAAAAGAAGAAGAAAGAAAATAGGGCTCGTCTGTTACCAAGAACTCTTCCTCATTTTCTCTTTTTTTTTTTTTTTTTTTTTTATAATAATATTAAAAAGAAATGTTTAGAAGACAATAATATTGTTGACAGTTGACAATTATTGTCAACTCGCACTAGGCAAACATGTCGTTCATCTTTGTATACCAGATTTCTCTCCATGACTGACCTGCAGCTGCCATCTTTTTTAGTTTTTGATCATATTTTCAGTGTGTTTTAATGGCAACATTGTCTCATTCTCAATTAGTTGTTGAGCAAGAACACACACATCCAATCCCAGATGAAGCAATTGCTGAGCAAAAAAAACAACACAATGAACTTACAAAAAAAAAAAGAGAAAAATAGCTTGCACATTGTTGGGCTCCAGTTGAAAATGTTTACCAAATGAGTATGGGACTTCCCTACCCTACCCTGCGTGGAAAAGTGATGCTGAAGTGGTAGTGGAAGTTGGTGTGACCTGGGAGGGAGCAGCAGGCACGTGCACACATAGACATCAAAGGGGGCTTGAGCCCCTGCCCTTTTATCCGTCTGTAAAAAAGTGCCCTCTCCAGACCATGAATGCAGTTTTTACTATGGTGAAAGAAATGCAAATGCCCTCTTTCCCTGCCGTACCTGAAGGTAGCATTCAAGAGAAAATCCGGACTACTGCTGAACTTGAATGCGGCATCTTATGTTGAAAGAATTGCCCTCTCTGTGTAGAAATCCATGCCGTTACGCCACATCTCCAGTATTGACTTGTTTATGCTTAGTTCAGTGTGGTATCAAGCACCAAAAGGCCCTTTTATAAATGTCAGCCCCCTGCCTCTCTAACTGAACTCCAGCTGTGTGAACCAATCACAAGGCTCTGTGTTGTCTCATTTGCAGATGCTAACATGCAGTCCTGCTCTGACCTGCACACAGGGCAGTCCACACAGGGCCCAAGGCTAGATGCACTCTGTCTTATCTTCTTCACAGCTATACAATAAATGCCTCACCCCTGCATTCATCTGGGAGGAGATAACTTTAAGAAGGAGCTCATTAGTATTAAGAGCATTTTGTTGTTGAAATAATCATTAACTAAGGCTTCAGGCTTTACATTCACTGTGTATATAAAATAGTTTGTCAATCAGGAGGTTGCAAGACAGTCTCAAATGGCCATTGTATTTTCCACAAAGTCAATTTCGGAACCAATAGTGGTAGGCGACTCAAACTCGTGCAAACAAAAACACTTTATACTTTATACGCCACGACCTAGATGGTAAGAGTGGCTACGTTATGAATTAGAGTCTGACTCAATGATGCGGGATTTTTACGTTTTATGCCGATCTCAATTTTGGAGAGTTTATGATGTTTTGACCGATATATTGTCAAAAAGTGAACATAGATTTGATTCAAGATCGACTATTGTAGAAATCGTTATGAATACATTCAAAAAAATGTCACCTATAATTACATGCCCAAATGCCAGGTTGAAAGTAATAAAACAGAATCACATCTGCTGCCAATATATATCATCACAAAAGTAAAATAATGGACAATATGTCCAAACCGATACATCGGTCTGGTTCAGTTCTAATGCTAATCGACACAGAGCATGTGGTTCTCAAAGTGCAGTGGTTCTCAGGGGTCCCCAGTAATGTTAGTTAATATACCGGTAGCATCACTTTTGTTTAACCACTTTATTCATATTTTATACTTTGGCTACTGTGACACGCAGTGAGATTATACCTCTGCTATGTTTGAACATTTTCAAAAAGTCTTGAGAATGTTTGTTCCCCGGCACAAAATGTTTTCAGAAGGGGGTCTGCAGCCAAAATCAATTTTTTGACATGAAAACGTTTGAGAACCTCACGCGATATATATATATATATATAGGCCACAAGACGCATCATATCAGTGAGTAGAGCAAAGGGTCTGTTGTACAGCGGAACTGATCCGGCCTTGTGAGCTTCCTGTCACACACATTGGCTCTGTTTCATGTTTGGCCTGATAAAGAACAATGTGCTGATTTCTCAGGACTGCTTCCTCATTCCTCCTCCCACTCGGCTCTGCTCTGCGATCAATATTTGCAACCGCCAGACGATACGCTTAGAAACGAGCTTAACGCCCCCACACTGCACTGGGAGCGAGAGTGAAAGAGAGAGAGAGACCGAGAGACAGAGATAAGAGCAGGGGGTGGGGAGGGAGGGGGGGTTAGGAGAGAAATACGAGAAGAAACTCAGGAGAGAGAGAGAGAGAGAGAGAGAGAGAGAGAGAGAGAGAGAGAGAGAGAGAGAGAGAGAGAGAGAGAGAGAGCACTGCAGAAAGGCAAAGGAAAACAGAGAAGCAGAAAAGGAAGAGATACAGAGAAAGTAACCAAGAAAGAGGAGGGAAATGCAGAGGAATGGAGGGAGACAGGGAGAGAATAGACTCACTTAAGAGATGCTCAATAGATGCTTTTAAGACGCTTTTAAGCCCCCTTATGAGCAGTTCACACTATCATCCAGACTAAGGGTACACTGGCTAAAATGCCTGTGTGTTTTTCCTGTGGGCTAAGTTATGTACTATTTATTTTACATTTTCTTATTGATTTTTATTGCCTGTTGTTTCTTTTATGTCTTGTACCCTGTTTTATGTCTTGTACCCTGTTTTATGGACCTGAGTCCGCTAATAAAGATTGATTGATTGATTGAATAGACATCACTGCACTGCACAGCAAAACCCTCAGTGTTAGTAGGGGACCCTTACGGACCCAGTTAACCAAATGAACCACAGTGTACCATATAGTGTCCATATTCTAGAGGTGAACATTTAGCAAAAAGAACAAAAAGTGAGCTCCTAGATCATCATGGGGCTCTATTTTGATTGTCTTAAGTACCAGTTCTTATGCCTTAACTTAAAGGCCTGTCCATGCTGTCTCAGACCACCAAACCTTTGTCGTAAAGGTCCGGTTGAACTACAAAATGACGTCACTCGCATCTTCTGAAAAGCATTACCCCGAATTAGAGTTCGTAAAGCTGCACGTCGGAAAGTGTGAACTCTCTGACGAAAAGTTTGGTGGTCGGAGACAGTATGGACAGGCCTTTAAGTTAAGGCATAAGAGCTGGTACTTAAGACAATCAAAATACAGCCCTAGCCTGTAGAGGGAAAAAAGGAGGGGACCTGGTGTAGACCCCTAGGGGGGCTCAAGTATCAAAATCAAAATCAGAAGACAACTTAATTGTCACATCACAGGTTTACAGGTGTAAAACAGTGGGTGAAATTCAATTTTGTGCAAGCTCCACAGTTTTTGTTATTTCCATAAAGGAATAAAGGGACAAAGAAGCAGCTAGGGGAGGCAATTAAGGGAGAAGAGAGATCAACCAGTGAAAAACAAACAAATCCTCTACATATTTACACATAGTACCTATTTAGGGGTTTAAGTGGTTACGTTCTCCTCGTCGCCGTGAGGTTCATGCAGTATTTCGTCACTGTCGGGCAGAAACCTTGTATCTCAAACATATGATTTTTTTCTTCGGAAATTAAAGCCCTGCTTCATCATAATAGACTGTCGCACAAGACTAGTGAAAATAGCTGATCAACAAGCACACAACGTGTGCTTGCTGATCGGCTATTTTACACTAGTTTAAATCATTTTTAAAATGATAAATACAAAACTAACGGTTTTGGACTTACGGGGTTTCCACCCGACAACAACGATTTGCTGCAGTATTCAGAGCACTGTGTTGTGTGTGGGTGGTTTGAAGGAGTCTGTCACACACACTGACTGACCTCTCAGCCGGTCAACGTCTCTGATCTCTTGACCCTCATTGACCCAGAGACCTGACATTGGGCACAGCTCAGACGCCATTCAAACACGGCCATAAAAAGAATCACAGCCATTACATTTTTACAGTGGCAGTCACTGTGGAGGTCAGTCTTCACACATGTATTGTAGCATGCCGCCCGGAACACAACACAGCAATATGTAGCTGCTGTCGCATAGAAACCTTGAAACCTTGTATGTAAAAAATATATATATATCGTCACTGTCGGGCAGAAACCTTGTACAGTATCTCCAAGTTTCAAACGTGTACGTTTCGCAAAGTAAAGCCATGCTTCATCAGACAAGGCTGTCGTACAAAAGTAGTGATCAAACAGGAGATCTACAAGCACACAACGCCTCGCACCGCGAGGCATTGTGTGCTTTTTGTGTGCTGTTTTCACTAGTTTAAATCATTTTTAAAATGAAAAATGCAAAACGAATGGTTTTGGTTTTCACCCGACAACGACACTATATTTAAATTATATGTGGGGGAGAAGGGGAGAGAAAAGCAGCTATTTTTTGCTACTTTTGCGTAAAACTCTTGTGTGAAAAAGAAAACATTCATTTATTTATGAAAAAGCATCAAAGAATTGAAATATGGAGATACACGTCTTCTGCCCGACAGTCAGCAACTATATAATTTGTTCATTTACATACACACATGTGCACTTGAACCTCAATCTTATAGCATACGTAGCCTTATAGTGCTGACGTTTGTTTTCACTTTTTAGATTGGCGTTTATTTCATACAGTTTTACTTGACTGTTTTGTTTCCTTCTGCTCTCTTGCTGTATTCCATCTCCCTACAGGGGGGAAGGGTGTAGCCGTCTGGTTTCCCATGAGGGAGACTACGGTTTGAATCCAGGTGGTGACACTGGGGACCTCCTCGGGGATCAGGTTGCTCCATGGAGGTGGCGGGCCAAAGGGGAGTGAATGCAACTGTGAAGCCCAGAGAGGCCTAATGTTTCCCTAAGCCAGGGGGGCGGGGGGGAATCCCCTTAGGCTGATGTTTGGTCTCCCATGGGCGCGAAAACTCCTGAGCAATGGGAGTTCTCTGTGTTGTGCGTGTGTGTAAGGGGCCTGCAGGGCTAATTCAGATGGTAACTGGATAGGTGGGGGGACACTAGGGACATCGGAGCACCTCGATGGAAAATTGGATGTTTTGTCCAAAATGTTAAAACATTTAATATTTGAAAAATGGTCTTAAGTAAAGTAAAGTAAAGATATTCGACAATTAAGGTCTAATATTTCTACAATAGCTACAAAACCTGAATATTCACTCATTTTGGGGCATCAGCAAGAAGTTGAAGGAAAAAATTAAGTCTGAAATTGAAGTACCGTGCATGTTCACATCATGTATACTTAATTATTATTATTATTATTTTTTACATTTTGGGCAAAATAGCCAATTTTACATTGAGGTGCCCAGATGTCTATCCTGTATCCATTCAGACAACAGAGATGGCGGTGTTGTGCACTGAAAATGGCTGATCTACAAGCTTGTAGATCTGCTAATTTAACCAACCCTCTAGTCTCAGAGAACCGGACTTGAATTACAGCTGTACTTTGACCACTTTTTTCCGTCTACACCAAATCTCTCCACCAAATAGCCAATCTAAAAGCTCACAATGTGCATTGCAAGCTTGTAGATCGGCTATTTTTTGCGAATGTCCCCCCCTCCCCAGAATAGTCATGCATGGGGTTTCAAGTGGTTAAAGCACACAGCATATAAATCGGGCTTAAAAGAGTTCTGTCTCATCGCAAATTCTTCGGTCTGAACTATAGGCTTAACACATAATTATGTGGCTCAAGCAAAAGGCACATAACAACAAGCACGCCACCCCACAGACCTCACGTGACTCGGGCCACCTTCGAGCGAACTGCGCTGCTTGGGTCAAAGCAGGCTTCGGTTTAACAACTTCCTTCCCCGTCCAGGGGGATTCATTGTGTCCAGTGAGTTCAGAGCGGCTATTTTTATCAGCGCCTCCATGCCCTTATTTCCAGTGAAATGGGGAAGCTACTTTGAAAAAGAATAGCTTTCTTTCTTTGTAAAAAAACGCCAATTATTTCACACTAGAAGCATGTTGAACTACAGCAGAGCAACGCTCTGGAGAAAGATAATTTGGTTAACTATTGCTACTTGGAACAAGGAGTTGATATAATACTACATTGTCCAAAAAATTAAACAAAAAAAAGGTCAAATTGACAATGTATGTGATATGAAATTAAAAAGGGACATGGCAGCAGAAAATGCCACTCAATTTGGTTTATTGCCAAAAGTGCCCACTTGTTCTCAGCTCATACATAAAACTAAATAAAAAATAAAGTTAACAAGGAATGTCAACTTTTCTATATCAGTTAGCCAGGTAAAATAGCATGCAACATCTACACTGTTAATACATAACAATAATCACTTACTTTATGACTAATATCAAAACATTCTAAACTATAGCCTGTCAGATTCAAAACATTCTAAACTTAATAGCCAAATATCTGACAAACAAAATAGCTGGCAATACAGCTTCCAGGAATACCCTTGAGCCCGACAGTAAACCAGTCCTTAACAAAACAGTCCCATCTAGTAAGGTATGTTATATTGTATCGCAGTTAACTGCACAAACATGGCAAAAAAAGAAAGTAAATTAAGTACTTGAATCACTATGCAAATATGAACGTGAGGTATTTTCCACATTTCACGCACTGCATTGTGACATGTTGTGTGAGTGTGTAGATCAGCTATTCCGCCATGCGACATCGACACCAAGATCGTACGGCAAAGTCAAAAGGTCTAAGCAAACTTTAGCAGAAAATGGCCAATCTACAAACTTGTAGCTCAGCTATTTTCAGAGATATTTAATGTAAAGCGAAAACAGAGCCCGGAGGGATTCCGATCAACCAAGTGTAGGCTTTAAGTGGTTAATTACATGTAGTTCACCGCTTCCCGATAGCGGCTGTATCTGCCGCCCCGCCAGGACCAGGGGCCCTGCCATTTACTCTGCAAACACACCCAGAGAGTAGCTCTCTCCCTGGGCACTGAGCTTGTTTGTACAGCCCTACAGTCAGGTTCAGAGGGGTGACAGAGAAAAAAAGAAAAAAAGAGAGACCCAGGAAGCATGAGGCGGCATTTATTTCACCAGATCAGCAGTTCACCAAACATTTGAGCTCGAGACCCAAAAAGAGAAATTTGGTGTCTTTCCGCGACCCAAAGACAAAATAAAGATATGAATAATATAATTATTGACCACTCAAACCCTAATTAATAGTATTTGAAAATATTTCAAATACTTGATCTAAAAGCACCCAAAGTGCAACATAGCAATGTGTTGATAGCTTGTCTTTTTAAAATCTTTTTAAATAACAATCTATTTAAAAACAAAATAATAATGCAAAATGTAACTAAAAACGGGTCCGCAGCCCAAAGAATGGTCCCGATCCACTTGTTTGGAAAGCACTGCAGCAGATAAAGGCTAAAAGGAAGGAGCATAGGAGGGTAACCTGACACTGATCTCACTGACAACCACATTCAGTTTAATTGACACTTATTAGATGCACTGGTCAAGTACATATTATTGGACAGCTCCACTATCATGGATAAAACAGGATTTATAAAAGTAGACTCAATAAAAAAACATTACAAAAATATCACCAAAAAAAGTGGGAACTCGTGTATTGTACAGTCACTCTTTCCTTTTTATTCACTTTTGTGAGCACCTTCCTTGCCTTGACCTCCGCTATAAGGCCACAAACAGCGTCGGCAGTGGAGGCAAGGAGACCTGGGAAACGTTCATTCATAATAAATCTTATCAGCGGCCCCAGTGATAGCACAGTGGAAAGCTGGCAGATAACCCTGCATGTGAGTCAACACATATTGGACAGCAGGATATTGTGCGTGGCAACGCAGTGCCAACAACGGGATTGTGCCCTTTGACGCACGCACGGGCGCACGCACACGCGCGGTGTACAACCGTTAACCGAATAGAGGGATGCGCATGCATAAAGTGAATGGCACATCGAGTGGCAAACCGAGTGGCAGAGTGAGTTTAACGTTGTTTAACGTCGTTTAGTGCAATCAGATAGGACGTTTCTGCTTGCATGTATGGGCTGTCAAGGCCAGAAAGTAGTTTTTTGCCACTCAGTAGGCGTTCCCGCATAACTTCCAGGTATGATGATGATGATGTCACGCGCATACCCTCTATTGACGATTTAATCAACAATTGCTATGGTTGTGCTGCACTGTTGCAGGACAAAATATAGGGCTTAAGTGGTTAATCAGATTCATCAATTTAATAGATTATAAAAATCAATTTGTGTTTGTTTTTTTGTTTTGTTTTTTCAGGTTGATTTGTTGATGAAAAAAGGGCTTCTCGGTTATTCGATTAATCTAGAAAGTCATCTAAATCTAAATCATCAAAAGTTGCAGCCCTACAAGCACACGCACGCACACACACACACACACACACACACACACACACACACACACACACGCACGCACGCACGCACGCACGCACGTGCACGCGCGCACACACACACACACACACACACACACACACACACACACACACACACACACACACACACACACACACACACACAGAGGGATGACAAAGGGAAGTGAGATGTCTCTGAGTCATTTTTTGGGGGTGGCGGTGGTGGTGGGGGCATGGCAGGTCTCCTGGGTTTGGTGACAGCTCAGTTCTTGTGTAAATCAATCCGGTGTGTGATTCACACACAGTGGCAGCATTCATTCAGCAAGGCAAGGAAGGGGCCCCGCCGCTTGTTCCAAAAGGTCTATAAATCTAAACGCATGCCTGCGAGCGTGGCTATGAAGGTAATAATTACATTATCACCAGCGGGGCTCTCTCTCTCTATCTCTTTTATATCTGGCAGTGCTGTGTGTGCGTGTGCTAGTGTTTGTGCAATTCTCCCCGCGGTCAGAGGCACCAACCTGTCATGCCTCTCCAGCACTTTTTTACCCAGGTTTCATACTCTGTCGCGCAACAAAAATAGCCGACCTACAAGCTCACGACGCGGCGCATCCGCGACGCGTCGTGAGCTTGTAGGTCGGCTATTTTCGCCGTGCGGCACCGCCGTGCCGACGGAGCATAAACCAGGCTTCCTGGTGAAGTGGGGGACTTGCTCTATGAGATCTGATCACCATGGCAACGCACCAGTTTCTCTCTCTTTCTCATCCACCCCCCCCCCCCCACACACTCCTCTCTCTCTGTCTTTATTCTCAGAACCCCCTGTGCACTTTAGCCAAGAGAAGCGGAGCACCTTATCCTTCGCCTCTCCGCCATGCAGCCAGGCAACATCAAAACTAATTCTGATCTCTGCTACCTCGAATGAAACATGGGCTTGGTCGGCGTAATTATGGGATGGAAGGATAGACTAGCAGTTAAGAGGTCGGAAAACCCAAAACGGTCCAGCATGTCTCTAGTGTGTCCTACTGAGCTAAGACAACGTCGTTGTCGGGTGGAAACCTTTTATGACCAAAACCGTTTGTTTTTAAAATGATTTAAACTAGTGAAAACAGCCGATCTACAAGCACACAAACGCCTCGCACCGCGAGGCGTTGTGTGCTTGTAGATCGGCTGTTTTCACTACTTTTGTGGGCCTTGCGTGATGAAGCAGGGCTTTAACTTTGCGAACAAATTTACACATTTGAAACTTGGAGATACGAGGTTTCTGCCCGACAGTGACGACAAGGAATGTCTACTTGCTTGCTCGTCATGGTAAGTCATTCTGGAATACACCGGGCACGGGTGGACCTCCCCTCCCGATACAACAGATATCCTGTGGGGTTTTTGGAGCTGTGTGGAACACAAGCTCCCTATACGTGGCCGTGTGTGTGGGTCTGTCTGTCTCCGTGTCTGTCTGTCTGTCTGTCTGTCTGTAGCCTGCAGTAACCTTTTCTGACCACACATGTTAAGGGAGGGGCGCTGTTGCACACACACACACACACACACACACACACACACACACACACACACACACACACACACACACACACACACACACAGCTCCACTTCGAACAGAGGTTCGATTTTTCACTTAATTCTGAAAAGTGCAAACATTTACTCATATGTAAATGAACACTCTTCTGTGTACCTGCTTGCTCGAGAGCATCAATTAAACACCTACAGTTTTCCTTTACGTTTCACACTGTAAAATTGAGCTCTTATTTATCAGGGATACCCCCGCCCCCCAACCCTAACAGGGGAGAGGCATTTTTAAGCCTTTAAGGCAGCGATAGTGGAGAGAAAGACAGGAGCTGTGGAGAGAGACAGTAGGGAAAAGGGGAAAAGGCAAGCCAATCGTCCATGCCAGCCGGGAATCAAACCAGTCTCTCTGATCAGGGCATTGCACCCGTGTGGTACGCACCCCAATGCCTTATCAGTATCAGGGCTCTTCTAACGATTTAAATGATTAAATTACATTTCCAATTCATTTCCCCTCAGTAAATGTAATGTCGTTTTGAAGGTGGAATCGAGCGGGGGCATCAAAGCGCTATAACCCGTCAACATACTCGACAATTTGCCGGTCTCTCATTTTTCCCTTGGCAAAGGGAAAGGCGTTAAACTGTTACACAAGTGACTGTCACTGCCTGTTTAGTCTGTCCTGCACTGATCTTTCCCCAAGTAAACAACAACAGTCGTCTGGCTGAGCGGGCAGCCCTGAGCATGTCTGGCCTGCCAGGATTAGTGGGATGATGATTAGAGGATTGGCCGTCCATCCATCCTCGTCAGCACTGTAGCGTACGTGTGCTACAGCGCTGCGCTCTGGTCACCACACTGTCCACACCTCTCTGCCCACTCACCAGGGGTGGAGGAATTTACTGAAGTAAAAGTAGCAATACCATAATAGAAAAATACAAGTAAAAGGTCTGTATTAAATGTTACTTTTTCCTTTATCTCCTGAGCAAACAGGCAATTTATCCCTGGAGCAAACAGGCAGGCATGGGCTCTATTAGCTCAATGCTACACATTTCAGAACTTGCGGTAGAAGAGGAAAGTTACACAGTCCACAGTGAAGCTTTAAATATAAAAAGCTGATTACTGAAACATACAAAGAAATGACAATGACTGGTACAAATAATTCAAATGAATAGGCCTCATGTACTATCACCAAAACAGGCCACATACATACTGTACTTACTTTCAAACCCTAACCCATAAAAGAATTGCGAAAATAGCCAAGCTACAAGCTCACAAAAGATTTTGTGACCCCCAAATTTTTTTTTTTTTTGATATGACACATTATGTTCATTTCATCCAGACGTTTTTATAGGCCTATATCATAATTGTGACAGGCGAACATACGTGTCACTGCAATAATTCAAAGGCTGTGCGCTCTTTGTGACATGCCATATACACCTTCGCAGCGACTGCAGCACTGCAGCTAATTGGTGATCAACCACACAAATGTCAGTGCCCAACGCTGGCACGCTGCAGCTACCGTGAGGATGATCAGGAGCATATTTATGAGAGGCGGATTATAGATGTCAGGGTCTGTGGCGGGGGCCGACATGAGCTAGTTAGGGGTGGGCTGGCACTGGCGGGGGGATGGAGAGAGGGAGAGAGCGATGCGGGGAAGAACATCAGAGGGCCAGTCTGTCCCTTAGAGAATCCTGACCCTTCTGGCTGAGAAACACAACAACACACACATACGGTACGCAGCACACGTGCGCACGCATGCACGCAAACGCCTCTCTCCACCAATCACGTTCCTCGGAAGGGAACACGCCTCCTCTCCGGTGAGTGTGTGTGCTGTGCAGCCTCAGAATCCTCTCTGGCTGCATTTGGAATCTCTCACACATTCAGACTCATTACACAGATATCCAGCGGTGCATAAAGCAGATTAATAATATCAAAGCACATCTGTGCCCTTTGGTGGTGCCTGTAAATCTCATACCTAACAGTCCCCTCGTCTGTTACACGATGATTTAATGACTGCTAATGCAGACCTGGAGAGCACGGAGAGCCACCGCCGTTCTAATTAGCCGAGGTGGGACAGACTGCCACAGCTACGTTATATATTAATTAACATGGCAGGACAGTGGTTCTTCTCAATCTTTTGTTCCTCTGAGCTCTCCCCTCCTTGCATTGGACAAAAGCGGAGACCCTCCACGCGTGCGAGCATGCACACCCGTGCATGCACGTGCGCACGCATACATCTGTTTTTCAGACATGTTAACCCTTAATGCTATATTCTTTGTACAACTTTTTGGTGCAGAAATGCTTTGAATAAATGATCGTGCCGACCTACAAGTTCAGAACGTATTGTGTGATATGACACGTTGTGATCTTGTAGGTCGCTATTTCCTATCCTTTTTGAATACTATACTTACTAGTTGGACTGCTATCACGTTGAGAACATAAAGGCAGACAGTGGCTATTTTCACAATGTCTGCCTCTAATATTTGCCAATTTGGCTAATGTTTAATTTGTCATTAGGTATTAAAAAGTCCTTAAATTGACACTTTAGAAATGTGCATATACCCTCTATACACTAAAACCTTATGTTGGTTCGTTTACTGTTGAGTGACAAAACAATGTTGCACATTAAGTTAATCATCTGGGGTCCCAAGCCACGGGTTGAGAAGAGAACCACTGTGCTAGGGAAACCACTGACGTAAGAAGGCATTTATTTGACACACTCACCTCTGGGCCGCGCTCCTGTACGCTGTCTCCCTCGGAGAAGGAGCCCGACTCGTCGCTGGAGTTGGTGACGTACGACTGCTCGCACTTGATCTTGGCGGGGCGGCCGAAGAGCGCGTCCACCCCCATCTGCTCTGCGCCGGGGTCGCCGGGGTTGAGGCAGCGTGCCACGTTGTTGGAGCACGGCGAGGAGGAGAACTCAAACTGGGGCAGGCTGCACGGCGAGCCTCCGCTGCCGTCCTCGGCGTAGGAGTAGGACGAGCAGGAGCTGGAGGTGCGGGTGCGCGTCTCGCAGGGCGGCGAGCGCGGGCACACCTGGACAGTGGTGGGGGAAAAAAAAGTACCCAGGTTTATTACTTAAGTTATTGGTTCTCAACCTTTACAGACCGGCCCCCAACATAATCATATTTTAACAGGGGACCCCCCCCCCCACACACACCCTCACGAGCACTAAGAGTTGAGGCGTTACATTTTTTATAACGCGGTTCTATTGTGAAAATAGCCGAACTACATGCTCCCAACGCCTCGCGACAACGCCTCGCGGCGTTGTGAGCATATAGATCGGCTATTTTCACAATTTCTGCCTCTAATATTTGAACAAAATATGATTCATTTGTCATTTTAGAGGTATTAAAATGTCCTTAAATTGTCACTTTAGAAATGTGTAGATAGCCTCTATACACTTGAAACGTTATGTTGGTTTGTTTACTGTTGAGTGAGAAAACAATGTTGCACATTAACTCGGGGAACCCCCAAAGTAATTTGGGGACCCCTCTGGGGGTCCCGGCCCACAGGTTGAGAACCACTGACTTAAGTAACAGTATCAATGCTGAAGTGTAGAAATACTCTGTTACCAGTAAAAAATAATTCAAAGGAATTCAAAGTCTACTCCGAGATGACTGGAAATTGGAAGTACTCCAGTAAAGCAAAAATACCTCAAAAATGTAAAAAGAAGTACAGTACTTGAGTAAATGTACTTGGTTACTTCACACCACTGACCTTGATTGGCACTGGGCAGCTGGTGTTGGGCCGCGGGCGGCACAGGAGCGGGGGGTCGGTGGAGGAGGGGGTGACGCCTCCGCCCGGGGAGTAGGTCTGGGTGCTGGGGAGGGAGTGGCTGGCGCCGGCCCACAGGCCCTTGGGCGCGTGGTGCTCCGACAGCTCCATCTCCAGCGAGTTCCCGCCGGGGTAGGAGTGCGCCGGCGTGCCCAGGCGCTCGCACGCCCCCGAGGAGAAGATGACGCTGCTGCGGCGGTCCAGCTCCGCCTCCTGCTTGCAGACGCCGTCGCAGGAGGCGGACCTGAGCGACAGGCCGGCGGGGAAGCCGTCCACGTCCTGCGGCGAGGGCACCGACAGGCCCAGCTCCCCGGCGAAGGGCCCCGAGTCGTTTTTGTGATCTCCCTGAGAGGTTCCCTTGTCCTGGGCGGGGCAGACGAGTCTGTTGGCGAATAGCTGCTGCGGGACGCTGGGCAGGCCGGGCAGGTCCGCCCCTTTCTTGAAGAAGGCTCGGAGGCAGGAGGGAGACTTGGTTCTCTTGGTTCTCTCCGCCGACGCGGGGCCGTCCATCTCCATGGCCGTCACGCCGTCCCTGTCCCCGGCCTCCTGCTCGTCCCCGGACAGGCATAGCGAGATGGCCACCTCCTCCGCCCGCGGCTCCACCTTGATTTGGGTCAGCGGCAGCCGGCTCGGGCCCAGCGCCGAGGGGTCGCCCGCACCGCTCTCCTTTAATGTGCTTGGAAAACCTGAGGTACTGGTGTGTGACGAGGTGTCGTTATTGTGCTTGTTGCAGGCCCACTGGTACTTCCTGTACTTGGGGCAGCGGGGCAGGTCCGACGACGCCCCGTGCCGGTCGTAGTCCAGCCGTCCGTCCGGGGACCCGAAGCCCCCCGAAGGCGCGGACGCCGCTAGCCGCAACTCGTCGTCGGGCCGCCGCAAGGACGCGAGGCCGTCCGCTCGCCGCCGCGACTTCGGGGAGGAGGAGGAGGTGATGGGAGGCCTGACCACCTCCGGCTGCATGTCCTCGTCCTCCGAGTTGTTGGCCTCGCCCGCGGCGACCTTGCGGCAGAGCAGGAGGCCGTCGTCTTCGCTCCGCAGCTGGGCCTCCAGGAAGCGAAAGCAGGAGTCCTCCAGGTTGTGCATGCGCAGGAATTCGGCACAGCGGATGACCTCCTGGATGTTGTCTCTGCTGAGTAACAGCTTAGCGGTGTAGGCAAACTGCAACAATGGGGCGAATCCCCTGGCAGTGACCTGCGAAAAAACAGGGAAATTGCCAGCATTACGATCAGCGCAGCTTTTGTTCGCGGCCCTCGGAGTGTGCTGAGACAACCCGACAGCTCTAATGACCATAAACAAACACTGTAAAGTACCATTTAATCTTTCATCGGGTCAGCAGCGAACATTCTTTACAATGGTAAATAAAAACGGTGCTTGTGGGTTACTGGCAGGTTGTGTATGCACTACTGCAGCCTCATGTTCATCACAATAACCCTTTCATTCAAGCGCACACACCCCTGTCTGTCCTGTAGGTAGTGGTCTACTGGCCTCTCCTCTCAGCTCAGACCTTATAATGGTACTAGAACCCAACCCACTTTAGGTTCTGATGCCCATCCCCATTTTCTGTTTAAATGCCAAATACTGAAACATTTAAGCTGAATATATCGTCACTGTCGGGCAGAAACCTCGCATCTCCAAGTTTCAAATGTGCATGTTTTTTCGCGATGTAAAGCGCCGCTTCATCACACAAGGCCGTCGCACAAAAGTAGTGAAAACAGCAGATCTACAAGCACACAACGTTGTGTGCTTGTAGATCGGCTGTTTTCACTAGTCTAAATCATTTTTTAAATGATAAATACAAAACTAACAGTATTTGGACATACAAGGTTTCCACCCGACTGAGGTTTTTGGTTCGTTTTTTTCTTTCTTCTTTTTTACCGCTTATTCAGAAATGCTCATAAATAGCTATCAGTAAAAAATCGGCTGCACGATCACCAATATCGCTAATTGTCCAAAAAGTCAAATAAAGGCTACTATCTGTATATCGGCCAAAGCAATGCATCAGTCAGGCTCTATTTGGTTAATCTTCTAATCTACTCCCCTCCTGTCATCTGTTTCATGTCTCACGCGTGTTCGTGATTCTCACTGACTTTTTTTTGTCCAACATCCAAGATTCTGTTCCGTTCAGTTGTCTATGTAAGGGAATCCGATGTTCTCATCTATAACATGAGTGACACGGCACACTCCCCCGTTGCCATTTCTATTAATTCCGACAGACAGTTGGAATGCGAGCAGGGAGTCAGGCTCGGGAGCAGAGAGAGGGGCTGTGGTGGGATTCCATCTGAGACCAGTGGAATCAAGCATGTCTGTGATGAGCTCCCACCAGCTCTCTCTTTGCACTTAGGAACTTGAAGCCTTGCTTGACACCGGTCTGACAGGGTGCTATACTTGGCCCCCTCTTTGTTTCCCACTACATCAGTGGTCTTCAACGTTTTCAGGCCAAGGACCCCTTAGTTGAGAGAGAGATGAAGCAACCTTATCATAGATTCCATATAGTTTCATTGCTTGACAGCACAATCTTCAGTGTATTTTGGATTCACGTCAATTTGAGTTTTCAGATATTTAACCACTTGAACCGTATATGTAAATACTTGACCTTTCACTCTGTCTGCTCTTTTTCCCCTCTACACCAAAGCATATCTACAAGTTCACAACGCCTCGCACTGTGAGGCGTTGTGAGCTTGTCGATCTGCTATCTTTGGCTAAAGTTCTCAGAATATGGACACTAGGGTTCAAGTGGTTAATATAAAAAAGAAGAAAAAAACTGTCAAAGGTTTGGAGGACCCCCTGTAGTAACTCTGAGGACCCCTAGGGGTCCCGGATCCCCTGTTGAAGACCCATGCACTACATAAAATCTCTTCACCAAAAATAGCTGATCTACAAACACACAACTTGCTTGAGCTTGTACATCGGCTATTTTTTGCCAAATGTTCACCTATTTTCACAGAATTACATCATGTCCTTGATAGGGATGCTAGGGTTCATCTGGTTGAACATTTTGGACTGACAGACAGACAGACAGACGGATGCTAAAAACCATCTTTACTGCAGTGCTGGGTATTTATTTATTTAGTTTTTAACTGTGTTGGCCAAAGATATGTCATGTGAGCAGTGAGCACACACATATTCTCATTGTGTCTTTGATTAATTCAGTTACACAATCCCATCTGGGAGCAGCAGCCCACACAGCCCTGCAAGAGCCAAACAACAACAGTAGTGAGAACATTAGTGGTCCGGTAGTGGAAAAAACAGGGGCGTCCTTTTGGGGTCCCAGGAGATGGAAATTGCCACCCCCTAGCATTCGCATTTACCCTAACCTCAAATTCAATTAGTTCATGCATATTTTCTCCACCTTTGTAAACTTTTTCACAGATTAATTAGATTTTAGATTGGTGCCGAGTGCATCTCAATGCACACCCATCCATCTACAGTTCATCTGACATGTACCATTATGATATACTGTAGACACGTGTTTTCTTGTCTGCAACCATACGTTTACACTTTCAACCTCGTGTCCCTATTTTGGGCATGCAAACATTTTCACAAAAGCTCACAACACATTGCCATGTGACACATTGTGAGCTTATACAGTAGATGTGATATTTTCGCTATGTTTGAAATAGGGCTCATGTCGTTTTTCCTACTTTATTTTCTGAAATTACGCTTCTGGTGAAAAAATGACTCTGAGAGACAATGAAGTTTTGTCTTTTTGTTGGATTACGAAGATGACATGTTGCTACAGAAGATAGTATATTGTTAGGACCATTTATGGGTGCATTTTCTGCTATAATGTGAACTGGAACATAACATTTTTATCGCTGTGAGTTTGTGAAAAGAGCAGAATTCCACTTTATCATCCACAGCAGATAATTATGAGTCTATTCTGTTCCCATATGGCTTCTCCATGTTGACATTGATGATTTTACACCTGCTGCTCTGTTTTTCTTTTTTCTGCACATGAAACTGGATGTTTTCCACCTGCACAAGAAGCACTTCAGATTCCATAGTGCCATCTTTCCATTGAAATGTATGTGTATTATTTGCTCATGCACCTTGTGTATTGGACTTTGATTTGACTGTGCCTTCCTGTTTTGAGATCCCTG
Organism: Nannobrachium achirus; assembly: GCF_963921795.1. Taxonomy (NCBI): domain Eukaryota; kingdom Metazoa; phylum Chordata; class Actinopteri; order Myctophiformes; family Myctophidae; genus Nannobrachium; species Nannobrachium achirus. Next base: position 42,139,915 of record NC_137823.1, read on the forward strand.
CAAGCAAGTTATCTCTGCCTCAGTCTTTTATTTAAAACATTTCATTTAATGTTTTAAAACATCTTTTGATATGAACATCTTGCACTTCGGTGTGGCTCTCTTCTCTATTCCCGCTTTCCCTATTCTCTTCCCGAAACTGCAAAGGCACTCTTTTACGCCTGCAATCTTGTGATGTGACAATACAGTTGATAGAAAGAGACAACCTCTCTGAAACCCTCATCATGTTACAGTACAGTACATAGGCCTACAGTACAGTTTCACATAAAGATAAATAGCAAATCGCCGTTGTCGGGTGGAAACCTTGTATGTCCAAATAACGTTCATTTTGTATTTATCATTTTGAAAATGATTTAGACTAGTGAAAACAGCCGATCTACAAGCACACAACGCCTCGCGGTGCGAGGCGTTGTGTGCTTGTAGATCGGCTGTTTTCACTACTTGTGTTGCGACGGCCTGGAATGAAGCAGGGTTTACTTCACGAAAAAACATACACATTTGAAACGTGGAGATACGAGGTTTCTGCCCGACAGTGACGAAAAGTAAAAGTAAATTATGATTGTGTTTGGTTCCGATGTCCTGAACGGAAGATTCACACCTACAGTACCTCTTGTCCCACTGTCTGCCTCAGCGCAGGCCGACAGCCCCAAGACAAAGTGGCTGTAAAGCCTAACGGTTTGTAATAATGCGGCTTATCCTCATTGTAGCCATGTGGCACGGGATGAGAGGGAAGCAAGGGAAGCCTTCCATTTGGACTTAATGCTAGATAATTAGGTAAACTCCTGAGCCTGCACAAGTCTGCTGCTGGCCACCGTTCTCCGCTACAAAGAGACACAACAGAGAGAAAGCAGGGCCAACAGGGCAGTGCTGGCTTTAACCTGGGATGGAAGAAGTACTCACATGTTCTACTCTAAGTAAAAGTATCAGTGCAGTGCAATGTAGAAATACTCTGTTACAAGTAGTAAGTCCAGTATTAGTACAACAGTATCGGCATCAAAATGTACTTAAAGTACCAAAAGTAAATGTTGAGAGAGAGAACCACCAGGTTTAAAAGTTCTAATGTTAAAAAAACACCAGGTTTAAAGGTTCTAAAGTTAAATTTGTTCAGCACCATAGTTTGATGTAAGACTGCTTGGTGGAACCTTGGGGTAACTGGCTATCGTATGTCCAAATATTGTCCTTATCAGTTCTGGATGTTTGGGCTTAAATATCACAGCCAGATATCAATGTTTGGGCTTAAATATCACAGCCAGATATCAATTCAACCCAAGGTTCACTACAAAGTGGGACAAATCGGTGACATCCAAGTTCAAGTATTGTGCAGAATGTCCCATTTCACAAGTTTAAAATGGTATTCAAAATCTTCTGAAATAGCCAACCTACAAGCTTACAAAGCGTCACTTGCATACGATCAGAGACCTCTGCCTACTGTTACATCTGGTGACGTCAATTTTGGTTAATATTGCTTCATTGTCTGGCTAGCTACGTGAGACTAATAATGACATGCTGGAAATAGGTGCTCCAGGGATGAAGAGGTTATTACTGGAGCTTGTTCACTGTTTGGATGGTTGCATACAGTGCATAGGGTTCACACTGGGTCGCCATGGAAATAGCCGATCTACAAGCTCACAACAGCAACAATATGCACCATTCCCGCAGTGGCTCCTGCCACTGGGTGATGTCTGTGAAGACAGCGGGGGACCGTGATCAAACACGCACGCACGCACGCACGCACGCACGCACGCACGCACGCACGCACGCACGCACGCACGCACGCACGCACGCACGCACGCACGCACGCACGCACGCACGCACGCACGCACGCACGCACACACACACACACACACACACACACACACACACACACACACACACACACACACACCATCAAGGTGTACTAGAAAAAGCAATTACAGTGGATTCACTTTGAATCTCGGGGCTAGATATTGTTCATCCTTCAAAGCACCTTTTTCAGGGGCTGAGTGATGCAAAGTCCTCCTTACAAGACATAACAAGTGAAGGCACAGATGTAGGTGTGCAGAACAGGGGCACGATGGCATTTTAATGAGCCTGCTGTTTACTGATTGTTTAGCTGCTTTTGTTGTGTTGGGGAAGGAGGGGGGGGGGGACAACACAAGATGAATTATCCTAGGTGGTGTGCGTGTGTGTGTGTGCGTGTGACTGTGTGTGTGCACAAGTGTGTGTTTTCACGTTTGTGTGTGTGTGGCTTCCAGTGGTCCCAGAAGTGTACACACCACCAGACACCCTGCTAGTAAAACAGGAGTTTGCCTGCTTAGCAATCAAGCTTCCAAAAACCACAGGATTTGCTTTATGGATTTTTCCGTTTGGGAAAAAAAACAAAACTACGCAGCATGTATGAGGAAACACAAATATGTCGGGAGGAAGAAGAAGAAGAAAAAGAAAGAGAAATAAAATCCCTTGAGGTCGTCTGATTGAGTCTGAATGGATGGCTTCAACAGGATCCTCTAGGAAAAAGGATAAATGTTTGGGTTTGAGTTCTTCCCCTTCCTTGTCTTTATAAGGCTTTATTGTTTTTCCCCCCATTTATATTTTCCCCCATCACGGCTTTGTTTCCATTCCCATGATTTACTATACTGGAGGCTTGACATTTTTTAACAAGATTAACCCCTTTCAACCTGGCATCCCGTCTCCTATTATGGGCATCGTCTTTATGCTGGGTGGGTGAAAATAGCCGATCTACAAGCTCACGGCGTGCTGCACTGTGGCACGTGGTGAGCTTGTAGATTTGCCTATTTTCGACAAAGTGTTTAGCCTTTAAGTGGTTAAGGATGTGAGCGCACCTCTCCGTCGGCGTTATTACCCCATTTGACCAGATGGAGGTAGTATAATTAAAGGTCAAAATGTGAGACATTTACCGTTTTGCCAGGAGCCACTGAACTTGATTTGCAGTAAAACGGCATGAAGGGGGGAAAAAGAGATTCCCCCCGTGTTTAATGGTGGTGTAGCGGTTAAGATCGCTGTCTCTGAAGCCACATGCGAGCCTCCTGGCGAGTGCCTAGCGTACCCTACACAGTAAAACACTGAGCGCTGATGTAACTGAGTGTCAGAACGGTTCTGCTCACAGTCTGTGAGTTAAAGTAACACTCTGGATCTTACTGTGTGTATGCTGTCTCCCTCTCAGTCAGTCTCACTGTCTGCCTCAGCACTAATGTTAAAGGGGGATGGACTGCTCACTTTCCTCTAAAAGATAAAAAATGTCCCTTGCTTGATTAACAGTATCGACTTGAATTTGCTGTGAAGTGATGATCATCCACACATACTGACTATGGATCATTTTGTATATAGCTTCATTCTGATGAAGACCTGTGCTCTTTTCTTTTTTTTATACAATCAATTAAAGCATGCTTGTCTATATCCTCAAACTCCTACAAACTAACCCTGGTATTTTTGAGCGGTGCTAACCAAATAGCCTAAACTATAACATAGGGCTTACATAGTTATAGTGATTCAGTGAATCAATGGTGAGTCACAACTTTAGTGGGATGGGCAGATTTGCCTGGCTACTGTATAATAATGCAGAAGAATATGTGAATAGGATACAGCACTAAGATTGCTTTGTTCAATGTCCTTTATCTACCAACTGTTCGTGTTATTTTTAGAGATTCTTTTGATGAGTTTCTGCTGTTTCTGCAAAGAATGACAAGAAAAAAGGGAATGACATGCAACACAATTAGCAACATCCAAATCCAGTCTTAGCAGAGATGGGAAGAGACTACAAAGGAGCTTCAAACGTCACCCCTCTGAATCACTATCAAGTTACAGTACATTCATCTTTACCTAAAGATAAATAGTAAATATAACCTCATTTAGATTTACATTGTATATACAAGTACACAAAATTAAAATGTTTTGCTTTTGGTTCCTCAACATTGTAGCAGCAATGGCAGCAATATGAAAACTAGAACTGCACTCTGTCGAGGTGCCAACTTGTGTCTTGTGCACAAGTAGGCCATATGGACTACTTGTGCGCCAGCAGAGCGTGCCAGGAGGTGCGCTCTGCTGTTAATGATGACATTACCAGGAATGCTCTTATATACCAAACTCTGCTGACATCACCTCTGGCATCACCAGGAATGCTGGTTCCTCCTTGGCTGTTAATGATGCCATCATTAACAGCCGGGCTCAAACTCACACAGCTACCCCTACCTACCTACAGTACATACCTACCGGTACATACGCAGCCGAATGCAGTACTTGCGAGCTCTGCTGGCGCAAGTAATAAATAATTAAGAACAATAACAAATAGTAAGCATTAATCATTGCACACTTTGAGGTGCTTGAAGTTGCTCTATGCATGCGTCCTACTTCTAAATAATACATACACATGTATTATGTACATGCATCTATGTTTGCATTATACAGTATATACTAGTTTATACTGTAAGTAGCTATTTGCACATATACTGTGTGCTATTAAGGTGCTATATTAATGCTATCTAAATAAGTCAGTAAAAAATCAGTACATCTGAAACTATAGGATACGATGTGATCAATGGACCTAACATCTGTCTAAATAACATGCTATCAAAATCACGTTCGGATCATTTGTGCAAACAAATCTAAGAATCAAGATGTGTATTACGTGACTATTGTACTAACAAATACAACACTTGTTAGGGTGATTTGTAAGCCACAGCACGGAGCGTTGTGAGCTTGTGGATCTGCTATATGTAGTATGCAACCAAACATAAATCAGGCAGTATTCATGACTGTGACTGTGAAGTACAAGTTGCACATTCATGTACAGACAACATTCAATCAACAGCAGCAGCAGCAGCAGCAATACATCTTTTTATACAAATGACATTACAATGTATTGAGTTGTTGTTTCCCTCAGGGTGTAGGCCTGTCTACATTGAGTTGAAATCTTTAGAAACTTGACGACATTGCTTTACATCATTAGATACAAATGGAACAACGGGAGGCATATGTTGAATGTTTGTTATGATTTAAGGCATCATCCCTACATCCTCTAAGCAGATGTTGGCTATGCTAAATACACATCTGTCCGCATACAAACATATTTTGAATAGGCTGTTCCCAGCATAGTAATGGGCTATAGAGGATGCTCTGTCACTGTGCTAGGCATATATTAACTAATTTGTCTGGGTGCCCCCTTGGAACACCCTCAAGGGCCCCTCGGAAAATAGCCGATCTACAAGCTCAGCTTATAGGTCAGCAATTCTTTTGCCGAATGTGCACTACTGTATTTTTGCAGAATGTTGACGTATTACGATATGCCCAGAATATTGATGCTAAGGATTGTGTGGTTAATTCTAATTCAATGGTTCTCAAAGTGCAGTCAAGCAGCAACCCACATGGTTGGTTGGTTCCTTGAGTTCCAAAAGGACCCTTACGGGTCTGTAACTCTGAGAGCATACAAAAGGAACCAAATGGACCAACACACGTCCATTTTGTTCCATATGTACTCTCTCAGAGTTATGGGGGACCTAAAATGTTTGAGAGCAACTGTTCTAATCTATCTGTGTGTTTTTATTTTATACATTTTTTAACAGCAATGGATCATCGTATGTAATAATTGCATCGTTGGCTACATTTTGCCATTGTTATAAATAAACCAAACATATCTCCACACTGTGTGCATTGTCCCAGGCTGAATCTGTTCAGCAGCACCATGGGATTTCTATCTCACCTGCACAAACTCTCTGTCATTCGTTTTATTTCTTTTTTCACGTTCATGCTTTTCTCTGTGTGTTATTGTATTTTCTCTCTCGCCTCTCCTCTGGGCTGCCATGCTTTATCATTGTGAAAATAAACCCAAAGTGAAATGTATTCTGCCCCTCTGTTCCTTGAAAGCAGTGAGTTTACTGCAGACTGCTGGGCTCTTTACTTTGCCTTCCTCGCAGTGTTATGGGAATTTGTGTTCGCTCTCACCTGCAAAAATTGGTCTTTTTCCCTTACTGCTTTTTTTATTCTATTCCTTTTCTTGAAAATGTTAACATCGTATAAACAATCCGTTCATTCATCTTCAATTCCTAGAAACCCACATAGACTCCTTGCCAGACTCTGTTTGGGAATGCCTTTTTTCTTTTGTTTGCAAAATAATACATCGTATTTTTTAGGCCTGTATCGGTAAACAAAGCCGAAGATCTCTATTTCCCCTTGCATCCCTAGAATGCTTTTAACCCCTAAAGCCCTATAGTACTGTATAGTATGAACTTTGTCGTACAGTGTAAATAACAAAAATAGACGATCTACAAGCTCACAATGCGTCCTTGCGTTGATGCACTGCGAGCTTGTGGATCACCTATATTTTCGCTGGTCTTGCGGGCATCCATCCCAGCCGAGGTAACAGACAGTACAACCACGCTGGGCCTATCCGTCATTGTTAAGAGGAAGCTGCTGACTCCATATCTGTGTGGGGGTGGTGTGTGTGTGTGTGTGTGTGTGTGTGTGTGTGTGTGCATGTGCGTGTGCGTGTGTGTGTGTGTGTGTGTGTGTGTGTGTATGGGTGGGTGGGTGGGAGGCTGAGCGTAGCAGACTGGGGGAGGGGAGAGAGGCTTTGAGTGGACAATCTGCTCGGCTGATGAGCACAGCAATATCTGCTCTACCATGTCTGCAGTGTTATAGGCACAGGCACACACGTGTGAGCGCACACACACGCGCACACGCACGCACGCACACACACACACACACACACACACGCGTGTGCACGCACGCACACACACACACACACACACGCGTGTGCACGCACGCACGCACGCACGCACACACACACACACACACACACGTGTGCACGCACACACGCACGCACGCACACACACACACACACACACACACACACACACACACACACACACACACACACACACACACACACACACACACACACACACACACACACACGGTCACTCGATATATGGATCCAGCCAGTTGTTGGATGAGGGTGACGTGGTATGTTGCATTGACATGAGGCATGCATGCAGGCCATGCATGCCTTGTAGCTCTGGGCCCCTGCGCTGCATCCGCTGCTGATAAACAGCGAGCCACCGCACCTCACCGCACCGTAAGGTACCACATCTCACCACGCTGTACCGTACCGTACCGTGCCGTGCTGTACCATACCATACAGTACTGCCTCCAGCGGAGACGGGACGCAGGAGGGAAAAAGTGCTGAGCGTAACAGGGATCTATTTTCAGCTAGTATCAGCAGCTGCCGCCCGCGGGAGCGCATCTTTATGTGTGTGTGTGTGTGTGTGTGTGTGTGTGTGTGTGCCCTGCACCATATGTGATTACTGCACTGTTACAAGCCGCACAGCATGGTCTAATGAAGGCAGGGGCAGGGAGGAGGAGAGAGAGGGGAAATGAGGAGGGAGAAAGGAGAAAGCCTTTGGTTTGTGTATTGTGGGGAAGTAGCCCATCTACAGGCTCACATGAAATGTATTGAACAATCTTTTGAAAAATGGCATGAACGGTTGGTTAACACTTGAACTCTAGCATCCCTGTTCTGGGGTTAACATTCGGCCGCGTTGCAACACAATGTGAGCTTGTAGGTGAGCTATTTTCAGCTATTAGAGATTAAGAATATGGGTTAAAAATGCTTTTATTTAGACAGGAAACTGGAGCGAGATGGGTAGTGACACGCAGCAAAGGCCGTCGGGATTGGGACTCGAACCCACAACAAGCTGACAGACTAAATTGGAGCCTAGGTGCCCGGACCGCTAGGCCAGCAGTCCAGGCTGTATTCTTCCTTTTTAAAAGTATTTCTTTCTGAGCCTTGATTGGGAGGCACAGGGTAGAGAGACAGTGAACACTGAGAGAGAGAGAGAGAGAGAGAGAGAGAGAGAGAGAGAGAGAGAGAGAGCGAGCAGGGGAGCAAACGGCAAGGAAACGTCAAGGAATCGGACCAGGGACCTGCTGCCATGCTCCAACCACTCCCCTCAGCACACCATTATAAACATAATTCACATATTTTCTTCCAATCTGCCCATCCCAGTCAAGTTATGAGTTATTTAGCTATTCAAAAATAGCCATCCTATGAGGTTGACAGGACGTGGTACTGTAGGTCAGTGTTTCTCAAAGAGCTGTCTGGGGGACCCCCCCAGGGGTCCTTGAAGGGGTTGCAGGGCGTGCCCACAAAAATATGGAACAGTTTAAACACTATTACTTTTTTTTGGCTATTCAAAGCTCCAAACAGGATTTGTGCACACATTGTGAAAATGTGTACACAAATCTTCTCCTTGGCACAATATCTTTTCAAATGGGGGTCCGCAGTCCTATACATAATGGATTTGGGGGTCCTTGACATGAAAATGTTTGAGAAACACTGCTCATTGGGTTGGGGGGAAGCAGACACTCTGGGAAGAGACTCAGCGAAGGAGTTTAAAGAGGGAAAGGCTGTATATGTATGACGTATTTCCTGGCTGCCGACGGACAGCCATGACACAAGAAGCCTTTGGGCTGTCAGGGGGCCCTCATTGTTACGACTTTAAGACAATGAGATGAATTAATCAACGTGACAGTTCGTCAGCGGCTGTTTTAGGCTAGCGGGTGGCCCTGCGTCGTGTGGGTTGGCTGGGTTAGACAGGCAGTGAGCGATATCATTATGGGACAGGAAATCATAGGCCCTGCGCTGTGTCGCACTGGCGGGGCCCGCACATTTCACATGACATTCTTGGGAGCCCCGCCAACTACCACTGTTCATTCTCTGTGTCTCTCGCTCGCTGGTGGAGGAAGTACTCTGAACTTTTACTTAAGTGAAAGTAGCCAAAACAAATATATATTATTTAGTAAAAGTCATGAATTAAAAATATTACTTAAAGTACAAAAGTATTGTCATAAATAATAACTTATTTTATTGTTTTTTTAAATGGCCACACGAGAGTGGACATTTCAGAATCATCATGTATATAATTATTGAATATAAGTATTGATCATCAACCACTTTTAGACTTCATTTTATACTTCTACTAATTGAAATTAGCTATATCTATAAGCTCACAACGCGATGCGAGCATTGTGAGATTTTAAATTAAAAATCCTATTAAATTTGAATAATTTAAATCTGCAAAGTAACTGGTAACTTAAGTTATCAAATAAACATAGTCGAATAAAATAAATGTACAACATGTACCTTATAGATGTAGTGGAGTAGAAGTGTAAAGTATAAAAAAAAATCACACCCAGTGTGAAGTGAGTGGTGCTATTTATGAGTTAATTTCATTAAACGTCCCGTGAAGCTTGGCCAATGTGGGATGGGCGGGACAGAAAATACTCAAGTAAAAATATCTCAAAACTGTACTTTACTAAAAAAAAATGCAGATATGTACATTTTTGTGATTAATCTTTTACCTTGTTCATCTGCCAAAAAACAATAAAGAAATTTGTAAAGAAAAAAAGAAAAACTGTACTTTAGTACTACTTGAGTAAATGTACTTAGTTACTATATCTACCACTGCTCTCTCTCATAGAGGCCTGGTACTGTGGACCGTTGCCTCACTGGGAGATGAACGCCTGTTGTGTTCGTTCTGACGAACAACAGATGAATTGTCAAGACATGTAGGAACAGAGAAGCAAGCGCCTGACCGGCTGGAGACATGTTTTGGCCAATAATGCCTTTGACTTATTTTCCTATTTGTTTCATAACAAGCCCTGCTAAATACAGTATCCTTTCATAAACAGGCTGTGGGCCCCTCTGCGCCCCTCCTCCTCCTCCCCAAACGAATTTCGGTTCTGTCTGTCTATCTGTCTGTCTGTCTGTCTGTCTGTCTGTCTGTCTGTCTGTCTGTCTGTCTGTCTCTCGTGGAGCGCTGTCACTTTTTTTCTCCACGTTGGCCCCTTTCTCGCCTCCGCGCAAGAGAGGGCTAATTTATGCAAATGTTCTCCAGCGAATTCCTGCATGTCATGCATCCTAATGAGGGGACATGGCTTCGGTGACAATGGCTGCTGAGAGGAAAAACACCACAGAGGGATAGAGATAGAGAAAGAGAGAGCTCTCTATGCTGACTAACCTGACATTAACCTCTCGCATTCACACAGACAAAGAATAAGGAGTCAGCTGAGTCATGGCACTAATGGAAAAGGACGGTCCTATAATGTAGGTACAGTACTGTATATAGGCTATCTCCATGAGTCCATTACACTATGTCACCACCGGGCCATTAGAATATTGCCGCTGTTGGGACTTGGGAGTGACTCGGGTGGAAAACCTCTTAAGTCCAAAACTGTTCCCTTTTCCTATTATTTAGAAAATTGCGCCGCGTTGTGAGATGGTAGATCGGCTATTTTCACTACTTCTTGATTTATTTGTATTTTTTTAGATGTTGGTTTGTTTGTTTTAACACATCTGGTGCCAACCCCGAGTTTCCCGAGTTTGTATTGATACCAACGCTGTGCCAACCCCGAGTTTCCCGAGTTTGGGCCGTTTTTGAAAAAAAATAAAAATAAAAAAATCATTTTTTTTTTTTTCAAAATTTTTTTTTGGACCTCCAGAAATGTATTAGGCATGATCGCGATCGCGAAATTGCATGTTTAACCCCCATACCAACCCATTCTTTCAAACATGGCAGCCATGTTTGTTTACATCTGAAGAAAACATAATGGCCCATAAATCATGAATGCCTGAACGGATTTCCAAGCGGATTTTTTTGTTTGAAAGCTGTGAACAGCATCTACACACGTGGTGCATCATCTAGGCATGGGCGTGCACTTTTTACACAATTGCACAATTACATGGAAGTCTATGGTAACCATGGCAACGCGAGACATTGAAGAGAAAAAATCATTGCAACATAAGTGTTAACATAGGCCATATATCATTTTCTTTGTATATTTTTATTACAAAAAAAAACGGTTCGAAATAAATATTTATTAGGTAAAAGAATGGGATTTTTACCCATAACAATTGGTCCGTGACCCTTTAATGGGTCCCAAACCAGTGTTTGGGAATCATTTACAAAAAAAATAAATAATAATCACAGAAAGTTGAAAGGTGGAGATCTAAGGTTTCTCTGTTGGACAGCGAGGATATAAAGGGTGGGGGGTGCGGGGGCTGAAGGGAGACAGCAGGGAACGCTCAGCGATAATAACATGGCTACTGAGCACAAAACGCCAATGTAAAGCCAAGGCCCCCTGCTGATAATATTTGGGGCAGGCATACAATTTATTAACCACATGTACCCTAGAGTCCCTATCCTGGCCACGTCATAAAATAAAGAGGAGGACAGTCAGCTGAAATAGCGGATCTACAAGATCACCACTGTAAAAACATTTGATTTTTTTTATTTGATTTTTATTTGATTTTTTTGTTTTACGACCGTTTTTTCTTTTTGCTATTGATGATATCCTCTGCATATGTTATATGAGGTACATAAAGTGTACTGTACTGTCATGAAACTGTACCTTTTCCAATGCAAATTTAATAAAGTCTTCAATCAATCAATTATTCAATCAAACGATGACCAAGAATGCTCTTGTTACATTGTTCTGATGCACTAGTTTGTGTGACCAATACAGATTCCTGTGCTCTTACCGTGTGGACCCTTACGGGTCCATTTGGTTCCATTAGTATGCCCTCAGAGTTAAATTAGCACAGTGTAGAGTCGGGGGTTCCAGACAGACCTAACAAATTGTATTCAGTCTTGATACGTTCGTCAAGATGAACCATTTATTGTATTGGGTTTAGTGGTATGACTCCGCTGCTCCTGCGATACTACAGATAGGGCTGTCACAATTATTACATAATCGTCTAATCGTGATTATTTCACATTATCGCAATTATTTTGTCATAATCGTCATAATCGTGAATGTTGAAAAATGTCCGAAATAGTGGAAATAGCCGATCTACAAGCTCACAACGCGTCGCATCGCAACGCGTTGTGAGCTTGTAGATCGGCTATTTCCACCATCAAAGTTATTTTTTAAGTAGTAAGTTGTCAAATATGTCAGTAATTTCTTTGTATATTTAGGTTATGTGTCATATCTACCATGTACAACTTCAAAGCCTAAACGCCAAACAGAAATGTAATTATCAACGACAAAAACACAATTAAATCGTTAATCGCCAATTATTTGAGTGACAATTAATCGTCAGATAAAATGTCATATCGTGACAGCCCTAACTACAGATTATCTGCGTGAGCATGACAAAGCATGAAGCAGAGTTATTACATGGACATAACACTGAACCCTTCAAGGGCATAAGTTTAGATCAGAATCATAGTGAAGAATGAGGAGGCTGGGGAGGCGGAGGGAGTTTGATCACTGACAAAACGATGGGAGCGGCGCTGTGACCGGTGTTTAGAGTATATGAAGAGTGAACAGTGATTAGCTCAAAAGATTCATTAGAACCATTAAGATTCATTAGAACCATTAGGATTGATGCGGGTGTATGAGTTAGCTTGCCAGCGAATGAGAATAAAGGGAGACTTGTGTGGCTGAGCTCAGGGGAACAGCCGGACTGCAGTGACAGCCTGAACAACTGCGACATTCGATCCAAATGGGGGTCCGGTGCATAATGCATATGAAACTGGGATGGGAATAAAAAAAGATTGAAAATCACTGGCTTAGCAAGACTGAGCCAGGCAGACACAGCAAATACAGGGTTCTTTCTTGCACATTTTTTAAGGTAAATTAAAATAATTTTAAGGACCCACATAGAACTAAACTTCAATCACACTCTCTGATTATTTGCACATTGCAGAGTTCCTATTCCCGGCAGTATGGGAAGGCTCTGGCTGCGTACGCGTCTGTAACTTACAGGTCCATTTGGTTCCACTTTGCACACTGTCAAGAGTTATGGGGGTCTGTGGCCTAGAATATGCATACCAAGGTCCTTGAAATGAAATTAAAATGTTCGATACAGAGGGGATTCATTGGACTGATCGCGCTCTCCACTTGTTTGCACATTCCAGAGCGTCTGTCGCCGGCAGTATATGGGAAAGGAACGCACCCTGCGCCGGGGCTCCACAGTGCAGCGGGCTGTGTGGAGTGATTGATTCCAGACCACTTAGAAAGGGGACGTTTGAGGACGCCTGGTGGAGGAGCGAGGCGTGGTGGGCCCTAACTATCTTCTGGCCCTGATTTCCTCTTGGTTTCTGAAAAACCCGGTGAGGGAACGGAGGAAAAAACAACAAGGGGAGCGGCGGTGGCTGCCTGTGATTCAGCAGAGGGCTGGTTCACAGACCTCAAACCACCTCCTGTTTGCGAGCACTTCCCTTAGTCACGGGCCAGGGAGCACTGCATATTTTGTAGCGCTCTCTCTCTCTCTCTCTCTCTCTCTCTCTGGTGTTTTTCTTAGCGAGCTGCGGGACTGGCCTGTGGTGGGCGGTGGTTCTCGAGAATAGGGGCCGCGGCCGACAGCGGGGTTGCCATGGGGGCCAATTGGTAACAGAGGAGGTAGATTAAATTAATCAATAAATCAAATCAAGTTCATAAGATTATTGTGCCAGTTTAATCACTTTCAAACTGGCATCCCTATTTTGGTCATGAACATTTTTGACAATAACAATAACTTTTTCAACACCGTGACACATTGTGAGCATAATATACGTGAGCTATTTGTATACATATCGTCGTTGTCGGTCCAAAATCGCACAAATAGTGTGCTTGTAGATCGGCTGTTTTCACTAGTCACGAGTCACTGGTCTTTCACTAGACAGTCTTGTATGATGAGTCAGGGATTTAATTTACAAAAAAGACATGCAAATTTGAAACTTGGAGATACGAGGTTTCTGCCCGACAGTGACGATATACAGTATTTGACAACGAGCCAGAGGCCATGGCAATTTGTTGTCCTTGGTGTCAAAATATTTGGGAGCTCCTGGTGTGTGTAGGGCCGGACCAGAAGCTCTGGCCAGGAAGGGGGTATCGTATCAACCAGTGTGCCATCAGTGAGGCACTGAGTCACAGGCAGCTTATCGTTTGTTTTACTGTATCTCCACTTGCAGAAAAGGATTGGCTGGGATTTGTCACAAGCAAGGTTAGGTCATGGTTCTCAACCCATACAGACAGTATGTGGGACATGAGGATATCGCAAGTGTGCGCCTCCAAATAATTCAAGCCGGATCATTAAGGCTGCCGTGTAGTCAGATGGGTGGGCTGTGCACGCTTTTGAGATTTTCAAGTGGGCCCTGATACACTTCTGCTTTGGCGATGTAAACGTATGTTTTCTCATGCCAATAAAGCCCTTTGAATTGAATTGAATTGAATTGAATTGAATTGAATTGAATTGAATTGAATTGAATTTGAATTGAATTGAATTGAATTGAACTGGAGAGAGAGTGAGTTTTAAATTGCCCAGAGACGGAAAACGAAAAAGTGTTACACTTTCTGAGGTTTTAGGGCAGAACCGACAACCCCCCACATCCCACCTTTGCAGTCGCAACACTTGTCCAGGTCTCGGCTCCCGCACAATGGCGGCTAATCTGGGAGGGGGGGCTGGGCTGGGCCTCAGCCTCAGCCTCAGGAGGAGTAGAGAGGATGCTGCTGGCTCTGGCTGAGTGCACCCGACCGGAGAATATCTGCACACACACACAGCTTATTAGAGCAGATGGCACATAGCTGCAGCCTCCTCTCTGCTGAACATGGGAGGGGGGAGAAGAAGAAGATAGGAAGAGTTGGAGGAGGAGGTGAGATGACAGAAAGAGAGAAACAGAGAGAGATAGGGGGGAAGCTGTATCAGGGGCGTCAATTGGGTATGGCAGGGGTATGCAGCTGCCATACCCTGGGTCCAGGGGGAAAATAAAAGTTACTTTTAAATATAAATCCATGAATGTCTCTTTGTCTATCTGTGCTGGTTATTATGTTGTTAAATTACAGTAAAATAACTACAAATGCAAAATTTCACAAAATGGTCACTTTAACAAGGTATTATAATTACAGTATATTCTCCCCATCTTGACAAAATGGTAAATTCCCAGGTTCCGCAGGTTCCGCAGGTCAGCTGCACAGGTGCAATTCATTATTGTTAATTGTGGCACGTTTACTAACATGCCAAGTTTAGCTGCACTTGAACAACCGTACCAGGCTGCCATATCCAGCCCAAGAAACCGTAGAAACGGGGGGAAAATAAAATGTACTTCTTAAAATAAATGTATCATGTACCTGTTGCTAAGGTATGGCAACATGACTGGTGTCTTGCACGCGCGCGAAGGTGCGCGTGCAAGACACCAGTCATGTTGCCATACCTTAGCTTTTTCTGAACTGACGCCACTGAGTGACAGAGAGAGAGAGAAACAGAGAGAGATAGGGGGTGGAAGCTGGATACACTGTGGTGAGATTGCTGCTGCTCATGCTACCCCCTTCCCTCTCTCGGAGCGGCAGGGGGTCTCTCTTTCTCTGCCAGCGCAAGGGCAGGTCCCATCCCCTCTCTCTAAGCTGACAGGAAGGATTCCAGGGGTCTTTGTTTGAGCGTGAGAGGAGGGATGGCACGGGAGAGGAGGCGCCCTCTGAAACGGCACGTCTCCTCTCCTCTCCTCTCCTCGCAGACAGCCTGCGTGTCGAGAAGAGCGCGCCGCGGGATGATCCCTGCATTGGCTGCGCTCTTATGTATTTAACCCTGCAGAACGCACACAATTAGCCTCTTGAACACTTTGACACAGGTGTTGTTATAGTGCAAGTAAATACGCTTCGCTGAATAACAACGTTCATTGATTCTCGAGAACGGCTTCTTGTTTTAGTGGCTTATCGTCTGGGAAACCGGTGCTTGTAATGCAGTGTAAGCCTTGTGTCTTTAATTCAACCGCTGACCGGGGTCCCCCAGGGGTCTATACTGGGTCCCCCTCCGTTTTTTTCCCTCTACACCAGTGGTTCTGAATCTATTCTGGATCAGGGCCCACTTGAAAAGAAATGAAAGCATTTGTGGCCCACCCATCTGTTGCAACACATGAGCTTATAGATCGGCTATTTCTTTTGGCCGAATTGTTCTTCTATTATGACAGGGGTCTTCAACAGGGGGTCCGGGACCCCTAGGGGGTCCTCAGAGTTACTACAGGGGGTCCTCCAAATCTTTGTGTGATAGAAACGTTTTCACTTTTTTTTTATTAACCACTTGAAACCTAGCGTCCATATTCTGAGAACTTTAGTCAAAAATAGCAGATCTACAAGCTCTGCGAGGCGTTGTGAGCTTGTAGATCGGCTATTTTCGGCAAAGAGGTTTCATGTAGAGGGAGCAGACTAAGTACTGAGTGAAAGGTCAAATGTATTAAGTATTGACGTTTCAAGTGGTTACATATCTGATGACACAAATTGACATGAATCCAAAATACACTGATGATTGTGCTGTCAAATGATTAAACTATATGGAATCTGGGGGTCCCTGCTTCATCCCTCTCTCAGCTAAGGGGTCCTTGGCCTGAAAACGTTGAAGATCCCTGTTTTATGACATGCCCAGAATAGGGACGGTGTGGTTCATGCA
Organism: Nannobrachium achirus; assembly: GCF_963921795.1. Taxonomy (NCBI): domain Eukaryota; kingdom Metazoa; phylum Chordata; class Actinopteri; order Myctophiformes; family Myctophidae; genus Nannobrachium; species Nannobrachium achirus. Next base: position 42,156,329 of record NC_137823.1, read on the forward strand.
GTGAAGCGATGGAGAGTTACGGTACAGGGTCATGTCCTCCCCAGTGTCTGGTCACGTCGCGTAAGCTCCACTAGGAGAGGATTAGGAAGTACACTATCTGATTGAATCCCCTGTCAGGGGGGAAGGTATACTTACTGACAGCTCAGCACCACAAACTGTCTGAGCTACTCCTGCCACTGTCACCCAGGATGACGCTTTCCATCCATCCGCCGTTATACTCCCCCCTTGCAGCAATCAGTTTTACTTGTTTTATTAGCTTAGCTGTACTAACACTAGAGCACTGTCTGGGAGAACCACCTTTTGCTTCTGACACTGAGAAACAGTGTTTGGTATCTGGCCGTTATTCACTGCCATGTTCATCTGAACCATTACATTTACTGAACAAAGTAGCCCATTCGTTTGGACAAACCAAAGAAACACAACGTTGTATAGATCCATGAATATTTACAACTGAATGTGTATATCTGTAATCTACACTATCTATCTATCTATCTATCTATCTATCTATCTATCTATCTATCTATCTATCTATTTATCTATCTATCTATCTACCGGTATGTATCTACCTATCTACTGTATATCGGTGTGCTAAGCAATCAATTATTTCGTCGTCTCAGCTACTCTGTAAATGTTCATTCTACAAACAGTGTGCTGCAAGTGGAGGCATTGCACTCCAGTGTACAGCGTGGTACAGTGCAGTGGCGTGGAGGAGGGGGGGGCGTGGTGTAAAGTCACAAAGCAAAGAGTCCCACTGCTCAGTGTGAACCGAGCCCAATCGCTAAGCTGACATCACTGTCAATGACGTGACAGCAGGGCGCTCCGATCCATGGGAGCTGAGGACTGAAGCACGCCCCGGCAATTTACATACGGTTTCATCACATAGAGGAGAGACAGAGAGAGAGAGAGAGAGAGAGAGAGAGAGAGAGAGAGAGAGAGAGAGAGAGAGAGACAGAGAGAGAGAGAGAGAGAGAGAGAGAGAGAGAGACAGAGAGAGAGAGGGAGGGAGGGCAAGGAGGAAGGGATGACGAGTGTGGCTTTGAGTCAAGCCTGCAACCGAATCAGAGTCAAGATGCTATTGCACGTACTGTGACACTCCCCCCTCTCGCGGTCTACCACTTCATTATTGAATTGATCTGCCGTAGTAACCTCTGCATATAGTAGTTCCATATGCAGACCCATGTGCATTATTGCATTATTATTATAGTGAATGGACCACACTGTTCCAGGGTAAAGCAGATTCACACCCTGCACAACACCACCATGAACAGCGGTGTTGGCAATGTTTTGCAGTTGAAAGGAGTAATTCCCTCTGAGGCCTACAGTAGATGGGAAGAAAATGCACACCATGTGCCATCACTGACAATGAAAAAAACATTGCTATAGAAACTAGACCAGGTCACCTGGTTGTGCCAGACCCGCAATGAAAACTAGTATGGCACTGAACTAACACATGAACACACAGGATTTTATAGTCTCAGCAACAAAGCGTAGTGAGCTTGTAGATCGGCTGTTTTCACTAGTATGGCACTGAACTAACACATGAACACACAGGATTTTATAGTCTCAGCAACAAAGCGTAGTGAGCTTGTAGATCGGCTGTTTTGACTAGTATGGCACTGAACTAACACATGAACACACAGGATTTTATAGGCTGAGCAGCTGGAAATGTTTGTGAGCTTGTAGATGGGCTGTTTTCACTAGTATGGCTGTGGGGCAAATGTTTTGCAGCACTGAACTAACACATGAACACACAGGAATTTATAGTCTCAGCAGCTCGTCAGCCAACTCAACTCAGCTGGTCCCGTACAGGTGACGGCACTCAAGGCAATCAGCCGAGCAAGGGAAGGGAGAGGCAGATGAGCAGTCAGAGGCAAACACAGGCACACTGAGGAAAAGAGGGACCGACCGACAGACAGACCGACAGACCGACAAAGCCTTATGTAGGCCGACCCCCTGGGTCTGGCAAAAAAGCTATAGAAAAAAAGCACTAGGTAAAATAATCGTTTGCAAGTTCTCGCAAAATATACAGAACTATTTAATGTTTAGTGACAGTAACTTTCTATGGGGTCCCTATTTTAAGGCATGTCATTATAGGCAGTGTCACACATAGACAATTGCAGATCTACAAGGTCACAATGTGCCGCGATGCAACACGTTATGAGCTTGCAGATCGTATTTCTTTTGCCACGCAGGTCATATAGTGTTTTTTTTAGAGCCGTAGGTCTGTGATTTCGTTTTGGAACTGAATGCTCTTAAATGTAGAACTAAAGTCACAGTTTACAATAAAGAATCTACTGTACATCTACGGTAGGCAAATATATAGAGAAAGACACACACACACACACACACACACACACACACACACACACACACACACACACACACACGCACACACACACACACACACACACTCTCTCTCTCTCTCGGGCTTCCAATGTAAAAAAGACCGTAAAAAGTCTTATTTGGGATGTTCCTTTTAGGCAGGGTGTTTAAGTGTACTTGTACTGTACGACATTTCAATTGTATTGACTACCTGTGCTGTTCTCCATTTTTGTCTAATAAAATAATCAATCAATCAATCAATCAATCACATAGACAGCACAGTGAATTGTTGGTGTGGTCGTGAATTATCTGTCAAGTCCACCCTGGTGGTGTCCACTCTCTCCAGTGGAGGGCTCCCTTTGAATCCCCTCCCTGTCGACCTCGCTGCGGTCTCACATCTACGCAGGACGTCCCATGAATCCCCCTATTGTTTTTGTTTTCTTGCGGAGACTCCCGAGAAATGTGATGTAGAGGGAAAAAGCGAGCGTATAGCCATCCCTTATCGTCCCAGGCAAAACCAAGTGTCCCCCCCTTCCCTTCCCTTCCCCTTCACTCTTGGCTGGAGCTGGGCGGTATGTTTGCTGAGGGAGACAGACAAAACAGGATTGTTCTGTTTCCCTGATCTGATGCCCCAACAAAGCCTTGATTAACAGGCTCTCTCTCTCTTTGTCTTAACTCAGAGAATGTGCAAATAGTTTCAAATGTGTATGTTTTTTCGTAACTTAAGTCCTACTTCATCATATAGAAGTGTCGCACGAAAGTAGTGAAAATAGCCGATCTACAAGCACACAACACCTCGCGATGCGAGGTGTTGTGTGCTTGTAGATCGGCTATTTTCACTATTTTAAATTGTTTTTTAAAAAAGGAAGGTTTTAGACATATACGGTTTCCACCCGACAACGACAAAATGTAAAGGTCCATTTGGTTACATTTGTACATTCTCAGAGTTAAGAATTGACACTGATAATTTCACTGTGTAAACGTCTCTCTCTCTCTCTCTCTCTCTCTCTCTCTCTCTCTCTCTCTCTCTCTCTCTCTCTCTCTCTCTCTGTATTCCTCTCTCTCTCTCTGTATGCCTCCCTCTCTCTCTCTCTCTCTCTCTCTCTCTCTCTGTGGAAAACCACAATCTCATTAGATATGGATGATGTCACTGGCGGGGCCACCCACGGGCTCCGGGCCGCGGTGAGACCCGGCCCGGCCAGCGAGGTCATATCAGGGAGGAGGAGGGATGTAGATGAAGCTGCACGGCGGAGGTGTGGGGTCAGGAGGGTGGTCTCTGTTTCATATTTCATATTTAATATCTGCCCCCATTTTTTTCTCTCTAAGACCCTTTTCATATTTGACCTTTTGTCATGCGTAGGTGGCAGCCATCAGCAGCGTCTTACTCTTTTTGTTTTTTATGGTTATTTTGCAGATGTTCTCAAGGGCACCAAAGAAGGGCAGCAGGCAGTGGTGGAAAAAGTACTCACGTGTTTTACTTTGCCACTTTTCAATAGATATAACATAATAGGTCCTCACTAATGTTCATAATAAAATTGCTTTTTTTATATATTATTATCGCGAGAACAATGGCTTCCACTTTGACATTGCAACTTTTCAGGAATAGAAAGCCTGCATTTTCTATTAGCTTGGATTCTCCATCGATGATGTCACAAGACGATGGGTTTCGGACCTGCCCACAGCCCTCCTCTGGGACACAGACAGAGTAGATTTAATGTTGTTGCTATTGTACCATGAACATTAGTGAGGACAAATTATATGAAGATAGGTGTCCTTTAAGTAAAAGTATCAATACTGCAATGTAGAAATACTATGTTACAGTATTGGGAGTTTTATATTTTTACCAGGCTTTACTAACATCCATTAAAAAGCTAAATATAGGCCTACACAGAAACTGATTAGATGACTGAAGCGATACATGAATGATTATGATTGCAAAATGATTATGATTGCAATCATTTTCAATTACAATGTATCACTTCTTAGACACATGGAGTCTCCTTGAGGATCCAGGAGGGCTGGCACTTGGCAGGTCTGGTGCAGTGGGGCCACTCAGGAAGAAGACACACATCAGGCTTGAGATGTGTCACGGGCAGGTATGAGTCATGGGGTGTGTGTGTGTGTGACGCACAGGGCACCAGGGGACCATCAAACTACACAGACCACATCAACAATATGACAGCCATCTATGAGAGGAGCTGAGAGTGGGATTCGTCCCCACGCTGACAGAGATGTCATTTCCCAGGGCAGAGGTACAGATACGTAATACCATATCGTCGTTGTCGGGTGAAAACCTTGTATGTCCAAAACCGTTTGTTTTGCATTTTTTATTTTAAAAATGATTTAAACTAGTGAAAACAGCCGATCTACAAGCACACAACGCCTCGCACCGCAAGGTTTTTGTGTGCTTATAGATCTGCTGTTTTCACTACTTTTGTGCGACGGCCCTGTACGATGAAGCAGGGCTTTACTTTGCAAAAGAACATACAACTTTGAAACTTGGAGATACAAGGTTTCTGCCCGACAGGCGACAGTGACGATATATTGTTGCTGTCGGGATCTCCATATTTTTCTGCAAGCTCGAGCTTGAGCTTGTTGATCTGCTACTTTTGAATTTGAATCCTGAAAAGTAATAAGACATGTGAGGTTTCCACCCGACAGAGAAGATGGATCAGTGGTTCTCAAACATTTTCATGTCAAGGACCCCCAAATGTATTTGGCCAGAGGACCGCCCCATCTGAAAATACATCCCCCCATAGAAGATTTACAAGCTCACAAGAGGCTGTGAGATTGTAGATCTTTGCTATTTTCGAAAAGCTGATGTATATATGATTAAAGTGTACAACTGGTGTACAACTACAAAAAGAGAAAAGGGAAATAAGTGACAGGAAGTGTAGGGGTGATTGTGGATGTATACGTGCACGTGTTCTGCACCTATGCAGGCAATATATGTATGTCCTATTGTCCTTGCACTGTAACTTATTCTATTCTAAATTGCTGAGCAAAATGGGTTGCTCTTGATGTAAAATGAAAAATGGATGTAAAAAGGAATTTGATTTTGATCGAAGTGGTCAAACTGATTTTTCTGCTATATTAACATATTTAGCTGGCGACCCCCTGGAACCTCCTCAAGGACCCCTGGGACTGTGGGTCACCAGACCTCACTTTGAGAACAACTAGTACTGAAAGATCTGGCCGAAAACAACAGATTTACAAGTTCACTTGTAAAAAAGGAGGGCGCCTAGGATAGACTTCTGCCCTGGGGGACTCAGGTCAACGAAAAATACAGCATATAGGGTTTAAGTGGCTAATTTAACTCGGTTAAATTAACTCAGAATGAATTTAACTCTGAGTTAAATCAGTTAATTTAACTGCTAATAACTAATTTGACTGCCAGCTAATTTCCAGGCATTCCAAGCGCTGAGGGACAGGCACAATTCTTTGTAGTACAGCTAGTTTCTGAGACTCTCCTCTGGGACTCTCTTCCTGATTCCTGTGTGTTAGCTTGTTTGTTTTAAACAAAAAAATATTACTTTACCTTTAAATGAAAAGTATTAACAAGAGCTTGTGAGTAAATAATAACTACATCGGTTACATTGGAACACAGGCTCTTTCCCTGAAAGGTAACGGCTTTGGACACACATTATGGTTTACACCCAGCGACGATATATAAAGTGATTTTCTATTTTTTATATATATATATAGGCCTAACCACTATGTTTCATAGTGGAATAGGATTTAGTCACATGTGTGCAGTTTGTTGCCTTTGAGAGAACAAAGCCAATATTCATTATATCCCGCTTTGCTGTCTATTTATACTAAACGATACAGCTTCGCTGGAATGTTGTCAAATCTAGCAGCGTGGACAAAGAGAACGGGGGGCTCTGGGTAGAAATACCCCCCAGCAGAAGAAACTCCTTTCCTAGGCATATTAAAGAACCAGCCCTTCGCAATATGTCACTCCCTTCTCACACCTGAAATACACAGCAGCTCATGCATAATTCATGGCCTTGGAAAGAGTGAATGAAAGGGATGCTGGGATTTTCTTTTTCCTTTTTTTTCTTTTTGCGCTTTGAACGTGGGTGAGCCATTCCCTGGAGTCATCCTTTGAGTTAAGGAGAGGAGAGAGAAAAAAAGACCATAACATTCTTTTTTTCTTAAAGACTAAAATTGATTAATCTTCCGGAAGGATCTTTAGACAGCAAATTCTATATCGTCGCTGTCAGGTGGACACCTCATATGTCCAAAACTGTTACGTTACAGGATTCAAATTTGAAAGTAGCAAAAATTGCAGACCTACAAGCTCATAGGAAACAAAGTCTTATGCTGATCAGCTCAGAGATGAGTGCTTAGGCAGGGATCAACTTATAATAAAACAAAATGACCCGCACACCGTCTGCACTTGCACAATATGAACACTTATTATTTAAGCAACGTTTCGGTCGCATAGACCTTCTTCAGGCATCTGTACGAACTACAAGCTAAAAAACGGTCCAGCATTTCATTTCTCTGAAGTAGGGTATTAATTATAAAAAATAAATAAAAAAACATAAAAGTTATAAATCTCTAGATACAGGATTTCGACATCAACAATATCATTGTGTGTGCAGCGGGCGGCACTGGCGCTGACGTTTGACAGCCTGGCGCTTTATTAATACATGCTGCCGGCCCTGGAAGGAGCTCCACAACTTCCACCGCACACGTGTGGCGCCTGCCTGCCCCAGTTTCCTTTTTTTTTCCTTTTCTTCCACAGCACATGTATGTCATCGATGTCGGGCTGAAACCTTGTATGTCCAAAACCGTTACTTTTCAGGAAATCAATCTGTGTTCCGATGGATCCAGTGTTTTTCGGTCAAAAGCTCACGACGCGTCACGACGCAATGTGTCGTGAGCCTGACGCTTCTCTCGCACGACATTATTGGACGACGAAGTGAGGCGATATCAATGTATGTATAAAGTTGAAATGTGGAGATAGAAGGTTTCTTTTTTCAGCAGTGACATGTACTGTATACCGGTATGTGCTCCTCTATGCATGCGTGAGTACGGCAGTTGGCTGTGTGACATCAATCCATCAGAGGATCTCTTTCATTGTTTCGTCAGCCGAGGGTACAGTATGGCTCCGAAAGAAAAGGGGGGCGCGGCTGCCGCGGCACAGGTTTTAAAGCCATAGCGCCAAAGTGAGGCGGCTCGAAGCCTGCTACGGAAGGGTTGAGGAGTTGAGGAGTTGAAGGCTTTGACGGCGCTAATCTCGCGGTGAAGTGCGACCTGCTAGCGGCGATGGAGGTGAATTGGTGACGTGCTAATTGGCAAATCACTTTCCCAACAGCCTGTATTATGCAGCCACCCCCCCCCCCCCACCCCCCTTTCCACACACTCACACACACTGCATCCCCGAGGCAATCAGAATTTTAACAGATCAAATTAAAACACTGCCAGGCTGACAACGCTCGCTCTCACGCTCTCGTGTGACAAAAAAAAAAGAAGAAAAGAAAAAAGGAACTTCTCACAGTTGGTAGGGAAATAACAAAAAAAAAAAGAATCAAGGTCCCAGAAAAATGATCGCAATGTCGAGAGCGAACAAAAACACGGGTGATACAACAGTGTTGGAGAAGGGAACAGGGGGAGGCGAGTGACACTGCTAGGGAGGGTAAATGGATGTGTGTATCAATGTTTTCCCTTCAAAACCGAGCAGGAAAGGAGGGAAGCGGGCACCCCGCCTAGAGGAGCTGTCAGCCTGCCAAGAGGAGAGCATAGTCCTTTGTATTGGTTTCAGCAGAGGGGTTTGACTGTTGCGTTGTCTACAAGGGCAGGATTCCCACCCACTGTCTCTCACTTGAAATGAAAATGTTTTTGATTGAGATGTGTGAAATGTACAAGGAGGGGGGGAGACGTTTTCTTCTTCAGGAAAGTCACCTTTTTTCCGTGTTGACAAGATTTTGACATACTGTATGCCATCCATCTATCCTAGCTTCTCCCGAAGCTTTCAGCACAAAACCCAAAAGATACATTTGGTGTCTCCCCTGGACGCAAAATTACAATATACAGTATATACAGTAAAAACAACGAGTGAAAACAGCCGATCTACAAGCTCAAAATGCATCGCGATGTGTTGTGAGCTTCTAGCTATTTAAAAATTACACCCAGTGTCAAGTGAGTTAAAGCTTGTTGGCCAATATAGGATGGGGCGGGACATACGTACAAACAGACGTGGGACAAACAGACAAAGCCATATGTACAGTAGGAGAGGTTAGAACTGCTCAAAAATACAGACAAGATATCATCGTTGTCGGGTGGAAACCTTGTCCAAAACCGTTTGTCTTAATTTTAAAAATGATTTAAACTAGTGAAAACAGCCGTTCTACAAGCACACAACGCCTGGCACCGCGAGGCGTTGTGTGCTTGTAGATCTGCTGTTTTCACTACTTTTGTGCAACAGCCTTAATGATGAAGCAAGGCTAAAAATGTACAAATTTGAAACTTGGAGACACAAGGTTTCTGCCCTACAGTGGCGATATACTCCCCGAGGACCCCGACCCATAAAAAAACGGTCTACGACTACAAAAGCGTGGGATCCCATTATTACAAAAAAAATAAAAAAATAAAAAACATCGATCCATTAATCGATACGTACCTCTTCGGGGAGGCTGACGACCAGGCCATTCTCCGCCTGGCCCACCAGCGCCTGCAGGAAGTACTCGCTGCAGGCCGCCAGCACGGCCCGGTGCCCGCGGAACTCCTTCCCTTGCACCAGCACCGTCACATCGCACAGGATGTCCTGCTTCCGCTGGTCGTTGAGGCACAGGAGGATGTTGGTACAATGAACTGTCGACTCATACACATACATGGGGGCTTCAGGCTGCTCATCCACGGACATTCCGCTTACGCCCTGGAAATAGAAGCAACACAACACACAGAGAGGGAGGGGGGGGGGGGGGCTGGTTAGCTTTCAGCAGTGGTCTGGCGAGTGCACACACACACAAACACACACATGTTTGTGTTACTGTACTCGTGAGGACATCAACATTTTAGGCCGCTGATTTTATTAGTGTAACATTTTTAAACGTAACCCTAGAGGCGAGAATACAAACTCACGCGCTTAGAGATCGCCTATTGTGCATGGCACCGGTACGCAACAAAAGTACATTTCAGGCGTTTAATTTCAACCACAAGCCCACAACCTAAACCCTAATTCTCCTAATTCTAATTTTCCTAATTCTGAGCCCAAATCCTTTTTTTTTAACCATAAAACAACCATTTCTCTTGTGAGGACCAGAACATTCTTTCTGCACAATTCCGCTATTCCTCACATTTTACCACACTTGTAGGGGCATTTGGTCCTCACAAGTGTACCAATGCAATTACAAACACACACACACACACACACACGCACGCACACACACACACACACACACACACACACACACACACACACACACGCACACACGCACGCACGCACACACACACACACACACATACGCACACACGCACAGGCGCGCATACCGCAGGGGTGACATCACCTCCCCACTACGGCCAGCCAGCCAGCCATCCAGCTAGTCCCATGATTCAACAATGCAGCAGTGACTGACCGCCCGTCTCCTCTCCACTGCCATTCACATGCTCATTTACCCTGTTTCTCCCCTGAAAGGACCCCATGTGAATATCGTCGCTGTCGGGCCGAAACCTAATATCTCCATATCTTTACGTTTTTGTGTTTTTTTCGATGCTTTAACCAGTGAAAAATAGCAGATATACAAGCTCACAGCGCGGCACCGAGTGCCGCGCTGCAAGCTTGTAGATCTGCTATTTTTGAAAAAAAGTCGTGAAAATGTGTGCAAATCTTTGAATATATGTATTTTCAAAGCGAACGTTTGTAACTAAAATTTTGGGTGGTCCCTGGAACTAAATATTTTGAGATGGGGGTCCGTGGCCAAATACATATCATTTTTCAAAAATAGCAGATCTTGCGTCACACAAAAAAGCATCAAAAGTGGCAGATCCGCAAGCTCCAAACGTGTCGAGCCTGTAGATCTGCCACAATCGCTGTTTTGGAATTTGAATCCTGAAAAGTTAACAGTTTTGGACATTGGAGGTTTCCGCCCGACAGAGACGAACTCCTTGATGTCGGGAGGAAACCTTGTATCTCTTTTTGTGGTTAAAAAAGAAATGCAACCAACGGAAAAGTATTAACAAGATTAAATAACTACATTGGATCTATTGGAAGACAGATTATTTTTCCCATTTCTTGAATAGTAGCAGTTTTGGTAGTACAAGGTTTCTACAAGACACAATATGATAATGATTATGTTACTCATGTATAACAGACAGTATTGAGACAGACATACAGTATCTTTCCTTTGTATCCCTTTTTGTCAACTATTATAATACACGTTAGTTTAGATTTGTTTTTGTTTGATGATTGATCACAATTCACAAATGCTAAGAATGTTATTCATATAGCAGGTCGTTTAGAGTTTAGACAGATGCTAGGTTTGATGTTTTCATGTTTACCTGGTGTCCTAGTTTCTTTGAAGCAAATGCATTGTTCTCTTTACACTCTACTTATGTGAATATTTGTTGTTTGTTTTCTTTAGGGCTCATGACATTTACTTCCACTTGCCTGCTGCCCTGCGTAAGAGCATCTGCTAAATGCCAGCTAGATTGTACTGTAAATTGTACATCTATATTTGTACCTGCATGTGCAAAAACGGGCACACATCCTCACACCCATTAAAACGTACACACAGTTTGCGAGTGTTCATTCCATTCTCGCTCATTCACATCTGCTTTTGCAAACGTGTAAACACAACGTAGACTGTGACGCACTACACACGCTCTCAAGACGTTGCAATAAAAGGCACTCGATCAGCTCCTGGTGTTGTCACTCTAGAGGAGAATAAAAGCCCACATGTGTTTTCATTGTAAAGATAAGGACAACAGCCATACAAGCTGTTGTTATGTATGGCACGCAGAGTGCATGCATCTGTATGCTAATTCAGAGTGCGCACAAACACAAGTACATTATAGTCTGTCCAAAGTCAGTTGTCCGTATGACTCATAGACCATAAAAATGAATGGACCGTGTTACGCCCGTAGACTCTACAGACCGTAAATGAAGCCTCATTTGGAGCGATTACTTTCTACATTGGGATTGGTTAGGACAGAGCGGGTGTGGGTCAATAAATGCTATTGGTTGGGAGCTTGTCAATCAAGCTAGCCACGCCCATTCTCCAGCATTATTACTTTAATTATCAATTTTAAAATAAATGGGACCATAATTTAACACAACGCATATCCTGGTGATTGAAAGAAGGCTTTAAACTAGCGACTGGAAGCATAACGTATTTATGACAATGTTTATTAAGGTAATACAATCAAGTGTAAAGTTCTGCAAAAATCCATCCACTTGAATAGAGAGTTATTGTTTCTGATAAACAGCGACACTAGAGGCCATTCATATGAACTGTCACTTTCTATATATGCCTCAACTTACAAGCCGGATGCAAGCCCCTTGGTATGACTGAGTAAACGTGAATAGCAAAAATGTCATGCACGTTGCATAACATTTGATTTGATGACAGAAAGAATCCTTTAAGGTGAAACTGAAGAGCAACTGAAAGAACCCTAACTGTCAATCTGTGAAAAACACCATTGCATCTTTTGTCTACAAGTATACAGGATTTAAAAATAGATTTACAATTAATCAACACAACAATAAACACTTGGGAAAAGTGAAAGGATAATTGAAAGAACCGTACTCAGCGTACTGTATCTGTGAGAAGAAAAAAACCCGACAACATCTTTTGTCTACGAGTATGCATAATTTAAAATACATTTACAAATCAACACAGCAATAAACACTTAGGAAAGGTGAAAGGATAATTGAAAGAAGCGTACTGCGAGGAAAAGAAAACACACCGCCACTGCAACTTTTGTCTACGGCTATGCGGAATTTAAAATACATTTACAAATCAACATGACGATAAACACTTATGTTTTCCCATTCCACAGGGCTGTTCTCAGTTAAGTCAGTGCGCTGCAGAACTCCACAGTTCCATCAAAACACATACTCCAAGAAACCCAGGTCTGGGGAAAATAACAGGCACACGTGCCATGTTTTTTTCCCCCCTGCCAAACTTTCCGTTCTGTTGGGCCTGTGATGACAGACGGCGGGCTATCTTTCCCCAGAGCTCTCACTAGAAACACACTGCTCACGCAGCACTTATACTGGACTCAAACATCTGCCACTGTACTATTAGGTTAGGGCTATGACTACAAATCAATATCACCATTATGTCAAACTTTTGCTTTATGAGTAATGCACAATAAAATACACAAATAAATAAGTGAAAATAGAACATCAACAAGACCCCAACGTGATGCAGCAGTTGTGGGCTTGCAGATATACTATTTTCATTATTTCTTGTACACCACTATTGTACAATAATGTTTAATACTTGGGTTAAGTAGATAATTAGTCTAATAGATTTAATTGATCATAGGAAATCAATTAAAGAAATAATGGAAAAAATAACTCCTTCTCGATTATTCAACATGAGCAAGATTAAGTCAGTTATACGGTACATTTTGGGTTAATTGGCCAGCCCTATGACAGACGCAGGGCCATCTTCCCAGAGAGCTCTCACAAGAGACACTCTGCACACACAGCACTTACTGTAGTCAAACAACTGCCAGTGTATTACAGGTCTGTGCTGACTAGACCGTTAGTGGACATCTTTGGAGTACTTTAACTCCTCGTCACACTTCACCTGCATCATTGTTTGAGCAAGGTAACCTGAGGGAAGAATACATGAATAATAATAAGGACCAAGCAGCACTCTGCTGGGCTTATTCCTGGTGCAATGTGTGAGCACAAAAACTATCCCTACCTTTTGTTAACCACTTATTGCGACCGCAAGTTTACTATGAAAACCGGCACATCTTGTCTGCACATCTCTGTCTGTCTGTACGTCACGCCTGACACTGTGGTTCTGTGGGTTTGTCTGTGGTTCTATGGGTTTGTCGTTCTGACATCATGCTCTGATGTCACTGTGATGTCAGGGGAACCACTCTTAACAGAATGGGTTTTCCGCTCTGGCATCACGCTCTGGCTTGATGTCCCTTTTATGCCCATATATGGAGACTGCTGATGTCATCACGAGTCACACTTGCAAATTAATTACGTCCTTGTCCGTTTTATGCCCATATGGAGATCCCATCAATATCAAGCGCATATCTTGAAATGCCCATATTTGCTAATGCCCATAAATGGGCATGTTCTGAAATGACATTGTTGACTATCATGCAGGGGTCTCCATATATGGGTAACTGGTCCGATATACATCACTGGCCAGATGGCCAAGAATTGGCGCGTCCTCGCCCTTTAGGGCGAGGTCGCATGTCGCCATGAGGCGTCTTACCAGTATACTGTATACTTCGTTGAACAGGGGTCTACTTGGTCTCCTCCCTTTTTCCCCTCAGCGCCACCAACACCAAAACTCTTCACCGAATACAGACGATCTACAAGCTCTAAATGAGTCGTTCACCAATTATGACATGGGATGCTAGGGTTCATGTGGTTAAACACCTACAGAGTGCCCCTGTGAGCGGTAGCCTAGTTGGGACCCAATGGTCCGTGTGACTGTCAGTGAGCCATGTGGCCCACAGGTCAGGGGCCTCCGAGTCAAGCTGCCTCCTTAGCGTGAGGAGGCATTCATGTACAGTAGCAGTATATCCCCCAGCCGTAAATGGTGCCTTTATATAAATGGTAAATGGTGCATTTACATAGCGCCTTTTATCCATGGCGCTTTACAATGATTGTGCATTACATTCACCCATTCACACACACATTCATACATCGATGGCGGAGGAGGAAACCACGCAAGGCACCTTATCTGCTCATCGAGAGCAATTTGGGGTTCAGCATCTTGCTCAAGGACACTTCGACACTAACTAAGGGGGAGCTGGGGATCAAACTGGAGACTTTCCACCGCTGATTGTGTGGGAGCAAATGAAGGAATTTGGTGGGAAAAAAGGGTATTGGAAAGGCACAGCCGATAGTGCCTGCGCATACAGTACAGCACAGCACAGCAATCACTTCACATCTCACCACATGAGACCTTGTGATTGTACGATGCATTCAACGGCCTCTGACTCACTGCCACTTTTCGGGATCGGTTTCCCATCCGCCAGGACAGTCAGGAGCCAATGGATCCTATATCCTCACACACACTATGCACGCACGCAAGCACACACACACACACATGCACACATGCACGCACACACACACAAAGGGGGATACTTCTAGTCCACGGCTGGAAATGGAGACCCGAGTCCCTCCAGCTAATGGAAAGTCTCACCATTTCCCAAAAGACTTCTCACCATTCTTTTTGTTAATTTTATGTATTTATTTCACCGTGAGCAGGGAGACAGGAAAGGCAGGAGAGAGGGAGAGAGAGAGGGAGATTGAGAGAGAGAGAGAGAGAGAGAGAGAGAGAGAGAGAGAGAGAGAGAGAGAGAGAGAGAGAGAGAGAGAGAGAGGATGACATGCAGCAAAGAGCCTCGGGTCTGATTCAAGACCCGGGGTGGGCCAACTGCAGGAATGAGACTGAATTGAGTCTGAACAGCCCAAAAACACGCAGCACGCACGCACGCACGCACGCACGCACGCACGCACGCACGCACGCACACACACACACACACACACACACACACACACATGGATACAGATTTTTGCGCAGCAGATTTGAGCCACATTCCTAGGTGGTTTGAAATGTGTTTTAAATGTAATTTCTAAAGATGAGTCTTAGTCTGGATATTTGCAAACAGAAGCCTGGTTTTAGTGGTTTATACTTCATCTAACTGTACTGTATATGCCAGTATCGCTCCCCCGAAAAAGGTGATCTACAAGCTCGGAACACATTGCGTGGTCGTTACCACAGCAACCAATGCAGATAGGTGGGCGACGTCTGAATACACAACTCTGATCTGATCACTGATCACAGTCAGTACTAAAAGATCAGATTTCAAGATTTGCCCGCAGTATAAAACAAAGCCCTAGACTTCATGCGGTTCTACGCAGCGAGCTACAGTTCTCCACACTTCTCACCATTCTCGCTGTGATCAGTGTTGTTGGGTCAGACTGTCAGACAAGAGGAGTGCTACACTCGACTTCACCAGCCAGAGGTTTGGACGGAGGAGTTAAGTATTTTCCATTTCCTCATCCTCAGTGTAAACCCTAATTTATACTTCATCGCTCGCCAAAAATAATTTCCAAGAAAGAAACCACTGCGGAGCGGACAAAATATTAAGTCTGGTTGCAATACCCATGTCCAGGAATTTTTAAGGATACTTCACTGGTCTTAGGGCTTTTAACCACTTAAGCACTTTGTCTGGGTTTATACTTGGTCACCTTCTCTTTTCCCTCTACACCAAATCACTTACAGTAGCTGAAAATAGTCAACCTACAAGATATTTTCGCGGTATGTTCGTCTATTATGAGATGCCCAGAATACGCTAGACTTCATGTGGTTTAGTCTTCAGACGAGTAAACCATGATTTATGTTAAAGTTGGCACAGCTGGGCATTAGGCTGATGGCTCTAACATACAGTAACACCCTAATATTTCACATTCTCTCTTGTACTTGCTTGAATTGGTATTATGGGAACAAGTATTATGTAAGAGCTAGTGACAGTGCTCACTATACTGTATGACAGTGCAGTCATTCACACTGGAGAGAGACTCATCCAGAGAGACATATGCCTGCACACTCTGTCATATGCCGGTGTCGGTGCAAATCCAGCTATTTTCAGCTATTTTCGCTGCACAACACAGGGCGCAATCCAAGTATGAACCAGGCGTTTTTGCAGCAACATTCAACATCCACTGATGGGTATTGAAGCTGATATGCTTCAGGCACGAGATGAACACTCTTAAACCAGCAGCCTACAGTGGCACTGTAGGCCCACAATAGGGTGACCATTATTTTCCGATCCGATAAAACAAATAGCGCTGTGAACTTGTAGATCTGCTATTTTGGTGATAGAACAGAACATGTCTGTAAACATCTACTTAAGCACATCTATTTACGCACTCAAAACAAGTAGTATTATTTCAATTTGGGGTGAAAGCCTGGACAATTTGGTAGAGTGAACACTTGTGACACAGTGACACTTGCTTTGGCAATGTAAACGTATGTTTTCTCATGCCAATAAAGCTCCTTTGAATTGAACTGAACCTTGAAAACCGGGTTTCAATTTGTCGGAACTCGGGACACCCCGGCTTGAGGCCGGAACAATCCCCGGCCAAACCGGGACATCTGGTCAGTCAACGCGCTGCAGACCCATAAGCTGTGTTTCCGGTCCTACAGAGTGCGGTGCAGGGCCAGACAGAAACCACCAGCTTCTGTCCAGACAGCTCCAGCAGTGGTTGTCTGAGTGGACTCGGCCTGCAATCGTTGTATAGCTTGCTTATTTCCATCGAGCATTTCTCAGTCGGCTTCCTGGGATAATGACCTGTCTTCCAAGAATAATGTTTCCAGATGCGGTTGCAAGGTTCACGGCAATCCAAACATGCTATTTCTGCCCCCTCGGAATGTGCCGCTCGCTTGGACTTTTCGGACGGGCACGCTGCAGTTTTCGAGAGGGAAAATGCAAGGATGACACTAACAGAAGCCGCAAGGAAGCACGCACGCACGCTGCGTGCGCACATACACACAGACAAGTGAATACACATGCAGACAGACACACACACACACACACATTTGGACCTCCACGCTCAGACATAAACACAATTGTGCGCACACACACACACACACACAGACACCCTCCCAAACACACGCGCGCATCCACAAACACAGACAAACACACGCAAACCACAAGATAGCAGGCTATGGTTACATTCTGATGAGAACTGCTGAAGGACGCAAAACTGTTTTTTCATTGGCTACCGCAGCTCGGCTTGTTTTTTCCCCCCTTTTTGCTTTTTTGTGTTCTTTTCCCCCGGCGTGCTAATATTGATGCATCTAAATGGTTCCATGACTGGGTAGCCGTACCACATTCCATGGATCAAAAGAACAGCATGGCTTCACTCCAGCCACCACCAGAGCTGACGTCAGCTGCTTACCACAGCGCTTCTCAAAGTGGGGTCCTTGAGGGGGTTCCAGGGGGTCCCCAGCTAAACGGTTGATAGTTAGGAACCAAGATGGACCCGTACAGGTCTGTAACTCTGAGATC
Source organism: Nannobrachium achirus (assembly GCF_963921795.1). Taxonomy (NCBI): domain Eukaryota; kingdom Metazoa; phylum Chordata; class Actinopteri; order Myctophiformes; family Myctophidae; genus Nannobrachium; species Nannobrachium achirus. The sequence continues at coordinate 42,173,882 of NC_137823.1, forward strand.
GTACAAATGTACATTTGTACATTATGGCGGTCCGTGGCCGTAATGCTCACCAAACAGAGGTTCTTTGAAATTGAAAGGTCTGAGAATCACTGGCTCACTGTATTGCTGGTCCCTCCTGGAAAGAGCCCTGCTGGCTGGAGCAACGCTGATGAAAACTAATGTTTCCTCTGCGAATCCCCTGATGCAGCAGTTATGCCCACGTGAAAGCCACGGGGAGCTGGTGTCCGAGTATGTGCTACGCACGGTGCACATCTCACTCAGGAATGGCCTGAGTGAGAGGAAGTGGTTTCTTTTCCCATTTTGGATTTCTTTCCTTTTTTCTTTTCAGTAGCAAATATTTTCTTTTACCCCAATTTAGTCATTTTGCCAATTCATTCCTCCTCACACATTTCTATGTTGCCACTGCTATTTAGAGTTCTCAAATTCTGCCCTAACTTGAGTCGACCATACCCAAACCCGACCCGACATTTAGGGTAGGGTAGGGCCTAAAATGTATGCTAATTAGTCGGGCCGGATAGGGCCTTGGGCTCAATGAAAAAAGAAAATATAGTTTCATTATTATTTTATTACTATTACTCTGTGATAGAGTTCTCAAATTCTTTCCAAACACGACCATACCCGACACGACGTTTTCGGGCCGGGTAGGGCATAAAATGTATGCTAACTAGTCGGGCGGGTAGGGCCTCGGGCCTGGCTCACCTGCCAGTGAGGAGCCCCCACTGGGATGAACGTGGTGCCTCCATCCTACTCCTCCTGTTCAACAGCTCCTTATGTTTGTATAGACAGACACTCAGACAAACCAAATGCATTGCCATGGATGCGAAGCCCTAGACCAGGGGTCTCCAACACTTTTTCAGGCCAAGGACCACTTAGCTGAGAGAGAGATTATAAGCAGAGACCCCCACTACTTGTATAAAAGCAGATATACCAAACGTATTTGCCGAAAATAGCAGATCTACAAGCTCTCAATTGAGAGCTTGTAAATCTGCTAATGTTCCCCTCAGGATAGGGATGCAAGGGTTCAAGTTAATGTAAAAACATAAACAAATTGCACAATGATTTCTGAAGTAGCTCTGCCCTGAGAACCCGCTAGGGTTCATGTCCTAGGTATATTATACTTTACCCCTGTGCCACCCGAGCATCCGTCATTTCAATTTTCGTAGCCATTTCAACCTAGCCCTGGGAGCCCTCCCAGAGTGGATTTTGCTGTGTCGTGGCTACAGTATATCGTTGCCCCCCAGTGAAGCATGTCTAGTGACCCGTATTGTCAACGCATACCTACCACTCATACAACTGTTCTATTTTTAATACATGTGTCTGGGGGGAGGGTGACAGAGCCGGGAAGCTCTTATAGCAGCAACACGCGGCTTCACACTCACAGTTACACACAGTCACACCCAGCAGCTGCTACAGCAGAGAGCCAAAACAGTCATCTAGCATCGGCCACTACAGAGCCTCATCGCTGTGAAGTGATACGTTTTTTTGTAAAAAACACACCCAGTGTGAAGTGAGCGGTGCCTTCTATGAGTTAATTTCATTAAGCGTCCCGCGAAACTTGGCGAATGCTGAGCTCTGCGGACATAGCCAGATGTAGGAGCAGTTAGCACCGCTCAAAAAATAAAAAGTGTTTTGTTAAATAGTTGAAGCTCTATATTCCGATGACACTCCGTAACCATCATGTGTTCAATAACAGGGGTCTCTCCATCTTCAGCTCAGACAGAAAATACATTTACATGACTTGCACCTTTAACCACATGAACTATAGCATGTCATAATAGGCGAACAATCAAGTAAACAGACAGACAATACCCCTTCTGCAAGCGCACAACGCATCACAATGCTTATAGAATGGCTATTTTTGGCGAATACATTTGGTGCGTAGAGGGACAAAGAGCATAGTATAGTAGGCTATAGACTCTTGGGGGAAACCCAGTTAAAGTAGTTTAGTATATAGGGTTTCAGTGGGTAAGCTAAGGAGGAGATCCTCTTCTCTCTGGTTATATTATGCTGATGGAGCTACGCTACAGCGCCTGGCTTAGTAGACCATGATGGCTGCACAGCTGCAGGTAGAACTACATGAAATATGCATTGTGTTTTCATCCTATTCGCTAGCGGTGGAAGAAGTACTCTGATTTCTTACTTAACTAAAAGGATCAATGCCACAATATAAAAATACTTGAGTAAAAGTACTTAAGTATTGGCATCAATATATACTTACAGAACCAAAGTAAAAGTAGTCAAATTATTCAAAAATGTTGTACAACTTTTTAGAAAATATACAATCTACACGTTCGCATTCAGTCTATATCCTCATTGTTGATTTATTGAAATTTTTAAAAAATGGCTCAGGAGGTAGAGCGGCTACTTGGGAGATGGAAGGTTCAGTTCGATCCTTGAGAATACACTGAACTCCTAATTGCTCCCAATGAGCAGGTTTGTGCCTTGCATGGTTTCCTTTGCCATCGGTATATGAATGGGTGAAATGTAAGGCGCTATATAAATGCAATATTTACCATTTAGTTACTTTCCTATTCACCTACCGGTATGGCTGAATGGAGTCTGTGTCAGCAGCACTGACTATATGTTTTAGAGTTGCTGACTGTACTGGCTTGTTTCTCCTCAGGCACTAGCCATTGATTACGTGCTAACAAACTACCACTGCTACAGCAGCCCACCTGCCAGAAGGTCAAACTTGTTCCTCGCTCTGACAGGCATAGGGTGCTCTTAAGGGGCCGTGCTGTAAATGAGAGAGTCACAGATTCGATCCCTACGGCCGTGGTTCTCAAAGTGGGGTCCGGGGGACACCCAGCAGGGGTCCTTGAGTAGGTTCTTGGGCGTCCCCAGCTAAATTAATGATAAGCTATCCTATCAGTCAAATGGACCCTTTCCGGTCCGAGCGTGTACAAATGGAACCAAATGGATTTGCTTCCATTTTGTACACTCTCAGACTTATGGGGGTCCATGGTCTTAATACATACCAAACTTAGAATGAAAAAGTCTGAGGACAACTCAGCACCGATGGGTGTACCGTTGAAGTACAATATCCTTGAGGAAGATTCTGGACTCGTCCACGTGAATTGAGACAGTCAACTAAATTGCTGTGGTGTAAAACGGCAGCTTTGCAAGGAAAACCCTACAACAACAGGATGTTTCCACACACACACACACACACACACACACACACACACACACGCACACGCACACGCACACGCACACGCACACACACACACACACACACACACACCACAACGTTTCCTTGAGGATATGTGGCAGCAAAAAGGACAGAGGAGCAGCTCATCGGAGTCCCTGGTGACGTGACCGCAGTACGTGACTCGCCCTGGTGCTCAGAGAGAGCGAGGGGGTTGAATGACAGCATCATCACAGGCTCTGTGATGTGTGTCCCATGCCTCTCTCTCTGTGTCTCTCTCCAGAGGGACAGCGCAGCAGCACACAGTGAAATCCTAAGCGTGAATTTTACTTGTGTAAAACGTTGTCAGAAGCGCAAAGGATATGCGGATGAATCAAAGGATGGATGGATGGATGGTTGGTTGGATGGATGGATGGATGGATGGATGGATGGATGGATGGATGGAGAGCGACAGTGGGGGAGGGAGGAAGGGATAAAGGAAAGAACTATAATGGAAGGAGGGGAAGGAGGGGAAAGATGAAGGAAAAGTGTGACGCAGAGAACAGAGTAAAGGACGGGGGGATGAGGGGGGGTAGTACCAACAGCAGAAACAGGAACCTCAGAATTAAAACACAAATGTCCTCACGAGGTCCCTGGCTGGCACAAACTCTGGGGGTTCAGGGCTAAATATATAAGTTGGTTGGTTGTCCAATCCATGCATGAAAATAAATAAAAAGGAAACACATACAAAAAGGACTGCCGTTGAGGAACCTGTTCCAAGTGAGCGGATGACCCGGATTCGACAAGTTCAGAGTCAAATCTCCTACAGTATGTAAACGTTTCAGCTGGCGCCCCGCAGTGCGGCCTTTACGTGCACCTCTCGCCTACTCTGCACTCTTATGAGCAGGCTGTTTGTTGCCGTAAGCGACATAGAATATTTAAGTGGTAAATGAGAGTAGAGAGAGGTGATTTAAATGCTGACAATGCTGTGTGTGACACACACACGCGCGCACAGACATGCACACACAAATGCACACGCACGCACACCTCTGTACCTAGCTGTCGCTCAGCCCAGCCGCTCTGGGAATATTCACTCGGTGCTTGCTTGTCGTGCCGTGTCAATTAACAACCCTGGGCTGTAGAGAATTTTGCAAAGGGAGAACAATTTAGACAAATTCACCCGAAAAGATTTTGATTAGATAAGCGGAATGGGATTCAGAATTGACAGAATGGTTTATACCAGTGGTTTCCAAACGGTGTGCCGTGACTCCCACGAGACAAGTGCAGGTGTGCCTATAAGGATTTTGTGACAAATAAATGTTATTATTGCAACATAATGTAAGACGCGAAAGGGCGAGGTCGCGCAGTGGTTGCCCTAATAGGGCATCATCTGGGAATCAGATGTAGAGGTAGCTTACACGGCTATTTTCAGATTCTTTGGGGGAAACATTTTGTGTGCTTTTTTGCCTAAAATAGCATGCCCAAAATAGGGATGGATTGATACTTTTCGTATTGATTATTGTTTTTCTTATTATAATCGATTAAATTGATTAGTTCGATTAACTGTTCCCTACTACTTCCCTATATCATTCATCACACAGCCCAAGCGGAGCATCATGTTAGAGAAATATAAATTAAAAAGAAAGTCTAGACACACATATTCTGCAACTGCCTGGAGTAAATAAGGTTAGGCCACACTCTAATAACATTATCCGCTCGGTCGGTACAGTCAATGGCAGACAAACATGAACACTGTGTGCAATTAAGGGGGTGGAGGATTCCAGCCAGATGACTGTAATTACTCCAAGGATGAACACGCTTTTAATTGGAATGATCAAATTAGGCCACGGCAACAGATGACCTTGGAGCTGAGCGAGGGAGAGAGACGCAGGAACGTCAATAATACGCGATAGGTGATGAAGTCAAGCTTCTGTCACGACTCACGAGGATTCGTTTTTTTCTTCCCCAGCGGAATCCGGCAGGTTTACAGGTTTGTTTTGCGTCAGTGTGCATAGAAAATGTAATCAAGAGAGTGAGAGAGGTTGAGAGAGAGAGAGAGAGAGAGAGAGCGAAAGAGGAGGAAAAAGAGAGTGAGTTACACAGTGAACTCATCACTGTCAATTTAGCCATTTGTAACTCTGAGAATGTACAACATTCTCAGAGTTGAGGGAGAGAGAGAGAGAGAGAGAGAGAGAGAGAGAGAGAGAGAGAGAGAGAGAGAGAGAGAGAGAGAGAGACGAGTGATCTAGATATAGGTCATACATTTGATGGAACACGAGGGAGCTTCCTCAATATTAATCAAAACGTTGAGGACGTTCATTCCCGGGACACACAGTGGTAATCAGGTCCACTGCATAATACAGCGACATCAACGCTTCATTATATGACATTATGACAACCAGAGGGGAGGTACATGGTGGGGTATCAGAGATAGGAGCTGATTAAACAGGGGATGACTCTGTGTCTGTATTATAGTGTCAGAGAGAGGACGGGACCCTCCTGGCTTCCACGCACATAATATACCAGCGGTTCTCAAACTTTTGGATGAAAGTTTCTCTCTCTCTCTTTTGAGTTTAGGACCCTCGTAACTCGGAGAGTAAGCAAAATAAAGTAGGACCAAATGTACCTGTAAGGTTCCATTTCTACAATCTCAAGAGTTACAGACCCGTAAGGGGCCATTTGGAACCCCTAAGGTCCTTGGATCCTGCTTTGAGCACCACTGATATACGGTATACTGTATACACATGCACATAGGTATACACTGTTATTCTTACCCACTCCTCTCTCTCTAAAATTATAAATGGTTCATATATATTGCGCTTTTATCCAAAGCGCTTTACATAGATTGTGCATTACATTCACACACACATTCATACACCGATGGCTGCTCATCGGGAGCAATGAGGGGTTCAGGGTCTTGCTCAAGGTCACTCCGACACTAACTCTGGGGGAGCCGGGATTGAACTGGGAACCTTGTGGTTCCACTGCCGCCTCTCTCTCTCTCTCTCTCTCTCTCTCTCTCTCTCTCTCTCTCTCTCTCTCTCTCTCTCTTGCTCGCTCCTTATCTCTAGACGCTCTCTCTCTCTCTCCCTTTGCCTTTTTAACCCTACTCCATGTTTTATGGCTATACTGTATATACTGTATATAATGATACAGAATGAAAAGATTATTAAAATTCAGAATGCCGAACTGAAACATTATCAGCGGATTATCAGTAACAGTGTAAGACTGTCGGTCACGGTCTAACACATACTGTATAGCCGCAGAACCATTATTCCCGGCATATGCCATAATGCCCAGCAGGGACATTTTTACCAGCCTACTGATGTACTTTATGTAACCATGACGACCAAGTAACATATTGAGTAGACAGAAAAGAGTAAAGCACTGTAGACTCATAATCCCCAGTGAATGTAAGGAAAGCTGTATTTGAAACATTAAAAGAACGGTAAAAGAAAATGCCATGGGGGTCATATGTTGTTACTTGTTTTGATACAGTTCAAATAAAAATACATAATGTTTCAATGGAATGGAAATTTAAATAATGTGACAAGCAGTGAATTGATGTCTGAATAGCTAAATCTGCCCAATCATCCAGTAAAGATGGAAGAAGTCCACTCCAGTTTACTCCAGAGTAAAAGTAACATTGTTCAAATCGATTTGGCTACATTTGAAGACTAATTCTCCTGTACAGTACTTGAGTCATTGTTATTTTGGAGTAACTTGCGGACAGTTTTTGGGCTACTCTTCCAATTGCTTTATTATTAGATTAAAAGCAACACGCCGTGTGGGGCTTTCCAACAGATAGTGACCGCAGATAACTCACAGTGCCTGGCTACTGATAAAGGATGGAAAGACAGTCTTTAGGGCTTTTTCAGGAGGTCAGCGGGTTGCTAATATTGATTGAGAGATAATTTATGCAGAACTCAGGCAGCTGAGACACAATGCTGCCCTTTGCAAAATAATGAGCAAACAAATGCCTTTAGCTTTAGCGGTATGTGTGCTAGTGCAGCCGATAAAGTTGGACATGTAATTATTTTAAAATGACTGAAACATGCCTGGTGTCCATGTTTTGGGCATGTCATCATACTGTAGGTGAACATGTTCCAATTCTTTACAAACCTGTCCCCACATCTTTGGAAAGTAAGCAGATGCACAAGCTCACAGCGAGCTTGTAGATCGGCTGGTGGTTTAAGATACCGTCACTGTCAGCAGAAACATCGTACCAAAATGTTGCTCCTGCTTCATCATCCAAGACTGTCACACGACACTATTGAAAATAGCGTCTTGTACCATTTCACCAGTTTACACAATTTTTAAAATGATAAACACAAAACGAACGGATTTGGACATACAAGGTTTCCACCGGAGAACGACGATATACAATCTATATGCAACAAAATCCTTCTGTATTCCACTTTGATGATCACTACATTCCACTTTAAGACCAAAGGCATTTCATCAAGTGATTGTGCTGTATGGACATAAGGGAGCAGCAGTGTGCGACGTCAATGAGGCAGCCATGAGGCGAAAGCCCTGGCTCCCTTCCACCAGGTCATATTGAGTGCTTGCAGGAGCAGCAGGCGGAGTAAACGATTAAGATGGATGAGCGAGGATGGGGTTGTGGGTGGGGTGCGGTGCGGTGGGGGGGCTGAGGCATGCAGGTTGGCGGGGGCGCGGGTAAGTTCAAGGTAAGACCCGGCATGGAAGTCAAATGAGGCTACGGCTTCGGAGTCATTAAACCCTCCCGCAGTCCATCCGCAAATGGATCGAGCCACCCTTCCACCGAGCGCGGAAATCAATAACGTCTCCCTTTTCGCTTCGATCGCGCCGCCGGCCGGCCCAGAGCCGGCGTAAAAACAGCACATCATCAATTTTTATGCCCGGCCCGACAAAAGGGCTCAAACCTGAACCTGAAATATTCATGTGAGGGAATTCCACGGGGCTCCAGGAATGTGTCACGTTCATAATTAAAATGTGTGTGAGCAGCAGGGGCTTTGGAATGGACTGTTTTACAGTCCATTCGATGTGATCCATATGTCCTTAGTGACCCTGGGATATATGCAATGCAATGGCAAGCAGGCGTTTTGGGTATATACAGGCACTTGGGTTGTGATGAGTCCCCTGGGGGCCCCTTTTGAGCCTGAGGAACCAGGCCCCTGGTGCTCTTCCTGGCTAGACAGTGATGAATGGGCAATGGTGCAAAGTAACTACTAGTAAGTATATTCACTCAAGTAATGTGTACAATTTGACGGTACTTATGCTTCACTTGATTGAGTATTTCCGTTTCTTCTACTAGTTACTTTGTGGATTTAAATGATTACTAATCAAATTATTAATCAAAAATCTAAATGTTGCAACAATAGCCTAAATATAAAATAGGGCTTAAATGGAGTATACTTCTTCCACCACTGTGAATGGGCCTATAATAACGTCTGTCTCCTGCCAGCACAGCTGAGATTTTCGCCTCAGTCTAAAGGTCCACAAGACCCACAAGAGCAGCAAAACCCACGTTGTGCAGGTCTGCAAAGCCTCTAATTAACAGCAGACCTAGTATGTCTCTTTTAGTGAGTGGTATACTATCCAGGCCGTAACCTCACCCATGTGAATCAATAGTAAAACCACCTGGGGGATTTGCCTTTTAAGAGAAACAATTAGAGCAAAGCAGGATGCTATGGGAAGCCATCAAAGACGGCTGGATTATTATTCTAAGACGCTCATTATCAGCAGGACTGCTACCTGTACGGCGATGTTTACGGTCTTTTGATGTCTTCATTATGTCATGGACTGCCTGACAAATTCCTGCAAGTATTAATTGGAATAATCCGTCAGCGAAATTAAACCGAGTTGAGTAATCACCTCAAAATTCAATTAAACAAAAAAATTCAAAAACTGCCACCGAGCAGATCTAACACATAATTCAAAGCAGTTAACAGATCACATAATACACAGTAAGTACTGTAGACACACTGTAAAAAAATGCAAAACACACTGTTTACAACCCAACCCAACCCAACCCAACCCACCCCAACACAACACAACACAACACAACACAACACAACACAACACAACACAACACAACACAACACAACACAACACAACAAAGAACAAGGGAGATGGACACTAAATATGTCCCCCTGCAGCAGTTGACAAGTCATGCTTTATGGGTATTATCATTCCGCACGGGTGGAATCAATGACCAGTCAGAATGCTTGACTGACAGAACCCTATTGCGTAATGCTGTGCAACGCTCTCCGTCCGTGTACAATACTGCATGCTCATCAAACTACTCAACTTAAGTTCCAGACCAAGCCCTAGAGAAACCCCTTTTCAAGAAGCCTTAGAAGTTTGCCAAGAGATTTATTACCTCATCCAGGCAGATCTAGTCATCATCCTTGTAACTCCAAACAGCGCTGTAGCAACTTTGTCAACGTCTCTCACAGTATGTTACAGAGAGCATCTGAGCATATCAGAGTCTGTGGGTGGCTGAGAATGACAGAGCAAGTGAGGTGTGTATGTGTGGGTACGTGTGCGTGTGCCCGCGCGTGTGTGTGTGTATGGGTGTGTGCTTCCGCTTGTGTTGTGTATGCGTTTCAGTGGTCGTCTATGTGTGACAGCGCATGCCAGAGTATTTTTGGGTCCTGCCTGCTTAAATGCAGCTAGCATGAATCATGACTTCCCACATAGTAGGTCAGCGAGGAGCAGTGAGTCATATTGCCGGCTTATATGGTAACAGACTGCACATGTGATAGAAACACTTGGTTATCTATAGACTCGGCTCTCTCTTTCAAATGTCTGAGGCAGAGCTGTAATGCTATGAGTTTAGGCCTCGGCCTTAGGTCTAGTTTGCCTCCAGCTAATTCTCATATTCAGTGTGTGTGTTTATTTTCCAGAAAGGTTTGGAATGAATCTACCCGCCATTTTAGTGTTGATCTCAACTTGTTCTACCTTCACTTCATTAACTACAGTACCACACGAACCCTAGCGTCCCTGTTCTGGGGCACACATTCAGAGAAAACAGCAGATGAACAAGCCCACAAACCGCTTCGCTGCGTCAAGTTGTGAACTTGCAGACTGGCTATTTTCAGTGCAGACAAAACTAAGCATATAGGGTTTAACTGGTCCCCGGCCCTTTTGTCTTACGATGGTGTTGTGTTTCGATAATAATAGCCTATATACCTACAAGTTCAGAGTGCCTCGCATGGTGCCACGCTGTGAAGTTGTAGCTGTGAGCTTGTGTACTTACTATTTTCAGGGTTGAAAGTGGTTAGGCTCAAATATGTTTGGTGGCCCTTTGCTTACAGAGACCAAAGTCACCATCCACCCACCATCTCGGTTGACAGAGGTGGCTTTGATTAAGCCAATGATACAGCCATGCCACAGATAATTTACAGTGCACACACATATGCATACATCACATGAAAACACGCCTAGCTTGCAAACACCGGCAGATGACCATCTGTACTTTTTGAAACCTTCTCCTTGCTTATTTCTTTTTTTATTGACCGCTTGTACCTGCACTTCACTCTCCAGACGTGATTATTCTAACGCCGCTGAACCTTGTACTCTTGCCTTAACAATGGGCTGCTTATCCTTCCAGCGATCTGCTGAACCGAGCACTATTCTACGTGCACGCACGTCTCCTCGCCTGAACTTCTACCCAGCTAAATCGATGAGAAATCCATCCTCCTGAATTTCAATGTTCAGGCCACCAGACACCCTCCTCGACCGAGGCGGGCAATCTCAGAACGCCAGTGACGTCCTGTGACACGTGATCAGAGGTGGAAAGTAACTCGCTACATTTACTCAAGTACTGTAGTACTTGCTTAAGTACAATTTTGAGGTGACTTTTACTTTACTCGAGTATTTCCATTAGCGACAAATATTGTACTTTTTATTGCACCGCAATTATTTGACAGCTCTAGTAACTGGTTACCTTGCAGATTTAGATTATTATTTCAAAACGTACATGAACCACTTAAGCACTTTATACTTTGGCTATTTGAAAATACCCAATCTAAAAAAGCACAAAAATGTTTTGACTACTCTTACTTTGGTAGTGTAAGTATAATTGGATGCCAATGCTTTTTGTACGTTTACCCAAGTGAACATCTGAATACAGGACTTTTACTTAAGTAAAACACCACAGAGTACATTTCCCACCACATGGCGACAGACACGTGATTCACTGAAGCTCGACGGAAGGCCTGGAAACTGCCAGGAGGGACAGGGGGACTTCGAGGAGCTGCACTGGTGGTGGTGGTGGTGGTGGTGGTGGTGGTGGGGGGGGGGGGGGGGGGGGGGGGGGGGGTTGCATATCTGGAGGTATTTCTGCAGTGCCACCAGAGCCAAAGAAAAGAGGAGCTCTCCTTCTAATTAGATCGGTGATTGGCAGAGCGAGGGGCTGCCACCACAGAAACGTGTCCAAGATGGGGATTATCTGTTGCATTATTAATGGGGCCACAATGGAAGCAGCTGGGAGGGAGGGGGGGCTGGAGTGAGGAGGGAAAGATATACTGTAAAGCACTGACATTGACAAGGACCCTCAAATTTATATGCATTTACCTGCAGATCCCCATCTGAAAGGACTTCATGCCAGGGAAATCAATAAGAGATGTTAGTTGGAAATGTTATATATTGTTCCACGATTGTTTCAAGATTGTCAATCCATTGTTAATTTCAAAAATAGCATATCTACAAGCTGACAATGCAAAACTTTGTGAGCTTGTGGATCGCTATTTTCAATTAGCCAAAGCATAAAATACTGAACTGTTAAAGTGGTTAAACTGTTCCTCGTTTTGCAGGGGACCGCCTGGAACCCCCTCAGAGACCCCTGGGGGGGTCCCCGTACCCCACTTTGAGAACCACTGCTGAACAGTACAAAAACCACATAGTGATATTTTCTATATTGTCTTGTGGTTGTATGAACTCTGACACATGTTTCTGTACTGTGCATTACAGTGTTATCTCCATGTTTTGGGAGAAGAGGAACATGAACGTTTATCGCCACAATTTGAATAAAGATGAAAGATTTCCTCTGTCATGCAAATTGGTTAGCGACTACACGCAGCACCAGAACGCTTTGTTTGGAAAGTTTCCTTTTAACGTTTTCCTTCTATGAAATATCAGTGTTGCTATATGGATACTGACTGTATTAGTCAATATAGTAATTTAGATCAATTTGAGATCAATATTGTGCAATCCAAGGAAAATGTAAGGGGTTTCGTGCAAAATAATAGTACAAAACATACGATTCATAAACTAAATAATAAGAAAATAAATTGTATTTTTTTAAACAATGAGATCAAACTTGTTTGTTCATGGAAAAAGAGCAAGTGGAAAGTTTCCCCGCAGGAAAGCGTTGACACACAGACACCTCCCACGTCAACCCAAAAGCCACAAGTGTGTGTGTGTGTGTGTGTGTGTGTGTGTGTGTGTGTGTGTGTGTGTGTGTGTGTGTTTGTTTGTGTGTGTGTGCGCATACGCGCGCACGTGTGTGCGTGTGTGAGTGGGCTGATAGGGACATATCTTGTGATATGGCAGAAAGAAAAAGCTGTGACATGTGTACGTCAGTATGGTTTTCACACATTTTGCAAACAAGGCAAATAGCCGAATTGCAAGCTCACAACACGTTGTAGTGTGACACACAAAGTACTGATATAGCAAATACACTTTTTGTATAGTTATCAGTGATTCTCAAGGCCGTGAGGATATATAAGCGGGCCCCCAAATAATAACCAAATAAATAATCATATGGTATGTTTCTTTAAACATTGAAAACAAAATTATTTGTGATAATAAATAGGAATAGGAATTTAAGTACACTATATTAGTTCCATTGATCCAAGCCGGAATGCAATTCATTAAATGATCATAAAGAAAACATGCCCTGAAAATACATGCAGCCCAGTGAGCCCACCCATCTTACAACATAACACGGCAGTCAGTAAGCAGCCATGTGGTCAGATGGGTGGGCCGCGAACACTCTGGAGACTTTCAAGTGGGCCCTGATCCAGAATCGGTTGAGAACCACCGATCTATATTACAATAATAATGTGTGGTTGTTACAAAATCACCAAGACGCACCTGGACTTGTCTCACAGGCAGCACACCGCTTGAGGAGATCATATCTAAGTTGTCAGAATGCCCTTGCTATTGTTAGCTGCATGCATAAATGTGCAAAGCAGGACCATGTTGTAGATATCCTGCTGAGATCAAAGCGCTGGCAAGCCAAGCCGGGAGAAAGATGAAAAGACACGATCCACTAAAATGATTGATTGTAATGCATCACTGACAAACGCACCAGAAACATGCATAATTTTCCACGGGAGAAGGCCTCCAGCCAAACGCGACACGACAGTTACGCCGTTTCTCACAGCAGCAAACCTTTTATTTAGCGTACATACGGCTGTCATTTTGTGCCTTGTTTAACAGTTCTGGTAAAGAGGGAAACCACTGTGCTCATCTGAAGCGATTCTCATAAAATGTCTTTCAGGCATTGACACATAAAATAAAGGCAAGCTGCCATATTCATCTCACTCATCAAAGCACTTTGCAGTTCTTGTTTTCCCACTACCGCATAGTGGACAAGCAGGGCTATTCATACACTCTTCAGCTCTGATTCATAAATACGGCGCAGCCAGGAACCAGCATTTCCTCTTTTAGACTAACTCAGATTAAGACTTAACACCTCCGGCTTGCTCAAAATGTAATTCACAGAATGACAATGAAGGCTCATGTGTGGTGGGGAGGGGGCACATCCTGGCAGCACTGGGGTCGGTTCGACCATCTCAAGGTGATTGAATATGGTCACATAATTATGTCCAACAGGTGAGTGTGGTTGTCCAGGGGATAACTCTCACACCGGCTACTGCCAGTTCACTGCCCGCGGGCGCGGGGTTTTGCCAACAGAGGGGTTTTGCCCCCAGGGGGGGTTGGGGTGTGAGGTGGTTTGCGACACGTTCACACATTCCGACCCGTGAAGTGTCCCCAGCTCCAGCTAAAGCTAGCTCACATTACCCAGCCTAGGGGAATGGCCATAGCGGGTTAGGTGATCCACAGGCAAGCCAGGAGAGTGAGCTAATTTAGGAACGTGATGTGAGGGTGAAAACATAACGTGCACACACAGCCGTGTGTGTCTGTGTTGAAGGGAGAGGGAAGCGGGCTCTGTGTGTAGCCAGTCACCTCAACAGAACCACTGACTTGCAATCCTGATGATCATAACAACATTTTACCAGTAAGACTCCCTAATCGGGAGATAAGCGACCGTAGGTCTCGCTAGAAGAGGGCCATGTGAGAAATGAGGGGTGGGGTCTCCGCGTTGCCTTGGCGGACGAATAGGTACCGGCCCCGGCTCTCCCGGACGCTCCTAGGCCGAGTTAGGGCATTTTATGTGAGCTGCAGTGGAGGGGGTCCTCCACTGGGGGCGCCACCACTTTTGCATCCGTTCTGGAGTAGCAGGAGTGGGTGGTCCCCGGGAATTCCCCGTGAGCAGCCCCGTGGGGGTGGTCATTTGGTCATTTTTGCACATTTGGTATTTTTTTTACACCTGGGGGTCCCCCAGGGACCTGGGGGTCCCTGGAACTCCGGGGGTAGTTTGGCAGGTAAGGAGTGTGTGTGTGCAAAATCTGGCATGGATCGGGGCAACGGTTGCGGAGATATGAGCAGGGCAAAAGTGTGACGTCTGACGTGTGACGGACGGACTGACTGACTGACTGACGCACGGACACCTGGTGGAGCTTTCTGTAGTAAGTGCGACCTACGGTCGCAATTATCCGCTGTTTCTCAAAGTCATTAAATACAAATGGTATCAAATGGGGGCCTGTGTCCTAATAGGCCACCCTAACTGAGGGTCCTTGAAAATAAATTGAACTTCACGGCTCTTAATAAATAATCAGGTTCTGCGCTTGTGTTTGCATGTGCAGCTGGGAACACTTCAGCTTTTTCACCTATCAACCTATGTATGCTACGGTGTACAAGGCTGTACCTTAGTGGGTAGAGTGTACGTCTGGTAATCAGAAAGGCCAACAAAGAATGTAGTGTTTAAATGGTTGAGAACATCTCTATACTGTATTATATCTGATAGCACACTTGACTTAAGCCTTTTTTGCTCATTTCCGGGAGAAATTCCTTGAAACGTGCCTGGTGTCTTCAGTGTGAAAAGCATTACATTACAGACACAGCGGATCGATACAGAACGCAGAACTTCACAGCCTCTCTCTCTCTCTCTCTCTCTCTCTCTCTCTGCAGCACCGCCTATAGTACTGTACATATGGCACTTTCTGCTGATTATTGGATTACAGTCATCTCAACCAAGCATGATGGAAAAATCATTCACACACACACGCACACACACACACACACACGCGCGCGCACGCACGCACGCACGCACGCACGCACGCACGCGCGCACACACACACACACACACACACACACACACACACACACACACACACACACACACGCACACAATGCGTAGGTAAACACAATCTAGCTGCATTACCAGTTTCTGTTCTGTGCTGCTACTACTGTGTTGTGTGTTGTATTGATATTGGCTTGGTTTTCCACTTGCATTACAGTCCAGAGGATCTGGCCTGCACTCCATGCCCTCTCTCCTTGAACTTGTTAAGATGCAGTGTTTTAATCAAGAGGGAATCAATAGCCTTGAAGATAAATATTGATCTCTGGAGAGAGCCAAGACCGTAACAACATGTTTCTTTGCATACATGGTCATCTTCCATGGTTGTGCAAGCACACAGCTGTATGTTTTGAAATAACAGCGGAGAGGTTCACCTGTAAGGGCTATGCATTCTTTAGTGTAAATTTATGGGCAGTATTTTATGGAATTACATGTTTCTGCGTTGCATCATGTGTAGAGAGATCAAATTTTACGTTCCCGGCTCTCGGCGCCGCATATCACTGATAATGAGAAGACAGGCTATTTGTCATTGGATGCTGTAAAAACAGAATCTCTCCTCCGTCTAGCACGATATCAGCAAGTGAAAGGAAGGCGAATGATTTCTCAACAGGGTGGTGGTAACCACGCAATCCTCTGTGTGGAGTCAAGGTGCTGAAATTGAGACAAAAATGAACTGAAGTTCAGCTTATTCCAAAAATATTAAATGCTAATATAGTAAATGCCAGTTTAGTAAAAAAAAAAAAAAAAAAAAAAAAAAAAGCTAAAATCTAAATGTTCAACATGTTTGAAAATAGCATATTACAAGATCACAATGCATCACATTTCGACACGTTGTGAACTTGTAGATCAGCTGTTTTCACTATTGGTCGTATGCACAACAATATATACAGTATAGGGCTTACGAGTGGTTACTGTCCTGTGGGGGAAATTTGACATGTTGAGTTATGATACAAACCCATCAAATTACGCACATCATCGTGAAGACTGCACAAGAAAAAGTCCCACATTATCACCTCTTATCAATGCTCTTATACAGTACTACTCTATAGTATATATACAGTATACAGTATACGTATTGTAATTTCACATGTAGCAAATATTCTTTCATGACTCATCATCAGTAATATACTGTAGCTCTTGTGCCTGCGGATATTTCCAGCATGACTCAAGCTGCTTGGGCGTGCAAATAGGTCTAATCAATAGGCACGGCTTTCTCTTCTTGGATTGAGTCATCAAAACTGCAGCCCTAAGCCGCTAAACCACATTCTATGTCACATCTGTGCAGACTCTCAAACCATGACCTTTCATTCTGTGCCCTCGCGGCTCTATCTGACACTCATTTAAGAGCTGACTGTTTGCATATTATCGTTTCACCTTTGGCTGAAATTGTGTCAATTGACTGAGGTCTGGAAGGGCCCGACCTGAATAATCAGCAATAAAGCGCTAAGGCTGACAAATTAATATACAAATTTTGAATATTCCTCGAATATGGAAATAATATGTACATTCGAATATGAAAATTAATATTAGAATTATTATTATTATTATTATTTTTTTGCTTTTAGGAGGGGGGCTAGTGAAAGTTATGGGTATGGGGAGTGTGATATGAAATGTAAGCTTACCATAATCACATGATCCTTAATCATTTTCAATCATATTCAAGGCCAATTGGCAGCTCTATAAAGTGCCGTACTCAACTGGATATTATGAGCTATAAGTTGCGTGAGAGGCAGTATAAGAGGTGGACAAAGCACTCAGTACTCCAGTACTTGAGTCAAGGTGTACGTATACTGTATACACACTCCTGGTCAAATGTTACTCAACTACAAATAAAGCTTGTAGATCGGCTGAATTGGTGAATGTTCTTAAGAAAAATACACAAAATCCTCACACCAGATTATTCCTGTTTGCAGATGTTTATGAATAAACAAATGTTGAGCCGTTACTCAAACTAAACAATAAATGGTGTGCAGTTTTGATTTATTTTCATTTTTAATGCACCTTCATTCATTTTACGAGGAAAAAAGGAAACATTCTGATCACAGAAAAAAAAACTAAATAAACTGGAAGAACTATAGCGTTTACATTTCTTTTTAGTGTGTAGTTTCCACGCGCAAACATACATTTGGAGAGGGGAAATCTTGCAGTCGACACATGATTCTTTGAAATCTATTCTTTCTGCACGCAAATTTCCCATGTGCGAAAAAGCAAGAGTGAGGAATTTTTCTTAATGTTTTATTCACTGTTCAATGAAGGGGGAATTAAAGCCTACTCATATTCAAATCATTTCTTTCATGTGCAGCAAACTGTAGTGGTAGGTAGTGGGTGTTAAGAATGACAAGAAGTGCAAAGCAACTGATCTCAACACGATTAAAGAAAGAAGCAGCCATTTCCTCAGAATCACTGAGGAGGTGAGATATTCAGTTAAACCACTGGCTCTCAACATCTGGTCCGGGGACCACCAGCGGTCCAAATGGGCCTTTACGGGTCTGTAACTCAGAGTGTACAAATGGAAACAAATGCAACTGCAAGGGGTCCATACACTCTCAGAGTGTCTCAGAGGTTTCAGCCCGATTCGACCGCCATTCACTTCCTTATGGATGGCTTGTCCCTGAAAGAATCTATACCAATGACGTAATCCAAAATGGATCAAGTTAAATATTTCAATGATGATGATGAAAGTTCTCAGCCAAATCTGCCTCCACTTCCATTATAAAATGAATGTTAATGCAAGAAAATATAAAATGTGAAAGAAAATGTGTGGATGTACTAAATTGGCCTACTGGCAGTGTGCTAATGAAGTTTGCCACGTGCACGCACGCACGCACGCACGCACGCACGCACGCACGCACGCACGCACACACACACACACACACACACACACACACACACACACACACACACACACACACACACACACACACACACACACAGACTCTCTTACAGACTGCTAGCCCCTTGCAGCTCAAAACAAAATGAATATGACGTGCAGCAGAAAGAAATGCATGGAACAGATATGGCAGTAGAGTAGTAGTGCAGGGCCAGGCTGACCTGACATGCTCCTCAAAGGTCACTCTCCATAAACCGCCTCTCCATTTGAAGTCAAGTGCAGAGCAAAAACTACAATGACGACTACAGACCAATGCTGGCTTTTCGTCTAGAGCAGTGGTTCTCAAACTTTGAAATGTGAAGGTCTCCCCTTAACTTTGACAGTGTACAAATGGAACCAAATGGACCCGTTAGGGTCCATTAGGTTCCATTTATTCCAAAGTTACAGACTTGTAAAGGTCAATTTAGACCCCCATAAAGGAACCTAGAGAGTCCCTGAAATCCACTTTGAGAAACACTGGTCTAGAGAGTTCGTCCAAGAAACCAAGGAAGACTAAACTGGTAAATTGCACATTATAAAATATCTTCCTTCAAAGTACTTTAAATATGCATTACATGCGTGTTATTTCTGGATAATGACCTCAACAACAGACCTCTGTCTAATCAAGGAATGTTTTTGAAAACATTTGAAGCGAGAAATACACAATGCAGTAACCCGGAAAATTAACTCGCAATGCACTGTCAGGCTACTTGAGAGCCTAGGCGCCCCGACTGACACGCCACAGTTCGGGCCACACGGGTTAAAAGGTTCACACGCACGCACAGAAATCAATAAAAAATCAAATAGAAAATCAAATCAAATCAAATAAATGTATTCATAATTTCCCCCCACCCCTCCAAAACAATGCATGCAGGGGTTAATTGGTTAAACCCCAGTTGCCCCTGTGGAGCTGCTGCTCGCTATAGCCAGCCAGCAGCACTGATATCATCAGGCTCGAACGGATGTACCCTAATGCATATTAACTGTATGAATGAACAGACAGCCCGAGTGAAAGAGCATCTGTTCTCAAGTCAACTTTCCCCCAGATAAATAAAGGTGAAAAAAGAAAAGGCACAGACGGCAGACGCAGATGCAGACTTGTTGCTATTTGCAGACAAGGAGAGGCTGCTAGGCGAGCTCTGGCTCGGCCCCGGGCCGGCCCGGCCGGCTGAAATGACATGTTGTTTGTGGACAGGATGAAGGTCTGGGGAGGACATTCGCTGCCTAGCCCTATAGCGGGAACGGCACTTCTTGGAAAGCTGTGATTGATGCACGTCGCTGGCCCGAGCCACGTCCATGCATCTTAAAGCGTTTTAGCCTGTGTCTGCGGCCATGCAGCTGCCCTCCTCCACGAGGCTTAGACGTGGCCCGTGAGAGAGAGAGAGAGAGGGCCACTCTTAAAAAGCTCCCAAAACGGGGATTTAGGCGGCCTCAATCTTTATCCTACCCGCCGGTTTCCTGGCCGCGGGGTCATCCTCTGGCATGCCGCAAATTACTCCCTGAAATGCCGGGGCAGACAGGGCAGCGCTGGAGAGACGGACGTTTGTTTGTTTATGGTTTAAGCTATGCGCTAAGTCCCCCCCCAACCCACACATACTGTACACACACACAGTCATAAGAGGCTATTTTTAGCCTGCTTTAATCCTTCAATGGATTTATAATGGACCAGACTAACATATGAAAAAAAAGACGACAACATCAAAAGGCTTCATGTTAACGTGGGTTCACTAGGTTTTAATTTAATCTGTCATTGCGCCTTGAATGTCCTCTGTTCAGAAAAGAATGGCAGAAAGATACGTGCATTTTTGTGGGCCAGTGCCAACGACTAATCACCGATAAAAACATTGTCATGTTTAACCACTTGAACCCCAGCGTCGCTATTCTGGGAATGTCAAAATTGGCAATAAATAGTCTAACATTTGGTGAAAATAGCCCACCTACAAGGTTCACAACATGTCACGTGACATGTTGTAGACTTGTGGAGATTTGGTGCAGTGGGAAAAAAGGAGGGTGCCAAGGAATGATCCCTGGGCAACCCCGGTCAACAAAGTATAAGTGTTCAAAAACCAGTGTGTGAGCCATATTATCCAACTCAAGAACATTTCTGGGACATCGACCATGATGACTATTATGTATGATTAATCATAACTGTAGGGGGAGGGGGGGAGGGGGGGGGGGGGTTGGAGGGGGGGATTTCTTTCTTTTCCTCTCCCACAGAGAGCCTTTCCAGTCCAGCCTCTGATTAATTTTCTTTCATAACTGTCTCTTTGACTGTCCTCCATCCATCCATCCAGCCCACTCCCCATCCCCAGGTCCTGAACATTCTGCCCCGCTAGACTGTAATGGTGCGGCTAATCTGCTGTGTCCCTATTGAAGTGGAGAGACAGAGAGACAGAGAGAGGGCGAGGGATAAAGATGACCACACACAGACTGCGTGCAAGCTTTGTCCTCCTCGGGCCTTTATTAGGAACTAACTGTTCTAATCGTTTCCCCCTCCCTCCTATGAATCCGTTCAGCCCCCGGGCACGGGGATGTAAACATGCTTCTTTCTTTTTTTCCTACCTTTATTTACCCAGGGAAAATGATTTGCATGCTAATTGCAAAAAAACACTCCTTTTTCAGCAGTGACTACTGCCTAGCCTCACACGTTCATTGATTCAATCATGGATCAGTCTGGTATGACCACAGTCATCTACCCCAGGGGTTTTCAAAGTGGGTGATAATATAATGTAGGGGTGCCTTGGATGAAAAAGATATTTATAGGGGTGCCCTGAGCCCAAAAAGTTTGGGAACCCCTGATCTACCCATCGTCCCCGGCCTCTTTCAACCTGGCGCCCCTATTTTGGGACATATTATTACCGGTATAAGCTTGTTTATGTTCATTAAAGGTAGGGTAAGTGATATCCTCTTTAAAAAAACAGAAAATGCATTTTCAGGTCAGGATACCAATTTGATCCCATCAGGAGAGAGAACTTGTACAGGAAGGATAAACAAGTGTAATTGGAAGTTATGATGCAAAGAAATGAGCAGACAAAATTGGAACTGGAACACTATAAAACTGAAGCTGATAAATGGGTACTCTCTCCTCCTGATTGGCAGAACATTTGCAATGTATGCAATATGTTGTAGTTTTCACAAACTACAAAATTACCGCCCCTTTTAAGTGGCTTGGCATCTCTGCTGGTTGTCTTCAAATTAATGGTAGCTATTGAAGGAGGGAAGGGACATCCTGTGTCATTAATTTTCCAAACTCAGATTTTTCCAACAAGGATATGAATTGCCCTCCTGCAACAAAATCCCTTTTTTTTTATCAACCATTGGCCTTGAAGAAAGGTTACCGGTGTGGTGCTGATCCAAGCCAACTGGGTTCAGGTGCAGGGTATAGAAGTATCAGCAAAAAAGCTTTCAATATTTAATGAATCATCTGAAAACATTTTTGGCTGCACAGACCTGTATCATGGAAGCCAGATGCGGATCATTCTCATTTTTGATGTTGGCCTTCATTCACATCTCCTTGTTAATCTCACAGGATCACACTCATGGAGAAACTGGTACTAAACCAACATTAACACATGCCAACGATTAGACATCTATTTCATGCATTTTATATCCCCCCCAAAAAACGTTATAAAAATACAGCCAAAGTCAGACTATTTCATGACGACAAAGCTGTTGCAAAGTCACTCATTGCAACTGAATGATCTACATACAGTGCTGTATATGGAGAGAAAGAGTGATCAATGGTCTACTCTACTCCATGTCCCGCACTCTACCCTATATACTAAGTACTAAATGTAAGGTCCCGTTGTCACTTCGCGACACACATCAATATGTACTTGTATCATTACGTGAGTGTCGATATATCCCTGAACTAATGTCACCGAGACAAATCCATCTGCATCCACTGTATGGGACACGTGAAGGGGCTCTGACACCATGTGGCCCAGCAGTGGCAAACCGAAGCGGCAGAGAGAAGATCAGATAGCCTGGGGATGAAAAGCCTCATCTAAACTCTCCACGCTGCATCTGCTGATAACAGCCCGCGCTTTGAGATGACTCTGATAGTGGGTGACTTATTTGCCCCGTGTTTTGATGAATGGACCCTCTTCCGCACGCCAGCGGGCAGCGGCGAGGAAGCCTGTCTGAGCCTCTAGAACTTGGCTAGTGCTCTGTCTTCTGTCCTTGGGAGAAAGCTGCTCTGTCTGACTGATGCCAGTGGTGGAAGAAATACTCAGATGTCTTTTTTAATACTTAGCCATAGCACAATGTGGAAATACTCAGGAACAAGTGAAACAAAACTATTGGCATCAAAATATATGTATATGTAGTGCCAGGAGGTAAATACATGTTTCTCATGTTTCTCAATTAAATGAGTACACCCCAATGTGTATACAAGCCATAATGCTTTCTTGGGTTTAAATCCTATTGGTAGACCTTGTAACTGAACTGTACAGTCTTGTGCTTTTCCTATGCAACATGCTAATAAAGTATTCAATCAATCAATCAATCAATCAATCAATCAATCAAAAAATTGTAATAATAGCCTACTTAAGTGTAGTGAAGTAAAACGTACAATATTTGCCTCTGAGATGTAGTGTTTTTAAAGCGTCACAAAATGGAAATACTCGAGTAAATGTACCAAAAATGTTTCAAGTACAATACTTGAGTAAATGTAGTTACTTTCCACCACTTCTGGCTAGTGCCCTGTCTTCTGTCCGTGGAGAAAGCTGCTCTCTGTCACCCCAGTTCCAACCAGCCCACATGGCTCATGTACATGGGAGCTAATGCAACGCCGGCCATTGATTTGCAGCCTGTATGGGCTCAATAGTGCACTCTGCCACTGTGGGGATGGACACACGTGCTACAGTAAAACTCTGTGTTCAACTCTGAGAACATGCAAAATGTAACCAAATGGAGGGTTAATTTGGTCACATTTGCACGCTCTCAGAGTTACAAATGGATAAAATAACAGATGATTTATTTTACAGTGATATGCTACAACATGGTACAGTATGTGAATTGAACTACCAGATTGAACTATTATGGAATTGGAAAGTGTGATTCACTCCATTTTTCCATTCAAAATATGAGTTTCATGTTAAGAGGACTGATACATGGGGCTTATTTGTAATCAAGCTCTTTGCCAAGTACAGTGGCCACACATGAATTTAACATATTGACATCTATGCAGGGATAAGTAGACATACATTACGCTATACATTATGAGTACAGGACCTGGTGCAGACTAGAGGTGTGCATAGTTGAGCTGCATGGCTCATCTTCGACCTTGACCTTTCACCTCTATATTGCAACCCAGGCAGGTGCACACATAGACATCAAAGGGGTCTTGAGCCCCTGCCCTTTTACCCGTCTGTAAAAAGTGCCCTCTCCAGACCATGAATGCAGTTTTCACTTTGGTGAAAGAAATGCAAATGCCCTCTTTCCATGCCATACCTGAAGGCAGCATTCAAGAGAATTGCCTTGTCCAAACTCTCCTGAACTTGAATGCAGCATCTTATGTTGAAATAATTGCCCTCTCTGTGTAGAAATCCAAGTTGTACGTCACATATCTCCAGTATTGACTTGATTATGCTTAGTTTAGTGTGGTATCAAATATTGAAAATAGCCAAGGTCTATTAGGTCTGCTATTTTCAATATTTTCACCAAGAGACCCTTTTAGACATTTCAGCCCCTGCCTCTCTAACATTCTCTGCACGTCCCTGTTGCAACCTATGTCAGATATGGAGTGAGACATGGTGCTCATCGTCTTGTGTTGGGATTTGACAGTTTATTGAGTCATTTTGGACAGAGTGACATACACTGCTTACAGCCTCATTACAATTAGGCCTTGTGTAGCCAGACATATCGGGGATCCTCGCCAACTAATACGTCTGTCTGGTGACAAAAATTCTATGAATGGGTGGAAACAATTTGGACATTTAAAAATGTACAGAATTTGCGGAACCCAATGCAAGGCCTTCATATCAGGATCGGTTTTCAAAGAAGTAACTGCTTCACGGTTCAATTAAATATACTGTAATAACCACCAGTTTATAAATGTACATCAGTCATTTAGATTTGGCCTTTTAGGAGCCCACCTGATTCCCTATCAAAAAGGTAACAAACACTATAGTAATACGCTAGAGCTGTCTGGGCACGAAACAGTATTATGATTGTGACCCGACAGCACCTCTGGTCTGTTCTGTACCGTTCCCCGTCATTAAGGTGAACTTTTCTCACCTCTCTTTGTCAGGGGTGTCGCTTCAAATTCTGGGCCCTGGGTACTTTAACAATTGAAAAATAGCAGATATACAAGCTCACAGCGTGGCACCGAGTGCCGTGCTGCGAGCTTGTAGATCTGCTATTTTTGAAAAATTGGGAAAATGTGTGCATTTTTCAAAGATATTTCAAATCCTTCTAAGGTTTTTGTAGAAACCTATGTTTCTATGTCAGTGGTGCTCAAACCTTTTCAGGGACCCCCCAGAAGCAAAATTTGAGTTACAAATGTTCACCCAAAAAAATACATATAATCAAAAATTTGCACACATTCTCACGACTTTTCAAAAATAGCAGA
This sequence comes from Nannobrachium achirus, assembly GCF_963921795.1. Taxonomy (NCBI): domain Eukaryota; kingdom Metazoa; phylum Chordata; class Actinopteri; order Myctophiformes; family Myctophidae; genus Nannobrachium; species Nannobrachium achirus. The sequence continues at coordinate 42,198,870 of NC_137823.1, forward strand.
TACACAAGCTTGCAACGCAGCACTCGGTGCCGCGCTGCAAGCTTGTATAATCTGCTATTTTTCAATAGCTAAAGTACAAAATAATTCCAGGCCCCT